>NC_142245.1:5939796-6612093 GCF_052056855.1 Sturnus vulgaris | reverse complement strand
GGAGAATTTTTTTTTTTTTTTGACTTTGGAATAAAAGAATTTAGCACGGAAGCAATTCCCTGCTGCCAGCCCAGGACGCAGCTCTGCTGTTGGAAAAACATGGATCATGATTTGTCCACCCAGCTGATCCTACAATTTTCCAACCAACAACTTCCTTCCACAACCCAACCTGGCCTTTTTTTTTTTAATCCAACCAAGTTTTCCTGGACAAAATCTGGGAATTTTTAACTGCAGCTCCTCTGACTATCCCCAAACTGGGGAAAATCCCAAAATATTTGAATATATTTTTAATATTAAAAGTCATTTCAGAGCAATCATGGAATTGGTGGGAATGTTCTTCCCTAGGATGTGTAGGATCCAGGGAAGAGCTTCCTGTTCAAAAGCATGGACTATTCATGGAATATCTGCAAAAATAAAGCTAAAAACCTTTTCCAGTGGCTTTATTTTATTTTTTTTTTAAGTAAAATTGGGATATCCCTGTTCTTAAGAGTTTCATGGATAGGAAAGCTCCCTCCCATCACTATTAGGAAGATCTCCACGTTCCAAGTTTATGTGGGAATATTTTGGGGAATTTCTGGTACTGCTTTGATTTTTATTGGATATTCCACACTCCTTAAATTTTTTTGGATGTTCCCATTGAAAATCCAAGTCCTGGCTCTGAACTTTCAAAGGATTTTTCTTTCCCAACCCCCCCCCCCCCCCCCCCCCTTGGCTGAACAAAACCATAACCCCCCGTTTCCCCTTAGGAATCCAACCCAAATGATCTGGAGAGGGGAATTCCCACCGAAGGGAATATCCAGTACGATTAATTAAAGCTAATAATAATAATAATTAAAAAAAAAAAAAAAAAAGATAGGGAATTGCTGAAAATGAAGGAATTGGTTAAAAGACGTCGCTCTGAGGTTACAGAAGGAAAAGGGCGTGGAATGTGTGACGTCAGCGGCGGCAAATCCCAGGATTGGGATGAGGGACAATGGAACCGGAGGTGGGGGACACCTGTGCGGGAAAAGAATTGGAGGAACTCGGCTCCCTCCGGAGACATCCCAAGGACACGGAGCCGGGGTTGGGAAGCTCTGAGAAGGCTCTTGGAAAGGGGAATGAGCTCCTGTCACATGAAATTTTGGGAATTCGGGCAGTGCAGAGGAGCAGGAATTAGCAGGGGTTCAATGGGAATGGAATTCCAAGTGCCAGGAAAAGGAATGGCTTTGTTTAGGTTTTCACATCCCTTCTCCTCTGCTCCGGGGAGATCCCACCTGGAATTCTGCGTCCACGTCTGGCTCCCAGCACAGGAAGGACGTGGAGCTGTTGGAACAAATCCAGAGGATTTTATTTCCGGGATAATCGGAGGGATGGAGGGGAAAACTGGGAGAATTGGGATTGCTCAGCCTGGCAAAGAGAAGCTCCAGGATGATCCCATTGTGACATTCCAGCAGCTGAAGGAGCCGAGGAGGAAAACAGGGAGAGATTATTCCCAAGGGATGGAGTGACAGGAGAAGGGAGCACACTTAGATGGAATATTGGGAATAAATCCTTCCCTGGGAGGATGAGGAGGGCCTGGAACAGATTCCCAGAGAAGCTGTGGCTGCTCCATCCCTGGGAGTGTCCAAGGCCAGCTTGGAGCACTCTGGGATACTGGGAGGTGTCCCTGCCCATGGAATGATGAGAGGATTTAAGATCCCTTCCAACTGAAACCATTCCATGATTTTTTTTTCCGTGGAAATGAGGAGAGGAAGGAACAGTTCCCATCTCAAACATCCCATTCCTTGCAGGCATCTCCCTCCTTTTCATGGAAGCAGGGAATTGGTTCCTTGGAGTCCAGATTCCAGGCTGGCATTTTCCATCCCTCTCTCCCTTTATCTGCTTTTCCTGGTGGAACAATTAAGGAATGTGGAAAGGTGGAATAAATAAGGAATAAATAAACATAAATATAAACCTAAGCCTAAACCTAGACCTAAACATAAACATAAACACGAACAGAAACAGAAACTGAAACTGAAACCTAAATATAAACATAAATATAAACATAAACATCGATATAAACATAAACATAAACAAAAATTTAAACATAAACATGATCCATGAGGAGTTTATTCCTTCTTTTTTTCCCCCCTCTGGCTCACACATTTTTCCCCATGGAAAACAGGTTTTCCCTGCCCACAGGACGGGGTGGGGGGACGACAGAATTCCCAATTTCCACCTAAAATCAGGATATCCAAAGTGATCCCTGTGTTCCCATGTTGTTCCAGAGGCAGGATTCCAAAGGTAGGAGTTAAGACCCAGCCTTGTGATGCCAGGAATGGGGACAGGCAGGTCTGCAAAAGGCTCTGGGATCCGGGATGGAGGATTTGGGGAATCCCATTTTTCTTTGGGATGTTTAGGACACCCCACGCATGGATCAAGGAAGGTGTATCCATAGATGTGTATTTTTTTTTTTCCTGGAGCAGAGGCAGGGAAGCGCTAGGCACTGTTATTAAATATTATTTCCCTTTTTGGAGGCTGTTTGCTCATCCCACAGAATTCCCTGCCAGTTTTCCCTCCCTCTCCTGTTGGAATTCCCACATTTGTGGCACAATCCAGACTTCCAGCCCTTCCCAAATTCCCGCAAACAGCAAAACCCAAGGATGGGGTTAAAGCGGGATCTGGACTCGCTCCGGCTCCACCTTGAGCTGAGCCAATCGGGATTTGCTGCCATTCCCAAATGTCATCCCAGCCCCTCCGGCCGGGAATGACTCAGCCCTGGCACAGTCCCAGAGTTTCCATCCCCCCCCAGCTGGATTGTTCCCTGTTTCCCCTTTTTCCTCCTGCTTTTTTAGCGCTGTCCCAGCCCAGCTGCGCTGAACCGCTGATGTGCAAAATCCCGGGAAGGAGTTGGCTCTGGAATGTGAAGGGAAAGGCAGGGTTGGAAACATTCCCGAGGTTCGGGAAGTGCCGGGTGTTGCCCGGCCAGGGCGGCAACAACTGGAAGGAAAAGCAGGGTGGGATTCTCCAAAGGGATGAGCGGCTCCTCCAGACCCTGCCCAGCTTTCCCGGGACAATGAATTCCTTGTTTGCCAAAGGGGTTGGAATAAGATGGGCTTTAAGGTCATTCCCAAAACAATCCAGCCTGGGTTTATTGTTCTCCTGATCCTGATCTTCCCAGAATCTTCTCTCCCCTCAAGATGATCCCGTTTGGAATGTGGGATCCCTTTGCTGGATCATGTCACAGAATAAATTCCATTTAAAAAAGGGGATTATAAATATTTGGCATCCACTGGGAAATCCAGACCCCCCCTCCACGTCGGGATGTGGCCACTCCAGCCCCTCTCCCCATCCAAGGAGAGATCCCAAAATTCAGAAGGGAGAGGAGCCAAAAGTTCAAATATTCCTTAAAAAAACCAAACAATTTGGCAGGAAAAAGGCTCGAAGCACGTGAAAACATCGAGGTCATTCCCAGCGGGAGCTGATCCCAGCAAAGCCTGGATCACTCCCGCCGGCACCATCACCATTCCTGCTTCCCACACTGGGCTCTTTTCCAGGTTTTTCCATTCTATCCCGAAAATCTTCCACTTTGGAGAGGAGGAGGAGGAGGGATAGAATCCAGCAGGGCCTCGGATTTGCCCAGGGAATGGGGCAGCACTCGTGATTCCAGGGATAGGAGGGGAATCCTGAGGGAAAAATCATCAGTTTTCCTTCCTGCTGATGGGGTTTGTGGCTGGGAGGTGAGAAAAACGGGATATTCCCACTGGAATTTTACTGCTGGATTGAAAGATTGCCCCAGCTCACTTTGGTTCCCCACTGGACACTGGCTCTGGGTATCTTTTCCAACTGGGAATAGCGTGGAATTCTCAGTTCCATATTCCCCCCCCTCCGCCTTTTTCCCAATTCCTTTGCAAATTCAGAAGGAATTTCTGGGATTCCATTACCTTTTATTTTTTGGGAATCAGATGCCTTGGATTGGGAGCAATTCCACAGGAAAGGGAGTGGGATTTGCTCGTGTATCCATCTTTTTGCAAGGAGCTGCTCCAGGTTTTTCCAGGAAGCTCGGGATGTGTGGGGAATCAGCTGGGAAGTGCTGCCAGAACTTTATCCCCACCAAATCCAGCCGAGATTTACCCTTAGAGAACATTATTCCATGGAAACCTCATCCCATATCCATGCACAAACACAAAGCCAAGGGGAGTCAAAGAGAGGTGGGAACCCATTCCCACTTTTGGATGGATTTGTTTTCCAAGGGTTCAGCTGCAAGTCCCACTTCAAGCAGGAAAAACTGGACCAGGCTTCATTCCCGACATCCTGAATCCAGGAAAGATCTGTTTGCACTCCAAAATTTGCATCCCAAGTTCAGCACATGGATTGGAATAAGAATTCCCTGGTTTTAGCTCACATCCCATGGGATTCAGGCCTTGGATGCTGCTGGGATGTGAGATGATGCAGATCCCAGTGCCAGGAATTCCTGGACATTCCCTGCCCTGCAGAGCCAGGTCTGATCCACTTCCCAAATCCCTAAAAATCCCAGGATCCTTCTTTTCCGACTCCTTGTGTGTTCAGTTTAACTGGATTTAAGTGGGAATAAAATTCCTGTTCTCACCTGGCCCAAAAGAAGGAAATATTCCCCTGGAATTGCTGATACTTTGAGTTTTGCCTTGAAGATCCCAAGTTTTCAACTTCTTTGGATGTGGAGAAATCCTTGGAAAACTGCCCCATCCCTGCCTTTGGAAACCCAAGGCAACCAAAGCTAAAAAAATGCTGTTGGCACATTCCAAAGTTGGAATTTTGGAGGAAAACCTGGGATGGGACTCCTGGGACAGCTATCCCAGGCTGGCTCCTTCCCTTCCAGATCTTTGGGACAATCCAGGAACAAAGAACTGGAGTGGTTTGAACCCAAATCCTACAAGGTGCTTCCCTAAATCCTGAGCTGGGATCCCTGCTCCATATCCAAGGCTGAGCCTCGGAGCCCACTGGGACGTGTGAGCCTGGAATTGCCATGGGAGAATCCCTGTGGAAAAGGTGGATCAGAAGTGTCCCACCTCCTTCTGGGAGCTGCTGGAATGACAGAATTCCCAAAGAATTCCCATTTCACCCTCTTCAGGCCCAGGCAGGTTTGACCTCAGTTGCCACCGTTTGTGTGGAACAAATGGATTGAAAATCCCTGGAAAACAGGAGGGAAGAAAAGCCCTGTGTTGATCCCAGCTGTTGGTGCACCAATCCCATGGTTTGGATTGGGAAAAACATCAAAATCCCTTTTAGTTTCATGGAAAAGATTCCCAGTGCTGAGCAAAGGCTGGTGGGGCTTCCACAGCAATTCCAAGCAATTCCTTTTCCGTGCTGCTCCAAGTTTTCTTCCCTCTGGTTTTGTCCTGTTTAACTCTTTTCCCTCTTCCCCCTCCTATTTATCCAAGGAAATGGGGCTGCTCGGGAATTCAATGGGAGGAAGGCAGGAGCTGCTGGCTCCACATCCGGGGGCTGCTGGGGGGATCCGGAGGTGCTTCCCTGCTTTTTAATGGGATTGAGGAATCATCTCCACTGGAAAACTGATGGAGGGCTTGGAAAAACGGGATCCCAAAATCCGGAGCCAGGGCAAACCAGCTGTTAGGGAACTGGGAAGTTTGGGAAAGGGGGAAAACAAAACAAGGTCTACAATTCCTGGGAAAAATCAAGCAAGGTTTGAATTCCTCCCTTGGACTCTGGGAAGAAGCAAATCCCGCCCTTTTTGCAGCATCTCCAGGATCTCAGGTTTTCCTGGAATGGGATGCCCTTTGCTCCATGCTGGTGATTTATGTGGGAACCAATCCCTGCTCCTGACCCTGGGACATTTGGGAGCTGGGAGCGAGCTGGGGAGTTGGGAAGTGGCTGGGATTCAATCCAAAATGTGCTCCCAATCCCTCTGGTGTTGGGATGGGGCTGTGACCCAGGGAAACATCCCCAGATCTTCCCAGAATCCCAGACTGGATCCCGGCCAGAGCTCACCACCACTGGGACACTCCGGATTCGCTCCATTATAACAGAGGCTGGATGAACAGAACTTAGGGATCCAATCCCTGCCTTGAGCCCGGCTTTAAACCTCATCCCAAGGTTTTCTTGGGGCTGCTTTGGGAAGCCAGGGCATTGCTCCATGGCCAAGGCGACAGCTCCCAGCCCACGGCGGAGCGGGACGTGGATCCCGGTGGGATTTGTCCGGAAAACTGGCGCTCCCAGTACAATGCCCAATTTCCTGCTGGGAGGGTCCCTGCAAGGCAGGAAAACATCAGCACTTTTCTAGAGGCTCCGAGCTTCCCTGCTGCCTTTGGAGCAGGGAGGATCAATCCCACGATTTTTTTGCTGGAATTGCGCTGCCGTCAATCCTCACCTTGCATCCAGCCCATGGATGCAGCCGAGCTTCTCATAGCCTCGGGGATGAGAGCTCCGTAAATAAAACCTGGGATTGTTGGGAATGTGGGCAATAAAGATAAGGGTTGGGAAGGCTGGGCAGAGTTTTCCGGCTGGAGAACGCGGCCCAGGGCTGAGCTTTTCCCTTTTCCCTCCTTATCGCGGCTCCGCAGGAGTCGGGCGCTGCTGCCAAGGGATGTGCCGGAGCTGGGGTCGCCTCAGCTGGAATTTCCCTGCCTCAGCAAGGGGGAAAAAAAAAAAAAAAGGAATGCAAAGTGAAAATTCCCAGGGCTGCTGGGCAGGGAATCACAGCTGGAGGAAAATCATCCCTTGATTCCACACCCTGCTCCAAGGTTTTTTTCCAGCCCAAAAACAGGGAAGAAAAAGCTTCCTTAGAGGTTTAAAAGGGATTTTCCCTCTTTTGCGGCTTTATTTATTGGTGTTTCCGAAAGTTCCTCCTCCTCTGTGCCACGGCTGTGGGCATCCAACGCTGGATTTGCCTATGGAAAGGGAATAGATGGAGTGAAGGGAATTCTGGGGCAATTCGATGCAGCGCTGGGAAAATGGAAACAGCCACAAAAAAAACATGGATTGGGATCCATTCTCCATCTCCTGAGATGGGATTTCACTGGTTAATTACGGCCACGTTCCCATGCTGGAAAGGAATTAGGGATCATTTCCAGGTGCTCCCTGCCC
Organism: Sturnus vulgaris; assembly: GCF_052056855.1. Lineage (NCBI taxonomy): Eukaryota > Metazoa > Chordata > Aves > Passeriformes > Sturnidae > Sturnus > Sturnus vulgaris. The sequence continues at coordinate 6,605,052 of NC_142245.1, read as the reverse complement.
TGCTGTAATTCCAAGGGTTTTACCTTTCCCGGGAGCCAGCCCAGCTCACCAGGTTATCTATGGCTGCTTCCAGAGCTCCCTATGGAATTTGGTGAAGGCCAGCGTGGAAATGGGAAGAGCCCTGCAGATAAACATCTGGATCCTGCCATTGTTATCCCAAAAGGAGAGGCAGGAGAAAGGTGGGGAGGGAACCAGGGATGCTCTGAGCTGAGCTGATGTTTCCAAAGGGATACAATCCTTGGATTCTTGTCCCTCCCGGCCACCTGCAGGCCTGATCCCAGCTGGAGGCAGCTTTCCACTGACCTCACTGGGCAAACATTCCCTCCTCCCTGGTTTTGTAGGGAATGAGACACTGGATACACAGATCGAAGGAAAAATCCATGGCAAAAAAACCCCAGGAGCCTGTTCCAAAACGCGGCTGAGCCAATTCCCAAATCCTCCTGGGATTTTCTGAGATCTCCAAATGAAATCCAAGCTGGATACCTTTGGATCCAGGAGGTCTCAAGGTACAATTCCTCTTTTTCCCAAACAATGTGCTGTGCCAAGGCCGAGCTTCCTAGGAATTCCTCCCACTGGAGTTAATTCATTTGCTGGTTAAGTAGCCCAGGTTTGGTGTGGTTTTCCCAAAATTCCCTGGAAAAGCTGGAAGAGCCTTGTCAAGCAGATATTGGGATACCCCGACAGGGCAGCCAGAGCTGGATAGAGCCAAAATTATCCCTAGGGAAGTGGGAAGCATGAACTGGAAGTGGGGAAACCTGGAAAAAAACGAGAATGCCATTCCTATCCTGCCAAGAAACAGAGGGAAAAGAGACAGGATGGATTTGATCCCAAATAAATGGGATTGGTTGTTTTCTTGCTGGCATGGCTGCAGCATCCATGGCTCCTCTTCCCACTGTGTTATCCTGGATATGGGAATTCCCAGCAGCTAACCAGGATTGTTCCCTTGGAATGACACCGTGGCAGGATTGGAACCAGACACCATCTCCAGGATTTTTAACGGGAAGAGATGGAAAAGTGGCATCCCCTGGCTCAGCCGAGGATTTTAGGAATGTGCAGTGCTGGCACTGCCTCTCCTTGGAGCTTTTCCCTGCCCGATTTCCCAATCTTTATTTCCACATCTGTAGCATTCCAGACTGATCTCCTATGCAAGTCAGGCTATAAATTTCCCTGGCAGTTCTGGCTCCGGGTGGGAATGCCGATGTCGAAACGCTCCCACCTGGATTTCAAAAGCCATTCCCTAAAGGTGGAGAATCCACCCTGTTCCTGGGGTGATCCATCTGGGATCAAACAGCCACAGCTCCAGGGAAAAGGAGTGAGTGGTTTCTTTTGGTGGGATCCAATTTCCCCCTTGGATTTGCTCTCCAGATATTCCAGCTGTTTCCTGCTTGTCCTTCCCACTTTTGTGGGATTTTAGGGATTGTCCTTCCCTCTCCATTCCCTCCTCCTCTGGAGGTCTCGGTCCCAAACTGAGGAGCCCAAACTCCCCGTGGGAACAGCCTGGAATGTACCCAGACCGGCTGGAAAATTCCCAAGTTTTGGTCCCGGCTCTGTTGCCATGGCAAGGAGCTCTTGGATTCCATCAGCCCAGAGGGATGGGGACATTCCCTGCTTTCCTGCTTGCTCCAACCAGGATCCCAGCAAGAACAGGGCTCCTCACCATGAGCTCCTCATCCTGCTTTTCCATAGGGAAACCATTCCAGCCTCTGCAAGATCTGGAGGTCATTCCGTGCCTGGAATGCACTGGGATGGCCGGAGCAGTTTCTTGGGAAAAGGGGATTAGAGGGAGCAGCCTCTTTCCGTCACAGCAAACTCTGGCTCCTGCCAACATTTCACTGGGAACAGCTTGAAAGGATTGGAAAAAGCCCAGGGAACACAATTCCCAGGAGGGAACCGCCTGCTCCGTCACGGCCGGCGCAATCCGCCGTCATTCCCGCATGGAGGCGACTTTGGGATTACTCAGGGGTGAGGTGATGAATCCATGAGTGTCCCAGATGGGAAGCCCCGGGATGGGATGTACTGTAGTTTTCCAAAGCCTGGATTAGGAAGGGTTTTCCTGGATCACGTGGAGCTGTCGGGACTTGGAATGGGCAGCCCCTGTGGAAGGAACAAGGTGTGGAGATCCTCTTGGAATTCTCTTCCCAGCAAAATAGCCAAAGTGGCTTTTCCACCTTTCTTGGGAATGTTGAGAAGAAAGGAGCGCTGCCAAAGCATCCTCCTGTGCTCCAGGGGCAGCTCCTGCACCTTGTCCTTGGAATTCTGGAATTCTGAGCTTCTACTTCCTTCCCATGCACTCCCGTTTTCCAGAGGGACAAAAATCCCACCTGATCCTCGCAGGTCAGCCCACAGTGACTTTGTCCCAGCTCCAGGAAAAGGCAGGAAAGCTCGGATGTTGGCATTCCAGGTGGGAATTCTGGGCCTAGAAAAGGCTCCCTGCTCCCACCCCAGCTCCAGGTACGTATCCTGAATTCCCAGCTTCCTGCTCAGGAGGGGAAACTGTTTGTGGAGTCACACGGATCCACTCCTGAACTTTTCCACAGCCTGCAAGCTTGGGAAGTCAGAAATGTGCATCTGCAGCATCTCCTGGATCCTTGGACCAGGATCCATGGACCTAAAAGGAATCCATGTAAGGAATTTGGGATCTTTTTTCCCTTCCTTTTGGCTTCCTTCCCTTGTCTCTCCCACATTTCTCCCTGACACTTTCAGGCTCCAACCTGTTCTCCTACTTGTTTTTTTTTTTCTTTCAAGGGTGGGGTTCCATGTCCTCACATGCCTGGGAGTATGTAGGGATTAAAAACACAGACCCATCATATTTTGGGATGTTCTTCCAGTTTCCAATGCAAGCCTGGGCTTGGCAAACCCACTGCAGCCATCCTGGTGCTGCCAACAGGTTTTTGGGATAACCTGGAGCCAACTCCAAACCTCCTGACTCCATAGATCCCTCTGAGCCAGAAGAATGATTCCACAAAACCACAGGCCTTTGGAATGTTGGTGGGTACCCAGTATCTGCTGTATGGAAAAATAAAGGCATTTTAGATGGAATTAGGTGCCACATTATGTCCAGCTCCCAGGTTTTTGCTTGTTGTAATTCCCCTATGGAATGTGTTTTCCCTGAGGAGAAAGTCCCAGAGGTTGGATCCATCCCTTTAGGTGCTGGAGTTTGCCTTGGCTGTGGCTATCCCAGAAAATTCCTCCTCACCTGGAGCCTTCTCTGTGCTTGCAGCAACATTTTCCCATTTCCCTGCAATCCTGGTTTTTAAGGGAAAATGAATCCAGCTGGGAAAAATCAGAGCGGGATGCTCTGGGATTTGGAACTCCAGCTCCATCCAAAGAGATATTTTTCCTTAATCCATCTTGGTATTCCTCCAGCCCTGGAATTCCTGGAAATCCTTAATTATCCCAGAGTAAAAGCAGATGCTTTAACAAAGAGCTTCTGGCCAGAACCAAAGTCATTCCTGCCGCTTTTCCAAAGGTTATCCAGCCATTCTCAGCTCCACTTCTCCCTAGAAATATTAATTTTTTAATCCCAGGTGGGAAAACATTCCTTTTAAAGATGATGGGAACACCTCTGGAGACGGATTTTTGTATCTTTGAAGGCGGACAAGGTTCCAAAAGCCACTGCTGAAATTAATTGGGATAATTATTGGGATCATTATTAGGGATAAGCACAAAGCTGGAAAATCAGCGGTGGGAAAACTCAGCAAATCCTTCTCCTCCTCCTCATCCAGAAAACCCTAATCCGTTCTTTTATCCCAAAGGCTGGCACGACCCCGAGCTCCACGTGGGCATCCAAGCCTCATTCCGCAGTTTTAAGCTTTCCTTGGAGTTCCAGACAGATTTTCATTTCCAGTGGCTCCGGGTTTGATCATCATTAGTATCTGGGAGTAATCTGGGATTAATCCCGATGGAGCTGAGGTGGGATGTGGACACAGCTGGAGAAAGGTGCAGCTCTGCCCATTCCCACTTCCCAGGAGATCTGAGCACCTCCCCACCATTCCCAACAATGTTTCCCTTTGTTCCCTTTCCTTTTTATGGTGGAATTAATGAATGATTTCCCTTCCAAAGGGGTCGGGGGCAAGAAGGGCTTGGGGGAAAAGCAAAACTCTGGGAAGAGTCCAAAAATAACCAATTTGGGAACTTCCAGCACGGAGCCTCCCTCCCTGCTCCTTTCCCGTGCCTAACGACCGTGCTGGGAACGAACGGTGATGGATCAAAAGGGATTAATTGGGATTTTAATGAGCTCGGACATTTGGCTTGGGATGAGTTCCCGATGTTCCATCGGCTTTGAGGAGATGGGGAAGGATCTTGGCATAGACCTTGTCCAAGCAGGAGAGCTGAAAGGAGAAAAGATGGAATAAGATGAAGGCAGATGGGAATTTCTTCATGGAATTGGGTTTGGAATTGCCCAGGAAGGTTTGGAGGCTCATTCCTGGAAGCGTCCTGGAATAAAATATGAAGGAGATGGGAATTTTTCATGGAATGGGTTGTCAGCATTGGAATTACCTAGGGAGGTTTGGAATCCCCACCCCTGGAGGTGTCCAAGGAATACCTGGATGTGGCACCCCTGGGCTGGGTGACAGCTTGGACTGGACGATCCCGGAGGTCTTTTCCAACCTCAGTAATTCCATGGGATCCTGTGGGACTAAAAGCAACCTCCCGAGCTGCAGCTGGGGCTGAGCCTCCCCAGCACAGCCCGGGATGACTCATCCTGAAATTCCCCCAAATATTTTGCCAGGTGTTTGTTTCTCCAGGCAGCTGCTCCTTCCACGTTTAGCCGCTCCCGTGCCAAGATTCCACACCCAAACTGGGACTGGAAAGGGCATTTTCTCATCCCTGCAGGAGCACCTGGAGGCAGGAATATTCTCCCTGAAAACACTCGGGTTCAGGACACAGATATAAACCGAAATTCCCGATTTTTTCCCCCCCAAATTATTTGGCTTCGCAAACCACGGTGAGCGCTCAGCACTAAGGGAAAATAACCACGGAGGGAAAAATATTATTACTGGGAAGACAAATATTTACATTAAAAAAAAAAATATAAATGGATCATTCTGATGGCTGAAAGTCAAGAGGCTTCTGTAGGAGGACGAGAAGTTTGGGATCTTGTGAGGGAATACTGCTTTGTGGGGAACAACAGAAAACCACAGGCAGCTGTTGGAAAAATATCATTTAATCGGATGTATTCAGATTTATTTTCCTTATAATTTTTCCTGGAGAACAGCTGGGATCAGCTGGAATTTGTCCGGAATCACCTCCGTGAAATCAGGAGCTCTTTCATTCAGAGTCTTGGAACACGGGGAGCGTAAATCTGGCAAGAATTCCCTCTTTTCTTGCCATTAGGAATAACTTTGGGGGTTGTTTTGCTGGATTTCTTCTGGCTGGGAGCAAGGTGCTAATCTGAATTTATTCCCTGGGATCCTCTGCCTTCTCTACGGCTTTATCAGGGAATACCGAGTAGGAAGGGACCCTGTGGAGAAGCAGGGGAGAAAAAAAGGGGATTTTTTTCCCCCCCCACACCTCCTTTTGCTAGTGGAATATTTGTTTTATACTGAAATGTAACTAAACAGGAGGCAGCTCCTTTCCAAGCGGGAAAAGCATTAACATCCTGTCTTTTTTAGCTGGAGACTAAACATTATCCACCTGTTTTCCAGACCCCAGATGGAGAAACGGGATCTTTAGGATATTCCATAATCCCCGGACTCAACCATTTCAAACTCAACCAGAACCCAACTATTTAAAAATCAATTAAAAACCATTTAAACTTGGGCTTGAGTGGGAGTGTTAAGGAGTTAAAAATAAGTGGATCAGGCCTTCAATATCCATGGAATGTGACAGAAAATCCTTTGCTTCCAGAGGCAACTTCTGGGTTCGATGCCCAGGGTTTAGCAGGGGTTAAAATATTTGGGAGAAGAAGGAAAAGAAGTTTGCCGAGTGCCAAGAGCTTAAAAACGTGTGATAAACAAGCGAATGAGCTGTGCCGAGGATTTATTTCGTGCCAGAAGGAAAACATCACAGATACACTCCCAGAATTTGGATTTCCATCTCCCTAGCACGTCACTTGTCAGGCGTGTGGGGTCAGGATTGCAGGGAATTAAGGGCAAAGCAGCTCCTCTCCCTCCTCCCCTGAAGTTGTGGGAATACATCCCATCGCCAGCACGGCCACACAGGAATGAGTTCCCAGGAAAAACGAGAGGGAACGTCCGGAATTCGCAGCCCAGAGCCAAAATCCTTGGCTCCGGGGGGATGCTGAGCTGACTCCGAGCTCGTTCCGGAGAAACCTTCCCAAATTTGGGGTCTTGACCTCGGTGGGAGCCTTTCCAGTGGCTCCTGGATGTGTCCCCACGTCAGGAACATGGAGCTGGCATCCCAAGTGTTGGCCTCGTGACCCCAGGGAGCACAGAGGGGTGAAAAGGGCTTTTAGCTGATTCGTTATTTATTTTTGCTTTCATTACATTTTATTTAATTCATTTGTCGCCTTTGATCCGTAAAATTGGTTTTCCAGGGCTCCAAATGTTCAGCCTGGAGAAGAGAAGCTTTGGGATGACCCAAGTGCGGCATTCCAGGACCCGAAGGAGCTACAAGAAACATGGAGAGAGGTTATTTCCATGGGCCTGGAATGATGGGACAAGAGGGAATGGTTTCCCACTGCCAGAGGGCAGGGATAGATGGGATTTTCGGAAGAAATCCTTCTCTGTGAGGGTGGGGAGGCCCTGGCACAGGTTTCCCAGAGAAGCTGGGGCTGCTCCATCCCTGGAAGTGTCCAAGGCCAGCTTGGAGCACCCTGGCATAGTGGAAGGGAGTGGGACTGGATCATCTTTCACGTCCCTTCCAACACAAACCATTCCATGACCTTGGAATTTGATGTCTGGACTTGATGATCTTAAAGGCCTTCTCCTATTCCCTCTCGGTTTGCTCTGGTGCCCAGGTTTTTCCCACCAGAACCTTGATGGGAATTAAATTTGCTGCTTTTTTAGGATTCTAAAATCTCCTTTTCCAGACAAAACACACAGGGACTGCCCTCAATTCCCGTGTTTTTCAAGTGACACCGGGATCTTGGAAGCATTCTGCCGGGATATCCAGAACTCCTGCTCCCTGAGACTGAACGTGAGGGGGAGAATCCGTGGGATGTCCGATTTGTAGAACGATCCCGTGCCAAAATTTCCTATGGAGAACAGGACAGGAGGATAAGCAGAGCTCGGTGCTGACACACGGAGCAAGGGCTGTTCTGTGCTTCCCATCAGGATTTTCCCTGGAATTTGCAATTTTAGCCCATGCTGAAAGCTCTGTCCTTTTTCAGGAAAAGGCTTTAGGCAGCTCTGTCTGCAGTACCACGGTTGATATCCATGATGGGATTCCTCTGGATTAAAGGGATGAGCAGAGCCACAGCCCGGGCTGCTCTTTCCGAAGTCTGCAGCATCCTCTGGTGGAGCTGTAAGGAAGGGATATCCATCCAGGGAAAACACGCCAGGATGTTTCCTTGAGGGGCTCCAAAACATCCCCCAGCTTTGCTGGGAAAAGCCAAAATCGCCAACCCCCCAGCGCCGCTTCCCACTCTGCTCCAGGGGGACGGAACCTGGGATTTGGGGACATTTCCATCCCTTGCTTTGCTTTGGAAACTCCCAGTTTTCCCCCTTTTCCCGGTTTTAGTCACCACGATCAAAGCCCGAGGTATTTCTCCACTCCCTACCAAGGGAAGTGTTCAGATAAAAATCGGAGTTCCCAGGCTCCGATTCTTGCCTGGATTTTGCTGTTTCGGTTTAATAGCTTGTTTTATTTCGCCATCCCAGAGCCTGGAATGCTTCACCCACCACGAGACACCCAGGATTGGCATCTCCCACAGCTGCCTCCTCCCACATGTATCATCCCTCCTGCTGAAATCCCAAAATTAGAGATTGGGAAAGAGCAGCTATGATGCTCTCCCTTCTCTCCCCCCACAGGAGAGACATGGAGAATTCCATGGGTTGCAGGGAGTCCCTCAAGTGCATCTGAGCACCCGGAATATTTGGAGAATGGAGTGAATCTCCCGAGAAACAAAAAGAGCAGAGTGAAATCCGGCCTTGGGAAAATCCCTCCTGGGATGGACACACGGATACAGCCCAGCAGTGTACGCAGAAATTCCCTCCATCCTCGTGGAATTCTGACTAAATTGGCCGGGAGCTTCCCATCTCCTCAGGGTGAGAGCTGCCGAGCACGTCAGTTTTCCAGCAAAGGAAAAGCAAACACCATTCCCTCGTGAGAAGATATAGGAATATTATCCTGACATTTTCAACATGGATCGCTCATATTGCTGCTCATTCTTCCCACTCCAAGAGCAGCGTCTGCACAATAGAAACGTTCCCTGGCTACAAACAAAATAATCAGGATTGAAAACACGGATAACACAGATGTCTGCCTTTCCTGACTTATTATTTTTATGAAGGAATTTATTTTGCCTTTCCTCGGAATTACAGTCACCCAACATTTTTCCAAGCTGTTAAAATCTGAAGATTTTGAAACCTGCGCATAAGTGGGGAGGAAAAAATGCTACAAAGGAGGAATTTATCTTGGATATCACAGATATCCCAGTATCCTCACGGATATCCCAGTATCCTAATGGATATCCCAATATCCTCATGGATATCCCAGTATCTACAGTGGATATCCCAGTATTCACATGGATATCCCAGTATCCACATGGATATCCCAGTATCCATACAGATATCCCAGTATCCACATGGATATCCCAGTATCCACACGGATATCCCAGTATCTTCACAGATATCCCAGTATCCACATGGATATCCCAATATCCTCATGGATATCCCAGTATCTACAGTGGATATCCCAGTATCCACATGGATATCCCAGTATCCATACAGATATCCCAGTATCCACACGGATATCCCAGTATCCACACAGATATCCCAGTATCCACACGGATATCCCATTATCCATACAGATATCCCAGTATCCACATGGATATCCCAGTATCCACATGGATATCCCAGTATCCATACAGATATCCCAGTATCCACATGGATATCCCAGTATCCACACGGATATCCCAGTATCCACACGGATATCCCAGTATCCACACGGATATCCCAGTATCTTCACAGATATCCCAGTATCCACATGGATATCCCAATATTCTCATGGATATCCCAGTATCCACATGGATATCCCAGTATCCACACGGATATCCCAGTATCCACACGGATATCCCAGTATCCACATGGATATCCCAATATCCATACAGATATCCCAGTATCCACACGGATATCCCAGTATCCACATGGATATCCCAGTATCCACACGGATATCCCAGTATCCACATGGATATCCCAATATCCATACAGATATCCCAGTATCCACACGGATATCCCAGTATCCACATGGATATCCCAGTATCCACACAGATATCCCAGTATCCACACAGATATCCCAATATCTTCACAGATATCCCAGTATCCACACTGGGAGAGGCTGAGGAGCAAACGGGGCGATATTAAAGCCCCCGAGGACACGCATCACCGAAGTCACTTCCCCGGAGAAAACCCACCTGTTTTTTTTTTTTTTAATTATTATTATTGAAAGCGTGAAAACAAATTATCTCCAAAACGGATCGATTTAATATTTTTTTTTTTTTTCCCGCTGATCAGCGTGGATTTAAGGTGGGGATTGAGGGTTTTAAAGTGTTTTTTTTGTTTTTTTTTTTCCTCCTTTCACAGCTGTGAGGGAACGCCCTGCCCACAGTGAAAATGGCGGCGGCGCTGAGGGGGGGATGAGGCGCTGAGGCCGCGGCCTCCATGGCGCTCTCGGGCGGGAACCCGCGGTGGGGTGAGGACGGGCAGGAATCCTCGGGATGGAGCCCGGGACAGCCGGGAATCATTCCCCGGGACAGCCGGGAATCATTCCCCGGCAGCGGCCGGAGCGATCCCGCCCGGAGGGATCTGCAGGTGATTGCCCCCTCTCATGTTTCCGTCCATGTTTCTCTGCTTTTCCCCGCAGCGCTTCCCAAGTATCTGAGCGCGGATCCAAATTTTCAAAATCCAGAAGATGACGCCTTGATGGCACAAGGAGCAGCACGGCGCGGGGACATTCCCAGATTTTCATCCCGAGGATGCTGAGCGTTCCTCGGGGGAGGAGCCTTTCCAGGGGTGTCCCGAAGGTAACGTGGGTAGGGAGAAATCAAGTGCTCTGTGTTTCAAAACATTTTAAAAAAACCCAAAAAACCCCCAAACTTTAGGACTTTTGGAGGAATTTGGCCAGCAGTTTGCTGGAGGGAAAATGGAAATTCTCCAGAGCATCAAAGGAGAATTTTAAATTTTTTTTTTAATTTTTTTTTTTTTTTCTGGAGTACAAATTGAGATTTTTCTGGAGCATCATTTCCTGGAGGATAAATGGAGATTGGGGAGGGTGGGAAATGGAGATTGATACTGAACGATAAATAGGGATGCTCTGGAGCATAAATTGACATAAATTTTCCAGCTGGATAAAATAGAAGTTTGTCCAGCAGGTAAATGGAGATGATAAAAATATACAAATATAAGTATTTTCTCGGAGATTCAGTTTTATTTATTTTAAAAATAATTTTATTATTATTATTATTTTTTAAAGGAGTTGTACCAGTTCCAGTTGTACCGATTCCAGCTGCACTGATTCCAATTCCTCATCAGGAGCTCCGTAATTGAATTGAAACACGGTTTGAGTTTTCCATCAATTCTGATGCAATTAAAGTGTCTTTGCAAACAATCTCTTGGATTAATTTTGCTTTCTGCAAATCTTGCACACATGTGCACATTTTTTGAAGTATTTATTCCCAAATTGCCGGGGAAAAAGCTGGAAAGAAGTTACAAACAAACTCATGAAATAGGGAGGAATTTAAATTCGTTTAAATCCTTGGAGTGAGTGTTTTGGGGACTTAAGGATTTGGCAACACTTTGGAAAACTAAAGATCAGCTTCCAAATGGGAACAGAAAATACAAATCTCGGGTTTTTTTTCCTGAAGGGAAAAAACCTGAAGCTGATGGATTTGTGGAGAGATGCTTCAGTTACTGGGGGGTTTAATCCAGAAGCAGACGAGCTCGGAGATGATCTTGGAATTTATCTCTCCCATCGGGCTCCGTGTCAGATCCTGGTGTTAGAGGAGCTCCCAGGGGAGCGCGGATCGGGATCTTATCGGAGATGGGAATCTCGCAAAGGAGCGGCAGAAAATTAGCACGAGCTGCTGCCATCGATTCCTCTGAGCCCTGCACACACACCAGGATTTCCTGCTGGGAAACACGGAGATGGGCTGGAAGCTCCTGTGGGTTTTGGAGCTGAACCTCCGGATCTGCACTGCTTCCAGTGGGCTGGGGTTCCCGTTCCACATGGGAATAGTGGGCAGATGTTGGGTTGGGAGCGTTGCAGAGATCCCTGCTGGCTGTGGGAATTGCCCAGAAGGAATCTGGATGAGAGCAATCCTTTTCCAGCAGAATTTAGGCAACGCTCGCTGTGCCCATATTCCCTCAATTTCCTGCCCCTGGGAGATGGTTTAGTTCCAAGTGGTGGTGATCCATCAAAGCTTGGGCGTCTCTTCCAACCTCAGCGGTTCCACCTGTGCAGGGTGAACAAGGAATTAGGGCGCGGAATTCCACTGGGCTTTCCCTGCCGTACTTGGAACGGAAAGATAGGAAAAACAGTTCCAACGTTTCTCTGTTTCCTCCGGCAGGATGGAGAAGAAGAAAATCCTGATGAAGTCCAAGGTTGCTGCTCCCAACCTCCTGAGGGCTCTGCATTCCCTGTACCGGCTCGGGCACCTCTGCGACGTGACGGTCCTCACCCAACACCTGGGAATCCAGGAGGAATTCCTGGCTCACAAAGCCGTCCTGGCAGCTTCCAGCAACTACTTCAAGGGGCTTTTCCTGCACCAGGAGATGCTGGACGCCCAAAAGTGCACGGTGACCCTGCAGGACATCTACACCGAGGAGTTCACCTCCTTCCTGGAGTTCGTGTACACGGCCGAGGTGGAGATCGAGGCGGGAAAGCTCCAGCGGATGAAGGAAATCGCGGAGAGGCTGGAATGCAAGGATCTGCTGGACATCTGTGAAGAAGTGAAGGCGGAGGGCAGGAAGGGCTTGGATTTGAGCCTCCACCTGAAAGGGCAGAGGGGCGAAAATGGGGGATCGCAGTGGCCTCGCATCCAGCAAGAGGAGAACCCCAGGAGCTCTTCGCAGATCGTGGCGATTCCCATGCAGAGGAAACTTTGGGATAGGCAGAAACACAAGGAGCTGCTGCCGGGCTATGAGCTCGTTGGAGGCCAAGCAGGAGGCCTGGAGCAGGAGGCCACGGCTTTTCCAGCCCCAAAATCCAGGCCGGCAAAGCCGCCCAAGTGCAACAAGGCGCATTCCCCGAGCAGACCGGGTGTGGATATCGGCAGCCTGGAAACCAAGGACGGAAGGGGGCAGGAGGGGAAGCGGGAATCCCAGGCGTGTCCCTACTGTGACAAGGCCATCAGCTCCAAGTGTGGCCTGGCCCTGCACGTCCGGACACACACCGGGGACAGGCCCTACCGCTGCCAGCGCTGCCCCGCCAGCTTCGCCCACAGGGCTGCCTACACCTCCCACCTCAGGTACGGCGTTCCTGGGAATGCGCTTCCTGGGGATTCCGGGATAAATCATTCCCACAGTCCTCCCTGCCTCAGCTCCAGAATTCCTTGGATCTCACTCGAAGCGTTGTTGAAATCGGGATTTTTCTCTTGGCCTCGCAGTGCGGACGACTGGATTGGGGGTCTCCCAGATGGGGAACTTAGAGAATTTCCCATTGGATTAAGGGGGGCTTGTGCAACCAGATTTCTTTGGAATCCTCAGATTCGGGGTTTTAAATCGGAATTTTGCGTATCTCTGTCTGGGCATTTAACCTCTGTTTCCTTAATTTCACGGCCTGGGAGGAAAAGTCCATCCTACATTCCTGATCAGGTGAAAAATGTAGATCTTAATGAACTGAGGCATTTTAAGTGCCTTTAATTATCTGGTCCAACTCTTCCCAAACTCTCCTTACTTGCAGGCTTTCCGAACACGCTGGGAATTTCTTAAAGGGTGCAAGGATCAATTCAAAGGAAAGGACTCTCCCCCCAAGGCCTGAATTGAAACAATTAAACAATTAATGAGTTTCAGTCGAACTTAATTGAAGTTGTGCTCCGTTTTTAACAGGAAAATCCATGAGTCCGGGCAAGAAAGGAAACTCCTGCCTGTCTATTGGATGGTGGTTCCACCCACACACGGCCCAAACTCCACGAGCCGTGACAAAAATCCCGACGGAGAGACTTGGGATGGGACACCGGAAACCTCGGGGTATGAGGAAGATGCCAGGAATTCATCTGTTGCCGAAGCAGAAAGGAGCAAGGAACAAGAGGAATTCCAGGAAGCTGAAGGAGGGAATGAAGATGGAGGTGGAATGAGTGTAAAGGGCGAGGAGCAGGGAGGCTATGACACAGGATACTCGGAAGTGGCAGGAAGCAGGGACAACGAGGAATGTTCTGAGGAGGAGGAGGAGGAGGATGAAGCCTCAACGGAGAAGGACAGCAAAGAGCCTGAACCAGGGTTCAAACTAAAGAAGGCCGGTAAAAGTGGGGCCAACAAGAAATCCATCTACGTGATCCACTGCGACAAGTGCCAGGAGCAGTTTGTTTCCCGGAAAAAATACGTGGATCACTGCCGGGACGTGCACCAGAGCCTGCCGGGCAAGGCGTACCGCTGCGAGGTGTGCAGCAAGGCCTTCGCCAGCTACACCAGCTGCAAGGAGCACCGCGCCTGCGTGCACAGCGAGGAGAGGAGGTTCTCCTGCGGCCTCTGCCAGGCCACCTTCAAGAGGAAGCGGGACGTGAGGACCCACTCCGTGCGGAAGCACGAGGGCAGGGCCAAGCGGCCGCTGTGCTCCGTGTGCGGCAAGATGCTGAGCTCGCGCACGGCGCTGGTGTTCCACATGCGCACCCACACCGGAGAGAAGCCCTACGAGTGCGGCGTGTGCCCCTCCCGGTTTGCTCAGCCTTCCCAGCTCAAGATCCACACCAGGTCAGACCCCAGGAACGCCAGGATCTCGCGTGCAGCGTGATTAATTCCCTTGCGCAAAGGCTTTGGCTCCGCGCCGCGTCTCCCGCGGTCGGGATTTCGACATGGATGCCCTGTCCGAACTCGCAAGGAATATCTGTCATGGAGACAGGCTCTCAAATCCCACGTTGCCCCTCAGTGATGAAGAGTGAGTCAGGGATCCTGGAGATCCTGTGCCGCGCTCGCTCTTGGAGCAAGGAATTGCCATGGGATTTCATCTCCGTGTGCAACTCCAAATCCGTGCCGCTCAGCCCGAGCTTGACGGGATGAGTTGCTCCCTGGTGGTGTCTGTGCTGGATGTGTCCTCTCCCAGGAGAGGGTGAATCATCCCATGGAATTTCCCATCTTTCTCCATGATAATACTTTGTCCTGACAGCTCAAAATCAGGAATGACTTTGGACGTCATCCTGTCTGAGTTGGAATAAGTTAAGACCAAACATTAGGCTCAGATTTTTCTGATTCTCTGTCATTTTCCCTTCTTTCTCCTTTCCCATGCTCTCAGCTGTCTGGGAAAAAAAGGTGGATTTTGTGGGGCCTGAAATTGAGGAAAAGGTAAATTTTAAATGGGAATTTTCGGTTTTAAAAGGTAAACTTTAAATGGGAATTTTACTCCCAGAGCATAGCACCTGTACCTGGAAACACTCAGTTTTCTGAGGGGGCAGAATTTCCTTTTCCCACCACATCTAAAACCCAAAAACATCGTTTCAAATCCAGTCTTTTAGGGACCAAGACCTAATTAATTACTAATCATTGGTGTTTTGTCCCCATTAGATCCCACACTGGGGAGAAGCCCTACATTTGTGAGGACTGCGGCGCTTCCTTTGCCGACAAAGGAAAACTGACCGGCCACAAAAGGACACACACAGGTGGGAATTAAATATTTTTATTTTTTTTGGTAATTCATCCAGGAGTATCCAAGTACCAGGAAGGAATTCATAGGGGTAGAAGGACTTTTAGCCTGGAGAAAAGGAGGGTCTGGAGGGACTTTGTTGCTTTCCACAATTCCCTGTCAAGAGCCAGGGAAAATTTGGGCTCTGCTTCCAAGGAGCAAGGGATAGGACTGTCCTCAAGTGGTGGTTCAGGGGAGGTTCAGCTTGGGTATCAGGAAGAATTCCTTCATGGAAAGGATTATCAGGCATTGGAATGGGATGGAATCCCAGGGGACAACTGGATGTGGCACTGGTTGCCAAGGTGGGGATCAGGCACAGGTTGGACTCGATGACCTTGGAGGTCTTTTCCAGCCTGAGCTCTGTGATTTGCAGAAGGACCAAATTCCCCTGGGAGAATTCCTGATGCCCGGTTTCTGTTCCCTCAGGAGAGCGGCTCTTCAGGTGTGATGTGTGTGGGAAGCACTTTGCCACCAACGAGTACCTCAAGTGCCACAAGCGCTGTCACCTGGGAGCCAAACCCTACAGGTGCGAGGTTTGTGGGAAAACCTTCGGCCTCAGAGCCTCCCTGGCCCAGCACAGCAACGTCCATGCAGGTAATTCCAGGGCTGGGAAAAGGAACGGTGGCCTTGTGGCGCTCCCCAGTGTGGATGGGGACGTTTCAGCCCGTTGGTGAATTAGGGGGTCCTGGAATGATCGGGGTTGGAAAAGAGCTCCAAGGCCATCGAATCCAAGCTGTGCCCAATCCCCACCTTGTCACCAGCCCAGAGCGCAGGGTGCCACGTCCAGGCCTTCCAGGGACGGGAATTACGTTGGGATGCAGGGCTCGTCCTGACCCTGGCTCATGGGAGTGTTGTGTCAAAAAACGGAGGCCTGGATTGTGCAGCTGAAGGAATTTGGGGCAGAGCATGGTGGTGGGAAGTAATTATCACAGAATGGTTGGGATTTGAAGGGACTTTAGGGATTATCCCCTGCCAAGGACACCCTCCACTCTCCCAGGTTGTTCCAAGCGTTTCCTTGGGCACTTCCAGGGAAAAGGCTCTTAGCCTGCTGCTCTCTGCTAAGCCCACACTTGCTGGGATTGTTATTCCCAGAGACCCGTCCCTATTTCTGCGAGCAGTGTGGGAAGGCCTTCACGCAGCAGGGAGCGCTGCGGCGCCACCAGCGCATCCACACCGGCGAGAAGCCCTACAAGTGCCGCGCCTGCGACAGGACCTTCACCGACATGTCCACCCTGCGCCGGCACGTGGCGGTAGGACATCCCACGGGAGCTTCCCGCCCCTCAGCGCCACCCCGGCAGCGGGAATTTCCAGCCTTTGGGAGGGGACAGTGCTAGGGGTGGGTTTCAGGGCAGCGCCATCCTCTAAATCTGTCCCTGAGGTTTGTGTGAGGTTTTCCTCCCCCAGTCCGGTTATTTCCCAATCCAAGGCGGGGGGAACATGGCTGGAAGTGGCTGGACACGGCACTTCCTGATGGCCATCAGCTCCGAGATCTTCTCCCGGAAGATTCCATGAAAAACGTGATTTTAGGATTTTTATGAGTTAACTGCAGGGTCTCTGATGCTTTAACCTTCATTCCAGCCCTCGTGCCGCACATTAACAGGGATTTCCAGCATTCCGCTGGAAAACGCTGAGCTCGGCTCTTCTCAGAGACCTCCAGGTCCTGGAAGTGACAGCGGAGGCAGAACAGGAGGTTCCCTTCCAGCTCCAAGTCAGTGTTTTGCCTGTGTGCTGAAATTCCAGCTGATTTTGGAAGCGTTCCACGGCAGCACAGCCAGGAATTCAGCACACAGTTGGCAAAAGAGCCTTGTTTGTGTTTGAGCTGAGACTTGGATCCTGGAGTTATCCCAAAATTGTTGGATTTAGCTCTGGATGAAGTGAAATACTTGGCAGTTCAGAATCAGATCTAACTTGTTTTCCTGTCCCACTCCCTTTTTTTTTTTTTTTTTTTTTTTTTTTGTCTCCTCCCCCCAGATCCATGACCGGAATGCTCACTGGAGAAGCTTCTTGATCGACCTCACCCAAAAAAAAGACCACAACTGGTCCAAAATCGAGACTTTAGCGGAGGCGCAGCCGGGAAGAGATCCCGTGCCAGAAATTTGGTCCCTTGGCCACGGGAAGCTCCATAAACCTGAAGGTGCTAAAGCAGCAGCTGCAGGAGCAGCAGCACAAGTGACACCTGGCCTTGGGGACACCGGGGACACTGACCCCTCCGTCTTGTACTTGTAAAATCCGTCTGAGCCCCAAAAATGGGCGGTTTGAGGCCCAGTGGTGGGAATTGCCCTTTGGAGCTCAGGGAATCGTCCACCTGCCTCGGGAGCTGCCCTGCAGGTGCTAAAGGGGTAATTCCTCACGAGGGTGTTTACTCCGCTGAAATGTTTGCCATCTCTCCAGAGGTTTTTTTCTCCCAAAGCTGTGGGAGCATCCCATTGGGAATGGGCAGAGCGGGGGTGGGGGGGGGGGGGGGGTGCGTTTATACAAACACAGCGCGCTGTAAATCCTCAAGGCCTCCTTAAATAAAGCTGTCAGTGCCGCCCTGCCCGTCCCTCCTTCACTGGCCCAGATTTCCCTGGGGAAAACGCCGGGAATTTGGGAATGCCGGGGGCGGGCTAGGGCGCGTTGCCTAGCAGCGCGCGGCGCGCTGAGTGACGTCACTTCCGGGGTCGTGGCGCGTCAGCGCTTCCGGCCGCGCCCGGAGCTGAGCGGGAGCAGCGGCCGGGAAGAGGCCGGGAACAAACCGGGAACGAGCCGGGAATAAACCGGGGACAAACCGGGAACGGGCCGGGAGCCGTGAGTGCGGCGGCCATGGCGGGCTGGCCCCGCCCGCCTTCTTTTCCTCTCCTCTTTCCGCCTTATTCCCCCTCTTCCTCCTCCTCTTTTTGCCCGCTTTTTTTCCCCTCCTCTTTCCCCACCCTTCTTCTCCCATCCCTTTTCTTCTACCCCCCGCTTCCCCTCCTTGTTTGCCCCCTTTTCTCTCCCTATTTCTTTCTCCCCACCCCAGTATTCCCATGGGATCCAGGGTCCTTTGGGAATTGGGATTGGAAGTGGGCACCGTGGGGTTCGCCGGCTTCAGCAGCATGGGAATCCTCTCCCCATTTTCCTTTTGGCCTGGAGCTTTTTGCCTCTTTGCAGCCACTTTTGCCTCTGGAAGGGGAGGTATTCCTGGGAAACGGACAGTGCTCAAATGGGAATTAGAGGGGTAGTTGTGCAGTAACGCGGGAAGCAGTTAAAAATCATTTTATCGGGGTAAAAAGGTGGCGTTTCGGTGTCGCTGATTGTTTATAAAGCGTTGGGTGAGACATCACTCAATTCCCGGGAAACTGAAAGAAATTCCTCGGATTCTGGCAGGAAGAGGGTTAGACTCCAGAGATTCCTGAGAGCACCTTTAAATCCGTAGAAATCTGGTTTGTTCTGGGGTCAGACGGTTGGGAAAACACCCCAAAACTTCCTCTCTTTTACAAACTCTGGAGCAACTTCAAACATTCCTGGGAAACAGGGCCCGATGGGGAAGGTTGGAAATGGGCTTTCAAAAAGTGCAGGCTGTGAGTCCGTTTGGAGGAATTCCTAATCATTTTTGGGATTTTCAGTGTGTCAGATAGGAGCATGGAATTTTCTGTGGAAACCGTTTTCAGGCGGTTCTTTAGGACTGAGGTTAACTTTTGCTTAATCTTGGCTTCCTTTTGTTGCCTGCTGAGGCCGGGAATCGTTCCTGAATTCCAAGTGCCTTGACCTGGGTCCATCCTTGTTTGCTGTCCCAGCTGCTGGCAGCCCAAAGGGTTTAATGGAAAACGAGGGTTGGGATTTAAGCTCGGCATCCCTCGCTCCGTGGTTCTGTTGAGGACTTGGAGGTCTGAGGGTTGGATTAAATCATCTCAGAGGTCTTCCCAATCCCAAGAATTCCGAGAGGCTCAAACCCCTAAGGGTTTCATGCAACCTTAGCTCAGCTTCCCTCGCTCCGTGGTTCTGTTGAGGATTTGGAGGCCTGGGGTGGGATCGAATCGTCTCGGAGCTCTTCCCAACCCCGGGCCGCCTCGGGCCCGCCTCCCTGACGCGGGGGGTCTCGTTCCCAGGGAGAAGAAGGATGGAAAGCGCCCCCGTGCTGCTGGAATCCAAGTCCTCCCCCATCAACCTGCTGAACGAGATGCAGCAGCTGCGGCTGCTGGGCCACCTGTGCGACGTCACGGTCAGCGTGGAGTACCAGGGCGTGCGCGCCGAGTTCCCGGCGCACAAGGCCGTGCTGGCCGCCACCAGCAAGTTCTTCAAGGAGGTCTTCCTCAACGAGAAGCCCGTGGACGGCCCCCGGAGCAGCGTGTTCCTCAACGAGGTGCAGGTGGCGGATTTCGCCTCCTTCCTGGAGTTCGTGTACACGGCGCGCGTGGAGGTGGAGGAGGACAGGGTGCAGCGCATGCTGGAGATCGCCGAGAAGCTCAAGTGCCTGGACCTCTCCGAGACCTGCTTCCAGCTCAAGAGGCAGATGCTGGAATCCGTGCTGCTGGAGCTGCAGAGCTTCTCGGAGTCGCAGAATTCCGAGGAGGAGAGCGCCGCCGCGCCCGAGCGGGAGCCTCCGGACTCTTCCGCGGGCGTGCCCGGCTGCGGGGAGCCTCCCGAGGCCGCCAAAGCCAAGGAGAAGGCGGACAAGAAGAAGGAGGCGCCGAAGGCTCCTTACGCCAAGATCCGCAGGGCGAGCGGGCGGCTGGCGGGCAGGAAGGTCTTTGTGGAGATCCCGAAGAAGAAATACACGCGGCGGCTGCGCGAGCAGCAGCGGAGCTCCGAGGAGGAGACGCCGCCAGAGGCGGAGCGGGAGGAGCGCTCCGGCACGGCCGAGGGGAGCTCCGCGGAGAAGGAGGACGACAGGAAGCGGCGCGGCGGAGGCGCCGCCGGCGGTGCCGCCTTCAAGTGCGCCACGTGCCAGAAGGAATTCCTGTACGAGAAGAGCTTCCTGAAGCACGTGCAGCAGAGCCATGGCGGCGCGGCTTCGGCGGCGGCGTCGGCGTCGTCGACGCCCGAGTTCCGCTGCGAGACGTGCGCGCAGACCTTCGCCAACCGCTGCAACCTGCGCAGCCACCAGCGGCACGTGCACAGCAGCGAGCGGCGCTTCCCGTGCGAGCTGTGCGCCAAGCGCTTCAAGCGCGGCAAGGACGTGCGGCGCCACGTGCTGCAGGTGCACGAGGGCGGCGGCGAGCGCCACCAGTGCCCCCAGTGCGGCAAGGGGCTCAGCTCGCGCACGGCGCTGCGCCTGCACGAGAGGACGCACACGGGGCACAAGCCCTACGGCTGCCCCGAGTGCCAGGCCAAGTTCTCGCAGCCCTCCGCGCTCAAGACGCACATGAGGTGAGGGCGACGGCGGAGCTGCCCGCCCCCGCGGATCGCGGCGCCGCCCTCAGGGCTTCCCAGGCCCCTGTTTTGTCCTTCGGGGCCTCATAAATCTCTGTTTTCTCTTTTAGGGCCTTCCACATCCCCATTTTCTGTTTTAGGGCCTCCCAGATCCCTGTTTTGTCCTTCGGGGCCTCCCAGATCCCTATTTTTCCTTTTAGGGCTTCCCAGATCCCTGTTTCCTCTTTCAGGGCCTCCCAGATCCCTGTTTTGTCCTTCAGGGCCTTCCACATCCCTGTTTTCTGTTTTAGGGCCTCCCAGGTCCCTGTTTTGTCCCTCAGGGCTTCCCAGATCCCTGTTTTATCTTTTAGGGCCTTCCCCATCCCTGTTTTATCTTTCAGGGCCTTCAACATCCCTGTTTTCTCCCTCAGGGCTTCCCAGGTCCCTGTTTTGTCCTTCAGGGCCTTCCACATCCCTGTTTTATCTTTTAGGGCCTTCCACATCCCTGTGTACTCCCTCAGGGCTTCCCAGGTCCCTGTTTCTTCTTTCAGGGCCTCCTAGATCCCTGTTTTTCCTTTCAGGGCTTCCCAGATCCCTGTTTCCTCTTTCAGGGCCTTCCACATCCCTGTTTTCTGTTTTAGGGCCTCCCAGATCCCTGTTTTGTCCTTCGGGGCCTCCCAGATCCCTATTTTTCCTTTTAGGGCTTCCCAGATCCCTGTTTCCTCTTTCCGGGCCTCCTAGATCCCTGTTTTATTTTTTAGGGCCTTCCACATCCCTGTTTTCTCCCTCAGGGCTTCCCAGATCCCTGTTTCCTCTTTCAGGGCCTGTTTTATCTTTTAGGGCCTTCCACATCCCTGTTGTCTGTTTTAGGGCCTCCCAGATCCCTGTTTTGTCCTTCAGGGCCTCCCAGATCCCTATTTTCTCTTTCAGGGCCTCCCAGATCCCTGTTTTATCTTTTAGGGCCTTCCACATCCCCGTTTTCTGTTTTAGGGCCTCCCAGATCCCTGTTTTGTCCTTCAGGGCCTTCCACATCCCTGTTTTATCTTTTAGGGCCTTCCACATCCCTGTTTTCTCCCTCAGGGCTTCCCAGGTCCCTGTTTCTTCTTTCAGGGCCTCCTAAATCCCTCTTTTATCTTTTAGGGCCTCCCAGATCCCTGTTTCTTCTTTCAGGGCCTTCCACATCCCTGTTGTCTGTTTTAGGGCCTCCCAGATCCCTGTTTTGTCCTTCAGGGCCTCCTAAATCCCTATTTTCTCTTTCAGGGCTTCCCAGATCCCTGTTTCCTCTTTCAGGGCCTTCCACATCCCTGTTTTCTGTTTTAGGGCCTCCCAGATCCCTGTTTCCTCTTTCAGGGCCTTCCACATCCCCGTTTTCTGTTTTAGGGCCTCTCTGATCCCTGTTTTGTCCCTCAGGGCCTCCCAGATCCCTATTTTTCCTTTTAGGGCTTCCCAGATCCCTGTTTCCTCTTTCAGGGCCTCCTAGATCCCTGTTTTATCTTTCAGGGCCTTCCACATCCCTGTTTTCTCTTTTAGGGCTTCCCAGATCCCTGTTTCCTCTTTCAGGGCCTGTTTTATCTTTTAGGGCCTTCCACATCCCTGTTGTCTGTTTTAGGGCCTCCCAGATCCCTGTTTTGTCCTTCAGGGCCTCCCAGATCCCTATTTTTCCTTTTAGGGCTTCCCAGATCCCTGTTTCCTCTTTCAGGGCCTCCTAAATCCCTATTTTCTCTCTTAGGGCTTCCCAGATCCCTGTTTCCTCCTTCAGGGCTTCCCAAATTCCTGTTTGCTTTCAGGGTTTTCCAAGTCCCTATTTTTTGTGGGGTGCAACCCTCAGGAGCTCCCAAATATTTGTTTTCTCTTCCCAGGGCCTCCCAGATTCCCATTTTCTCTTCCAGGGCATCCCAAATTCCCATTTTCTCGTTCAGGACATCCCGAATCCCTGTTTTCTCTTCATCCCAAATTCCCATTTTCTCCTCATACCCAGCTGGGATTCCTCCAGCACATCCTTTGGGTCAACACAAAGTGTGGAAATATTTGGGAAGGATCTGTGGAAGGATTTCCAATGGGAAAAGGCTGAATTTGGGGGGAGAAACAGGGAAAATAATGGATCTGGGAATGGGAGGAGGTGGCATCACCCACGCACAGCTGGGTTTTATCTGTCCCTGGGTGTTTTTATCAGGGAAAAAAAATCATCCCTGAGGGGTTTTAATCTGATTTTGTCAGTATTTTATCTACCTCGGAGCATTTTGAGAAGGTAAAAATCATCCCTGAGGGGTTTTAATCTGATTTTATCCATTTTGTCTTCCTGAGGGCATTTTTATCAGGGCAGAAGGGGTTTAACCTGATTTTATCTCTTTTTTTATCTGTCTCAGGGCAGAGCCCTTTACATGAGGGCAAAAATCATCTCTGAGGGGGTTAAACCTGATTTTTTTCCTGTTCCCAGAGCCCTGCTCAGGAATTTTGGACGCTGGAAATTCGACATTGCCTTAATTTGGGCGTGGTGGGGATTTCTGATGCTAGTCTACAAATAAAAAAATTTTTAAAAAACCCTCACAACTCTTCATATAACTCATCAACAAAACACTGCCACAAAAGTAATAGCAACAAAATTTACCTTGCATTATTAAATTATCCAAGTGTTTATTCAATTCACTTTCCAAATCACATTTTTTTTCCAAACAAAATTAAGTTTTTAATAAATACTAAAAATCCATTTCAACTCATAACCTAAAAAAAAGTCTGGTTTTTTATGTCTCCACAAATACTAGTCCAAAGTAAATTCTTTCAAAAAATATGAAACCATCTTCTGTCCCACATACAAAAGCTATAAATTTTAAGTTTTATGTCAATACAAAAAATACAAAAGTCATTAACATTATAAAACATTATTGCCAAAAACGTAATACAAATAATATTGCAATTCAAAATTTTATACAAAATATAAAACTTTTAAAAAAAAAGTTAATTTAGTATATCACAATTAACCTTAAATTAAAAACAAAACAAAAAAAATCAAAACCATAAATAAATATTATAAAACATAAATAAAATATTATATTTGTGCCTTATTACTTCATTGTTTGCTTTTAGTAACACAACCATACCCATAAATCAACCAAAAACCAATTTTTAAATAACCTTAACAAATACATCAAACCTAAACACCATTTATTTAACGAATTCAAATCCAAAAAAGCCATTCTCAAGCTATTTAATCGATATACCAATAAACTAAATTAATTAAATCCCACTAAAAAACCGAAATATTTTTCTTTTCAAACATCCTATAAACCTCAACAGTTATAAAAAAAATATTTAAAAAATTAACATATATATGCTAATTTTGATCGTAATAATCATAATATTTGTGCCTTATCTACTTCAGTGTATCCAGCAAAGAATTAAAACTATCAAGGCAATGTTCATAATTCACTTGGGGATGGGTTTTGGCACCTTTTGGCTTCTCAGGAGAACCCCTTGAGAAGCTTTTCCTCACAATCCCAAAGGATTTGGGGCCACAACCTGCAGAGAATTTTCTAAATTTGGACGGAATTGTCGAAATTTCATTTTTCTACGTTGAAAAATTCGTTGTTTTTTTTTTCTTTCTTTCCGTAACGTTTTTTGGCCGTGGGCGTCGCTCCAGCAGTGAGGATCCGTGGGAATGTTGGGGGTTGAGGGAAAGGCTCGTGCTGGAGTTTGAAAATTCCCTTTTTTTTTTCCCCTTGCAGGATCCACACGGGGGAGAAGCCCTTTGTGTGTGATGAGTGTGGGGCCCGTTTCACCCAGAACCACATGCTCATCTACCACAGGCGCTGCCACACAGGTGAGCCTGGAAAACTGGGAAAACCCAACCCCACCCATTCCAGGGAAACTGCTGCCTTTGGAAAACGCTGCTTTTTATCTGTGTTCTCATGGATAAAACAAGGTGTTGTTGTCTCTTAGAGGAGATTTGCCTGCTCAGGGTTCCCATCCCATGGTTTTAAGCTGGGGGGGGTTGATTTAAATTGGATTTTGGGAAGAAATTCCTCTCCTGTGGGAGTGGTGAGGCTCTCCATGAGTTTTCCTAAAGAAGGTGTGGATTTCCCATCCCTGGAATTGATCCAGGCCGGGTTGGGAGTGGTTAAGGGAAGGTGTCCCTGTCCCTGGAATGGTTTGGAACTGGGTGACCTTTAAAGGTCCCCAGAGCAAGGGCACGCTCCAGAATTCCTGTGGGATATTTAAGGGCGTTCCCGAACCTCTGCTGCTTCAATCCTCCTTTTTTTTTTTTTTTTTGCTCCCTTTTTTTAGGGGAAAGGCCTTTCATGTGTGAGACCTGTGGGAAGAGCTTTGCCTCCAAGGAATACTTGAAACACCACAACCGGATCCACACGGGATCCAAGCCCTTCAAGTGTGAGGTTTGCTTCCGGACCTTTGCCCAGCGGAATTCCCTGTACCAGCACATCAAAGTCCACACAGGTAGGATGTGCCCCTTTTCCTTGGATTACACACAGGTAGGATGTGCCCCTTTTCCTTGGATTACACAGGTAGGATGTGCCCCTATTCCCTGGATTACACACAGGTAGGATGTGCCCCTATTCCCTGGATTACACACAGGTAGGATGTGCCCCTTTTCCTTGGATTACACAGGTAGGATGTGCCCCTTTTCCTTGGATTACACACAGGTAGGATGTGCCCCTTTTCCATGGATTACACACCCCTCACCACTGCAAGGAATTCTCAGCCAGGTTTTTCCTTGCTTGATGTGTCGTGTTCTCCCCTTCTCCCACTAGCCCTGAGCCATAATTCCCTGGAATGCTTCCACAGGCTGTGGAGACACCTTAATAACCTGCCGGGATCCTTGGTGCTGGGGAGCTCTGGTTGAGCTCTGAGGGTTTATCCAGGGAAGAAGGAAAATGGGATCTGTTTCCAAAGAGGGAGTTAAGGGGGAGGAATACTTGGATTCTGGGCAGGAATGGAAAATCCGTGGAAAAAGGGAGTGGGAGCAGAGCTTTATGGGGCAGGGAGGAGCCTGCTGCCCGCGACGCCGTTTGCACCACCAGGAGGTTTTCCCTGACCGTTCCTTGGGGGTTGCTGGGCATTCCCGAGGCACAGCAGGCGGGAATTCCCCCATGGGCGTGTTCCTTCCCAGGGGAGCGGCCCTACTGCTGTGACCAGTGTGGGAAGCAGTTCACGCAGCTGAACGCGCTGCAGCGGCACCACCGCATCCACACGGGCGAGAAACCCTTCATGTGCAACGCCTGCGGCCGGACCTTCACCGACAAATCCACGCTGCGCCGCCACACCTCGGTACCGGCCCAGTCCTCGGCCCAGTCACCAGCCCAATCACCATCCCAGTCACCAGCCCAATCCTCAACCCAATCACCATCCCAATCCCAATCCTCAACCCAATCCCAGTCACCATCCCAATCCTCGGCCCAATCCTCAACCCAATCCTCAGCCCAATCCCAATCACCATCCCAATCACCATCCCAATCCCAATCCTCAACCCAATCCCAGTCACCATCCCAATCCTCGGCCCAATCCTCAACCCAATCCTCAACCCAATCCTCAGCCCAATCCCAATCTCCAGCCCAATCACCAGCCCAATCACCATCCCAATCCCAATCCTCAGCCCAATCCCAATCACCATCCCAATCACCAGCCCAATCCTCAGCCCAATCCCAGTCACCATCCCAATCATCAGCCCAATCCTCTGCCCAATCCTCTGCCCAATCCCAATCACCATCCCAATCATCAGCCCAATCCTCTGCCCAATCCCAATCACCAGCCCAATCCCAATCCTCAACCCAATCCCAATCACCAGCCCAATCATCAGCCCAATCCCAATCCTCAACCCAATCCCAATCTCCAGCCCAATCACCAGCCCAATCCCAATCACCAGCCCAATCCTCAACCCAATCCCAGTCACCATCCCAATCACCAGCCCAATCCTCTTTCCAATCACCAGCCCAATCCTCTTTCCAATCACCAGCCCAATCCTCTGCCCAATCACCAGCCCAATCCAAATCAGCATCCCAATCACCAGCTCAATCCCCATCCCAGTCCTCATCCCAATCACCAGCCCAATCATCATCCCAATCCTCATCCCAGTCACCATCCCAATCCTCTGCCCAGTCACCAGCCCAATCCAAATCAGCATCCCAATCCTCACCCAATCACCATCCCAATCCCCATCCCAATCCAAATCACCATCCCAATCCTCATCCCAGGAGCACCCCCCACATTCCAGGGGTTCACCTCAGTACTGTCCCATCCCAATCCCCATCCCGGGAGCACCCCCCACATTCCAGGGGTTCACCTCAGTACTGTCCCATCCCAATCCTCATCCCAGGAGCACCCACCACATTCCAGGGGTTCCGTGCACTGACAGGTGAAGCCCAGAGCAGACTTCCTGTTCCAAGTGATGGAATGGGATGTTGGGAAGGAATCCTTCCCTGGGAGGTTGGGAGGGCACTGGCCCAGTTTTCCCAGCTGCATTCCTGGAATTGTTCAGAAGCAGGTTGGACAGAGCTTGGAGCAACCCGGGATAGGGTTGTCCCTGTCCATGGCAGGGGGTGGGACTGGATGAGCTTTAAGATCCCTTCCCACCTGAACAATTCCACGACTCCAAAACAAAAGCCTTTTCCTCTACCAACATCAAACACAAGCTTGATCCAAATTTTTCCTTCTCATCCCATACCCAGCTTTCTCTCTCCTGCTTATTCCTTTGCAGATCCACGACAAAAACACCCCCTGGAAGTCCTTCCTGGTCATCGTGGAAGGAGCTGCCAAGAACGACCCGGAGGGGCACAAAACGGAGCTTCCCGACGAGGAGTACGAGGTGTCCCCCAAAATCCCTGAAAAGCTGCTGTCCTTCCCAGAGAACAGCCCCTACCAGAGCCTGGCAGCAGCCCCAGGAAATGGGAATTCCAGCACGGACTGTAAGGCCTCTGGAGCACAGGAAGCCCTGCTGGGAGAACTCGGCGTGCTCCACACGCAGACAGACTCTGGGCAGCCCCAGCTCCATGCCTTGGTGAACATGGAATAATTCGGGATTGCCTCCTGCTCCCGAGGCTGCACCCCTTGTGCAGTCCTTGGCCTGGTGGTGGGAAGCTGGGAAGGAGTGGATTTCCAGCTTTCCTCTGGAAATTCCTTCCCCAGCTCCTGGTTGAGTAGGGTGGCACCACACACCAGGGAATTTGTGGGAGTTGATTCCTTGGGAATTCAGGGGGTGGCTCAGGTACCTCGGTGGTGCAGGTTTGTTTTCCAGGGAATTCAGTGCCACACGGACAATCAGGAGAACTGATGTTCCTCCATGACATTCGCTGCGTTTTCCCCAGTGGAATTTCATCCAGGAAAAGTCTGGCTAAATTCGCTTTTCAGGAATTGTTGGTTTTTCTCTGCTTTTGCCAAAGAGCCCAAAGAGTGGGAGCAGCTTTGGAGTTTCAGTCCAGGAGTTTGGAGTCTCTGAGCAGCAAAAAGGGGCAGGTGGCAGCCAAGTGCTACTTCCTTGGTTCTGCAATTCCATGGAAACCGGAGCAGTCTGGCACTTGGAGCCTGTCCTCACCTTTCCAGCTGTTCCAGCTCCCGTGGAATTGGGCACTTAGGAGACCAAAACATCTCCTAGAATAAAGTCTGGGAAAAGGAGCTGTGCTGGAAAAGGCTCAGTTCAGAGGCTTCTCCTGCTCCATTTTAGTGGACTTGGATTTGGGGGATTTCCCCTGGGCAGGGAAGGAGCCTTGGAGTGTTGTCCAGCTGGGCTGACTCCTGGTTTTTTTTTTCACAACAGCAACTCACTGCTATGACTTAATGCTTCAAACCTCGGGATGGGCTTCCCAGTGTAAAAACCTGCAGCTTTTCCCATTCCTTTTCCCATTCCTTTGCCTGTTCCTGTAGTATTCCCACAGCAATTCCTCAGCTGAAGCTGTGAGCAGAACTTTGGGAAAGGTAAGCACAATCCAACCTTGGTGAGATCCAGCAATAAAGACCCCCCCTCCCCCCCCAACCTGTGGCACGGAGCTGTTTTTTGGGATAAAGGGATGGCTGAGGCGTTCTCACGGAATTCTAAGGTGGAAAAGAGGGAATTTTTGTACCAGAGGACATTTCCAAGAGGTTATATTTGAGGTATTTATTCCTTCTGGAGCTCAGTTATTCCCAATGGAAGGAAAGGGGTTGTAGATGTATTTAAAGGCTGAGCACTTGGATCTGGAGCCAGGGAACGTTTTGTACTCTGGGAACACACAGAAGTGAGTTCCTTGTTTGAGCTGTTCCTATTAAAATATGGAATATGGAGACCTCCCAGTGACTCAGTCATATCCAATGGGACACTTTGGGATATTGACGGGCCTGGAAGGTTCACCTGGAGAAGGGAAGGTTCCCTGGAAACCTCAGAAAGGGCCTACAAGGAAAAGTGGGAGGGATTCTTCATCAGGAATTGCAGTGGCAGCACAAGAGGGAGGGAAAGTCTTCCCAGTGACAGAGGGGGAATTCAGGTGGGAAATTGGGAAGGAATTCTTCCCTGTGAGGTCGGAGAGGCCCCTGGAAGAGTTTTCCTAGAGAAGCTGTGGCTGCCCCATCCCTGGAAGTGTTCCAGGGGCTCGGAGCAAGCTGGGATAGTGGAAGGTGTCCCTGGAACAGGATGAGCTTTAAGGTCCCTTCCCACCCAAACCATCCCATGATTCCAAACAGGAATTAAAGGAATCACAGCCCCTCCCAGCCTCCATCATCCCACCACGCTCCAGCCTTTTGAGTTTTCCAGAAGAACCACTTCTCCCTCCTTCCATCCATGATTTTCACTTTATTCATGTACAGAGTCACACCAAACATGATATTCTTGCTAAGGCCATTTCCTTAAATAAGTTTTCCGAGTAGAGAGTGATGGAAGTGGGGCGGGAATACAGCGGGAGTGGCGGAATTGTCACCTGGGAACCGTCACAATGCACCATGGATACAGCAGAGGACATGCTGGAGCTACTCACACACAACTACCAGGTGTAGGGATGGAGTAACAGCCCTCCTGCTCCTCCTGTCCTACAACACCGACACAGGGAATGGCAAAAGAACCGAAAAAAACACCGGGAAAAGTGGAGCCTCCCAAGCTGTGCTTCCCCTCATCCCGGCTCCCACAGTGCTGGACACCAGACAAAGCCATTCCTGAGGGTGGGAATGGATGAACTCCGGGTGCTTCCAAGCCTGGAGCTGGGAGATCTCCCCCTGCCTCCCAAGCCCGGGCTTTTCCATCTGTTTGGGATGAACACGAGGACCTGTGGGAAATAAAGAGATGGGGAAGGGCAGGAAAACATCAAACCAAGGAGAATTTGGCATGGATGGGGATTTTTGGTTTTCAGAACTTTAGAGCCCAACGAGCCAAGCTCTATCCAAAGCCCAGCGTTCCAGCCTGACTTTTTCCAGAGGAAAGAGGGGCTGGGGCTGCCTGGAGCCTCCAGAGCAGCCCTTAATGAATGACTTCACTCTTCCCAAAGAGTGACACAAGCTCCCTGAAAAACCAGGCAGCTCAATCCTCTCTCCTTGCCCACACATCCATCACTTCCTGCAGGAATTTTTCAACTTTTCCCAAGCAGACCGTGCCCCTCCTGCCACCCGAATTCCAACGAGGCTCCCGTGGGATCAACACCCGTGTGCGGCATCCCGAGGGGTCGGAATTTAGGGATTGTGCCCGGCCCACGAGGAGGGCGAGGGTACAAAACCAGATCCTTCCTCGGGTGGAATTATTTGGGAAGTGGAGGGATGGGATGCACCACGAACTGAAGTGGAAAATCAATCCAAGAAAGGTGGAAACCGAGCAGGACCTAGGGCCGACACCGATGCCGGCATTCCTGGAATGCCTTTGGCGTGGCGGGGGGTGTGTGGGATATTCCCAATTCCCAAAGCCTCTGGCTAGCACCACTTCCAGACCCCCAAATCCAAGTGTATCCAACACTGGAGAGCGGGAAGATGGGAACACAACGGGCTGGAAGCGCTTATTGGTGCTGTGCTGGCCTGGATGGAATATTTACATGCTGGAATCAACGGAACAGCAGGAAAACCGGGAGCTGCGAGTGCAGGCACCGGGATGAGCGGGACCAAACCCCAGGAGGAGGAGGAGGAGGAGGAGGAGGAAGAGGAGGAGGAATTCCTTCCTCTCCAAGGGCTTCTCCCGCCTCACATCCACCCGGAGCGTCACCACAGAGCGGGAGCTAAAGAAACACAGTGAGCCGTGGGAGTGGGAAGCGACCAAAGAAAGCGCGGGATTGGGTCGGGAATTCCCGAAAAGTCCTCGGCTGGAGGTGGAGGCGGGAAGGGCCCGCGGGCGTCACTTGAGGTCGCCGTCGCCCTCGCCCTGGATGGTTTTCTTGATGCGCAGCAGCATCGTGGTGAGCCACTGATCCAGCCGCGAGATGGAGTCGAATTCCTTCACCTGGCACCGGCAAAAAACGTGGATCAGGGAGCGGGAGGGGATGGGAGAGGGGAGTGGCAGAAGTGGGCTCGTCCTGGGAATAAAGGGGAGGGAAAGAGGAGAGAAAAGGGAAGGGGGGAATGCAAAGAAGGACGGGAAAGGGAAAGGGAAAAAAAACAAGGGGAAAGGGAGGGAGAAATAAGGAGAAAGGGGAAAAAAGGGGAAAAGCAAAGGCAAAAGCAAAACAAGGGGAAGGGGAAAAAAACAAGAAGGGTGGAAAAGGGGAAGAGAGGAAAAAGGGGAAGAAGAGAAAAAAAAGGAAAGGGGGGGAAGGGAAAGAACCAAGGGGAAAGGGGGGGAAACAAGGGGGAGAAAAACAAGGAGAAAAGGGGGAAAAACGCAAGGGGAAAGCGAGGGAAAAACAAGGGAAAGGAAAAAGAAAGGGAAAGGATAAAAGGGAAAGGAAAAAGGGGAAAGGAAAAAAAGGGGAATAGAAAGGAAGAAGGGAAAGAAAGGGGGGAGAGGGAAAAAGGGAAGGAGCGAAAAGGAGGAAGGGCCGAAAAAACCAAGGGCAAGTGGGAGGGAAACAAGAGAGAGCAGAGGAAAAGTAGGGAACGGAGGGAAAAGAAGGGAAAAAGGCCACAGTCCAGAGAAAAATCTCTCCAAACCCACCCCGAGCACTTTAAGCTCCTGTCAAACACCAAAGGAGCAAACCCAGGCAGGATGTGAACTCTCCATGAAAACCCAGGAATGGTAAAGGAGGAAGGTGGGACCGTGCTGGAGCAGCTCTGTCCCCAGCCCCTCTCTGCAGGTTCCCAAATCCTGAACAGGGCACAGGCATCCCAAAAAAAGAGAAGGGAGAGGCAGCATTCCCAAGTGAAGCCATGAGTACTCACTGCCTCGGTGTAGGCCTCGCTGTTCTGCTCCTCGTGAGCTTCCAGCAGTTTCTGGGAAAACAACAGGAAAAATGAGGGAATGCTCTGGTCCTGCATGTTCCTGCTCCGGCATCTCATCCCAGGGAACAGAGACTCATGGGATGCACCCACCACAAACAGGGATCTGGGACAAACCCAGGGAAAAGCAAGACTGATGTCCTCTAAAGTGCTGGGAGAAAGGAGAAAACCCCTGGAAAAGTGGGAAATTCCCCTGATTACTCACTTTCAATAGCTTGCATTCCCGAGAATCTGTGAAAGCCGGGAACATTTCTTCGTATTTCTCCAGTGCAAGCTGGAAGAGAGAAGAGATTCCTACACACACCAGTCCCATTTCTTTTTTCCCCCAGGATTTTGCCTTCCCATCCTCAAACTCGGAAAAGTATCCACCAGGAATCCAACATGACAGCAGCACATCAAGAATTCCAGTCACTGCTGAGGATGGTCAGGGATTTTGGGATAATAGCTGTGAGCCCACCAAGCTTCTCCCAGCTGGCCCAGGCTGGTGAGGAGGGATTGGGAATTCTGGGATAACTGACCTTGGCATTCAGTTCATCCACGATGAAGTGGCACAGGGCAGCTTTGAAGAAATATTCCTTGGCGCTGTACTTGAGCAAAGGGTTATCCATCGTGTTTGTTCCCACCTGGACAAACAAAACAAAACCATGGAAAAAAGGGGCAGGAAAGGAAAGCCTGGGTTCAACCAATTCAAATTCCACAGGGCTGGGAATAAAAGGCGTGGAAAAAATGCCAAAAAAGCTGTTGGGAAGCAGGGAGGTTTTGAACTTATCCCAAGGGAAGTCAGATCCCACCAGGCTGATGAGGAAATGGAAAAACAAATCCATTTGGGAAAAAGCTGCTTTGGGATTAAACCTCTGGAAGTGCCAAGCAGCACTGCTGGTATTCCCAGGTAAATATCCAACCAGGGCAGAGTTGATAAATCCAGGAGGGAATTTTCTACCAAAGGGTGTTGTAAATACCTTCAAAGGGGAATTCTGATGGATTTCCCCTGGAAACACTGAAAAATCACGGATGAAAAACACTGAAAAAAAAAAAACCTGAAAAACACCGAAAAATCATGGGGACACCTGGCATGCTGGGGGAGCTCTGACCTCAGAGAGCTTTTCCAACCTAAACAATTCCCTGATTCTGGCAGTTCTGCCGACCACCCCCCCCCCCCCCCCCGAGCCCTTTTCCTTGGGAAGAGGTGCCATTCCCATGGGATTTGCTGCTGACCTGCTCGTAGATCTCGATGGCTTTCTGGTACTGCTCCAGCTGCGCCGCGTACGCCGCCACCTTCAGCAGACACTTGTTGGCCGAGCTGCGACCACATCCCAAAAATCAGGCCCTGAATCCCGGGAATTCACCAGCCCACGCCCCAGCACCCCTTCCCGCTGAGAAAACTGGGAACCCACAGGTGGGATTTAGAGGAATTGTCGTGGAATAGCCCGAATTAGAAGTGTGCTGGTTCTGGGAGTGTGTGGGGTGGATCCCCGCTCCAGCCCTTCCCGCTGATCCCAAGGACTTGCCTGTTGGATTCCTCTCCCTTGTAATAATCCGCAGCCTGCTCGTAGTGCGCGATGGCCTGGGGACAGAAATGTGGGATCAGTCATCCCGGGAAAAAGCACCCCAGGGGACAGAGAGGGTGATCCAACAGAGCAGATCCTGCCTGGAAAAGAACCCTTAAATCCCATCCAGTTTTATCCTGCAGAATTCCAGCAGGAGGAAGATGAGCAGCGGGATTCCCGCTCAGGGAGCTTGGAAGTGGGAATGAGGGAACTAAAAGTGACAGAAGATGGCTCTGTGACATTCCTGAGCACTTGGATTCTCACTGGAATGTGCTGCTGGCACAGGGACACACCAGAGGCTTGGGAACAACGCTCCATGGAAGCCTCCAGGCTGGGAAAACCATTAACTCCAACTCAGGGCTGGAATGCACCTACACCACGGGACGGCAGATGGGAATTCTAGAGCTCAGGGGCGAGGAAATCCCGGGAATGATCCGGCTTGGAAGGGACCTCAAAGATGATCCAGATCCACTGGGGAAACACCTCCCAGTGCCCCGGGCTGCTCCGGAGCTTGGCCTCGGGCACTCCCAGGGATGTGAGAACCGCGGGTTTTCCGGGAAAGCGGCGCCGATGACATCGCCCGTGACGTCACCCGGCGACGTCACCGATGATGTCACCGATGATGTCCCCTGACCTTCTCGATGTCCACCAGCTCGGCCTCGTAGATCTCGGCGATGGTGATGTGGTGCTTGGCGGCGATGGTGAAGCGGCCCTGGGGGCGGGAGGGGAGGGGAGGGCAGCGGGATGAGGCGCGGGCGCTCCCGGGGTGAGGCCCCGCGGCATTCCCGACGGCGGGAATGGCCTTACCATGTCCGTGTAGATATCGATGGCTGCGTTTAAGCAGTTGATGGCCTCTGCAGCGTGTGTGAGAGACAACAGCGTCAGCCACGCCCCCCTTCCCAAATCCCACCCGGCAGGGAATATCTGCCCGCAGACCCGGGAGTGATCCCAGCACCCCCAGTAATTCCCAAAGGGAACAAACGCCGGGACGACCCAAGCCCAAGTTTGCTGTCTGCATGCCCCAACGGAGCAAACTTCAAGGGATCAGCTCCGAAACACTGCTGATTCCCAGGGAATTTGGGAGTTTCACGGCTCCAAAAGGGTGTTAGCCACCCTGGGTTCGTTCCCGTGTCTCCTGGGATAATGATGCTGGGAGGAGGGGGATTTGCTCCCAGACCTATCCAGGGAAAAGTGGATTGGAGACTTCCCCCAAAATCAAAACCTGGATCCTTTATTCTCATCCCACCAAAGGCCAGGACTGAGGAAAGCCTCGGGGACACGGCAGGGATCCCACTGGGATCCAGCCCAGTCCCTGCCTGGAGCCATTCCTCAGGAAGCCATTTCCCTAAAGCCAAGCCAAACCAGGCTGGAAGCTGCCAAAAATCCCAACACCCTGCAGCATCCCAAAATCCCAACAACCACCAAGAGGAGACGCCAGGACAGCGCTGACCTCCTGCACCATCATCCCAAAGCTCCTTGTGGAAAAGCAGGACCGCCCCCTCTGCTGGGAACATTCCCAGATTCCTCTGCCTCACCTTGTGGATCCGCTTTTTTGTAGGCATTCCCGGCATCCACGAAGCTGGTGGCTGAGTCGTGCTTGCTCTGGAGCTGCATGTGCAGCTTGGCTGCCTGGCAAAAGGCATTTCCTGCCGCTGGAAAAGAAGGAATACCAATCCTGTGAATCCCAGGGATGAGCAGGAATGTGTTGCCTCCGGGACTTGGGGGGATTCAGGGATGAGAGCTTCCCAAGCAGCATCACCAGCTGGCATTTTAAAATTCCTCCAAGACCCTTCAGCTCATTCCCTTTGTCCACTCTCACAGTATTTAAATAGGAATTGTATGGACACAGAGACCATTCCCCACTGGAATAATTCACAGGAAGATTTTTGGGTGCTCCAGGATCTCACCCACACCTCCCCCCACCCAGATCCCAGGATTCGGACTCACCACTCCAGTTTTTGGCGATCTTGAACATGTTGGCAGCCCTGGTGTACATCTCACAGGCCTCCTCCACCCGGGTGTTGCCCCTGGAATGCAGCAGGAATGCTCCTGAGGCCGGGCCAGGAGGGAACACGGCTCCAGAGCCAAAACTGGGATTGGGAATCTTGGCCTCTCCGGCTCTGTGATGCTGATCCCACCCCCCATGTGAGAACACTGAAAGGGGAATGCTGGATTTGGGGGCTCCCTCGGAATTCTGTGATGCCAAAGGTCAGATTTTTCGTAAGGAAATGCAGATTTTTTTATGGAAACCCTGAGAAAAAAAGAGGCTCTGGAGGGACCTCGTTGCTCTCCATAACTCCCTGACTGGAGCCAGGTGGGATCGAGCCCTGCTTTCACAGAAAAAAAAAAACAAAAACAAAAAGGAATCTCAGAATCCTTAAGGTTGGAAAATCTCTCAAGCCCATGAATCCAACATTCCCCCAAAATCCACGTCCCCAAGTGCCACATCCACGCTGCTCTTAACTCGACCTCACAAGAGGAATTATTCCATTTTCTTTTCCATCCCTTGGGAATTCTGGCGCTTTTCTCCCTTCCCTCTCTGCCTCTGGCAGCCGAGCACGGTTGGTTTGGGAAGCACAGGCGGGATTTTTGGATTCCTCCTTGCCCTTGGAAGGAGGCTCTGGCAGGAGCCGGAGCCCAATGGAGGCAGCACCGAGGAACGCTGCACGCAGAGAGGCCTCTGGAACAGGGCAGGTCCCAGCCTTTTAATCCCAAAACAACCAGAAATAAAAGGAATATTTCCTTCCACGACAGCTCCTGTGCAAGGTGCTGGAGCAATTCCAGGAATAGCCCAGGTGGGAAGAAGGAATTTGGCTGGCACTGCGAGGCCTGGATATCCCGTTTGCCAGGGAAGGTGCCAAGAGCCGAGTCACCCCCACCCCCCCACACCTTCCCTTCCTCTTTTTTTTTTTTTGTTTTTTTTTACTCCATCTAGTTTTAGCCCTGGAAATTAAAAATTCCCATCTCGAAATCTCAGCCCGTTGGCTCCAAGGATTTTCAGGAATTTGCTGCCCGGATTATGCCCCGGGAGCAGGCCCTGCCTGATTAATCTGCCGGAGGCCGGAGAGGAAATTCTATTTAAAACTTGTGGATTTTTGGACGGTCTCAGCCGATTTTTCCAGGCTGATGGATAAAAAAACCTCCCGGCCTTCACAGAGCATCACTCCAGGAATGTCCTTTCCTAAAAAAAAAAAAAAAAACTAAGGAAAAGCAGGAGTGAGGTGGCCAAAGCACCCTGTTTCAGCGAGCCTGGAGCAGGCAGGCTCGGGGAAAAGGACGCTCTGCCATTTTCTGGGATAACGCCGGTGTTCCCGGGAATTCGGGAGAGCCCATCGGTGCCAGGGCGAGATGATTCCCTCGGGATAAAGCCGGGATGAGCGGACAGGAGCCGCAGAGGCCTCTATCACATCCCTGTGGCCATGGATGGCCAGGAGCGGCTGCTCCAGGGAAATCCGGGTTTGGATCGGGACGGGAGAGCTCCTGGCAGGGATAAGGAAGGACCCTCACCCACAGCGGGGGGCAGGAGTTGGGAAAAAAGGGGGAAGAGGTCGGGAAGGGGAGGATGGACTAGATGGGGAAGGGGGGCAGGAAATAGGGAAGGGGGCGGATGGAGGAGATGGGAACGGGGGTGGGAAGGGGCTGGAAAGGGGGATCCAGGAGCCGGGGAAAGGGTGTTGGGGGGGGGGGGGGAATTGCAGAATGCCGGAAGAGGGATGCAGGATGGGGGATGCAGGATGCGAGAAGGGGGATGCGGGATGCGGGATGCAGGATGCGGGATGCGCTCACCCGAAGAGCCCCCGCAGGAAGGAGTGCGAGCCCTTGACCCGCTTCTCGGCCTCCGCCATCAGCTGCACGGCCTCCCGCTCCTTGCCGGCGCTGTCCATCGCTCCCCGGCCTTTTTCCTGCTTTTCCTGCTCCCCGTGCTCCTCCTCCTCCTCCTCCTCCTCCTCCGCCGCGGCACCGGGAGCGCGGCGCGGCGGGGCGGGGCGCGCGCAGGATGCGGGATATGCGGGATATGCGGGATCCGGGATCCGCCTCCTCCCGCCGGGTGGGACCCGCGCAGCCGCGGCTCTCCGGTTATTCCCGAGGGGGGGGATTCCAAAAGATGGCTTGTGCTCGAGGATGCCGAGGGGAATGGGAGCGGGATCCCAGCTTAGTGCGGCCGCTGGGATCTGTGACAGGTCAATCCTTGTCCTGAAGGTTATTTATGTCGCTCTCCCAGTTTCCAGGGAATTAGCTCACCTGTAATGCAGGAGAGCTGAAACTCAAATTCCCGGGGAGGTAGGCTACGCTTTCCTGGGAATATTCCACGCTGAGGATAATCAGAAGGGTCACATGTGTCCTGCCCTCGTCACCTGAGCGCACATTTGGCTTGTTCAAAAACGCCCCTGGAAGGAGTGAGCCCTGTACGGGGAAAACTGGGATATTCCTGCCTGATCCCTCCCCTGCGCACCCGGGCCGAGGGAATCCCATAGCCCTGACCCCGCCGAACTACAACTCCCGGCGCGCCCCGCGGCCGGCGCGCTGCGTGACGTCACATCCACGCGCCCGCTTGTCTCCATGGCGACTACGGCGCATCCCGGCGTCGCTCCCATGGGAACGTCCCGTCCCGCATGGCGTCCCGGGAACCGCGGGAAGCGGGGGAAAAAAACCTGGCGCTGCCCCCGGCTCCCTCCTCCCTGTGAGGGAATGCCGGCTCTGCAGTGCCGGGAAAGGAAATCCCGGCTCCGGTGTCCCAGGAATTCCAGGTGAGTGACCTGGTTTCAGGGCTGGGCGAAATTAAAACCAGGAGCATTTCCCAAGCCAGGAACTGTCGTCCCCATCCGAGCTCGCTGGGAAAACCGGCAACTGTTCCACACTGGATCTCAATTAACCCCAGGGTTTTTTCCCTTTTCCAGGCAGGACGACATGGAGCCTTTTTCTCTCTCTGTGCTTGGGCTCCCAACAGAAAACAAAGCTATCCAGGGAATTCTCTGCCCCATGGCTGTGGAGCTCTGCCACCTCCTCCTCGCCCTGCAACGGGAAGATGGGATTTCCCTGGCCTTTCCCAATTTGGTGGGAAAGGCGGGAAAATTAGCCAAAGCTACGGAAGAACTCGCTGCTGTGGCAAAGAGGTGAGGTGGGTGGATGGGAGTCTCCCGGGTGGATTTAGGGGCTGGGAAGAGATGGAAAAGGTGGCAGGGAGGGACGGGACAGGTGGGGAATAGACAGGAGTGCTGAGCCCCGTCCTGCCATTCCAGGCTGTCTGAAGATTCCGGCCAGGAGGGGAACGCGGAGATGTGTCCCGTGGGTGAATCCCTGCTCCAGGCTGGGAGGGACGCGCTGCTGGCTGCATGCCAGCTCCAGGAGCATCCGGACAGCCCTCGGCACCGACAGCACCTGGCAGCGGCTGCCAAGAGGATCCTGATGGAGACAGCAAAGGTGAGAGGGACATCGGGAAGGGACACGAGCAAGGTGGGGAGGGAAGCTCCAGCAGATCCATGGAGCAAAACACACCTCCTCCCCCCTCCAGGCATGAAAGGGGAATGGGGAATTCCTGACCTGAGCAGCTTTTCTGCCTTGTTTCCTGGTTAGCTCCTTCAGCTGGAAGAGGCTGCAGGGATGAGGAGGATCACTGGCGCTGCCAGCTGGCTCCTGGAATGCCTGAGCGTGCTGCGGGGTGCCCGGGACGCTCCGGGAATGCTGGCTGCATTCCAGGCCTTTTCTGAGGCCGTGCTCCTGCTGAGCCGCCTGACAGCCAAGCGGCTCCAGGAACTCCGAGACTGTCCTGCAGGGAAGAGCTTGGCCCAGACCCTGCAGCTGCTCCACGAGTGTGTCCCACTCATCCACACAGCCAAGCACAGCGCCCTGACACCTCCCAGGGATTGCCGAGCTGACCTCTCCCAAGATCCTGTTTTCCAGCTGGCGGAGAGGATCATCAGGGAGCTCCTCTCCCTGCTCACAGAGCCACAGGACAGGAGTGGGATCTTCTCCCAGCAGGTGAGCAGGCTCCAGGCTCTCCTCTCCCATCCCGAACCCCTGCGCCTCTCCGAGGGCGGGTTCAGCTCCCACTTGGAAGCAGTCATTCTCCATGGAATGCTGCTGGCAGAGTCATCCAGGCTGGATCTGCAGCTGGAGCTGGTGGAACGTTGCTGGGTCCTGCTACAGCTGAGGAGGAGCATCTGCAGCCACCTGAGCCAGAGGGAGGAACAGCCAGGACAGAGGCAGGGAGGACATTTGGAACGGGAATGTCGCAGCCTGAGGGAGGAGCTGGAAAACCTGGACCGGGCAGCGCTCAGGGCCACGCTGTGCCAAATCCTGGATGGATTCTTCGAGGAGAAGGAGCCCCTGAGGCAGCTGACTGAAGGTGCCCTCAGCCTTGCCGGCTCAGGATGTTTTCCAGCAGGACCAGGAGGAATTTTAAGGAAGCTCCAGCCTCTCATTGCCGCCTTCTTTGCTCAGGCCCAGCAGATGCTCCGAGCGGCCGATCTGGTCCTGGCCAGGTGTGCCAAGGCCCAAACTGCCAGGGAAATCCGGGAGGGCGTGGAGCACCTGCGGAGCCTCCTGGCCAGCCTCCCTTCCCTGCTCACAGAAACAAGCAGGAATTCCATGGAGCACCTCCAGGCCCTGTGCTGTGCATGGGCCAGAGCCACCCACGGCCTCCTGCGCTGCTTTGAGGAGACCTTTGGCATGAGGGAATTCCTGGAGTTATCCATGCTGGAGCTGGCCAAGCACAAGGAATGGTGCCAAGCGGCGCTGGAACGCCGAGATCCCGAGGGATTCTCCTGGCACGCCGCTCGCCTCACGGGCTGGGCACGCTGGGTGGTTGGAGCCACCACCCGGCACGTGGACGGGGCCACGGATCCCATCTTCAGGAATGGTTTGCTGGTGTGGGTGGAGCAATTGGCCAAATCCATCCTGGAGCTGGGAGCAGTCAGGGCCCTCATCCCAGGAAGGTTTTCCTGCCTCCAAAGCCAGGATGCCTTTTTGCAGGCAGTGAGCTCCCTGATGGACTCTGCTCTCCGTGTCCAAGCCGGGCTGGATGGGTCCAACCACCCGGAGATCCTCAGCCCTCTCCGGGAGCAAGTGCGGAGCACCAGGGTGGGAAAGGGGCTGGAGCTCAGCCTGTCCCACACTGGAATACAGACCAGTACAGATGAGGCAGCGTTCCAAGGAGATATCCAAAGCCATCCATCTGACTTCCCCCTGGATGCATGGAAAGGGGACACACACCCTGTCATTGCAGCTCTCCTGGCAGCATCCCAAGCCGGTGACACGGATGCTGTCCGTGCTGCTTGCTCCGTCCTGCTGCAGCTCTCTGATGGCTGTGTGGAAGCAGCACAGGAAGCGCTGCCCGTGGCTGAGCCCCCCCAGCTCCAGGTGCTGGAGCAGCACCGGGATATCACGGCACTGACCCCACAGATCATCAGCCTGGCCACGGAAACGGCCCCTGGACAGCTCCCTGCTCCAGGCAGGCTTCTCCAAATGGCACTCGGGCTCTCGGGAAGGATCCGGGACACTCGGGAGTGCCTGGCAGCTGTGGCAGGTTCTTGGAATGGTCTGGCCCAGCAAGTGCTTGGATTTATCCTGTCGGGGGACTTTCCACGAGGGAAGCAGGCTTTGGATGAGACTCTGCTGGGCTTAGTGGGAGCAGTGCAGGTGGCAGGAGACATTGCAAGCACAGCCTGCAGCAAGGAAAATCCCAATCCCTCCCATGTCCAGGAGAGCTTTCTGCAGCTCCAAGCCAAGTTTTCCCGTGCTCAGCTGAACACCAAAGCATTCCTGGAGAAGGCAGCGTCCTTCAGGGAATCCTGTGGGATGGAAAAGGCCATCCTGGAGCTGCACGGTGCCCGGTGGGCCATTGGCATGTGTGTCCTGCTGGATGCCATGGATCAGTTTGTGGGCAGGGATGTCCTGTTCCTGAGGGAGCTGGGCAGAGCTGTAAGGAGCAAGGTTGGCCCACGGAGCCTCCTGGCTGCCGTGGCTGAGAATTCCCTCAGGTTGCAGGAGGCTGCCCGGCTCTCCTACTTATCCTGCCCTGGAGACCACAGTGCCAGAGAAATCCTGGTGCTCCGGGAGGAGATCCAGGTGTTCATGGAAGCGCTGCTGGATGTGTCCAACACCCTCCTGCACTCCCCACTGCCTGCTGCCAGCTTGGCCATCCGCTTCGAGCTCCTGCGGAGGGACGTGGCCCTCAGGGCCAAGGCGTTGCTGCTCCACATGGAAAGGGTCAATGTGGAACAGCTGCAGCTCATCCAAGGGGTGGTCGGAGCAGCTCTGTCCAACCTCACCCAAAAGGAGAGGGAGAGGAGCAAAGAAGGTTTCGAGGAGAAGGCAAATCAGCTCATGGCTGATGTCCAGTGGGTCAGGAACACCCTGCGGGATGCTCTGGAGGCTGGTGCACAGCTTACATCGCAGCCTGACCTGCTGTCCATGGCTGAGCACCTCCTGCTGCTCACAGCTGACGTGCTGGGAAGCGCCCGGCAGCGCTTCCAGAGCCACCAGGACACTGGGAATCCCTGCCAGGACACTGGGGATCCCCACCTGGACAGCGTGGTGTGGTACTGGTCGGCCAAAGCACACTACCTTGTCACACAGCTCCGGGTTATCCATGGAATGGACAAGGACATCCTGCGGCGCCTCAGGGAATGCCTGCAGCGGGAATCACGCTTCCCAGGATCACCCAACGGCACAGCCGGACTTCCCCCAGCCCCAGAGCCCACTGAGGCAGCAGGAATTCTTCCATGCAGGAGCAGAGGAGCGAGTGGAGCCGTGCGGGAAGTGGGTGAGCTGGTACGGGAACTCTTATCCCTGGCAGGGTATTGGTCAGGGCTGTCCTCGTTCCTGGTGCTGCCAGCGTGGAGCAGGAATGTGAGGGATGCTGGCACGGCCTCTGGAGGTCAGCAGGCTGACCCTGGGCCACTGGGGCAGCTCAGGTTGCTGGCAGCCCTGGATTCCTGGATATCTGATCACATCCTATACATCCACCCCAATCCACCATTTTCGAGGCAGGGGGGCTCTCCCTCACCTCCACACATTCCCTCTGGGAACACCAATTGCTGGGAATAGCAATTCCATTCCCATGGGTATCAGGAGCTGGGAAAGGCTTTGGCACAGACCCAGGCCCCTCAGCAAAGTGCTTTAGAGCTCTAACTGTGCTGGGAATTAATTGCAAACTGTCAGCTTGCAGGACATCCTACTTCCATTTGGAGATGGCTCCAAGGGCTTTGGCTTTAGGGAAAAGGGCTAGTGGGAAGGTGGAGTGGACCCAGCAGGGGGTGGGCAGCTCTCCCACCAACTTTACTCACCAAAATCTCCTTCAGAAACACCCAGCTGCAGGAGACCACTCGGCATCGCTGCATCCACATATTCCAAGCTTGGGATCTGCTCCATTACTGTCTCAACAGCGCCAGGATCCTTCCTGCATCTCCCCTGCAAAGCAGGAGAGAGGAAACTGTGACAAGTGGCAGGGTGGCCCCAGCAAGGTGTCCCAGGTGACCCAGGACATGGCCACTAGGATGCTGCACATGGCTCAGTTCCTGCGGAGGAAAGGCCCCATTGCGGTAGGCAGCGTTTCATCCCTC
The DNA here is from genome assembly GCF_052056855.1 of Sturnus vulgaris. Classification (NCBI taxonomy): domain Eukaryota; kingdom Metazoa; phylum Chordata; class Aves; order Passeriformes; family Sturnidae; genus Sturnus; species Sturnus vulgaris. Next base: position 6,562,355 of record NC_142245.1, on the reverse strand, counting down.
CCATTTTCCCTTAGGATCATGGCAGCTCCATCCCAAATCCCTGTGTCACCCAGCTCTTGGGAGAGTGGCACCAGCTCTATTTATGCAAAATACTCCAAATTCCTTCCTCCTGGTTGGATGTGAGCTTGGCATCCTGTCCTTTCCTCAGGATGTATCTGAGCCTCCTGGACCCTCCCTGTTTTACAGGAAAAGCCTTTTTTTCTCCTCTCCCCAATCCCATTGATTTTTATCCCATTGCAGAGCAAGGAACAGTTTGTTGCCTGTGCCAGGAAAATGGTTTCTGATGGGCAGGTGGTTGCTAAGTTTGGGAACATCCTTGCCAAGCACTGCCTGGACCAGAGATGCTCTATGGAGCTGCTCCGTGCCACTGAGCACACCCAATCCATCAGCAGCCAGCTCGGCATCGTGGCCAGGTGAGCTGCCAGCAGCTGGGATCACCTCTCCCGAGGCCATCCAAGAGGGATCCCTTCTCCAAGGGATGTGGGTGGTGGTCCCCAGAGGTCCCGGGGGAGGTGGGTATTATCCAAGAGTTGAGGAACAATTTGGAGGCCTCCCTCCCCTCCGTGGGTTTCCCTGCTCCGATGGCGCAGGGGACACAGGCTGGGTTTGGGATAACAACACTGTCAGGATGTCCAATGTCCTTCCAATAAAATCCTTTGGGATGTCTTTGAAGGGTGAAAGCAGTGACTGGGGAGAGCAAGGCCTCCTCTGAGCTGCTGCTGAGCAACGTGCAGAACCTCATCCAAGCGGTCCAGCACGTCCTGAGGGCGGCCGAGGCGGCGTGTGTCAAAGTGAGTCCATCATGGAACCAATCCTGGAATTATCTGGGTGGGAAGGGTTGCTCCAAGTCCCCCTCCAACCTGGCTTGGAGCAGTTCCAGGGATGGGACAGCCACAGCTTCTCCGTGCCAGGGCCTCCTCATCCTCACAGGGAAGGGTTTCTCCCTAACAGTGAAGGCTGATGGCAGCAATTCCACGCTGTGGGAGATTCTCATCCAGGGCTTTCTATGGGAGCTGGGATCTGGCTGCTGTGGGACTGCAGCTGGAGCAAATATTCCTCCCAGAATACTTTGTGCCTTTCTGTCTTGTGTCCAAAGCCCACCCTGCATCATCCCAAGCACTTACTGTCCTTAAAGTCACCTTTTCCTGGTCCATTCCCCACTTAATTTTTGGATCGTAGAGCACCTTCATTTGGAATTAGTCCATGCTATCCTCTTCATTCCCAAAAGCCAAATTCTCAAGAGCTTCCCATGCAGCTGCCATCAACAGCCACCTGATCTGACTGCAAAGTCTGTGGGGGCAGATTTTTCCTGGAAACAACAGGAAAACAAGTGCAAACACCACTAGCCTGTCCCTGAGGCTGAATCCCCTCTATAATCCTACTGCTTTTCCTGGGATCAGCATCTCTTTTTTAAGGAAACACAGATTTTTTTTTAGAATCCCCTTTGCTGAACAATCAGCCCCAAGGGTGACAAAGCTCCTCCTGTGCTTAATTAAACTTTAAACTTCCTCTATTTGCCCATTTTTCACTGTGCTGCTGCCAGCCTGGATTAATTAGTTAATTAATTAATTTTTACTTTCTAGAGCCCCAAGTCCTTTATGACCTGGAAATTTCCCTTTGGAAAATTCCCTGCTTATCAACAAACTGCCCTCCTTTCCTCTCCTCTAAGAAGCTTTTGAAGCATTTTAAAGCATTAAGAGGTAGCGATGCCACGTGGATCACACACACATCAGCACATCCAGACTTTTCCACAATTTAGGATGCAGAGGGATATATTAAAGCAATTCCTTTGTCCAACAGGGTTTGGGACAGCCCTCAGCAGACCCTGAAGAAGAAGAAGTTGCTGCTTTCTGCCAGCAGTGGAGGAAAAACCTGACACAGCACAGAGCCAAGGAAGCTTTGAATTCCGACCGGGATGAATTAGGGCTCCGGAAAACTCGAGGGGCAAAAGCTGAGCCCACCCTGATGTCTCTGGTGCAAGAGCAACCCCCTCGGAGCAGGAACATCCCAAAGCATCCCATTCCTAGGAAAGGACCTACAGTTATGGACAGACACCTGTAAGTCCAGAGAGAGGCTCCTTGTCCTGATGGTGTTGGAAGCAGAGGAGGAAAACTTTGCAGTGTGAAAGATTCCTGCTGGAGTTGTTCATCATGGCAGGAAAATCTTGGAACAGGCTTCATGGGGAGGCCAGGAATGTTCTGGTGAGTGTTTTACCCCTCAGGTGGTGAGATGGGATGGACAGGGCTTTGGAGAATCCTGATCCAATGGGAAGTGTTGGAGGTGTCCCTGCCCATGGCAGGGGGTGGAATGAGATTAATTTAAGGTCCCTTCCCACCCAAACTATTCCAGGATTCTGTGATCCAGAAATGCTCAGGCTTTCTGCTGTCTTTCAACCTTTCCTCCTTCACACATCCAGGGATACAGCAGTGGGGAGCATTTTGTCTCACCTGCTGCCCCTGAGCCTGCAGATTTCTTCCCAAAATCCCACTCAGCCCCAGGATTCTCTCCTATCCAGAGTAAACATTCAATCCCCAAGGTCACCTACCTCACAGCATCCAGAGTATCCCAGACTGGTGACACTGCTGCTCCTGTATCCCGGCTCTGCACATCCATCCTTCCCAACCTCAGGATCACGAGTTGGAAACGGTGCTCTGTGCTGGAATTCTGCAGGAGAGGTGGAAAGGAGCTTCCCCTGTGGGATACACAATCCAACAGCACAGCAGATCACAACTGGCTCCATGGTGGATGCAGCCCATTCCAGCCCACCCTGGTGTCCCAACTGCATCCCAACCACCTTCTCCAGACCAGGAATTCCATTACTTGCGTGGTGGCAAGGACATCTCCTCCACATTCCATGGAAAGGCAGCAGCAGGCACACTGGAGACTCTGGGAAGCTATCTGCAATGGATAAAGCATGGGTGCATGGAGGAGAGGAAGGGAAGGAAGGAAGGATTCCAGGAAGGAATTACACACGGAGACAAGAGGCTGAGGACTCGCTGGCTTTTGTATCCATGTCCCATTTCCACACTGTTTTTCCCTGCTGGCTTGGTTTTTTGAGTAAAACCTTGCCCAGCCACACCAGTGAGCGGATGAAGAAATAACTGATTACTAATAAAGGGCTAATGGATTTCTCCCAAATAACAGCCCACTTCCATGTCTATTCTCTACATTTCCTACACAAACAAAAAATCATAAAATGAATGGAATTCATGCTCTGGCAAATCAGGAAGGCAAACTGGAACCACGTTTGCCTTTGGAGATGCCTCCTCTGCCATGAAGGGATCACTGGCTTCCCTCAGCTCACCCATGCAAGGCAAAACCTCAGGATTTGGGAAGAACACTCTGCTGTCCCAGTGGAAAACAAAGAGGAAAAGGTCCATGACCATCGCTTGGCCCAGGGGAAAAACAAGAGGGAAAGGTCCACCAAGGAAGAGACTTAAAGCAGAGGAACATTCCAAAGGGGTGGGAAGCAGGTGAATGAGCAGCCAGCACATTTTTATTGGGAAGGCAGCTGGTTGGGAATGACTGCATTTCCTCTGGAGAAAAAGCAGCCCCAAAGGCAGGACAAGGGGTCTGCAGGACAACTCCCATGCTCTCCCATGCAAAACTCGGGCAATTCAAGACATGCAGGATGTTCCACGGTGGAAAATGGAAACTCTTCTCCGTGAGACCTCAGGATCAGGTACCAGGTAATGTTAAAACCCCACAAACCATCCCAAAAAGGGCAGCTGTAGTGCCCCTCATGCCAGCTGCCGCCGTATGCACACGGAGTCGTCACCAGGAATTAACTGTACCCTTTTTAATTGTTTTGTTAAAAATGTCGTCGAGACACCATGAATACAAGTACTGCAGTTACAGCCATACAAAAAAAGCAATACAAATTAAGCAGCTGAATACAAAAATACATTGAAATACATGAACACCACAATGGAACTCGGAGCACTAAATCCCAATCGTGTAGGCGTGGAAAAAAATTAAATAAAAACCTTTTTTTTTTTTTTTTCTTTTTTTTTCATATTAGACAGTGTAGTTTTCTCCACTTTGAACAGTTACTTTTGCTAGTTATGTACTTCACAATTTCTTCTATGTACAGCATAGAATAAAATACTTTTAAAAGATATGACATTTTTCATCCTCAATATGTGATATAGTCTCTTTTACACTAATATTGACTGCAGGAATAAAAACTGTCCGTGTCTTACATCAACTCATTGGAAAAGGAGGAGCGACGCTGTCCTTTGAATTCGTTTCCGTGGGGTTTTTCCATCAGTTCGGGGGTTTGGCAGTCCTGGAACGGCATCACTCCTGGGAATTCATGTACATAATATTGCTTGGATCTATACAAATGTGGCAATCGGATCTAAGTGGTGCTTGGGAAAGAGGCAGCTCACACATATACAGCTCTGGGAATTTTCCATGACTTATTTACAATGAAAGTGCTTTTCTCAGCTCTAACATGATCCGGGGGGGATTGGTTTCCTTTCTACAGGTCAATTATTAGTCTCCCTGAAATTGGAAAGAAAAAGGATTTCTCTAGAAAATACCACAGCTTTGCAAACACTCGAGCGTACTGGAGAACTGCGTGTGGTTCGGAGATTAGCAGCTGAAAAGTGGTGGGAATTATAATTTAAAAATAAATAAAGCCAAAAGAGGTAACCCAGGTACAAAACAGCAGAGAACTGCAATACCCACAACGGTAAAAAGACTCCAAAGCCATCTGCTAACAAAAGGGGGAAGCGGTTGGATCGAAAGTCTTGAAAACATCTTTTAGGGATTTATCATCCGACTCCCCGTTGGGATCGCTCTCCGGGGCCTGCGTTACCTGTCCGGGCTGCCTCACCTGCCTGGGGTCGCTGTACTGCGGCCGGATCAATCCCGACAGAGCCTGGATTGGCAGGTTATGGACGGCAGGAGCAGCGCTGGAGTGTTTAGCCTGAGATTTACTGCTGTTGTTTGCCTTGTCTGAGGCAGCTTCCGCCGATCCTTCCGTGGGTTTCTCCGTGTTGGAGGCAGCCTTCTGCTGGGACGCGTCTTCTGTGAGGCCCGGCTCGTTTTTACTGGAATTTTTCAAAATACTTTTTTTCTGGTTCTCTCCGTTCTCTCCCGAAGCGGCCGGAGCCGTGTCCGAGGACGAGCTGTGATCCCTGGGATCGTACAAACTGATCCCGCTCAGGATGGAGCCGGGAGCTCCCAGCCTGACGCCGCTGGACGATAATTTGGGCGCGTACGGAGGCAAAGCGTCGGGCTCGGATTTCGGAGCCGCGGCTTCCGAAGGCTGGGATGAGCTGGCAGCAGCTCTGGCGAGGCGGGGGTCAAACTTGGGAGGGTGGGAATCCTTCCCGACTCCGTGGTGAGCGTCGGCGCTCGACAGTCTGTGGAGTCTGGGATCGACGTTCTTCTGCAAGCGAGGATCCCCCAGTTTGCTGGAGCTACTGGCATGGGAATCTGTGGATGGATCCAAGTAGCCACCCCGGCCCGCCAGGCTGTTTTTGGCCTTGGCGGCGAGCCGGGGATCGGCCGGCATGGCGTTGGGGTGCGGATCGTTCTTCAGATTCCGCAGCTTATTCAGTCTCTGGTCGGCAATGAGCGGAGGGAGGGGTAAATTGATGGAAGAGACAGGGTCGGGTTTGGGCAGAGGGATTGGGAGCAAGTCCTCGGGGGCCCACACGATGTGCTTGGCAAAGTTGGGTTTCATCAGGGTCACATCCATCTTGATGTGGCTGAACTGGCGCAGCTGGGAGCGGGGATCCCGTAACGTGACGCCCGGCAGAGGTTCCATGGGAATGAGGAAAGCTCGTTCCCTGAGCTCCCTCTCCGAGTCCTCCTCGTCATCATCCAGCCCTTTCTGCTTGACCTTCACTCCGGCGTGGGCGTGGTGCAAATCCAGCTTGGCCCCGGCCAGGGAGGAGCCGGGATGGCCGCCCTCGCTGACCTTGTGCATCCGCGGATCGCGGGCCAGCCGGGGATCCAGGGACGCCGACTCCGAAGGTTTCCTGGGATTGGGCCTGGGAGAGCCCCGGAGCCTCGGGTCAGCAGCCTGAGGCCCCACACCTTTGTCTTTGGCCAGCCTCGGATCCGTAGGCATCCCGAGCATGTGCTGCTCCGTGGAATGTTGCTGCCGATTCCTAAAGTTTTCGCTTTGTTTCTTTAAGGTTTTGAGGATTGATTTAACACTGCTCCCCTCTTCCTCCTCACTACTGGAATACCAGTTGACATTGTCATCTAAAAATCAAAGAAATGCCACAAAATTTAGATGATTCCAGCAAATAATCCTTAGAGAATCCAACCCTCCCTAATGCAAAACTTCTCAGTAAAGTCAAACTGAAAAGATCTGAAAAGATATTAAATCACTCCCTGTGTCATAAAAATCACAACCTCAAACGACCAAAATCCATTTAATCAAAGAAATACCATAGCAAAAAAAAAAAATGAGGTAGTGGAGATAGAATGCTTGGGAGTGTCTGCATATTCATCAACATCAACTGCTTGAAACAATCCTTACAGGCACTAGTAAAAAAAAACATATCTAAAATCTGAGTCTTGATGGGAGAAGGAATAGTAAAATGGTCCCTTGCAGTGGTCATTTATCCAGGTAAATTACAAATTTGCTGCCTTACTTAATCCAAATCCCAAAGTTTGCGGGAGAGGTTGAGATTCAGGAAGGGAAGAAATTACAGTATTTCTTTTTAAAGGATATCAGAGAAGGAAAAATGCTGCTCTAGAGGAAATAAATCAAGAGGTGCAACTGAAGAAACAAGGATCGATGATAAACTTCCAGTTCTGGCAGCAAGAAACAACCCTTCTGGACCAACAAGGGATTTTCAAAAGGAATTATCAACCAAAGTGCAGCTAGATCAAAAAGTTACTGAGCCTAAACTAAGATCCTAGAAGAAGCTGGGAAGAAGAGCTGAAAATACTGAGCTGCTGCTTGGACACTCCCAGTAACTGTGACACGACACGAATCAATGTCAACCGGTTTGCTGGCCAAGGGGCCACTAAGTATGATGAGAATTCCAACGGAATCCTGCTCACCTTCATCTTTGCTCATGGCCCTCTGGCCCTGGCTGCTGGCAGAGTCTCCATCCCGCTGGTGCTTCTGGCTGAGCCTCACATACAGGGCCTTCTGCATGGCGGGCAGGAAATCGGGCACGTTGATGCCCTGGTTGTGGCCCATGTGGCCACCACCCATGCAGTCCGACTCGCTCCCGCCCGGGTGCGACTCCGGAGCCATGAGGTGAGCCTGGTGATCCGTGAATTCTCCGTGCCACGCTCCATCTGCAGGACAAAGCTCCAGTTAGCAGTTATCCTAGAGAGATGTTGACAGCTATAAACATGGCATCGTGCAATGGGCTGGGCTGGAAGGGAGCTTGAAGGACATCCAGTTCCAGGCCATGGCAGGGACACCTTCCCCTATCCCAGGCTGTTCCAAGCCACATCCAAGCTGGCCTGGAACACTTCCAGGGATAGGGCAGCCATAGCTTCTCTGGGAAAACGCTGCCAGGACCTCCCCACCCTCACTGGGAAGGATTCCCAATATCCCATTTCAACCTAAAGCATAACATGACTTAACAACATAAGTGAACACCACCGGCTGAGACAGCCAGAACACTGAAGACATTCCAGGCAGGTTCTATCCAAAATTCATCCAGCAAACGTCCTTACCTCCGGAATTATTGGCTGGCTGGAAGTTGTGTACAGCTTGGTGGGAATAATAGTTGTCATAGAAGTCAGCCGGGTTCTGCATGGGCTCGTAGTCCCCGGGCATCTGCTGGTACTGTGGCCCCGGGGGACAGTGATTGTCCCTTGGCATGTTCACCATGTGTCCCTGCACTCCGGGGGAATTGTAGGATCCTCCCATGCCCGGTGGGGTGAGGGGTGGCCCACCCTGCTGGCCCTGCATGGCCATTCCAGTCTGGTTCTGCGGGCCCATGTATCCCGGGGGAACGCCCTGCATGGGGGGGCTCTGCGGCATTCCCGGCCCTTGGGGGCCTCCACAGGGATGGTGCCCGGGAGAACCGGGGTGCATGGGGGGACCGTTGTGTCCTTGGGACATGCCAGGACCCGGCCCTGGACTGGAGCCTGGATTGTACATGTGCTGGGAATGTGGGTCGTTGCCCTGGAACGGCGGCCGCGGCGGTGACGCGCTGTTGTAGAAGGTCGGTGGCCTGGAAGCGGAAGAAAATCAAGGAATCAAATTTTGGACCTACAAACACCAACAGCTGGCTCTCTCCGCCCCTTCCCACTCTTACTTGACCTGACGTTGGATAAAATTCCCAAAGGAGCATTATTTTCCAGCTCCACCCATTCCACCTTCCTTAACTTGGCGAAAACCACTTTTTTCCCAATATTTGCTCATCTCCATCAGTTTTGCCCAAGACAAAGCCAACTACAGAAAGACTGGAGCAGGGAATGAACTGCTCCACCCAGAGATGGAGATGTCAAACCAAGAGTCAGGCCTAAGTTCCTTTCTATGGAAAACAACAAATAATCCTGGTATCAACTATCTGGCATATCCTTAACTTAGCTCAGAATCCTGATAGGAACAATTAAAGATTAAACGATCAATATCCAGAGAGTTCTCCCCAGAATCCCAACACCTACTTCTTCCCAATTTTGTGTGCCAAATCCACAGTGGGCTTCACGACGATTTCAAAAAGAGATGGGATTTTCTTATAATCTCCGGAAGGATCCTGGTAATTTTCCATGTCGGACTCGGAGAAGGGATATTGCTCCGGGGGGGTTGGCAGGAGCCCGACGCCCGGCGGGGGTTTGGGCAGAGGAACGATGCCCCGCTTCCGCAGCTCCTCCAGCTCCTTCTCATCTTCATTCTGGGGCTCCTCCTCATTATTCAAAACCTGCAACAAAGACATGTGGAAAACATTCCATCAGTTTTCCAGTTCAACTGAGCCTTGTGCCTTTTATTGAAATATTATTTCTATATTTAAATAGACAACTTTCCTGTTATCTGCTGCAATCCTGCTGGATATTGATGTCCAACTCAAAGGAATTCTAAACCCATTTTTGGGAGCTGTTTTCCAGGACACCAAATCTCAGCCAGGAAAACACTTCTCTATTTCAGGAAGGAACAACTTCTCACAAATCCACTTCCTTCAAACAGGAGTGGAAGGAATTATTCCAAGATTCCTCATGTTTTAGTGTTGGATTCAGACCCCTTTTCTTTTAAGGCCTGGTGGGCAATGACTGGAGAGGGAATATCCCAACAAAACAGAGCTCAGGATTTCCCAGAGCACGTGGAACTTCCCCTTCCCCACTCCAAGTGCAGCAATGCCAACATTCCCAGTATCTGGATCACTCACCTTATCCAACAGCTCCTTGGTTTCTGCAGTCAGGGGAGCATGAGAGAATTTGCATTTATCTCCTTGATAACACTTTGCTCCTGTGTGGTAGAACTTGCAGGGGAATTCATGTGAGGAAAGAATTAAGGATTCTTAACAGTTTGGGAAGGTTACAAAATCCAGCTGGCAGCTATCTCTCAATTCTTCATCAGGAATTCATCTTTATGGTAGGAATTTTGGAAGCTAATAACCAACTTATCTCTTACTTCCATTTAAAGTTCTCCTAAAAATGACATTTCTGTCATTTTTAAATCCTTCTAATTTAAATTTCGGATTTAATTTTTAATTCGGATTTAAATCCTCTGGATTTAATTTTCCAATTGTGATTCAAAAGGGAAAGTTCTCAATTCCAGAGGCAAATGCCAAAATGATGACAAAGAGGAACAGACGAGGAGTTTAAAAGTGGGGATAAATGTATCTAAAATTCCAGGGATTTTATTTTCGAAAATGTTAGAAATCAGTAATTTTGTATTTATTTTTTCCTCTGAAGTATTTGAGAAAAGGAATCTTGTAATTAATCCACACAGTAGGTGGTAGAGCCTCTTAACAGTCACCTTTAGAAATCGTTTCTATCAAAATAAATAGAAATAAAATAACAGAAATTAACATTTCAGGTGAATTTAGAAGTACTTTAAAAGGATATTGTGCAAATAAATGCAGTTCTCTCCTTTGGTGCAGTAACCCTGGATGTAAAACTTACAGATTTCCTTTTTCTTCTCAATCTCTGCATCGTGATCAAACTTACACTGTTCTCCCTGTGAGTAAATTGAGAAAAAAAAAACCAAGGAAAAACCATTATCCATCTGAAATGATGAGTAATTTAATTCCGTAGCAAAAAGAACATCCTCCTCAGCTGAATTTAAATTTCTCAACTTTACCAACATTAAATTTCATTATAAGCAATAAAAACTGTAAATAGGGAGTCTGGACATAGAGAAAATTCCTGGATTGGAATTCAAAGGATTAGATGGAATGGTGACAGAAAACAACCCCTGTTCTCTGCCTCTACCTGGGAATTTGCATTTAAAAGGCACTGAAATAATATTTTACTGAATTACTTTCATATATTCTGTTACTCTTTGGGATAATTTTGCTGGATGGGGATTTGGGTGTTTTTTTAGGATTTATTTTCCTGAAAAAAGACACCAAGTGCTCTCTCAGTCCCTTCTAGAACTGAAGGTGGCAGCAAATAGTCATCTGAGCAAAAGGTGTTTAAAGGCAGCAAAAAACAAAACATTTCCAATCATTTGCACTTTTATTTCTACCATTTGGGTAAGAAACAGAAAATTCCACTGCTAAATCCCAAGGAACCAAATAAAAGTGAGAAGCATTCAGTGGTTGTGTCCTCTAACAATCCCACTTTTTAAAGTAAGTCCTTTAAAGTTCTCAAATGAGCAGGAAATAATTTCATATATTCAGGAGTTGTTGCCTATTTAGAGATTCCAGACTTGTGACATATGATGTCATTACTGTATTATCATTCTCAAGGTAAGTTTAGGATGTTTTTATTGAGTTTATTAATAAAAATGTAATTTTTTTTTACTGGAATTTAATTCAAAATGTGTAACAGAAGGATAAAATAAAACAAATAATTCCATCTAGAAATCCTCAGCACACCAGAAATCAAAATACTGAATTTTCAATACCCAAGTTGGCTCAAAATTTATTTTAAAAAATAATTCAATTTACCTTAATGCACCTCCCTTCAAGGAAATATTTACAGATCTGCTTGCCCTTGTGCTCCACCGTGTGCTGGTTGATGAACTCCTGGCTCATATTAACCCATTTCTTCACTGGCTTGCCATCCTGGGGAAAAAAAAAAAAAAAAAAAAGGGAATCCACATTTTATCAGCTTTTTGGAGCACTGGTGATGCAGACATTGGGAGTAAGGAGTGGAATTGCAGGTACCTCATGGAAGCCATCGGATCCTTTATTGCCGCCTCTGCCCCTCCCGCGATCTTTGCGCTTCAGTTTCTTTTGCATCCCACGCCCTCTTCCAACACTGTAGTTGTTCCCTCGTTGGGAAATGCCTGGAAAACAGGGAAAACCTCTTAAAAGGGTCACAGAAATTAAGGAGAAATGGTTCTCTCGTGGCATCAAAGAGAGATAAATGGAGTAAATTAAATCCCTCCCTATCTGCTGTTGGAAATGTTATTTCTGACCAGCCAGCAGATGCCAGGAAAATCATCCCTGGCAGCTTCCCTCACCCAGGGCTCCATCCCAAAATGCCACCAAAACTTCCCTTACCTTTCTGGATCCCTTTCATGCCCTGTTTCTTCACTGGTTCCTTCGGGAAGGGAGGTCCCAAATCCCCACTGGAAGTCTCTTTAGCTTGTCTGTACTGTTTGAGCTGGTCAGCAAAATCCTCATCCTTCTCCTCCTCATTGTAATTGCCAAAGTTTTCATCACTGTAATGACTGTAGTTGTCATATTCCTTACTTTTGACATTTTTTTTATGCTGCATTTTCTGGGAACTCATGTAATTCCCTGACACGTGTCCATGCTGTAAGGAAAGGGTTTGCATTAGGAAGCAATTCTGTATTTCCAAACCCCACCCCTCCAAACTGCTCTAAAAATCCACTTCTGGGGCTGTTTTATCATTACCAGATTTGCCCCAAAAAAGCATCAATAAAATAGGGAAAAATCAGTTATTCGGGAAAAATTAATAATTTTAATTCACCAGCTGAGAAAAGCCAAGACAACTGAGCTCCCAAAAAGCAGAATCAACTTTAGATATGGAAAAGTGACTTTTCAAGAGTTCTCTCCTTTGAGTCCAGCCTAAATCCAGTGCAGGCAATAAAAAGATTCCTTAATAATTAAGATTCCTTAATTCCTGTTGCTTGATGGAGGAAAAACTGGTATCAGGCTTATTTTCTACCACACATCCTGCTTTACATGTGGGAATCTCCTCAGGGAGATAGGAACTGGAGGAACTTCCAGAAATCCAGGAGAACAGGCACTAGGATGGAGCCAAACTTCCAAACCCACACTGTTTATATTTGTATTTTTGGAAATGTCACCTCAACAAAGACGTGAGGAATGGAATTTCAAACTTCCTACCTGACTGAAGGAGGAATCATAATCCCTGTAGGAAGAGCTGCTGCTTTTTTTGTGGGGCCTTTCCGTGCGCTCCATGTCGGAGTCGTGGCTGTAGTCAGAACTGTCATCGCTGGAAGGGGAGTTATGCTGGAAAACAGAACAAAAAAAAGCTGGGAATTTGGAGGGAATCATCTTCTTTCCATAAATGTAACGAGCACAAAAGTAATAAATTTACATTGTGATCTTATCCTAAAAACTCTCAAATCCCTCTGGGTTCAGCTTCCAAGACCGGGATTTAACTTTGGACATATAAGACCAGTTTAAGTCTTAATGGTAATAAAACCATTTTAATTCCTTCACCAACTCCCTGGATCCTTGTCCTGGGCACCCATGAATCAAATCAGCACTTCCAAAACGTTGGTGTTTTTTCCTAACCTTATGCTTGTCCCGTCTTCTCCTTTTGGATTTTTTCTTTTCCTTCTCTTTTTTGCGTTTCTTCCGGGATTTCCGGTGGCCTTTCTCGTTTTTCTGTTTGTCCTCCCCTTTTGAGCTGTGCTCCTTCACATCCTCATAGGCTGCATCGTCTATTTCTCCATCTTCCAGCTCTCCATCTTCCCTGGAAGAGGGAAACCAGGTAGACAATAAAATTCCATGTTATTATCCAGCTCACCTGTCACTGGAAAAAAAGAGTTAAGAAATCCAAAGCAACCTCAAGCTGTGATTTTTGGGATAAATGGATATGCCAGGGAGAAGACACAATTGCTATGTGATCTGGAATTTCTTGGAATTACATTAATGAAATAAAACTGGAACATTAATATCCCTGAAACACCTGCAGCTATCCCAAAAATCCAATTATGTTTTGATATTATCAATTAAACTTATTCCCTCAAGGATCAATTAAAACATCCTCTTCGATAAAATACCTCCTGAAAATGCTCCTTGGGAACAAAGTTGTTCCCATGTTCCTCTGGGAATTACACTCAGGGATTTCCAGTTTTGGGATGCACACAGGACTGGCATAACTTTCCAGGTAAAGCAATCTCAGTGATACAATCCCTTGGATTGCATGGCAGAGGGGAGATTACAAAAGTCCTCTAATCCCTGCATTCTTTCCACAATATCCAAGCACTTTCCAAGGACTGAGCTTCAAGAATGTAAAAAAAAAGAGGAGGAAGGAAAAAAAAAAAAAGGAAGAAGGAAAAACCCAACAACTGGATAAACATGGATTGAAAAGATAATGATCAAAAATACCATTTCTTGGAAAATAAGTTATTTTTCAAGGAAGTGCCAAGGCAGGAATTCTCTTCTGGTTTAGCTGCTTTTATTCCCATTTAAATCCCAAACTAGAGCTGTGCACCAGGAAGGGAGAGCAGAACCTCCCTGTCACGAGTTCCCTCCCAAGCTCCAGATATTTGGAGCTCGATGGATATGTGGAAACAATCCCAGAAAACATTCCCATTGTCTGACTGGATTCCTAGAGCATCTCCCAAATGGATCAGAAAGGCACAGAAGCCAAATGATCTTCCAGGAAAAAGCAACCTGATGAAATCCCTGGGCATTTCCACAGATATTTGGGAAGAATAAAAAAAAAGAAAAAAAAAAAAAAAAACCAACAAAAAAAAACCCCAAACAATTCTGGAATTTTAACTTCATTTCTAACCTTCGAACCTGGATTTTAGCTCCCCTTCCTTGATCTTATTTCAGGTCATCTTTAAAAATAGAATTCCTTATGCCCAAAGAAGATTTACTCCAGAAGCTCCTTAAGTCCAAGATCCAAACCCTGGACGCATTTTCTGAAATATTCTGGGTATCTTTGCCCTCAAACATTATTGAAGTCCTTAAATTTTCATTCCCCATCATTTCATTTTAAAACAATTTTACTTCAGCTTAAAATTCCCTGAGGACTAAAATTCCCCAAATTTTGATGCTAAGGTGCTGCTTAAGAAATTAATAAGGAAAATAACTCCAAATAACAGAGAATTTCCACTGGAAAAATCAAATAAAAGCAGAGGGTAGCTGGGAGCAGTAAAAAGTGAAAGTAAATGAATCCCAAGCTATTTTCTGGGAAATCTGGCATTGATTTGTGTGTAAATAAACTTGCCTCCAACTTCTTCCTTACTCTGCCATGGATTTGCCCACACAGAACCAAGAAATCTTCAAAAAAATCCTTCCAGGACACCTGTGCTGGAAGGCTCAGACCCTTCATCACCAAAATAATGTCAAAAACAGGAATTAACTAAAACTAGTTAAAGAATTAAAAACATTCCTGTCTTGAGAAAATTGCATTAAAACAACCTTCCAACTTGGAATATTCAAAGTGTGGCCAGGCAGGGTTGTTTTAATTTTTTTTTTTTTTTACTAAATAATTTCTTTATCATTCAACAGATCAGCTCAGATCTAACTAGTAACAATTCCTGCTGCACAAATTGATTGGGAATCGGGAGGTTCCCAGTATGGGTGTTCCCTGCAGTGAACTGGTTTTACTGGTCCTATATTTGCACACCTCACGTAACACAAAAACTTGGGAGTTGGGCCTTTCTTGAAACGAATGAACTTATTTTACAGAGCTGAAGTTTTATAAAAAAAAAAAAAACCACAAGTTGTGATCTCCCAGGTGGTGTGTATGGTTGCTCTTCACCTCCTAAATTAAAACATTATAGAGCAACACTCGTAAATTAAAATCAATTAGGTTGTTTAGGTGGCACTCATAGGCTCTATTTCACAATTACCAGTGTCACAACTGGTTGCACTGGTGGGAACGGCTGGTGAGTGGATGAGAACTCCAAGCTGGAAAAACCTCAGCTCCCAGCACTACCCAGAGTCACTCGGGCTTGTCCTCAAGGATTTGAGAACTCCAGATATTTTCAGTCCCTGGAAGAGTGAAAAAGCCACAGCCTGACTGCAGGAACTCCACGGCACAGCTCTGCCCCAGCTCCAGAGATCCCAGCGGATTCCTGGTGTGCACTCGGCTTGGAAAACAGGGCATGACACAACTTCCACCCTTGTCCAAGGACAAGCAGGAAGGGGGAAACGAGAACCTGGAGCTCTGGGTTCTGCCTTGAACTTGCACTAAACCTCAGGCCCATTTCAGGGATCACTTCATGAGGACAAGCAGGAAGTGGAAAACAAGCACCAGCAGCTCTGGGCTCTGCCCTGACCCTTGCACTAAATCCCGGGAGCATTTCCCAAGGACAAGCAGAAAGGGCAAAACAAGCACCAGCAGCTCTGGGCTCTGCCCTGACCCTTGCACTAAATCCCGGGAGCATTTCCCAAGGACAAGCAGAAAGGGCAAAACAAGCACCAGCAGCTCTGGGCTCTGCCCTGACCCTTGCACTAAATCCCGGGAGCACTGTGGGACCACTTCCCAATTTATAACTCAGAACTCGGGACTCTTCTTCTCCAGCGAGGAAACAGTTTTGCATTCACCCTGTACAAGCCTTATTTTTTTTTTTTTTTGTCTGTTTGTTTGGGTTTTTTTCCCAGTGTTTTCTGGTCCTCTGAAGTACCACAAAGGGTTGTGGAACTGTGTGGGGGGAGGCCAAGCTCTGGGAATCCCAAATCCGGGGCATTTTTAACTCCTGCAGCTGTGTCAGGAATGCTCAGGGTAGATGTAGGCTCAAGCACTGCTAACTGCCACCCTGGCACAATATTTTTGGAACTAGTTAGGAAGGCCAGGGCTGCCTGGAGAAAGGATTTGAATTTCCAGCAGCTGCAGGAGAGAAAAGGAGGGAGGGAAGGAGGGAGGGAGCAACAGAGGTCCTTTCACCAGGAACAGGACTCTGGGTTTCTGCGCATGGGGATTGAGAGGTGGCAAAGATAACGTCAGTCAGCCCTTAATCTGCATAAAAAAGATCCAGTTAAATGTGTAAGGTGGAATCTGGCAAGAAAATGACGTTAAATATGGCTCTAGTGAGAGATTGTGGTATCAACAAAAACAGCCAAAAATAAAAAACCCGCCCAACTCGGAGCACCCTTTCCTGCCTGAGACAGAGAACAATGGTGACATTCAACAGACACCCCCTGGAAAGTGCAATTTATGGAAAGAATGGCAAACAGCCCCCCTTCCCAGCCAGAATAAATCAATGAAGATGTAAAAACGCATGCATTCCAAAAGGAAAAATTAAAACCTTGCTAAAAAAAAAAATGCACTTTTAATGCAGTGACACCCCCCCTCCCCTCCTTGCATTCCCCACCACCACCACCCCGCTTCAGCCTGAAGGTGACCTGCCCCCCAAAAACATCGTTAACCCCCTCAGGCACATTAACAGAGCATCATCATCATCAGCATCAGCATCATCATTACCAGCATCACCCCACTAAGTACCACCATTATGAGAAGCGGAGAGAGAGAAGAATGTTACTCGACCTTTCGTCCCCTGCATGTTGCCTGTCAGAGTCGGGCATGTTTAGGTCAAGAACTGGGTTTGGGGGTTTGGAGAACAGGCTTTCAAAGGCCATTGTGCCTGGCTGTGGTGTGGTGAGGAGGAGGAGGAGGAGGGAGGTGGAGGAAGGCAGGGCCCCGCCGCTGCCCGCGGTGCGGAGCGGCGGGAGGAGGCGGCGGCGGCGGCGGCGCGCACGGCCGCGCTGGGGGCGGCTCGGTGAGGAGGAGGAGGAGGGCCGGGCCCCTCAGTGAGGAGAGATGATGAAGGTTTGCACTCACGGTTACTTAGTGAGACACTAACGGGCACTCAGCGCCCGGGCCCGGCCGCCCCGCGCGGGCGCTGCGGGGAGGCGGTGGCGGCGGCGGCGGCTCGAGCGGCAGCCCCGGGGCACAGGAGAGCGGGAGGACACACACACGGGGGGAGGGAGGTGCTGCTGGCCGGAGATGGCGGCCCTAATTCTTCCTTACAAACATGGCGCCCGCGCGAGGCACTCGCACAAAATGGCGGCGGCTGAGGGAGGAGGAGGAGGAGGAGGAGAACGGCGGCAGCAGCAGCGGCGGCAGCGGCCCCCGGCGCTTTGCCCGCACACGCTCGCTCAGCGCCCGCGGCCCGCACACGCCGCCGCCGCTGCCGCCACAGCGTCTTCCGCGCCCGCCGGGGCCGCGATGTCGCCGCGTCCCCTCACGCCGCCGCCGCCCGCCGCGCTCCTCCTCCTCCTCCTCTGCCGCGGCCCTGGGCCCGCCCCCCGCGCGTCGCCATTGGCCGCGGCCTTCCCGTAACGCGCGCTCATTGGCCTTCCGCCGCGCCCGTCACTCCCGCCGTGACGTCACGCGCGGGCCCCGCCCTCCTCCGCTTCCCCTCGGCTGCGGCGGCCGCCGTGCGCGCGCGAAGGGGGCGGGGCCTCGCGGCGCGCCGCGTCACGTGCCCCGCGCTCCCTCACGTGATGGCGGCGTCTCCCCGGGAATGGTGGGGGAAAAGGGGGGAATAGGGAGGGAAAAGGGGGAAAAGGGCGGCGGCTTCCGCCCGGAGAGAACCGGGACGGGCACCGGGAGCGCGAACGGGCCTGCCCTCCCGCCACTGCGTCACGGCCGCCGCCCCTCCGCCCCCCCCTTCACGCGCTGCGGGCAGCGCCCCCTGGCGGCGGGTGTGTGTGAGGGGAAGCGGCCCGTGCGTCGTTAATTAGCGACACTCGTAATTAAACCGAGAGTGTGTGTCCCCAGGGCGGGACAAAAGCGGTCCCTGGAGTCGCTGTCGGGGTCAGGGCGTGACAAAAACCGGGATAAAGTGTTTCAAAGGCAGCCATGTAATAAAAATGTGCGCGTAGGGAAGAGGCGTCCGTCGGAGTCACCTCAGTGACCTTTAATCAAACGTTCCCGGGAAAAGTTACATTTTTTCCTTTTCCAGGCTGTCTCCCTGCCTCTCGGGGCTTTTCAGGACACGCGACTCGGCTTTTTCCAGCGCTAGCAGTCGAATAAAGTTTATAAAATCAAGGCGGAACACCCGCATGGGTCCCCAGTGGGAGGAGCCTCAGATCCTGAAGGGAAGAATCATTTCCCTTGGGCCTCACGCACCTGAGTAAGGCAAACAAAAAAACCGAAGGTCCAGGTCATCAGGGAAATCAGGTAAATCCAAGGAAAAGGCTGGAAAACAGCATTCCTACAGGGACGGGGTGGTGGTGGCTGGGGAACATCATTAGGGACACTTAGGGCTAATTGGCCCCATCAGCACAGGTGGAGCCCTGGAGCTGATGCCCGCAGGACTCGGCATCATCTCCTTAGGCCATAGGCAAGGGAGGAAAAAAAAAAAGGGGGATTCTAAGTCTGGACTAGAAGGAAAAATCCCAAACTTTTGGTTAAATATTTTGGGGTGAGAAATGATGATTTTTTGGGACAGCACATCTGGGGCCAGCTTGTGCCCGCCAAAGGGAGGCGGAAGCATTCCTGCTGTTTTTTCAGCTCCCAAATATTATTATCCCAAATGAAAGCTGTATTTCAAGACCGGAAGAGCCTCTCTCTGCAAATTCCAACCTCGGGAAGTCTAAAAGATGCCAGAGCGGCCGTTCTGGGAAGGGGAAAAAAGATCTCCTTTAGTCAACTGGAACGGCAGCCAGAGGTTGAGAAAGGCGAAGATCCGAACTTAAACTTTTCCAGGGCTGGAAGGGAGAAACCAGCTCACCCTGGCCTCGGGAATTGGGAAAATGTTGTCAGTTTGGGATCGTGCCGCAAGGAAAAGCCTCGGGAGCGCGGTCCAGGCGCCCGTCTCCAGCTGTGTTAGCCGGAGAAAGCAGCAGATGGAAACTATTCTGCCCTGTCAGGAGCTTGTCCTCTCCCAGATTCCTGCTTTTCGGCTCCCAGATTGTGTTATCATCCCAAAACAGGGTGATGGGCTGTCGGAGGAGCATGTCCAGAATGGGAGAGGGCGAGAAGAAGGAGAGGAGCAGCAGCCATGCTTCTAGAAAAGCATTTTCTCCTAATTTTGAGGGATATTTTGGAAGCGCTCTGGAGTTTTCCCTTCCCTCCCCCAGCACAACCCTGGGATACATTTCCCTGCCCGGCTCTGCATCCAGCCAGAGCTCCCGCCAATCCAAACATCCTCCATCCGCTGACAGCGGCCCTGAATGTCCCTTCTTGTTCTGCTGGAGAGATCCAACCGCTTCCCAAGCTCCCATACCCCCCAAAAATCCAGGAGCTCGATCCCCCAGAGGAGACAGATCCATCTTGGGAAGTCTTTCCTCAGGACAAGGAGTGGGAATGGTTTCAGTGGGTGCAGCTCAGCAGGGTGTAAGGGAGTGAGGATTCCCAGGGGAAAGGATGCTCAGGGGTGAGGATTCCTCGAGGGGAAGGATGCTCCAGGCTGAGAATGCTCAGGGATGGGGATGCTCCGGTGGGAATGAGCCCGCTGCTATCAGCCAGCCCCTCCCAAACAAAAATAAAACAGTTAAAATAAAAAGAGATAAGAGGTTCTTGCCCTCCCAGACCCCAATTCCCCTTGGACTGCTCCAGGTGACCATTCCCCCCGCCCCCCATCCACACATCCATCACTGCGGTGACATCCTTTACATCATCCTTTAATTGTACTAAATCCAGCGGGATGAGGGAACATGCAGAACATGCACAAGCAGGAGGGTGAATCCCCCTGGGAAAAGCTGAATTCCAGCTCTTCCCGGCATTCCTATGCCAGGATGGAGGCTCTGGCTGATGGAGGAGGGAATATTCCCACCTCCACACGCAGCTGAAGCTCTGCTGTGAGGAGGATCCATGGGAGATCCCCATTTGGGATGTTTAGGGAGCAGGGATAGCCCTGGAATTCCTCCTTTGCCCCCGCTTGCCAAAGAGGGCAGGCAGGTGGATGTTCATGGGGTTTTCCAGCCCTGATCAGTCCCAGGGGATTGAGGCACCAGACCTCAATCCCCTACAGGCTGCTCAGCATCCGGAGGGAAGTGGGAGTGTGTTTTTAGGGAGCAGGACTGGGTGCAACAAGGGAGGAGAGCAGGAAAAGGCCATGAGCCTCCCTCCTCTCACACACTCCGAAAAGGGAAAAACAGGAATTCAAAGGAAATAATCAGGGCTGTGGCTTCCATCTGCTGTTTGTTGTAGGACATCGTCTCTCTGGAGCTGGGATGAGGATGGCGCTGCTTTTCCACCGTGGGAAGAAGAACTTCGGGACGGAGGGCAGAGCAGCTCCAACCTGGACTTTTCCCCAGCAGGGAGCGCGACCCCCTAGAACTCATAGGGCGAGACAAAGAGAGTGATTTTGGACAGGTGCTTGGCCTGGAACACCCGGTCCAGGTACTCGGCCATGTCCACATCCACGTGGACGGTGCGGGGCCCCGGCAGGCTCTGCACCAGCAGCAGCTCCCCGGTGTGCCGGCCCGAGCGCTGCACCACGAAGTGCCCGCGGTTGTTGCCGCCCGCGATGCCGAACCGGAGGCTGTCGGGGCCCGGCCGGCCCGGAGCCGCCGCCGTGGCCATGCGGAACAGCGGCGCCGGGGTCTGCAGCTTGGAGGGGAGCGGGAGGTAGTGGAAGGAGATGGTTTTGGGGGCCTGGTGGCAAGAGCGGCTCTCCATGGGGCACGGGTTGCGCTCGCACTGGCTGCAAGAGGAAAAAGCGACACGGGGAATGCGGCGTGCCCCGCCTGGCTGGATCCACAGGGATGCCGTGCCCTGGGTTTTGTGCCCCGCACTTACAACGGGGAGGTTTTGACGTAGGAGACGTTGCCGGCGGCCGGGGGACACTGTGGGGTGACGCACTGGAAACCCCCCCCGGTGTTGATGCAGGTGCTCCCGTTCGTGCAGTTATCCTGGGATAGGGAACACTCATCAATATCTGGAAAACAGGGGTGGGAAGCGGGGTCAGGGCCTGGGAGCCTCCAACTGAGTTCACCTCTCCATCAGAAAATTATCAAAACCACCTTGGAGCAGGTCAAACGCGATCCAAAAAAAATATGGGAGCATCCCAGAATTCCACCTCCTTTCCCCGAGCTCTTTCCCCAGGGCAGCGGGCCTTAAGAGCAGCCCTCTCCCAGCAGGAAGGCAGCTGCTTTTCCAAACTTTCTGCAGGATTGTTTGGAAACACCATCCTTTTTTACTCCCTGAACACCCATGGGACACCTGGCAGGAGATGGAATGCAGAGGATTTGCGGGGAGCATTAGTGAGGTGCCATGGAACATGGGAAAATCCGGGAGGAATGGGGAAATAGGGATTTTCTCACCCCGAACTGCCGCAATCAACGCTTCAGGGCACAATAAATTCCCTGTTTTTCAGGAGACTTTCAGCAGTTGTGGCCTTCCACTATTCCCACCCACTGCCTTCCACCTGCACCCCAATTCCCTTGGGAATTGCCACCCTCTGAACTGATCCTGGAATTCTGGGGGTTTAACATTACTTTTGGTTCTTCCCAGGAATTCCCCACTCCAGGAACATCCCCACAGCCACAGCAGGGTCGTCTTCAAGGAGGTGCCGACCCAAAATCATCCGGAGAGGGCAGAGGAGAGGGGAGAGGGAGAGGAGCAGCCATGCTTCCAGAAAAGGGTTTTATTTTCATTTTTAGGGACTCTTGAAGCACTCTGGTAGAGTTTTCCCTTCCCCAGCACAACCCTGCAATTCATTTCCCCATCCAGCTCCGCATCCAGCCGGAGCTCCTGCCAATCCAAACATCCTCCATCCGCTGCCATCCCGCAAAGCGTCGCTCCATCGTCCCCCTCCCCTCTTACACCAGCCTCTTCCTTGGAAATGGAGAAAAAAGTGGGGGGAAATGGCAAAGCACTTGGGATCAAGTGTATTCCAGCCCCCTCACCTTCGCAGCTCTTGCCGTCGCCCAGCAGGACGTACCCGGCGGGGCAGGAGCAGCGGAAGGAGCCGGGAATGTTGACACAGGCATAGGCGCAGAGCCGGGGTCCCCCTTCCTGCTGGTACACCTCGCACTCGTTGAGGTCTGCGGAGACAGGGATACACCGGGACCTCGCTCCAGCCTCCTGGGAAAACCCAGGGAGCGAGCGCGGGCTGGTGGAGCGGCCGGGGAAGTGGGTTGGGAAGTGATTCCAACGGATTCCATGGAACGGGAGCAGCAGCGCAGCTCGGGTGCTGTGAGCGGCGGCGTCCCGCAGAGGGCGACACTGCGCCCAGTTCGAGCTCGGCCATCCATGATCCATTGATGCATGGATTCAGGGCTTGGAGCCTCCTGAAGGAGTTTGGGTCTCCCTCACTGGAGATACTCCAGAGCCAGCTGGACACTGGACACAGCCGCAGTGCTGTGCGCTCTGGGATGGCGAGCTCTGAGCCGCTGTGCTCCCTTCCAGTGTGACACTGCGAGCGGCCGAGGCACCGAGCCAGCCCTCCCGCAATCCCGGCTCACCCTGGCAGATCCCGTCGGGAGCCGTGCCGCTCATGTGGAAGCCGGGGTCGCAGCTGCACTGCTGGGTCTGGGCGATCTGGGCACAGCGGGGCTGCCGGCTGAAGGCCGGGTCATCCGTCACGCTCCAGGCGGGAGGAGCTGCGGGAAAACGGGATGGGCAGCTGGGATGAGGTAGGGGATGAAATACTCCCATTTATCCCCCAGCAAGGGTCACCCACCGGTCTGAGCCTGGTACTGGCAGGTGGTCCCGGTCCACTGAGGGGGGCAGAGGCACTTGAAGTGGTCGAGCCCCTCCAGGCACGTCCCGCCGTTCTGGCAGGGGCTGCTCGAGCACTCGCTGATCTCTGCGGGAAAAGCAGCCACGTCTCCTTTGGGGAAGCAAGCCTCAGGAATGCTGCATGCACCGGGATGCTTTGGTGCCCTACGGCACTTCATAGCCAGGACGCTTTCCATCATCTCTCCTCCTGAGCTGCTCCAGCTGTAATTCCCACTTTCCCTTAAGACTGAGAAATCCCAAAGCCGTGGGAGCTGCAGCATCCCTGGACCTTTGCGGGGAAGCTGCGATCCCTCCCCACTCTGAGCACCGCAATATCCCCGCCGTATTTAAATAAACGCACTTTTCCAAAGGCCGTTCCAGGGCAGGGGATGAGCAGTACCTACCTGCGCAGCGGGGCTCCTGCCCTGTCCAGCTGCCGTTGGCCTGGCACATCCGTGTGCTGGAGCCCAGCAGCTGGAATCCTGGATCACAGACGAAGTGAACCTCGTGATCCACCAAATATTTGGTGCCGAACATCCTCCCATCCGCAGGGGCTTGGAGGGCAGGACAGGAGGCTGCGAGACCATGGAAAGGGGGTGAGTTTGGAGGTGGCCCTGTCCTTCCAAGCCACCCTTTACCTGCTGTTTTCCCTGGAATGCTGTGCCGAGGACTCACGGGCGGGCGGCTGCGGGGCGGCCTTGGCCAGGGAGGCGTGGATGGTGCTGAGGCGGCTCCTCACGGCGCGCAGCCCCTCCGAGAAGCGCGTCTCCTGCCCCTTCAGCAGCTGCTGCATCTGCCGGATGGCAGCCAGGAGCTGCTGCCTGCTGAGGCAGCTCTGCGGGAACAGCGATGGGGACAGGGATGGGGACCTCCCTGCGCTGCCGCTCCTCCCGGGAGCCGACCTGCTGCCCGTGGGAGGAGGCTGGTGCGGGAGCTCCGCAGCATCCGATGTTCCCTGAGCGCCCTGACTTTGCGTTTCCCCCCGCATTTACCCAGATCCAGGAGTTTTTTTCCACCTAGGCCTGTGCTCCAGGCACGGCTGGGATCGCTTTGTGGGAGAGATGCTATAACTCATGTTTCATCCTGCTGGAGCTCCAGCCCTGTCCCATTTCCACATGACAAAAGAAGAGGAAAACAGCTGTCTTGTGAGCTCTGCCGGGGCCAGGAACGCTGGTGGGACTCCTGCCTGCAAACCGATCGCTCCCACGGGGCTGACTCATGCCGGAGACGGGCACCGTTATTATGGGATTCCTGCGGAATTGACTCGAAACCGAGGAAAAAGAGCAAAGCCATTCCCAGAGCTCAGAAATCCGGGGAGCGCAGTGAGGACAGAGTACACAGGACTGGGCTGGGAGCTATGGAATTCCGGGAAAGCGAGCGGAGCTGGTGGGCTCTGTCCCACCTGGCCGATGGGATTCCTGCCCCCCTTTCCATAACTTCACTGTGGAATGATTCCCATTTCCAGAGAGCTGCTGAGGGTTGAGGGAAACACAAACACAGCAGCCCAAGCAACGCGCTCGGTGTCCTCTGCTTCCCCGGGAGCACTTTCGGAGGTCCCGGGCTGCCGGGGGCGGGGGATGAGCCGGGCTGTGCAGGCAGCTCTGGGATACCCCGAGCCCAGAGGAAGGGAGGCAAAAGCAAATAGATGCTGGCGCGTCGCTGGCTTTAATAAACAGCTCTTTGTTAGGGCTGGCTTTAACTCCGGCAGCAAGCGCGAGCTCCGGCGGGATGCTGAGCCCTCGCAAAGCTGGTAAATCCGTCCCAAAAGCCCCAAACGGGGACTCTTTGCTTCCGGTGCGCTCGGGGGCAGCTTCAGGTGTGGGGTAACAAGGGCGAAAAGATCCCGAAAGGAGCCGCGCGCGCTTTAAGCGTGGCTCAAGCGCCGTTTAAGCGCGGGTTGGGGCTTTGCCCACCTGTTTGCCGGGGCAGGAGCGCCGGCAGCGCTGCGGGGCTGTCGGGGCGCACGGGCAGCGAGCGGGAAGCGGAGAGGAGCCCCGTGCTCCCCCCCCCGCGTCCCCCCCCCCCAAATCCCCTCCCGGGGTCCCGGTCCCCGCTCACCTGGGCGGCCGGCGCGGCCGGGAGCGGCAGCAGCAGCGGCAGCAGCAGCAGCAGCAGCGGCGGGAGGCGGCCCCGCGCCCCCCGCGGCCCCGCCATGGTGCGGTGCGGCCCCGCCGCTCTCCGGGACCGGCTGCCCCGCGCTCTCCTCGCCCCGCCCGCGCCGCCCCCGCGCTGCCCCGTGCAGGGGACGCGGCTCTTCCCCGCCCCGGCGGCGGGCCGGCCCCGCGCATCCATCCATCCATCCATCCATCCATCCATCCATCCATCCATCCATCCATCCATCCATCCATGCATCCATCCCCCGGGACACCGGCGCGGCGCTGCGAGCACCCATCCCCAGCGCTTGGGGTGCGGGAAGAAGGTGGCTTTTCCCCCAGCTCCCCCAGGGCCGGGACCACCCGCGCCCCTTCCCCAGCCCTGCAGCCCCTCCCCAGACCTGCACCCCGTTTTCCAGCTCCTGCACCCCACTGCACCCCGTTCCCCAGTCACAAAATGCCCTTCGCAGCTCCTGCACCCCCTCCCCAACCCGGTTCCCCCATTCCCAGCCCGGTCTCCCCCACGGAGAGGCCCGAGGTGCTGAGTCCGGCGCCGGTTGCTGCTAAACAGCTCCGCTGTGGAAGCAGCAGAATTCCCCCCAGAAGGAGAAGGGGCAGCAGGGAAAAGCCAGGCCATGGCTGGGGGGCTCCAGCCCTCCCGGGATCCCCTCAGGCTCCTGTTTCCCTGGTGTTGCAGCTGGAGTGACGGTGCCTCAGCACGAGGATGGGATGGATGGAAACCCGTCAGGGAGAAGGGAATGTGGGAGCACCTGCTGGGGCTCCGTTCCTGTTTTCCATGGGGAGCTCTTGCAGTGTGAAGTTCCCCAGCAGACTGTAGAGCTGGAGCCCTCTTCATCCAGGGGGCTGCCCATCCCACAAACCTTAACACTTGGAATGATGGAAAAGGGGGAAAACACCAGCTGCCCCCTCAGCACCATCCACCCCACCCTGCTCCGCTCCGTCTGGAAAAAATTAATAATTACAGCAAAACAATTCCACTGTTAATTCCAAACCCTTGGGACTTCAGCCCAGGAGAGAGCTCCTGGGGAGAGCCAGCCTCCACCAGGAAAACCGTGCAGGAGATAATAAATAAAAGAGACGACTGTTTATTCAAATATTCCCTCAGTGTCCTCGCCGTGGTGCCACTCACACCGTTCCCAGCGGCACTTCCGAGTCCTCCCCGCGGCTCCCGGACCGCGGCCGCTCCGACACGGGCAAAGTGTCGGCCTGGCTCCATCGGCTCCCCGCCTCCGAGCCCTGCCAGGGAAGCAGGGGCACGTAGGGCTCCTCCACGGGGCCAGCGAGCTGCTCCTCCACGACGTACCTGGTGTCCCAGGGCTCGCCGGGATGCACATCCACGGCCACCAGCGCCGCCTCCGCGCCGGGGGAGCCGGGCTCCGACGCCTCCCCGCCCTCCCAGTCCGAGTCCGCTTGCGGGAAGCCCGAATCCTGCGTGGAGTCCGGGCTCTGCTCGGCAAGGCCGGTGTTGATGTAGATGATGTCCCCGCATGCCTTGGCGCTGGGAAGGTTTTCCAGCAGCTTCTCCAGATGGGCTTTGAGCTGGGAGAAGGTGGGGCGGCTGGCAGGGTCGGCTCTCCAGCACTCAGACATTATTTCGTACCTGGAAATTTGGGAGTGTGGTTAACAGGATCCCAGCATTCCAGAATGATTTGGTTTGGAAGAGACCTTAAAGCTCATCCAGTCCCACCCTGCTGCCATGTCACCACCTCAGGTTGCTCCAAGCTGTCCTTGAACACTTCCATTAAGCAGCCACGGCTTCTCCAGGCAGCCTCTGGGTTAAGGGGGAGGTATGGGGGCTAATTCCCAGTTTCCCTCCAAGCTGGGCAAGCCTCGAAATTCCCATTAAATCAAAGTGAAACCAACTCCCTCTGCTCAGGCTGTTTGCCAAGGGCATGGATTTATCAGCCCAAGCTGATGTTGGAAGCGTGAGAAATCTCTTCCAGCGCAGCCCTGGGACCTGTTCCCTGGGAACATCCCAGCTCTGTGCGTGGGATGCCCAGTCCTTCCCTGGGCAGGTGCCTGCTCCCAGGCTGGATGTCAGGGAGCCCTGGAAGCTCCCAGCACGTCCCTGCCAGCGTCTCTGCCCTCCAGCAGGCTGGATTCTTAGAGGTTCCTGCACTGCTTCCTTCAGGAACAGGCGGTGGAGAGGAGCCTTTTAGGAAATGTACAACTCTGTTCATCCTGTTGGGATTTGAAGCTCTCAGCCATGAGGGTTTAAACATTTTCAGCTCTAATGGCACTGGAAAAAAATTCAGGAAGAAAGCCTGGGAGAAAGGCCTTTGCTGAGCTGCTCAGAAATCCAAAGGTTTGTGTATTCTGCATTTCCCCTTTCCGGGGGACACAGATTTATGGATTTAAGGCAAGGAAGGGCCCTGGAGGGAGTTTTGTGGGACAAAGAGGAGCATCACTAGCCAGGACCTTTTGGCCGAAACAAATCCAAAAATAAAGAAATAAAACACAAAAAAATCCCATCACTGACTGTTCCTGGTGACCTTGCCAGCCCTACAAACCCACTGCTTCCCCTCAGGACATTTGTTGGGATTTTTGCCTGGAGCTCAGCAGATGCTGACGCGCGCTCCGCTCCAGGATCCGGCTTTCCTCAGCAAACATTAAAGGGGGGAGGTTTGATCCTAGAGAAACCCGTTTTCCCAGCTGGGATCCTAGGACTCACAGCTCATCCAGGCAGTCCTCGGGCTTCTTCAGGCGCTGCCCATGGAAGAGGTACTCGTAGATCTCGTGGTTCTGCACCCCTGGGTACGGCGTCATCCCACGCGTGGCGATCTCCCACATGGTGACGCCGAATGCCCACTGCCGGCACAAAGGGAAAGGCCAAGGCTGAAGGGACGCTTCCAGGAGCAATGAATGAACCTTTTCATCGGGAAAGGTCACTGCCTGCCATCCAAGGGACAACGGGCAGAGCTGTGGTGCTCCCGAAATTGGGAACGACCAGGACGGAGGCGAGGGGCCCGCACAAGGAACAGGCAGGAGAAGGGCTCTGGCACCTCCTGCACTTCCAGGGAATGCCACCAGCAGGAGCACGGCGTGGCTGAGCCCAGGGGACCGTCCCTCCAGGCACAGGGACCTACCACATCGCTCTTGGTGGTGTAGACACGGTCAGCCAGGGACTCGAGGGCGATCCACTTGACCGGCATCTTGGCGATGCGGCCCTGCCGGTAGTAATCCCCGCTGTAGATCTTCTTGGAGAGCCCGAAGTCTGCCACGCACACCGTCATGTCATCCCGCAGCCTGGGGGCAAGCGGGATGCATCAGGACAGCCCCAGGGCCGCCTCCTGAGCCACCAGCCCCAGGCTGAGCTCTGTGTCTCAAAACCAAGGGAGCTTTTAGTGAAAGGAGCAGAGCTGTAAATCCGCAGGGTTCATCCCGTGGGATGGAGCGGAGGAAAACACTCACATGCAGTTCCGGGCTGCCAAGTCCCTGTGGAGGAAGTTCCGACTGCTCAGGTATTCCATGCCCAGGGCGATGTCCACCATGAACTTCACCAGGGTCTGCAGGGGCACAAACTGGGGAGGGAAAATGGCTGTTACACAGTGTTGATCCAAAAGGCTTCCCTGTCCAGGGCTGCCATCCCAATGGATGAGCCCACGGCAGCAGACGAGCTCTCATCCCTCAGACCGTGCCATTCATTGAGCCACGAGCCTGCAGGGGCTGCAGAGGGGGGGATTCCCTTCCCTCCTCCATGCCAGCACACTCCTCTGCTCCAGGTGCTCCCTACCTGGGGGGCCATTTCCAGCCGGGAGCGGAGCAGGAAGCTGTGCAGGTCCCCGTATTTCATGAACGGCAGGATCACCATGGGCTTGGGCACCTGCAGGGAGCTCAGCTCGATGCACACCCCTGAGAAATATGGACAACTCACACAGCGCCCTGGGAAAAGGGATCCAGGTCCACCCAAATCCCAGCTGGAGGGTGGGAAGGGACAGCTCATACCGAGGAGCTTGATGACATTGGGATGGTCAAAGTCCTTCATGCACGCTGCTTCGCTGAGGAACTCTTCAATCTCCCTTTGGGAAAAGTTATCCACTGGGAAGCAGAGAGAAAGAAAGAGCTTTGAAATCCCAAAAACGGTGCCAGGATGCCATTCCTGAGAGGGCTACTGGGAATGCTGGGACAAACACCAAGTCCTGTGCAGCAGAGAGACAACTCACACTTCATGGTCTTCACAGCCACCTTCTGTGGGGGCCCCTCGGGCTGGCTGAGCCTTCCCTCCATCACGGATCCGAACTCCCCTGCACCACAGGAGAGAAGGAATCCCTTTACCCAAAGCACCACCTTTCAGGACATCACCGGATCCCTAAGCTCTGGGATGCTCCAAGATGGAGCCAAAAGGCTTGTTCCTCATCAGTGACAGAAGGAGCTCATGGAAGGTTCCGTGCCCGTGGCAGGAGGTTGGAACGAGATGAGTTTTACTCACCCTCTCCCAGGACTTTTCCCAGGCTCAGGGCGTTTCTGTCCACGACAACATCCTGCAGCTTCTGCTGGAGCTCCCTGCTGACACCCAGGCTTCCCACTGCAGGAAAGGGGAACAGGAGCTCAGGCACCTCCCACCTGCTGCCATTTTCCCCCTCGGCTCCTTCCAGAGGGATAAAAACGTGTCCTTACGTGTCAGTTCCACGGCTCTCCGGCAGTAGGACTTCTTGGCCGTGTAGTTCACTACCAGCTCTGAGTTGTTCCTGCTGAAAGCATTCCTGAGGGAACACAGACACCTCCGCTGTGGCTGGATGAAGGAATCAGCAGGGCAGGGGCAGGAGCCCAAGGGATCCGTAGGAAAAGGGGAAATGCACATTCCATTTCCTTTTTCCTGGATCAGCACCATCGCCTACAAAGTCTGAGCTAAACAACAGCTCCACAAACACCACTGAACCATCAAGGAGTGAGTCACAGAACTTCTGGGGAGGAAATAGGATACTCATTTCCTACTCAAGGAGTAGGAATACTGCTGGAGCCCTGCAGAGTCCAGCTTTGGGAAACAAAACCAGGGCAGGATGCTCCAGAGCTGGGGAAGCAGGGAAAGAGTGACAATAACCAGTGAGGAAAGGGATCCTGACTCGGTACCAGTTTCCAAACTGGGAGCACAGGGCAGTTAAACACCACTTGGGAAGTCACGAGGATGAGTGAGGAGTGTTGGGTTACTGCAGGAGAAAACAGCCCTTTGTCCTTCCTTTAAACAATGCTGGGCCATTGAACCCGGGCGTGGGATGAGGCAGGAGGGTTTCTCCAGGACATGGGGTATTATGGAATCACAGACTCATGGAGTTGAAGGGAACCCACAAGGATCATCCAGTGCAGCTCCTGGCCCTGCCCAGACACCCCAACAATCCCACCCTGTGCATCCCAGGGAGTGTTGTCCAAACTCTCCTGCAGCTCTGGCAGCCTCGGGGCCGTGCCCATTCCCTGGGAAACCTGTTCAGCTCCCTCTGGGGAAAGGATCTTTTCCCAAAATCCAGCCTAACTTCCCCTGATACAGCTCCAGCCGTTTCCCTGGGCCCAGGTCACCCTCTGGTGACCAGTGACATTCTCTGCTCTCTCCTTTTTGTGCCAAAACACCTCCCCCACCGAGTTGCACAAGTTCACTTCCCTTTAAAAATAGGAATAGTGAGGAAAAGGTGAACTGCTGAGCTGAGGAAAGGGAGGGGAAGGAAAAATACACTTAGTCCCTCACCACTGGCATAAAAAATGTCATTTGTGGCAACGCCACCAGTCCTGGGGACAGAATCCTTGTCCCCAAATCCAGCAGGGGTTGCTGGCCACCCACCCTTTGGGAGCTGCCCATTTTCCATCCCCTTACCCGTATTTTGTCTCCACGCATCGTTTCTGGATGACCACGGTCAAGCAGAGGATGACTCCAACAGCGATTATCCCGCAGATAAATCCCAGGGCTACGACAAAGGAGTCGGCATTCCCCGAGGCTGGAGTCGAAGAGGGGGCTGAGGTTATTAATCCTAAGAAAATATCCTGTTAATGGAGCTGGTGGAAGAGTCAGCCTGCAGCACCTGTGGCATGGGGCAGGAATTCCCAGGGGTTTCCAGCAGAGCACAAAGGGTTACATGGGAAAAAAGGGAATGAGGAGTGAGGCTTTGCTGCTCCCAAATCAGGATCCTTGGCTGACAGGGATGCTTTATCTAAGGGAGGATGGAAAGCCCTGTGCCATTCCCAGCATCCAGCCCTGCAGCTCCTTACCACTGGCGGGGATGGAGATCTCCACGGGGATGCTGAAAGGTCCCACTCCCCCCTTGGTGACAGCAGCCACACGGACGGAGAAGGTGGCATTGGTGGCCACCACGGGCAGCACGGCCACGCTGCCGTTCAGCCGCGCCTCGTCGGAGACAATCTGCCGGAGAGAGGGAGAGAGAGAGAGGAAAATCCTGGGCTGGGGAAGGCAGGGAGACCTGGAGATTTACTGAGAACTGTCCCCTTGGCAACCCCTGGAGCTGCTTTGCTTTCCCAGCCCAGAGGAAGTGCAGCACCCGGCTATTTAGGGAGAAGAATGGCCCTGTGTGCAAGGGCCGGATGGGATCGGGAGCGGAGCTGAGCAGAGCTTCCCCTTCAATCCCAGCGTTCCTGGCCCTCTCTGCTTCACAACAGCAGCAGCCAGAGCCAGAAAAGAGGCAGGGAAGGATCTGGCAAGGAAGGGAAAGGCTCTGGTGACATGGATCGTGACCCTCAGCCTTCCAGTTTGGCCACTGGAGCCCTGTGAGTCTCAGCACCCATGGATCCGTGTGCTCCTGGAAGGATTGTCCGAGTGATCTGGAAGGGGATGCTAGGGCAGATATTTTCTGCCTTCTGCGGTTTTTGTGTCCAGCTAATTATATTCCAACTTTTTGTGTGTTTCCTTGGCTGGTACCAAGGCAGGAGGCAGCGTGCCTTGGTAAAAACACAGGAGCCTTCCCCTGCAAATTCCATCCTTTCCTGTTCTTTTCCAGCTGAGAAAGTGCTGCTGCTGCTCCCTGCCGATTTCCAACTGCAAAACAGCTGCCCAGCTGCAGCCAAAACATCTGGCAGGCTGCTGTGCCCAGCAGTGCCTGGCTCCTTCCTGAACATCCCAGAAAAAAAGCAGGAGCTGAGGGGGATCAGTGACAAGGAGAGGGAATGGAGCTGAGGGGATCAATAACAAGGAGAGGATCAATGGACAAGGGAAGGCAATAAAAGCTTCTCAGAGGGAACCAGTTTCTGTTCCCTGTCCCAAAAAAGCCACAGAAACGGATGTGAAACACCCAGGCCCTGGGAATGTGGGGGCACCTACTGGCAGTGACAGGAGCTGGGACCTGCTGTCACCTCTGCTCCCACACTCCTGCCTTCCTCCTCCTTGCATCCACACGGGATCCTTTCCCTACCTCCAGCCTAAAATTGGGATCCTTTCCTGTCCTAAAGGGCTTTGCTGTGTCATCTGAGGACAGATCCAGACCGTGAGCACAAAGCAGGGCTGACCTGCCAAATTTAATGGGATTTTATGAGTTTTGTGGTTGCTGAGGAATTTCTTCCTGTCCCAACTCAGGCAGCCTTGGCTCCAACAAAGGCTGCTGGTTAAGGAGGAAAATAAACTAACTTTTGGGGATTTTCTGGTTGTGGAGAGGCCTGCAGGTGGCCCTGTGACACCGAAATCCAGCTTCTTCCTGACTTTATCCTGCAAAAACTGGTGCTTATTTTGGGGCAGTCCAGATTTAGCCTGTGCAGGGCCACAAGTCAGGGACTTTATTTCACGGAATCATTCCCACAGAACCACTTAGGTTGGAAAAGACCTCTGGGATTACCGGGTCCAGCCTTAGAAGGAGCCTTTTGAGGAGTCAGAACTCCAGTCTCGTGCCTCAGACTCACGGAAAAATTGAGAACGGGAAAAAATTTCACTCCGTAAGTTGGAAAAATGGACAAAAACTAACAAACAACAACAGCAACAATAAATCTCCCAGGGCTTAAAGGGCAAGGCCTGGATTTGGCCTTTTGCTGGAGAGAGACAGCTCCTGTCAGCACTTTTTTTCCGAGTCACAAGACCATGATTTTGTTTCCCTGGCTTCATTCAGGCTGGATCTATACGGAGGAGCAAAAGGAGAACAGAAAGTGCAGCATCCAACAAAAAAATGGGGATGAGTCACTGTTTCCAGCCAGCCACTCCACCAGCCTGGCACAGAGGAACCCAGACCACAGCTGGATCCATTCCTGCTCTTATCCACGGGCTCTGGATGGGATCTTTTGCCCAGAGCCTGGGCCAACCTTGCCCTAGGAAATCCCTGCAGTTATTTCCCAAATCCTAGAAAAGGCAAGCAGGGTGTGCCAGGTGATTTCATGCACTCACAGAGAGGCCTTTGGGCCAAAGAGTTCCTCGAGCTCTGAAATTTTGTGCTGTGGGCTAAGGCAGGGATAAATCCCACCTGAGTAAGGAACAGCTCAAAATCGAGGGAATGCAAGGCCAGGAGTGGTTTGAAGCCCACAGGAAAGCCCAAGACATCAAAGAAACGAGCTCCAAAAAAAAATCTATGGAAGCACTCGAACCCATCTGGACATCCCTGCTGGGAATTTTCCCAGGATTCAGCCATTCTTCCCCATTTCCTGGTGACTCACCGTGCCCTCAGAGTTGTGCCAGCTGTACCAGACGTGGTAGCCCTGGAGCTGCCCGTGGATCCTCTCCAGGGATGGCTGCACCCAGCGGATCTCCAGCGAGGAGCTGGATTCGTTCAGGGACACCGTGACGTTCAGAGGAGGCGTGCTGGGAGCTGTGGGGATCGGTGGGGAAAAGGAGGTGAGGGAAGCTGGGAGAAAGGCTGCAGAGATGTGGGAATCTGATGGGAAACGAGCTGGTGCTCAACCAGAAAGCCCATGGAAAATGGGGAAGTTTCCTCTCCCACCCTGGGAGCAACCAGGAGGGATTAAGGCAGGGAAATCCCTTCTCATTTTCATTCTCCTTCTCCTTCTCCTTTCCTACCTCCCTCCGTGGTGCTGGCTGTTATCCAGGGGCTGAATGCCGACCAGCCAACCTCATTCCTGCAGGAAACACGGATGTTGTACTCCTCCATGGGCTCCAGCTGCTGGATGTGATACACATGGGGAGGCACCGAGGTGTGGAAGGGCTGGAGGGAGTTGTTGCCTCTTGGAACGACTTCCTTGACCTTTAATTGGAAAATCAGCCCACAAACAGGGATTAGTCAGCAACAACTGCAGGGAGAGATGTTGGAAAACAGGATCCAGAGCCCTGCCTCCCATTTGAACTCTGCAGGGAAAGCTCATGGCTCCAGCACGTGTGGAGCTGGGAACATCCCAAGGATGCTGGGAAAGAGGGAGGGATGATTTGCTGTTTCTTGTGGCATGGAGCAAAAGGAGCCCCAAATAAAATAACCAGGCAGCACATCCAAAATAAACAAAACAAAGCTCTTTTTTTTTCATGCAGCACATCCTTGGAAAACAGGATTTATCTCCCAGTCTGGAATAATCCCAGTCCTTGTCACAATTAGCAGCATGGATGAATTCAACATCCCAAAAACAAGTCCTGCTTTTCGCAGAAAAGACAAATGTGTGGGTGTGGAACCCCCATGGAGCTGCATACAGAGCCACTGCAGCTTTCCAAGAAACATCTCATTTTTTAGGAAGCACTACCTGGACTGGGACAGAGGGAAGAGCAAGGACAAGGACAACCCAACCCATGTGCACAGGGCCGTGCACTCCTCTGAAAAGCCATCCAGGATTTTGGGATGGCAGGACACCTATCCTTGTGCTCAATCAGAAGAGCTCCCCACAGCATCCCAGGATGGTCTCAGCATCTGTTTTACAGCCAAAATATAACAGAACAGCCTTCAGCTTCAGGTTTCCATGGAGAAATTCCCAGAAATGCTCCAAGGAGATCTTTGGAAGAGCCTGCAAGCCTGGGGTCGCTGCAGCCACACACTTGTCCTGGTCACACACTTCCCAGCCAAGCAGCATTCCCAAAGTCAGGATTTGGAGGGGCAGGTTTCCCTCAGCTCCCCACTCTTTACAAACAGTGGGAAGGAGTTGAGGGGTTGCCTGTCTCCTGAAAAAGTCAGGGAATGCCACCTCCACCCCCAAGCTGTCACAAGATAGGGAGGCGAGCAGTGACCAGAGGAACACACACAACACTTTTGGGACCAGACATCCTGAGCATCCAGCCTGATCCCCAATTGCCTTCTGAGAAAAACCCATCAAACCCTTGGATTCTGGAAGGAAATCAGGATGTTTGCAAACTGCACCAGTTGGAGCTGGCAGGTGGGCCAGCTGCAGCCCTCGGGGGTGAGTCACTGGCTCGGTGGGCCCAGGGATTATCCAAGGGGACAGCAGCAAAAGGGCTGAGTCACAGCTGTGTTTTTGCCAGAAGCCCTCTCCTGTTTTCCACTTTCAAAGGCCATTTCCTACTGACAGCCCATGAATGTTAAGTCATAGGAAATTCCTTGGCTCTCCACCCTGGCTGGAAGGCAGCAGCAGGACATGGTGCTAATATTAGCCCTGGTACCTTTCTTCCCTGCAATTCCTTTCACTTTTACCTGCCTTCAAAGGTTACCTCTATCCACGTGCTATCCCAGCTGGAGTGGAGATTTTCCAGGATAAAAATCATATCCCTGAGACAGCGAGATGGGCTTGGACTGGGAAAGCCAGCCAAGTGCAGCAGGTGGAAAATGCCTGCAGGCTCTGCCCATGGAGGTGGTGCTCCCTGAGCTGTCCAGGACACAGGAAATCCTTCAGCTCCTTCCCAGGAGTGGGGAGCTGAGGGAAACCTGCCCCTCCAAATCCCAACTT
The DNA here is from genome assembly GCF_052056855.1 of Sturnus vulgaris. NCBI lineage: Eukaryota > Metazoa > Chordata > Aves > Passeriformes > Sturnidae > Sturnus > Sturnus vulgaris. The sequence goes on along the minus strand of NC_142245.1, from coordinate 6,526,599 downwards.
TGGGAATGCTGCTTGGTTGGGAAGGGTTTGACCAGGTCCATAAAACACATGAAAACCTGGCTGTGTTGCCCAATGGGAAGGGGCTTCAAGAGAGCTGGAGAGGAACTTGGGACAAGGGCATGGAGTGACAGGACAAGGAGGAATGGCTTCCTACTGCCAGAGGGCAGGGATGGGTGGGACAGTGGGAAGAAAATGTTCCCTGTGAGGCTGTGGCACGAGGTACCCAGAGAAGCTGTGGCTGCCCCATCCCTGGAAGTGCCCAAGGCCAGCTTGGAGCAACACCTGGAATAGTGGAAGGTGTTGGAAGGGAACTGGATGATCTTTAAGGTCCTTACAACCAAAACCATTCCAGGATTCCGTGAAATCTGTGCAGCTCGTTCCACCTGCCTCAGAGCATCTGTAGGGGGGAGCTGCAGGGATGTGGGAATTCTGGATGCTCACCTGGACACTGCAGCTGTTCAAGGCAGAGAAGGCATCAAAGCCTGGCACCCAGGATATCCTGATTCCATGGGCTGTCCTGTTGAGGACCTCCACACTGACAGGAGCCAATGGAATTTCTGCAGGGAGGAGAAGCCAAGGGCAGTCAGCTGGAAGCCTGAACACAAACCTGGCGTGGTGGCTTTTCCCTGGAGCTCCCAGGGCTCACTGTGTGTGACCCCACATCCGAATTCTGCGGATGTGCCGGACCACCGGATAGGGAAGCATAAAAATGTCACTTTCAGAACTATTTTGGCCATTTCTATATTTGTCACCGCTCTTGGCAGCTTAAAGGCCGTGACTTGTTTAGGGGAACATCTTCCTCACGTTGCCAGAGCAGCTCCCATCAGGAATGTCAGCAATTTGCACTGTTTCCTATGGAAAATTCCTATGGAGCACCGCCCTGGTTGTGAAGGAAGGAAGGAAAGGAGTGATGCAGCCCTTCCGAATCTTGCTTTGAAGCTGACAGTTTTGCTTTCAAATTTAGATTTCGGTGCTCCTTCCCCTCTGCCGGTGCTGGGATGACCACGTTACAATCAGATCCCACTGGGTTTTAGTCACAGGACTGAAGCTGGGATCTCCCTCAGCTTGTGAAGGATGTGTGGAGCCCTGGGCACGGGGATTTAACAGGGAATGGGAGCTGACCTTTGATGTTGACCTGGCCCGGGCTGGATGCAGTCAGACCTTTGCTGTTGTGGGCCTCGCAGCTGAACAGCGCCGGCTTGCTGAGTCCTGCCGGGAAAACACAGCCTTGTTCCTTGGATAGCCCAAAACCATCCCAATCCCGCCAGCCAACACTCAAGGTTTCCTTTCTCAGCCTGTTCTCACTTCTCTCCGTGACACTTCTGCTGCCAGTGCCTGGAGGTGACCCCAGGCTCCGGCTGCCCCGCTCCCATGGGCACGCAGCCGGCACGGCGAGGACGGGATGTCCCAGCGGAGCCCTTGCACAAACTCCTGAGCAAGGAGTTGTTTTCCCTCCAAAAGGGGAAAGGCAGAAAGCAGAAGAGCCCCTGCCACGGCCTGGTCAGATGATTTAGTGCTGGTTAAGGACTGACCAAATTGCCCAGCTGATGGCGGGGAAGGACCACTGGAAATACCCGAGGGTGGATTCTCCCAGCCTGGGTGAGGTGACCCCCGGGCTTGGGATCTCTGTGCCGTGCCAAGGTGGATGTGGGGAGTGCTGGCTCATGCCAGCAGTGGTGCCAGGGCTCCTGGGCCAGGAGAAGCTCTGCTCCAATGACCCAGCCTAGCGGGTGCCAGGCGGATGCAAGGACATCCAAGAGGAATGAGTCACTTCTTCCGGCTTTCACTGCCTTGTAAAGGCCGCCTGGATGCCAGGACTGGGCAATTATAGGCCAGCTCTTAATTAACCACCTCACGAGCAAGGCAAGAAATAGCCCATCTCCTGCCTCTGCAGCAAAACCAGAGTGGGGGTTATGGGGCACCAAGGATTTTTCTCCCTGTGTCCCACCAGCTGTCATGGACACACACCACAGGGGGCATCCCAAACTCTTCCAGAGTGGGGACCCAACATTCCAGCAGCCCAGGAGAGCAGCCAGGTTCTTGCTGGCACAGCCAGATGCTGGAGGAAAAATCTGCTGCTTGCTCAGGGAAGAGTCGGTTGAGTGTTCTGCCTTTCCCAAGGCAGGGATTCCTGGAAGCAGCCAGAGGGGGTCGGATGGGGCTTCCTGCCCCAGAGGAGCTCCAGGGCTGTGCGTGGCATGGGAACAGCCCCTCCTGGCACCCCTCTGGGATGGCACAAGGCACATTGCCTGCAGTGGTGTCCCACGGCAGGGACACGCCAGGGCAGGGACACTCCCAGCTCACCTGGCACAGTCAGGACTGATGGGGAGATGTGGGGTTCCTGGTTGACCCGGACGTTGTTCCGGAACCAGTAGATCTCCACGGGCTCTGGAGGCCCCACAGCCTGGCACGTCAGGTTGAAGGGGCTGTTCCTGGTGACGTTCATCTGCTCGGGCTGGCGGATGAAGTGCGGGAGACCTGCACGGACACAGGGGAAGCAAAGGATTCCCCACTCCTGGCTCCCAGCTCCTCGCTCAGCCAGGACACAACTCCACAGCTGCTCCTTCCAGCTCACCTTCCAGCTGCACCAGGATGGGATCAGACACCACCTCCACGCCAGAGATGTTGAGTTTGCAAACGTAGGAGCCATTATCCGAGCGCTGTGCACCGATGATGCTGCCGGACACAATGGACACCACCTCAGGCCTTGTGGCTTCCCATCTTCCCTGGGAGCCATCCCTCATTCCCGGGGAGCCATCCCTCATTCCCACCTGCTCTGGAAGGCCAGCAGCACTCACCTGAAGGTGGAGGTCATGGCCACCTCCTCCTCATCAGGGATCTCAAAGTGGCTGCTGGCGATGCGATCCAGCACGTGCAGCTCCCTCCCGTCCTTCCAGAGGGAAATTCCCGGTGCATCGGGCCGGAGCAGCTGCTGGGGCACTTTGATGGAGCAGTTGAAGGTGACATCCTTGTGCTCGTTGATGACCACGTGCCGCACCGTGGGGTTGAAGCTAAGCTGTCCCACTGAACCGCCGCTGCTCCGCTGGGAACGCCGGGAATGTTCCCACAGGTTCAGCCTCGCACCTCCTCTCCCATCAGCATCCTCTGCAAGGGAACACCTGGGGTTTGCCACCGCCATCAGAAAGTTTGGGACGTCACCTCGCAGCAAAACCACCCTGCTGCTTCCAAGAATAACCAAAGGTAGCTCATTTCCGTTTCCCAAAATGTTGTCCCAGGATTCCGTACAGGCGGCACCTCCAAAAAGTCCTTTTTAAAGCAAACAGGAGCAGCCCAAGCTGAAGAAAACACTCAGCCACGTTTCTTCGGGCAGGGGAGAGGCAGGAGCTATTCCTGCTGCATTACACCCCCGGGACTGGAATATAAAAGGATCCCTGGGCAGCAGGAATTTGGGACTTTACTCCAGCAATCCCCTTGCGGGGCCTCATCTGAAGCGTTTTCAGCTGGGGCAGAGGAAGAGCTCCAGGCTGGAATTTTGCTGATTTTAGGCTCTGCCAGCAGCCTGTCCCTTCCCAGGACAGGGACATGCTCTGAGTCAACTTTTGCTAAGTGCCTCTACTCCACTGCCTTTCCCAGGAAAAGAGCTGCAGACGGATGAAAAAATGCCTTTGGACACTGTATAGGAGCCAGCTGCTGTCGAGTGTTGCCCTCCCAGGGTCTTCTCCCACATTTTTTCCCAAGGGAAAAGCTCTTTTTGAGGACTTTATACCCCCACTTCCAAACCACCAAATGGTATTTTCCTCCTCCCTCCCAGCACTTCCCACCCAGCCACGGCTGAGATGAAGAGCAGCTCCACTTAAAGCAATTCTCCTCCAAAAAAAATTGTGTATTTTTGAGGCGATCAGACCTAGGGGATCCACCACGTGGAGGTTGGTTTTCCAGGACCATTTCTGAGCTTCCTGAGGCTTTCCCAGCCATCAACAACCCTGAGCCGAGTGGTAAATCTCCCTTTCAGCAAGCAAAGGCATTGTGCCAGACAGGAATTTCAACTAAATTATTTCCCTTTTCCAAGAAAGAAAAGCCAACCAACCACTCACAGTTTAAAAGATAAAGAAAGCACAGTTTTTATTGAACCTGAGCTCAGCCGAGTTTGTTTTTGGGCAGGTTTTAGCCCTCAAACATCAAACAACAAGTTTTTAAAGCTACGTCATCGCTGTTGTGAGTAATGGGGCAAGAGCCTGGTGTGTTTTCTCCCAGAGCCAAAAAACACAGCCCAATTTTGAGGTTGGCTACATCCCTTTGCTAAATCTCTCCCTATTCTTAACCCTCCAGAAATGCTGCTTTGAGAACAGAACGCCAGCAGGGTTTTTCAGCCCAGGGGGAAGGGGGAGGCTCTCCCTGCCTCTCCCGAAGCACAATGGGTTTCCCTTTGAGAAAAAAAAAAAAAAAAAAAAAAAAACCCAAACCAAAACAACAAAAAAGCTGCAGCTTTTCCAACCTGCTTCCCCCTAAAGCTCCCATCCCAACACAAACAGAGCCCATGTGACTGCTGCAAAGCTGCAGGGACAGCCATGGATGCACAGCTCCCCAAGGATCTGCCAAAAGCAAACAAGCAGCGAGCCCAAATTCCCTTCCCTGCCCTGCTCCTCCCAGAGGTCACTCAGGCTCCCTGCCTGGCACAATCCAGGCTTCAAATGCTGTTTTCTGAAGGGTTTTGAAGGCTCCATTTGAAGGGTTCTGGCTCTGGCTGGAGCAGCTCCCCCGGCACGCACACCTGGCCAGGGAGGACACGAATTTGTGCAGTGTCCTGCGATGGTCTCTGCTTCCCTGGGCTGCTCCAAACTCGAAGGCAAAGAGCAAGGAGGATCTCAGCCTTGTTTTCACACTAATTAAGTGGGAAGAGGTGTTTGCTGGCCGAGGAATGAAATACTTTCCTCTCTGACTCATGTGAGTACAGGAATTCCACATCTCCAGCGCTGCCTTTGGGTACCCCAGAAGTTTGGGATGGGGACATCCTCGGACTTGCAGCTCCCTTGCTTGAGTCCAGAGCAGTTAGGCTGGCTCTAGAACTCCAGACTAAAGCCAGGGAGCTGCAAGCCTGGCGTGCCTGTGTGGGTGTCAGAGCGGCTCCCGTCCTAACCACAGCCAGGCCTGAGGCAAAAAGCTGCCCTGGAAACCAAAGCACTCACAAGGGCACTGCTGCTCTCCTGGAACACCTGGAATTGCAGCAAAACTCCAGGACCAACAGAGGCAGGTCTTGCTGCACAGCTCCTGTGTGCCTGAACTGTAGCAGGAAAATCGGGCAGGATACTTCATTAGGGATGAAGAGCAACAAGAAGGGGCTGCACACCCCAGGACTGAAACACAAAATGCAGCCAAAATACTGCCTCCCTAATCCTGGAATTCCCACTGCTGGCACTAATTCACCTGCTGACAACAACTTCTGCTCAGGCACTGTTGAGCAGGAGGAACGAGGAGCCCCTGCCCGTGGGGTTTCTAACCTCCCCATGCTCTGGGAGCCGTGGCACACCTGGAAGTGTCAGGTTAATGTAATGATCATTTCCAAGCTGAACAACTCTCTATGACTGTAAGAAATTTATTTTCCCCAGGGCCACACCTGAATCCAAAGAGATTTTCCTTACTCAAACACCTTTTGTGCAAACCAGCCCAGGATTCCTGCTTACATCCAAAGAGAGTTCCCCTGACCGCGGGCTCCTGCTGTGACAGTCAGGATTTTAACTCCTCCCTGCCCAAAGCAAACACTCACATTCCTGCCTTCCCTGCTAAATTCCATCTGCACAGCGACTTCGAGACCCCCCAGCAACCCTGAGGTTCCCCCAGCAGCTCCCAAAGGTCGGGCAGCCCTAATCACAGGATTTTTGAAAGTCCAAAAATTACTTTGTCTCCTCATTTCTTTCTGCAGATGGATTTGAAAAGCCACCAAACTGCATGCACTGCAAAGCACCACAAACCGTGGTGATTCCCGAGGATTTTTCCCAGCATCGCTACGTACATGGCTAATGGGATAAATCCCAGACTCATCTGCCACAGGTTGTGGTCCCTGCCTGTCGCGGTGCTCCCGGCAAAGAGAAGCACATCAGGCAGTGAAGTACTGGGGCAGGACCACGCTGCAGAGGCAGAGCTTTGTTCTGGGACAGCCAAAATGCGTCCCAGGACATCCAAACCATGTCCCAGAAGAGCCAGACCCTGTGCTCAAGGACCAGACCCAGGACAACAAAATCCTGTGATTCAGGACAGCCAGACCATGTGCCCGAGGACAGAGAAACCGTGTGTCCCGGGACAGCCGGACCCTGTGTGCCAAGACAGCCAAATCCTGTGTCCCAGAACAACCAAACTCCTTGTCCCAGCACGGCCAGACCCGCTCCGTGTTGCGACGCAGCCAGAAACCCACCGGGACATCCCTGCGCACTTTTCCTCGGCACCCGCCGTGCGCTCAGTGCCCGCTTTGCCCACGCCACAGCCCTGCTCGGAGCAGCACCCGCGGGGAAAGCGCTCCCCGCCGTCCCCCGTCCCGGGGCCGTGCCCGGCTCCCTCCGTGCCCGGTTCCCTCCGTGCCCGGTTCTCTCCGTGCCCGGTTCTCTCCGCGCACTCACCGGCCCCGCCGCGGGACGGGCGCAGGGCTGCCAGCAGCGCCCAGAGCAGCGCCCAGCGCCCGCCGCCCATTGCCCGCCGGCACCGCCAGCGCCGCCGCCTCCGGGAATGGCCCCGCTCCGCACCGGGAATGGCACCGCTCCAGGAATGGCACCGCTCCGGGAATGGCTCGGCTCCGCTCCGCACCGAGACTGACACCGCTCCGCCACCGGGGCTGGCACTGCTCCGCCACCGGGAACAGGCGCAGGAGCGGCAGCGGCCCCGCTCCGCTCCGCTCCGTTCCGCCGCCCCCGGGGGCCGCCGGCGCCGCCGCTCCGCCCCGGTCCGGCCCCGGCGGGGGAGGGACCGGGCAGCACCGGCGCTGCCCCAGCGCTGCGAGGCCCCAAGGAGCGCTGTCCCCGAGGAGCGCACGGCTTTCGCACCCCTCCGCGGTGGGGACTTGCCATTGCCCCCGGCAGCTGTGCCAGGGCTGGGCAGTCCTGCCTGTGAAGGGATTTTCCCAATGTCCAACCTAAACGCGTCCTGCCACAGCTTGAGGCAGGTTGCTCATGTCTTGTTTCTTGTTATCCGGGAGCAGAGACCGATTCTGACCTGGCTACGACTTCCTCTGCCCCATCCCTGGCAGTGTCCGAGCGGGATGGGGCTGGGAACAGCTTGGGCTACCGGAAGGTGCCCCACGGGATGAGTTTGAAAGTGCTTCCAACCCAAACCGTTCCATGATTCAGGCACTTGTAGAGAGTTTAGGTCCCCCCTGAACCCTCTCGTGTCCAGGCTGAGCCCCCAGCCCCAGCTCCCTCAGCCTCTCCTGGTGCTCCAGACCCTTCTCCAGCTCCATTCCCATCTCTGGATACACTCCAGCATCTCCAAGCCTTTCTTTTCATGCAGGGCTCAAAATTGCGCCCAGGATTTGAGCTGAGGCCTCAGCAGTGGCCACACAGAGGGATGGTCACTGCCCTGGTCCCGTGGCCACGAGAGGGGCCAGGGACAAAACCGAGGAAAGGAGGAAGAGCCAGGTGAAACCAATACAAGCCATTAACCCAAGGCAAACACATCTCCTGTGGCATGGGAAGGAAACAAGGCAGTTTCTGGATATTCAAACCCAACACTGGCTTTGCATGGGGACATTTGGGACCAAGGTGTGTTGAGACCCTGAGTGTTTCCCCCCTTCATGGGAAGGGACTGGGATTTGGGGAACCAGCAGCCTGATAACCATACCTAATCCACTTTGAAGCCTTTTCCAAGTAGGAAGAAAAACCTTCTTAAGATCAGTGAAAAAAACCCCAACAAATCACTCCCAGACTCCTTTGACTTGCAAAGCTGCTTACTCACTGCACATTCCCAGCCTTTGGTGACAGGGATTGAATTTTCCTCCCAGCTTCCCACATCTTGAAGCCATCAGCAGCCAAGGAAGGGCTCATGGAGTTGGAGGCCCCGAAAGGAAAGGGGAGAAGGAAAATTCACTAAAACTGCTACCTGAAGCTGGAGCATCCTCCGTGCAGATCCAGCAGCTTTTCCTCCAGGTGTTGGGCACATTCCCTGTGCAGCATCCCCCAGGGAGCAGGGCGAGACCAGGGACAGACATTTGCCCCATGCCTGTCATTTGTGGTCAGCCTTTGCCACACGAGTGCACTTTGATCTGGCTGCATTCCTCGCTGCTCCTGCTGGCTTTGCAATTTTTGGGAACAAAGCAATGGAAAAGCCTTTGGACCCTGTGGGCTGCAGAGTGGGAATGACCCTTGCAGCAGGATGCAGTGGCCCCACTAGCACGGGGTGTGGAAGAGAAGCAGCTTGTGCAAAAGAGGGGTTAAAAAAATAAACAAGAACATGCAGGAGCATAAAGAGGATTTCAGCAGCTCCCAAAAATCCCCTGATTTGGGTCATTTCTTTGCAGCAGGTTGGGTTCTGCTCTAGCTCCAGAGGGTTTGTTGCACAACCTGACATGAGGAAGAGGCTGGTGTGTGGAGAGGGAGGAAAAAGTGGAGAGGAGAAATCAGAGGAGAAGCTCCCAGGTGAGGTTTGTGATTGGAAAAGCCTGGAAGCAGCTGGCAGGAGCCAGCCTGACCTCTCTGGCTCTTGGATACCTCGCTGCCATCCTCCTGCTCCCCATGGCATATGGAATACTGGAGTGGCCTTTTTTTGGAGCAGGTGACAGATTTCTAACCTCAGAGCCCGAACTCAGCAGGTGCTGGGGGGTATCCACACAAACCACTCGTGGTTTTTGGCCCCTGACTCACCAGATCTCTCCAGGCAGCATTCCCTGCTCCCGCTACCCAGGATTGGGAATCAGGTGGCATTTGGCCCTAAGGATACCTGCTGGGGCATTGGGAGAGGGGAAAAAGGCCACGGATGTCAAAGGAAGGAGGGACAACCTTTCCTGGAAACAAAGTCTGCCTGTCTGAGCAGCAGGATCAACCCTGAACCAGATAAACCAGTTGCTATCCAAGATCATCCCATCCATCACCAGTGGATTTTTCCTGCTGTGTCCTGCTCCAGAGGCAGAGATCTTTATCCCCACAGCTTCTCCTGCCTGGGTGAGAAGTTATAACCCTGTCCCTTGGTGGGATCCCAGCGATGCAGGTGCCTGAGTCTGACCCTTTTTTGCAGCTTCACTTCAGAGCATCGACTCCGTTTCCTCACCAGAATTTTGGGATACCTCGGAGTCAACACCACCCTTGGGAAATCGGATTGTTTAGCAGAAATGCAAGTCCTGAGAGTGAAAACTGAGGGTTTCCCCCCTCCCCCGGCTATTTCTGTGTTTTTATTTTCATTTTGCTAAATCGTTCCTTTATTTCTGCTTCCTCTTTGGGCCTATTTTTATTCCGATTTGCAGGGGCTCCCATTCTTTCAAAACACCAAACTCCTTTGGCAGCACGTCCTTAGCTGAGGGCAGCTGGCCCGTTTGTGCTCAGTGCTAAACCCCAGGCACAGGATGCATCTCCCAAACAATCTGCAGGGAAAAACTGAACTTTTTGTGATGCCACTAAAACGCCTTTTTCTTGCTGTGCCCGCTCTGGGCACTTTTACCAGGAACATCCTGTCCCTTGACTCAGCTGCTTCTTCCCAGGACAACTTCTCCCACTCTGTAAATCATTTTGCAAAAGCAAAGGTTGGACATTGGCTTTTCCCATCCTGCTTCTCCTTTCTGAGAAGTCCCAACTTAAACCAAAGAACCCCAAACCCCAGTTTCAAGAATGTTTTCGATTCATCCACAGCTTCTCCCTTCTTTGATTATTGTGAAACTCATGTCTTGAAAATAAATCATTTGCCCTTTCAATTCTCATCGAGGTACTCCATACCGGTTTTAGAGGAGGGTTAGATGGGATATTGAGATTAAATCCTCCCCTGGGAGGGTGACGAGGCCCTGGCACACGTTGTCCTATGGCTGTCTCATCCCTGGAAGTGTCCAAGGCCAGGCTGGATGGGGCACAAATCCTATGAGGACAGAAAGGGTTGTAAAGCACTGCAAGAGGCTGCCCAGGGAAGTGGTGGAGCGACCATCCCTGGAATTGTTAAAAAAAAAACGTGGCTGTGGCACTCGAGGACGTGATTTAGTGGTGGACATGGTGGTGGTGATGGCTGATGGTTGGACTCAATGATCTGAAAGTTCTTTCCCAACCTTAACTCCCATGCAGGAGGGATGACAAAATCTCCCTCCACTCCAGACAGAGCAGCCCCTCCTGTGTGCCAGGAGCTAGGATTTTAGCTGGGATAAGTCAGCAGAGCCCAGACTCACACAGGTTTATTCTAATCTGTGTCACGAGCACGTGGAATGTTGACAAGAGGGTTGTACACATGCCCGGGGGTGTACAACCCCATCAGTCCCACAAAATAGTTTCTTAAAACACCATATCAGAGAATTCCAGAATGGCTTGGGATGGAAGGGACCTTAAAGATGATCCAGTCTCACCCCCTGGCACAGGCAGGGACACTTCCACTATCCCAGGGTGCTCCAAGCTGGCCTGGGACACTCCCAGGCATGGGGCAGCCACAGCTTCTCTGGGCTAATGTCCATGTCCCAAACACAGACAGCCGTGGATTCCCAAGCAGGGATTGTTGGGAATAACAGACAGGGATTTTTGGTACTAAAAAATTAACAAGGGAAATTAGCAAGATGTGACTGGAGAACGGGCCATGCAGAAGTAGGGCGGGGCTTTTCTGGGACAAACATCCTTGTTCCAGTTCACGGAGACAAAACAACAACAACAAAAATGACAGCGTCAGCACAGAATTCTTGCTTCCTTTATTTCGGAGCCCCTTCAGGCTCTAAGATCTCCCTGGAGGATTCTCTTTCCCAGGTGAACACTCCCAGTTCTGAGGGAGACTGAGCCCAGGACTGGATCCATCCACGTCCCACCTGAGAAGTTTAGGGAACAAGGGAGTTCATTCTGAATCTCCCCTACACATCCCTGGCTTCCATAAAAATCACTCTACATGGATTCTGCTTGTTCTTTGTCATGGAATCCCGGCACGATTTGGGTGGGAAGGAACCTTAAACACGATCCAGTTCCTTGCCATGGGCTGGGACACCTTCCACTATCCCACGCTGCTCCAACCTGGCCTGGAACACTTCCAGGGATGGGGCAGCCACAGCTTCTCTGGCCAACTCCTCCAGAGCCTCACCGCCCTCACAGGGAAGAACTTCTTCCCAGTATCCCATCTAAACCTATTCTCCGTCCCTTTAAAGACAGCCAGTCTAGCACAACCCCCAAGCTGATCCACGACAGGAACTCGCCACGGGAGGACACCAGTCGCCAACCACCGCGCCGCTCGGCCTTTCCGCGGCACCGAAACGGCATTTGGGGGGAAGTCTCCCTTCAGGATACGCCGGGAGGCGCAGCATTCCCCCGGGAACACGCCGGGAACCGCGGCGCTCCGCCACCACGGGGCGGCCATGGCGGCCATGGCGAGCGGGCGCGCGCGCGCGCGCGGGGCAGGGCGGGAGGCAGGGGCGGGAGGGAGCGCCAAGATGGCGGCGCCCGCATGAGGGGCCGCCGGTGCCGCCGCCGCCGCCGCCCGCGCGTCGCGGTGCCCGCGGGAGCGTCCCGGAAATAATGTGGATATCGGGGCCCCATGTCGGACCACTGTGACGAGAGGGCGACGATGATTGCGGCCGGCGACCTGCAGGAGTTCGCGCCGCGGGGCCGCGAGCAGAGCCGGCGGCACCCGAGCGCCCTGAGCCTGCAGCTGAGGCGGCTGCAGCCCGCGCCGGAGCTCTGCTCCTCCGACGGCGCCGCGGGGCTCGTGGGCTCCCTCCGAGAGGTCACCATCCACGACCGGCACCGGGTACGAGCCTTCCTGAGCCGGCAGGGCTCCAGGGCATCGGGTTCCGTGGGCCGGGACAGCTTCCAGCAGAGCTGGTTGCTCCAAGGCTCCTCCAGCCTGGTCATGAGTTCCAGGGATGGGGCAGCCTGTGCCAGGGCCTCCCCCTGCTTCGAGGGAAGAATTCCTTCCCAGTATTCCATCTAACCCTGCCCTCTGGCAATGGGAGCCGTTCCTGTCACTCCAGACCCGCGTCCAAGTCCCATTCCAGCTCTCTTGGAGCTCCTTTAGGCACTGGAAGGGGTTTTAAGGTCTCTTTAAAGGAGGCTTCTCTTCACCAGGTGAACGCCTGGGAAGCAAGGGGGTTCACTCTATAAAGGGCCTCCCTTACCCATTCCTCCGTGGCTTCCATCAAAATAAATCTATGTGGATCCTGATTGTCCTTTACCGTGGAATTCCAGGCTTCTTTGGCTTGGAAGGGACCTTATGGATCATCTCATTCCAGTCATCTCATCCCACCCCCTGCCACCGGCAGGGACACCTCCCACTATCCCAGGTTGCTCCAAGCCCCATCCAACCTGGGACACTTCCAGGGATGGGGCAGCCCCAGCTTCTCTGTGCCAGCACCTTGTAACTACTCAGTGGATCTTGTGGCTTTTTCCTTGACGAAGCCCTGTTTTCCAGGAAAGCTGGCAGCTGAGGAAGGGCATCAGCGATGTTGGGGAGGAGGTGGACTACGACGAGGAGCTGTACGTGGCCAGCAACGTGGTCATCTGGAGCAAGGGCAGCAGGAGCCAGGCATCTGCCATGTACAAAGCATTCACCGTCGACAGCCCCGTCCTGCAGGCATGGAAATGGGGGAAAGGGGCACTGAGGGATTCACAGACCCTTTTCCAGACACTGTTTTTGGGGTGGGGTTGGTTGAGGGAACGCAGGGAGGTGTGGGAGCAGCTCGTTGTGGAGAATTAATGGTGCTCTGTCGGGTTTCAGGCCTTGTGGTGTGACTTCACTATCCCCCAGGAAAAACTGGAAAAAGCTGATGGTGAGTGTCCTGCTTCTTGTGCTGCTGGGCAAGTGCTCAGAGCTCAGCTCCCTTGGAATCATGGAATTGTTTAGGTTGGGAAAGCCCTCAGAGACTGCTGAGTCCAGCTGTTGCCAAGGCCACCACAAATCCCCAAGTGCCACATCCACGTGGCTTTTATAGCCCAGTGCCTGTGTCAGGGCTGGACACCCTTTTGGGGAGGAAGTTTTCCCAATGTCCACCCTGAATCTCCCCTGGTGCAGCTTGGGGCTGTTTCCTCTCATCATGTCCCTGTTCCATGGAAGCAGAGCCTGACCCCCACCTGGCTGTCCCCTCCTGTCAGGGGGTTGTGCAGAGCCAGAAGGTCCCCCCTGAGCCTCCTTCTCTCCAGGCTGAGCTTTCTTAGCCAGTCCTTGTTTCCCATCTCCATTCCCTTCTCTGGACACACTCCTGGAGCTCATTCACCACGACTTGAAATGTCAGAATTTACTTTTTGTGTAAAAGGGATGTCTGAAACAGAGAGAAGCCTCACTGTTTATTTTTTATTTTTTCTCTTCCTTTCCCCTCCCAGTTTCAGGCAGTGAGGAAATAGTGGAGAAATGTATCTGCATTTTGCAGAATTCCTGCATAAACGTGCACAGCATGGAGGGGAAGGATTACATCGCTGCTCTGCCTTTCCAGGTAACTTCTGCTTTGCTTTTTGTCCACAACTGGAACATTTTTGTCCACATTTACATTCCCCTGCTCTGCATAAAAAGCCTGAACATCTTATTTTCCTATAAAACCCTCAAACATAATCAACACAGCACATGGTTGATTTTTTTTATTTTTTTTTTTTAATCCCACCATAAATCTGTAATTTTTTTTATAGGTTGCAAATGTCTGGCCAACTAAATATGGGTTGTTATTTGAGCGCAGCAGTTCTTCCCATGAGGTGCCTCCAAGTCCACCCAGGTATGGGATCAGGGATTTGGGTGGTTTCCTGTGGGATAAACTAATTAGGAGTGGAGGAGTTGGGAGCCAGTGGTGAAAGATCCCTGCGTTTCTGACAGGAAAAGGAGTGGAATAATTTTAAAGTCCCTTCCAATCCAAACTAGTCTGGGATTTTACTGATGTGACTCTTCCAATCATTTTATCCCATCCCAGTGATTCTGAGTGAGCACACTCAAAACTGAGTGTTGAAAACCCAGGTGGTTATTTGGGAGTGCTGGTCTTGGGAATAGGATCTGGGAAGCACCAGCCTGATCCCATTAAGCTTTGTCCTGGGAATTGATTCCAGGTTGTCTTGGACAGCTGGGAGAGTCGCTGAGGGATTGTCATTGAGATAGTTCCTCTCAGCTGCAGGATTCCATTCCCTGCTGGCTGAGGATCCCAGGCCCTGTGGAATCCCTCTGTGGATCCCTAAGGAAGCAGCTGGACAATGCACTGATGGGCAGCTTTAATCCACTCTTTCGGGTTCTCCCCTGGGATCCTCTAGTCCTTGGAAGAGCTGGGATTAGGAATAAAGGTCCTGAAAAGCTGATCCTACTCAGTCAACCCAACAAGCTTTTGGAGATGGAATCTGTGTCCCTGCTGCCACATCCCAGGCTCTGACTGCTCTGGCTTTTCCCTAGGGAGCCTTTGCCCACCATGTTCAGCATGCTGCACCCCTTGGATGAGATCACCCCTCTGGTCTGGAAGTCTGGAGGTACGTTGGATGTCCCTGGAGTCCCTCAGGGTGGCAGCAAATCCCAGCGTGTGTCCCTGGAGCCTTCCCTGTACCAAAAGATTCGGGAAGAGTCACATCCAAGGATGCAGCTGGAGCGGCTGCATTGAGCAGGGAAGCTGCTCAGGGAAGGAACCCAGAGTGTGGGAAATGCTCCCAGTGTTGTCGTGGAGCTGCCCCTTTGGAATGCATGCCTGTTTTCCAGGGGTGTTTGGATCGTCCCGGGTGCAGTACGTGGCTGACCACACGCTGAGGATCGTGTTCCTCAGCGCTGACCCTTCCATTGTGATGACCTACGACACTGTGCAGAGCTTACACACGGTCTGGGCCCTCAGGAGAGTCAAGCCAGAGGTACACATTCCCCGGGGAGCAAAGATCCCTGGGAAAACAGCTCTGTGCATTTCCCTGTGTTAGGGACGCCTGGGGTTTGGGATTTGTTTCATTTAGAAGAGTAAGATGTTCGGTGGGGCTGGTTCTTTGGGTTTTTAAGAAGTTTTTTTCCATGGATTTGCCTGGAGCAGGGAGATCGTGTGGTGGTGATGGTCATGGATTATATTATTAGCATGTTATTCCATGCATTGTACCAGAAGGTTTAAGAAAAGTGGGAAGTGAAAAAAGTGAGGGTTGTGAGACCCTGGCAGAGTTTCCCAGAGAATCTGTGGCCACTCCATCCCTGGAAATGTTCCAGGTTGGATGGTGCTTGGAGCAACCTGAGATAGGAGAAGGTGTTCTCATGGCCGGGGGTGGAAGTGGCAAGGTGTTAAGGTCTTTTCCAGCCACATCCTGTGATTTTATGAAAACCATTGGAGCAGTTTCTGTGGGAGTGGAAGAGCAGGGTTGGTGGGATTTAACTCCATAGGCTGAGCATGGCTTTGTAACACATAACTGATGGGAAAAGGTGTTGGAAAAGCCTCTTCCCTGGCTCTCCTTTCCCACATGCCACTGGTTTTCCTTCCAGGAGCAGAGCCTGGTGCTGAAATTCCCCGAGCAGGGTGGCACCCCCCAGCACATGGCCACCAGCAGCTCCCTGACTGCTCATCTCCGGAGCCTCTCCAAAGGAGACTCCCCTGGAGGCTCCCCTTTCCAGAACTACTCGTCCATCCACAGCCAAAGCAGATCCAGCTCCTCTCCCAACCTGCAATCCCGCTCTCCCACCATCTCCAACATGGCTGCTTTGAGGTGGGCACCCACAGCAAATCCCAAAGGATGGCAGCTATGGAATGCCGTGGGCATGTTTTGCTTTCTGTCTTTCCAGCCAAGACTCAGGTGCCTCTTGTGTTGCAGCACCTGGATTTCCCTTGGAATGCCTTTATCCCAATAGCACAGGAGGATAATGCCTGTGCCACAGCCAAGGAGGCTGCTCTGTCCTGGATCAAGCATCCTGTCATGCAGGAGTGTTTTGGGCTGGCTTCTTAAAGATATTAGAGGGAAGAGGTTGGGAGGGATTTTTGATGGAATGGACCGTCTGAAATCTTTTTGGAATCTCATCTGTTGGATTCAGACAGAGGTGCCTGGAAAACAATTAGAGAATTGTCTTCCTGTGCTGGAAAACTGAAGGAAATCAACAGTGAGCTAGTTCCTGGTTTAGGGTTTAGGGTTGGGTCGAGTTTGACAGTCAGTGGATGAGCTCCCTGGGATTCTCCCTGATTTTGAAGATCCACCGTTCGGCCACATCAATGTCTGACTTTCCTGTGATTTTGGAGATCCCCTTCTCATCCATATCCTGTCTCTGCCTGCAGCCGCTCCCATTCCCCAGCCCTGGGAGTCCATTCCTTCTCTGGAGTGCAGAGGTTCAACTTCTCCAGCAGTGCCCAGTCCCCGAGGAGACCCAGCGTCACCCACTCCCCAAATTCCGTTTCCAACGACTCCTTCCTCGTGCCGGAGACGGAGCCCATCGTTCCCGAGCTCTGCATCGACCACCTGTGGACAGAAACAGTGCCAAGCATGAGGTCAGGTGCTTTTCTTGGGATGAGAGTTGGGAAGGAGGAATTCAAGTGAAATCACAGATTATCTGAGTGTTTTTTTCTGCAGTTGGAGCCATCTTGGAGTCAATTCATGGACTTGCACTTCCTGATTTTTTTTTTTGGGAAGTGATGCTCCCTAAGCACCTGGCTCTCTTGCAGAGAACTGAGCACTTGGAGCAGTTTTCCCTCTCCATTCAGGCTTCCTGAATGGTTTCATGAAGTCTCCAAAGCAAAGCAGGTTCTAACCTGGTCCTTGTGTCACTTTTCCAGAGAGAAGAATTCCCAGGCATCCAAAGTGTTTATTTCCACCGACCTTTGTGGGCAGAAATTCCTGTGCTTTTTAGTGGAATCCCAGCTCCAGCTCAGGTGAGCATTCCTTGGGGACAGGTGAACCAGGAGAGGCACTCCAGAAATTCCCAGCTGGAAGTGCATCAGGGGTTTTAATTAACTGGAAAATTAAAAATACGTGGATTTCTTTTGGGTAGAGCAGGGAGAAGAAGGAAGAAAGAGCCACAAAACTCGCCAAAAAAAAATGTTCTGCACTGTTGGAATTTCGTGTTTTCTTTCTGTAACAGCAGCCAGGACAAGCCTTTTATGGTTCCTGTTGTTTTCTCTAATTCCTAGGTGTGTAAAATTCCAAGAGAGCAACGATAAATCACAGCTGATCTTTGGATCTGTCACCAATATTCCAGCAAAGGACGCCTCTCCAGTGGAGGTATTGTTACCTGTGGAATGTCCTTTCCATCCAGCTGGTGCCTCCTTAATTAAACACAAGTAGCTGAATGTGCTGCCTGATTATTCCAGGGAATTGACACTCTGCTGGTTCTGGAAGGCAGTGGGAATCTGGTGCTTTATTCTGGAGTGGTTCGGGTAAGCGACACCTTTCCCATCCCTAATTTATGTGCAGGCAGTTCTGAAGCATCCATGACAATTACATAATTTTTTTTTTTTGTGAGGGCTATTTTCATAGAAAAACTTAACTTTCTTTGGTTTCCCCTTTCCACCAAAAAGGTGGGAAAGGTTTTTATTCCTGGGCTTCCTGCTCCGTCCCTGACAATGTCCAACCCAATGCCTCGGCCAAGCACTCCCTTGGATAGTGTCAGCACTCCAGCCAAGCCGTTGAATAAGCACCTGGGGCCCCTGGAAGAGGTAAGAAACAAGGAAATATTCCTTTTGTTGTAATGATTGGTGGTTTTTTATCTTCCAAGGTGTCTTTCGGAGTTGAACCTTCCCCTCTTTTTTCTGTAAATCCTCTGAATAAACTGTGTTTAAAGAAGATTTTCGTGGTGCTGCCCTGTTTATTTATTTCTGTTTGCCATAAAACTTCCAAGGCAGGGATTGGAAAGATTTATAGTTGTTCCCAAGATTCTTGTTGGTACTTTAAACCCAACTATTTTAGCTGTTCTTTGCTCAGATCCACTTCAGTTCTGAATTCCAGTTCCATCTGAACTCTAAAATGGGCTCATTTTTCCCACTTTCCAGAGCGTGCTTTTGTCACCAGTTCCAGAATTAAGGGATTCTTCCAAGCTCCACGACTCCCCCTACGTCGAGGACTGCACTTTCCAGCAGCTTGGGACTTTCATCCAAGCTCTGAGGGATCCTGTCCACAACAGAGTAACTTTAGTAGGTATTTCCCTGTCATTTGGGGCAACACTTTTGGTAGCAAAGGTTATTTCAAGACCATCCCAAGATTTCCAGTGTTTCACAGAGCTGGCGCCTGCATTCCACGTCTTAATGCAACAAAAGCCAGGATTTGGGAATATCTTCACCCACTAGGGAGTTCTGAGTTGATAGAAAAGGACTCTGCCTGCACTTGATGCATTTCCTGATTTATCTCCACTTTTGTTGGGTTTTCCAGGAGCTCAGCAATAACACCATGGTTCGGATCAGCATTCCTGAAATCGCCACCTCGGAGTTAGGTAGGATTCCAAAGCTTTGGGTGGCTTTTGCTCTGCTTGGGGAAGGGCTGGGATGCCAGTTCAGACATGGCCTGTTTCAGCAATGAGCAACAGAAAAAAAAAAAAAAGGAGTATTTTTCCTAATTTTTGTTCCAAATTGGAGGATTCGTGCTCAACTCGGGGAAGAGCTGTTGGAGTTGTGTGGCTTTATTTAGAGTTAAAAGCAGGTCCAACAAGGGAAACCTGTGAAAATTTCCACCACTGATGAAGCAAATCCCAGGAAAGCAGAGCTGATGGGTGATTTCCTCCTTTTCCAACAGTGAAAAGATGCCTGCAGGGGGTGAAAGCCATCCTGCCCAAGGAAACAGCTGTGCAGATGTTGGTGAAGTGGTACAACGCCTACAACGCCCCGGGAGGGCCCAGCTACCACTCAGAGTGGAATTTATTTGTCACCTGTCTCATGAACATGATGGGTTACAACACTGAGAGGCTCTGCTGGACACGGAATGTGAGCAAATTCGTTCTTCCCTTGTGATTCTCGGGCCTGTTTTACTCTGTGTTTATCACGAGATACATTTGCAAGGTGCCTGTTATTAAAAACAAACAGTGCAGATTTGACTCCAGCTCACAGCTGACACTGCTGCATTAAATTTGGTTCATCTCATCCATATTGAATTGATTCTGAGTTTAAACACAGGTCACAACTCAGATTATTGTTCCTTAAAGAGAATTTTGGATTTCTGGGGTTTGTCCAGCAAATCCAGAAGTACCTCAAGCCACATCATGTCCTACTTGGTTTGGGTTCAGATGTTGTGATTAGCCCAGGAAACCTTGGGAATTTAATTCCTGAACTGCTTCTATTTAATTTTCTTTTTCTCTTTATTTCTTCTATTTTTATTTCTTTTTCTTTTATTTGTTGCAGCTTGATTTTGAAGGATCACTCTCCCCAGTCATTGCTCCAAAGAAGGCAAGGCCATCAGAAGCTGGGTCAGATGAGGTAAGAAATGATTCCTGCAGTTATATTTGGATTGTTTTTTAGGGAAAAAAATTCCTTCGTAACAGTGCTTTGGAATTACCTTTGTGGAAATGATGTTCACCGTGGATCCTCTGTCTTTCTCCCCTGTTTCTTTGCTCTAGGACTGGGAATATCTCCTGAGCTCTGACTACCACAGGAATTTCGAGTCTCATCCCGTTGCCAAAGCTCTGCGCCTGGACCCTCTGGAAGTCTCAGCTTCCAAGGATGACTTTTCCCAGAGCCTCAGTTTGGATTCCTCCACCCTCCTTTTCTCCCACATTCCTGCCATCTTCTTTGTTCTCCACCTCATCTACGAGGAGCTCAAACTCAACAGTCTGATGGGAGAAGGACTTCGCTCCCTCGTGGTTCTCCTGGTTCAGCTGGCCAGGTATTCCCACTGGAAAATAATTTCTTTTGGTGGGGTTGCCCAAATTGGAGCAAACCTGCCCTGCATTCGAAGGAAAGGAATTTTTATAACCTTTCCTATTTGTTCCATGGCTCCAGATTCTTCCCCAGTAGCAGCAGCTGCTCAAAGGTGGCATCCAGGATGTTGGAATGTTTTTTTTCCCAGTCTGTGACTCCCTTCTATCTCATTCCAGGGATTTAAAACTGGAAGCTTACATGGATTATTACTACAGGGACTACCCAGCCCTTGTCAAAACCTCCAGGCAGACCTGCATAATCGACCAGGGTGAGTTTAAGCCTTTAGCTATTCCGTGATATTTGGATATTCCCTTTGGTTTTAACATTCCCCTCATTCTGGAGGGTTATTCCCTGCTTATTCCTTAAATAGTTGACTTGAGTTCTCATTCCTGCCATAAAATCCCATCTGACAGGAGGGATCTGTAACATTTTGCGGGGGGGAAATGCTGAAATTTTGTTGTTGAAGGAAATACTGGAGGAATTGGGAATGGTGAGGAATTCTTTGTGCCTTTTCCCTGAGCTCATGGTGCTTGCTGTTCATCTCAAGTCCAAACAGGTTTCATGCTCCATCCCTCCTTTTTTTCTGCTGAGCCTCCAAGTATCTTCCAGTGGCTGAGTTCCTGCCTGAAGGGAGAGGGAGTGCAGCCTTATCCCTACTTACCAGGGATCTGTGAAAGGAGCAAACTGGTGGTACTGGTGAGTACTGGGGGACAGGGAATACAGGGAATGTGCCTTGGTCTGTCCAAGCACCGCCCTGTGGGCAGGGTTTGCTCCAACTGCTGAATTTCCTGGCAGGGAAAAATCCCTAAAGGAGGGTGAAATAACAGAGGGATTCATGTACTCGTTTTCCAGGTGGGAAGGATGTATTGGAGCTGAGCAGCTTCACCACTTCTGTGTTTTTATTGTGTTTTGTGCAAAGTCACAATGCAACTTGGAGTTACCTCTATTTTGGGAATGAGAATTCCCCAGTTTTCTCCTCAGACATGCCCCAACACCAACATTTAGTCCTGTGAGTGCTGATGGTATCTCCTGGTCAGCATCACTTCCTTAATCATGGGTGGGAAAACCCTTCCAACTGGGAGCAGAGGTGTCAAGCCTGAGGAGAAAAGAGCCAGGATCTGTTTTCCTCCTCTCCCTGCATAATCTGCCCTTGCAGCAGAGCTCGAGGTTGAAAGATCTTTATAAAGCCCACAAGATCATCTTACCTGGATGTGATTTTTTTTCCCAGGAAATGTCAAAATAGAGTGTCTGATCCCTTGGATTTTGCTGGCTGGACCCAGCAGCTTTTCATTTGGAACCTTCACAAAATATCCAAAATGTGGAGGAAACCAAGTGGAAAAGTGTGTCTACAAACAATGTGTGTGTCCTGCAGGAGGAATGGAATGTGGGAAATGCAAGAAGGATAACTGGGAATGTGTTTTTCCATGGGGAGGATATTTATCTTTTATCTCTGGAGCATTGAGGAAAAATTCAGTGCATTGTTTCAGGGTGGATTTTTTTCCCCCCAAAATTTAAAGCTTTAAAGTGTGGTGTTGTTCAGTTGTTTCGGTCTCCTTTTCCTCACAATGCACCTGCCTCGCTTCTGAAGTTGCATTCCAGTTATTTCCTGCCTGTTTTTTTTCTGGGAAGCAAAGGAATATCAGCCCCAAAACGACTTTTTTTGGGTGTCTCTCCCCTCCAGAGCGTGGCCCTGTATATCCTTGGGGACGAGAGTGCTGTGCTGAACGAAGCCTCCCATTATTTATACAAGATCACATCAGGTAGGGATGCTTTGGATTCCATCCTGGGAGTGCCTGGAGCTTGGAAAACACGGAATTAACACAGCCTTGTCTTTCCTAGGCCAACGGAAGCAGCAGATGGAGCAGGATGACAAACGGTATGGAGGCTTTTGGTGTTGTTCTGTTGAGTTGGTGACTTCCTGCTGACTTCTGGATGGGCTTTTATTGGCTTCTCCTTAATTTTCCAGGTGCAGTTTCAAATCCAGCACTTCTGTTTCCAGCCTGGCTGAAAAATTGGTCCTTTGGATGACCAGTGTTGGTAAGAACGGAACAACAACCTTCCCAAATAACCACGTGCTTGGATAACAGGGAAACACTCTTTGTCTGGGATTGATAATAACACTTACCTGTTTGAGGTTTTTTTTTTTCCCCTTTTTCATTTTAAGGTTTCACCTTGAGGGATCTGGAATCTCTTCCCTTTGGCGTGGCCCTTCCCATCCGAGATGCCATCTACCAGTGCCGGGAGCAGCCGGCCTCGGACTGGCCCGAAGCCGTTTGCCTCCTCATCGGCCGCCAGGATTTGTCCAAACAGGCCTGGGAAGGGAGCCTGCAGAAGGGAAAATCCGTGAGTATGGCCACAAAGGGATTTCCCAGTCCCAGGGGTTTGGGCAGAGCACCCAGCTCGGGAATTTCCAGCTTAATTCCCAAATTGAGGGCGACAAAATGGTGGCTTTATGTGTACAAAGGTTTTGGTGTGACAGCCAACATGCAGCAGGGATGGATAATCATGGATAGCTGGGAAAACTCAAATCACCTTTTTAAATTCAGAAGAAAGACTTGCCTCCCGAGCTGTTGGATTGCTCCTCTTCCCATCCTTTGGTGCTTTCTCCAGAGGCTTTGCCATCAAACCATGGCAGAAGGAGAAGCAAGTGGGTATTTGTCAATGGCTGGCATGGCCAGCATCCTCCTTTCCACCAGAAGAGCTGGATTTGGAAATACTCTTGCCATATTTCTCTTTTTGTCCCCCCCCAAAAAGTAGTTTTAGTTATTTGTATCCTGAGGCAAAACTATTAAAAAAACCAAACTGGGGTGTTTTTCTCTTCCACGTTTTCTTCTGATGGTGGCAATCACCAGCATCCCAAGGAATTGCATCTCACTGAAATGTCCTTTGTTGGAAGCCAAAGGTCTTCTTAAGGCTGACATAAAACCCCTTCATGGCAAAAGAGTGGAGCCTTTTCCAAAGTCAGGAATTGGGGCTTGGAATCTCAAGCCCAT
The DNA here is from genome assembly GCF_052056855.1 of Sturnus vulgaris. Lineage (NCBI taxonomy): Eukaryota > Metazoa > Chordata > Aves > Passeriformes > Sturnidae > Sturnus > Sturnus vulgaris. The sequence goes on along the minus strand of NC_142245.1, from coordinate 6,503,751 downwards.
CTTGGTCAAGATCCTTTTTTGCTGTCTCAGCTTTGGAAGGGATATTAAAATTATTCCAGTTTTCTACAACAAAGGCTTTGTAACTAAGTGAATATCAAAACTGTAATTAATTAGGCAGAAAGCTTAATTAAGGCCAGGTCAAGCCCCACCTGCCACCACATGAAAAATCCTTTTTGTTTGCTGCCGGTGGAAGCTGTGCCCAACTGAAACCCTCACAAATCGTCAAAAATGATGATAAATTTGATTTTATCACTGACTTTATAACAATGCCTCGAATTGATGTGACCTTAAAAGGCCAGAGTGAGCTTCAAACCCCAAATTGTTTGTCATTTCTCAGGAGGGCAGGGTGGAGTTTCCTGTTTCAGAACGGACGCTGCAGCTCTGGGTGGTGCAGCTGAGTGTTGAGATTGAGCGTGGATTTACCAGAAGAAATTGGGTCTCATTCACCAGCTCTTCATTTACTCGCCTTTCTGGGGCCATGTGTTCCCAGAGAACCACAGGAAGATTGGTGTGATGTGAACAAACAGGAGAGCAGGGTCTTAGAAAAGCATTTTTTTAACCTTGCATCGAAAAAGGGTTTTCCAAGAGAGCTTTGGTACTTCTCTCCTCATGTGTGGAAGTTCCAAAACCATCCTGGTGCTGTGGTGAACCCCAAGTTGTCTGATAGTGAGGAATTTTGTGATTTTTCTCCTGTGCAGTCTGTTTGTTTTAATGAGCTATTTTACTTTTCCAAAGTGGTTGTGGAGGGAATTCAAATTGATGTGAGAAAACATTGATACTTTGAAAAATAATGGAGGGTTTGGAGCAGAATCTGCAGAGCAGCAGCTCTGGTTGGGCTGATCACAAACTGGGATAATCACGAGCTGGGCTAATGTCGGAGAAGGGAGACACGGACACCAATTCGGTCATCTGCGAAGTCTCGTTTATTGATAATTAGAGTGGCGATTAAATACAGTGCTTAATTAACTCATGCATATTGCAAAAGCTAAGCTCATCATTGGTTGCCTTGCCATATGCGTCACTATGCTGATCGGCTAAGTTTATAGCTACACTTTTGCAATTTCATGGCTAACAGAGTCCTTCTAGTTCTTCTTTTACAGTCTGTCTTTGTTCATCTTATCACAAGTCTACGTGCTTTCCCTCTTGCTATGCCCTTGAGGCTGAGGCCTGCTTTGTCAGCCTGACTAAATTGATCTGACTATGGCCTCTCTCTTCTAGCCATTCCTGCACCAGGCTCTCTACACTTCCCCCGTTTTCTTTTTGAGCGAGAAGATTAGTATGCCAAGCCTCGCTAACAGTTTTTTGGATGAAATTCTGTAAGCAAGTTATTAAGCAAGGAAGCAACAGAGTTAAACATAAGAATACGCCTAAGATCATGATAGCATACTTAATGATGGTCCGAATCCATCCTCCAAGGCCCAGGCTTTTTAGCCATTCATCAATGTCCCAACCATCTTGCTCCTTTAGATCATGTAGTTTGTTTTGTATGTCTCGTATCTTTTTGTGAATGGATTTAGAGTGGTCAGACAAATTCATGCAGCACATTCCCTCAAATTCCTCACAACCGTGTCCCTGCGCTAGAAGTAGAAAATCGATGGCTGCTCTGTTTTGCAGTACTGCATGGTTAACACTTGAGACATCCCTGGCCATCATATCTAACACCTGAGAGGTGGTGTTAAATTCATCTTTTGCCCAGCACCCTAACTGTTCGGCTAGGGCCATAGCTTTCCTGGCTGTTGCGTGAGGGAGGAGTACAGCAGTTGCTACCTGTCTAAAGTCACTCCAAAAGTGTGGTTGCCCTATGCCGGTGCAGTCAAGATCATGTAAACTGCGTTTTGTTCTATTTGCATTGCTCGCAAGTTGCATGAGAGTAGTTACATTGGGGTGAAACATGGTTAATTTCCCTAGATAGCAGGGTCCCCCTTGTGGCCTCACTGGAATACCATTCCAGGCACGATCCCCACAAATTAAAAATATTCCTGGGGGTAGTGCTCTTGCCTTTGTGATGTACCTACCGTTACATTTGGAGTAGAGTTGAGTATGAATTGTTGGTAGATTACTAAGAGCCGAATTAAGGGTGGCAAAGTTTTTGTCTTCTAGGGGCATAAAACTAAACCATCCTCCTGCATTTTTTCCTATTGATGCATTAGTGCTTCCGAAGAGGTCAATCTCTTCTGGAGGGGAGGCTAAGGTTTTGCCTAAAGCTAGGACAAATTCACATTGCCAGCATCCATCATGTTGTGAGGGATTACTACTAGGGAAAGTACAACCCTGCAGCAAATCGTTATCCTCTTTTGTAGGTAGGTTGCTATTATTAAGATATCCTGCAAACTCTCTTGGTTTCCAAACTGGCAATCCTACAAGACAAGTTTTGAAAGGATTCTGTGCTCCCCCCAAGCTTAAGCAGATTGATTCTTGCTTTGTTATGTTAGCAAATGTTACCCATACATTTTCTCTAGGTGTGTGTTCCATTGGAAAAGCATTTGTGCAAGCAAAGCTAGTAAGCGTAAGCAATATGATGAGTATCATGTTTGCTGCTTACGTGACTTCTTCCTCCTGTACTTTGGATTGTCTGCTGCTATGTGCCACTGCTTTACCTTTTCTATGCACTGGTCTAATACCTCTTCAGGATCGGTACCTGGCTTAACTGGTCCTACCCGAGGGAAAGGTAGATATGGCACTTTAGTCATGCATCGGGTAGCAACAATGCAAGATTTTGCAGTGATTTTTTGCCTCCAGAGCCAATTAGTTATTTCCCACCGGGCCCAAGCTAACATAAGCTGTTCTGGTGCTTCATATACACTCGGGACCTGTACAAATGGTACTCCTGCTTCCCTCTCTAATGCTGCACCCCAGCTTGAGCGTCTTTGGTCTTCCCTTTGACACTCTTGGCACCACAATTTATATACTGCTTTTTGTCTTACCCATGAGCAGTCCCCACAGCCCCCACACTTTAAAGCCACCCAAGCTTCACACCACGCTTTCCCACACGCGCAACAAGGGCGACCGTTAAGGCGTTGTTCTTCCAGGTAGGCGTGGTAGGTGTGATACTCGATCCACTCCACCTAGTTCGGTGGCGGCCGTTGCAGTGCCTTGCGGACAGCGCGTTTATATGGTGCTAGTTTTTGTAAATAGGGCCGTAAGGTCACCGTCAACTTCTGTTGTATCCGCTCTCGGTCGTCTGGAGCTAATGGTGTCCTCAGGAATCTTTTCACCAACTCGCTCATTTAGGATAGGTTTCACCCACCTAGCAGGGACCCAAACTGTTCCTGTGGGAGTAGAAACACAAACATAACCTCTGCCCCAGTATATTACTTCAGCAGGGCCATTCCATATCCCTGTCTTTGGATCCCGATACTTTACCCACGCTTTTTCGCTTTCTGCCTTGTTACCTTCCCTTTTCCCTCTATGCCTAATTGCAGGCGGCTCTGACTCTTCCCCAAACACACACAAAAAATTCATAACATAAAGAACCTTAGCTAACCTTTCTTGTGGATCATCTATGGATTTGTGCTTGAGTAGATACTGTTTGAGTGTCCCATTGGCTCTTTCTACTATGGCTTGTCCTGTGGGTGAGTGTGGTACTCCTGTGATGTGTTTGATTCCCCAGAGTCTCATGAACTGGCTTACTTTCTTGCCGACATAGGCTGGTCCATTGTCGGTCTTTATTTCCTTAGGCATTCCCATGACTGCAAAGCAACTTGTTAGGTGCCTTATTACATGGATTGCCTTTTCTCCTGTTTGTGCGGTAGCCCAAATGTACTTGCTGTAGGTGTCTATTGTGACGTGCACATATTTGAGCCTACCAAATTCTGCTACATGTGTAACGTCCATTTGCCAAATTTCATTACTTTCTAGACCCCGAGGATTTACCCCACACCCAAGACCCACCCCGCTATTATGATGACTGCAGGTGGGGCAGGCTCTCACTATTGCCTTAGCTTCTTGTATGCCTATTTTGAACTCACGCACCAATCCCTTAGCATTCTGGTGAAATCGTGTGTGTGACTCTCTTGCCTCAATCCCCCTATCATCTGCTACATTCATAACCAATCTATCTGCCCTGGCATTGCCTTCACCCAAGCCTACATCCCACTTGTGGCTTCTGATGTGTATGATACAATAAGGCTTAAACCTTGCTCCTACTGCTCGCTTTAGCTGCAGCAAGAGTTCATAGAGTCTTTTGTTTTGCACCTCTTTCACAGAGGCGTCCTCAATTCTCTGTGCTACTCCTGCAACATAAAATGAATCAGTGACCACATTCAAAGGCCCTTGCAGTTCACTAAGTGCCCACACAACAGCAAGCAGTTCCAATGTTTGTAAACTGTCCTCTGGATCAGCGTCTATTATCTGCTTTTTCCATCGAGGGCCTTCTTTCCAGGTGATGGCTGCCCTCCTCGATTTCTTTCCGGCATCCGTGAATGCTGTGATGGCACCTGCTATCGGTTGTTCCGATCGTGTTGGCTTTGATACCCAGTCCCAATTTCCTAACCACTGAAGATGACGTGGTGTCAGCGGTCCTGTGTTGACTGCTGCTCCAACTTCTAGCAAAGCCGTTTGTAAGTCCTCAGAGTTGAGGAGGTACCAATCTAAATCCTCCTTTTTCATGGGTAGGTGGATTGCGGTCGGACCTGTTCCGGTGATTTCCAGAATCCTTACCCGACCCTTACGAATCAAGGTAGCTACTTGTTCGATTTTTGTACTGATTGTCCTTTTTGCTTGTAAAGGTGGAGTTATCCACTCTAGTACCTGTATCTCCCCCGTTTTCTTTTGTGTTTGTGTAAGTGCTCCAAGTAGATGATCAGGAGTATTCCAAATGGTGAGGTCTATAGGTAATGATACATCTCGGCGGGAGACAAATCCTTCATTGACGCAGCGAATAATGCCATTGAGAGCGTCTTTTTGTTGTGGTGTCATGGTTACAGGTGTGGTTGGATCGGTCCCCTTGAGCATTGGCCTGAGGGACTCTAGCAGAGAGTTGGGTATCCCAACAATTGGTTTGAGCCACTGTAGATCTCCTAGTAAGCGTTGTGCTTCGTTTAGATTGGTGATCTTTGTAGCAATTTGAAGTTTTTGCGGCCGTACGATTTGATTTGTAATAGTCCATCCCAGATACTTCCATGGTGTAGATTGCTGTATCTTTTCTGGAGCTATCATGAGAGATGCTTTTGCTAAGGTGTTTCGAATTTCTTGCATTTGAATATTTGTAAATGCTGTTTTCTGGGCGAATAGGATGTCGTCCATGTAATGGTAAATAATTGTGTCAGGCCATTTTAGTCTTAGGGGTTGCAAGGCCGCATCAACATATAATTGGCACAAAGTAGGTGAGTTTTTCATGCCTTGTGGAAGAACAGTCCATTCATATCTTTTGTCAGGTTCCCCCCTGTTAATTGCCGGTAGGGTAAATGCAAATCTTTTTGTATCCTGGGGGTGTAAGGCTATAGTAAAAAAGCAGTCCTTTAAATCAATAATTAAAAGAGGCCAATGTTGTGGGAGCATGGCTGGATTGGGAAGTCCCGGTTGTAATGCTCCCATTGCTTCCATTTGATCATTTACTGCTCTTAAATCATGTAGAAGACGATATTTCCCTGATTTCTTTTTAATCACAAAAATTGGCGTGTTCCATGGGCTTGTGGAAAGTTTTAAATGTCCTTGTTGAAATTGTTCTTTCACGAGTTGATGTGCTTGTATTAGACTTTCCCTTTTTAGAGGCCATTGCTTAACCATTACCGGTTCATTGGTAGTCCAGGTGATTGGGATTGGGAAAGTCCAAGCAATGGCAATTACCCCAAAGGGTGCTCGTTGGATAGAACGACCCCAAGCTGAGCTAAAATGTCCCTTCCAATTAGACAATGTACCATGGGCGGTAACGCAACTACTGATAACACAGTTACCAAGTCCTGCCCATCTATAGTAACCCTTATTGGGGGCGTTTTCTTTGCGAGGGTAAACCCTCCAACGCCCGTCACGGTATCTGTGGTTTGTAATGATGGCCAATCACAAGGCCATTTTTCTGGAGAAACAATGCTGGTATCTGCTCCAGTGTCTAAAAGTCCCATCATTTTTATTGTACGTCCTGCATAGGTGAACTTCACCTCCTTTTTAGGTCTAGTATTGAGATCCATTGTGAGCAGAGCAACACCAGAGGACCCAAAACCTTGGTCCCTGCGCGGAGTTTGTGTTTGTGGTTGAACACCCCGGCTTAACTGTGGAAGTGGAATAAATTGAGCAATACGCTGATTTGCCTCAATTGTTAGAGGAGGAAAAGGAGTATAGACTATTATTTGTATTTCCCCAGTGTAGTCTGCATCAATGACACCTGGTAGTACAAACAGTCCTAAAATGGAGCTTGATGAGCGTTCCACTATTAGTCCTTCAAAAGCTTGTCCTTTGATATTTATCGGGCCATAAACTCCAGTTGGGACTTTGACGGAGCGAGCTGTCATCAAAGATGTTTTTACTGCGGCTGTTAGGTTGAGTCTCAGGCTCCCTGTTGTGACTGGTTGCAGACAGGAGATGGCGCTGATGCTACGGCGGCTACTTGTGACCGGGGCCAATATGGCGGCGGCCGCCGGGGGCTGATCGGCGGCGCCTGTCGGGCTGCGCCGCATCCACCCGCATCTGTAGCAGCGCGCCGAGGGAGGCTGGTGGTTGTTTGATGTGGCTGGGGCCGCCGTAGAAGCACGGAGCGGAGCAAGAGCGGCTAACACCTGTGACTGTGTGGACTCGGCTTGTTTTTGCAGCCCTAAGCCTAATTCTTTTAGTACATTAACTAAGAAAACCTGCGCCCCTCTCATATACTCTGGAACTCCTGCCTTTTCAATAGCAGTAGCAGCCTTATCTACAAAGTTTCCAAAGGATTTATTTCTTTCCTGTTTTATCTCCATATACATGGGTATGCCTGAGCTATTTTTGACTTGATTGATAGCGGTTCTTACGATACGCATAGCTTCTCTAACTTTGTCAGCCCCTGGGAGTAACTGAGTTTCTGACCTGCGAAATGCACCCACTCCCATTAATTCATCTGCTGTAATTCCGGCTAAGGGATCACCCTGACCTCTTTGTACTGCAACTGCCTTGGCAACAAGAGCTTGCCAGTGAGCATTAAATAGCATTTGCTGATGTGGTGTGAAAATTAATTTTGCTATGCTTTTTAGATCATTTGGCAGTAACAAATATGTGTCAAATAGATAGTCTAGCATTTGCTTGGCTGGCTCACTGCGAAAACCGAACTGACTCACTGTCTGCCGTAACTGTGCTAGCAACTTCCAATCAAGTGGTTCATACTCTCCCACTTGTACAGCTTGTCCTTGTTGGTTTACTCCCTGTGTGTATGTTACAGGAAAGGTCCAGACTTTGACTGCACTCACAGCGGCATCATCCCCAGTCTCCAGGCCGTGTCTAGCTAGCATATTCCATGCCTCCCTCCTCTGCCTTGCCACTTCCCCCCGCAGGTCGCTTTCCGCCCTAGGGACAGGATTTGGCTCACTGGCAGGTTTAGGGGTGCTAGATTCAGGCCGACAAGGGGACTCTATACCGCAAGGTTGGTTTATTTCGCCCTCTGCAATTGCCTCCTCTGCTTTGGCAGCGTTATTCCCCAGTTCTTCTGAGGGGGGTGCAGAGGGCCAAGTGCAACTAGCCCCATCGGCCATTCCTGCCGTGTCTCTAAGAATAGGTATTTCAACCCTTCTTGTGCTTGGTGCAAGGGGCTCATTATCACCATACTGAGCATTTCTTTTATATGCCTCTACTGCCTGCTGTGCCGCCCTTTTCTCTGCCTGTTGCTTTAAGAGTGCGTTATGAACTACTTGCCAGATTTTTCCTAACTTTTTTGCTGTCTTATCATCTGCTAACACTGCCTCCCACAGTACATCCCCTAACTTACGCCACTCATTTAACTCATGTACACTATGAGGGTTAGTGAATAAGCCTTTAGCAGAACCCCAGGCTAACAACCCCGGTATGTCCTTCCTGGGATTAAGCTCTTTTAGCCCTAACTTATCTATATGTGCTATAAATAAATCATATGCTGCTTGCCTGTCCATTTTTTACCGTCGGCGCCGTTGCAACTCTCCGGCTTCGGCAGCACGTATGGCCCAGGACCACCTCTGTAGCTCCTGAGGGTGTCTTTCCTACGTCGTTTGACACCGACCCGGTTGCAGCAGGCCCCAAGCTCAACTTCACCGACCGTGGCGTGTTCTCCCCCGTTTTCTTTTTCAGCGACGGAGGGACAGCGTCGGGGTCACCATTTGTCGGAGAAGGGAGACACGGACACCAATTCGGTCATCTGCGAAGTCTCGTTTATTGATAATTAGAGTGGCGATTAAATACAGTGCTTAATTAACTCATGCATATTGCAAAAGCTAAGCTCATCATTGGTTGCCTTGCCATATGCGTCACTATGCTGATCGGCTAAGTTTATAGCTACACTTTTGCAATTTCATGGCTAACAGAGTCCTTCTAGTTCTTCTTTTACAGTCTGTCTTTGTTCATCTTATCACAAGTCTACGTGCTTTCCCTCTTGCTATGCCCTTGAGGCTGAGGCCTGCTTTGTCAGCCTGACTAAATTGATCTGACTATGGCCTCTCTCTTCTAGCCATTCCTGCACCAGGCTCTCTACAGGCTAATCACAAACTGGACTGAGGGAGTAGGCAGGGAAAGGAAAACCTTTTCCTACAACTGCTCCGAAACAAGGAAGGGTTTTGAAAGGACTTCATCACACATCACCTCCTCGATGTGTTTGAGGTGTCATCTCCTCTTGTCTTTAGTTATTTATCCTATTTGGTTGTGCAAAATACTTGATTTCCACGCGCGGAAATCCTCCAGGCCTTTAAATTCCTGTAAGGAGCGTGGGAATGCCGTGTCCATCCCTTCAATGTACAACCCCATCACTTGTGCTGGACAAATTCAGGGCGTGGTGCCTTCCTGACAGTTTTCCCCCCCTGGAATTGCCTTTTTCCCCTTGCCCTCGCAGTCCGTGGGCACGGTGCTGTCCTCGGATATGCCGTCGGCGGCCGAGTCGGAGGAGGATGAGGATGGCATGAACGACATGAACGAGGAGGTGATGTCCCTGATCTGGAGCGAGGACCTGAGGGTGCAGGAGGTGCGGAGGCTCCTGCAGAGCGCCCGGCCCGTCCGCGTCAACGTGGTGCAGATGCCAGAGGCCAGTGACCACGAGTACATCGAGGAGAAGGAGAACAGGTACGGAATCCTGGAAGCATGGAATGGCTTGAGTTGGCTTGGCTTGGCTTGGCTTGGCTTGGCTTGGCTTGGCTTGGCTTGGCTTGGCTTGGCTTGGCTTGGCTTGGCTTGGCTTGGCTTGGCTTGGCTTGGCTTGGGTTTGAAAGGACCTTAAAGCTGATCTCGTTCCAAGCCTCTCCCACGGCCATGGACACCTTCCACTATCCCAGGTTGCTCCAAGGCCCGTCCAGTGTGGCCTTGGAATTTTCTGCATTTCCAGCTGTTCCTATTTCACAGTATTTCGTTCAGCTGAAAGGTTGTAGGGATATTTTTGGAGGCTCAGAATCATGGGTATCAAAGCTTTGCTGTGTTGGAGTTGGAAGCTCTCGGGAAGGACATTTAATGTGGATTCCAAACAGCACATTGAGGTCACTTGGGGCTGAAAGGATTTTGTGGCACTTCCTTCTGACAAAAAATGTGAAATATAAGCAGGACCTACTCTGTAGAGACCAAACCATCCATGCCCTGCCTAAAGCTGGAGAACCCTTTGTGATAGGCTGGTCTTGAGCAAGGGGACCTCGGAATTCCATAGAAAGCACATTCACTGTCCCATCCCATTCCTTTGGAACTTGTGTCCAGTGGCCTTGATTATCCCTGTCCTGCTTCTTTATTCCCTTCTGGGGGGGGTTAAAAACTCTACTTTAGAAACCAAATCAGAAAGCAAACCTGAGAACAAGCAAACCCGTGACATGCTCTGAGCCTGACCTAGGCAGCTGAGTAATCTAACGAGTCTAGAAAGGGTTTCCAGACTAAATTGTAGAGAACTGTGGTTGGCATTTTTGGAAGCACCTTATCACCTCTGTACGTGGGTTATTACTTGGTGTTGTCACCACTCATAGCAGAATCCCACATGGCAACCACCTTTGCTTGGCTTTCTCCTCTCCTCTCGCTTCTGACATGGCTGGGAAGTGTCCCTGGAATGGATTTATTGAACCAGCTTTGAGGGAAAAATAGTGCCAGGTTCCAACAGCTGGATGGTATCTTGGAGATGAACCTTGTAAGGACCAAAGATTTGGTTCAAAAGGAAAAGGAAGGAGTCACAATGAGGGAAAAATGATCCTGTCCAGTGCCTGTTGTTCTATTTTTTAATATTTGGGAAAGTTTTCCATGTGGTTTTGGATTCACCTCCCCACCAGGTTGCTGCAGCTGTGCCAGAGAACCATGGCGCTCCCGGTTGGACGAGGAATGTTCACCCTGTTCTCCTACCATCCCGTGCCAACGGAGCAGCTGCCCATCCCTAAGCTGAACCTCACCGGTATGTTGGCCAGGGGTTCCTTTCCAGTCCATCCCACAGCAGGATGGGCTCTCTTCCAGCTGTTATCCCATTACTGTAGTTTTTACAGCATCTTCTCCACCAAGGATTCCTCATGGATTTTATGAGGAAGCAGCTCCTTTGGGCTTTGAGTCTGCCACCCGAACGGTGGAAGATCCTTCTGGAGTGGTCAAACACTGAGACCTTTTATCAGGTCCAGAAGGAGAGGGAAGTGGGAAAATGGCCTAAACTGGTCATTGCTGGAGATCCTGCGAAGGGCTGTCCTGACATTCCTGAACGTTCTTGGATCGGAGCTGTTCCCTCGCTCGGCGCTGGATGAAGAGCTCGGCTTTTCCTGACCGCTGTTATCCCGTCTCCCACGGCAGGCCGTGCTCCTCCCAGGAACACCACGGTGGATCTGAACAGCGGGAACATCGATGTGCCCCCCAACATGGCCTGCTGGGCCAGCTTCCACAACGGGGTGGCCGCCGGCCTGAAGATCGCTCCCGCTTCCCAGATCGACTCCGCCTGGATCGTCTACAACAAGCCCAAAATGGCCGAGCTGGCCAACGAGTACGCGGGGTTCCTCATGGCCCTGGGCCTCAACGGGCACCTCACCAAGCTGGCCACCCTCAACATCCACGACTACCTGACCAAGGTGAGCCCTTCTGGCACATCCAGGAGACAGATCCCGGTGGGGTTGGAGTCTTCAGGCTCAGCAAGGAAGGAAAAATCAACTGGTTCCTTTGAGCTGTTGGATTGGAATGGTGTGGTGTGGGGAAATGTTGGAGTTGCTTCGTTGTGGTTGTGGTGCATGGTTTGGGTTGGAAGGATCCTCTCTCAGTGTGAGGAAGGATTTCTTTGAGCCAGGTGGAGAACTGGCTGTCCAGGGAGGGCATGGTGCTTCTGAAGAAACTCCAATCCCACCTGGATGCATTCCTCAAGAGTGAGCAGGGGGGATGGACTGGATGACCTCCAGTCCTAAATATTCTGGGATTCCACAGGATGAGGAAACTTATTTTCCCTTCAAAGATTTCCGGCAGTTTTACCACCAGATCTTCCCACCCTGCACACAGCTCATTGGGATAGGCCACTGGAACACTAGGACAGGGTTTTCCCCTCTCTCCTCCCCTCTCCCAGGGCCACGAGATGACGAGCATCGGGCTCCTGCTGGGCGTCTCCGCCGCCAAGCTGGGCACCATGGACATGGCCATCACCCGCCTGCTGAGCATCCACATCCCCGCCCTGCTGCCCCCCACCTCCACCGAGCTGGATGTGCCCCACAACGTCCAGGTGGCTGCCGTGGTGGGCATAGGCCTGGTCTACCAGGGCACTGCCCACAGGCACACGGCCGAGGTGCTGCTGGCCGAGATAGGTGGGCACTTGGGAAAACGGGATGAGGGCTGTTGGGGGGGTCACCGTGAGCACCAAGGAGTTGGGATCTCTAAACTTCCCACCACAAGGTTCTCCTCTCGTTTTCCAAACCTCACAGTCCCTTCCGTGAGCTTGTGCTGCATAAAATTTGGGTTTGGGAAAAGAAACGTGGCAGCTTCGTTGCTCTTCCTGCTTCTTCTGCCTGGAGATTTGGTGTCCTAAATTTCCCTCTTGGGAATTTTAAGGGTTTTTAACCACTTGGCCTTAAGAGCTGATGTGAACAGCAGATTTATGATCTCACTTGTGCTCTCATTCGGAATTCATTTGTAACAGCTTTTCTCCATGTTTACATGGGACTATACTTGGAGACTGTGTGGTTTATTAAACAGGGAATAGGATGAATTTTAAGGGTGAAATTCTGGCATTTCTGGAAATTGGATATGTGCAATCCTTTTTTAGCAACAGCATTTGGATTGGTTCAGGATCTTAAAGTATCCTCAGTTAAACTTGGTGTTTTCACCATGGCTCCAAACTCCAGCCATAACATTTAGGAGGGAGCTGCTATTTGGGAGCAGATGGATGAACTTCCAGTTCCTTGTCATTCCACTGAAGACTTCCCTAAAGAGGGACAGATTTTTTTTTCCCCTCCTTTCAGTAGGAATTAGGCAATAAGCTGGAATTTCCAAAGGTGAATTTTGCTGGTTTGGTTTCTCCAGGGCGTCCCCCCGGCCCAGAAATGGAATATTGCACAGACAGAGAGTCCTATTCCCTGGCATCAGGGCTGGCCTTGGGAATGGTGTGCCTTGGGGTAAGTCAGCTGCAATTAGGAGACTCATCATCCATTGGGATGGCATTCCAAGAGCTGTTCCATCCTTGGCTCCCAGCTGCCTGTGGGTTTTTCTCCTAGAGGAAGGCACTTCCATGCTTTTCCTTCCATTCCATTCCTCAGCATGGCAGTAACCTGATCGGGATGTCAGACCTCAACGTCCCTGAGCAGCTCTACCAGTACATGGTGGGGGGACACAGGAGATTCCAGGCAGGAATGCACAGGGAGAAGCACAAATCCCCCAGCTACCAAATCAAGGTATGTGCTGCCAGTGCTGGCTCACTGGAATTGGAAGTCTGGGAGGTGTCTCCGTGACTTTGGGAGCATCATTCCTTTCCCTGTGTTTTCCCAGGAAGGAGACACCATCAACGTGGATGTGACGTGTCCAGGTGCCACCCTCGCACTTGCCATGATCTACCTGAAGACCAACAACAGGTATTGATTGACCTGGGAATTCCATTCCTGCAGGGTTAAACTGCCCTGCTGTTGGCTCTGCTGAGGTTTGGAATTGCTGGAATGTGACCTGGAATCCCTTTTCCTTTGCCATGCCCTGCAGATCCATTGCTGACTGGCTCAAAGCACCAGACACCATGTATCTGCTGGACTTTGTCAAACCAGAATTCCTTTTGTTGAGGGTAAGATTTTCCTGGGGTTCATTCCTCAGTCTATTTAAATGATGTTTAGGAATTCCAGCCCAACATTCCCATCATCCAGAATCCTTTGCTTCCCAGCCAAACTCACCCCCTCCAACAATTCTTCCTTGTAGTGTGGCAACAGAATTTAGGGAGAAACAGATAAAAGGCACAATTTATGGGGAATGTTACATTACATTTTTAGATGTATTTTTATAGCTTTTTCCAATTCCACAGATGAATTTTCTCCCTCACAATTTGTTTTTCTCCCCTTTTCCAGACCCTGGCTCGATGCCTCATTTTGTGGGATGACATCCTGCCCAATTCCAAGTGGGTCAACAGCAACGTGCCTCAGGTAGGTGTTTGTTGATGTGGGGTGTGCTTGCTTCCCAGTTTTACACCTCCCTGGATTGTGGATTTTCCGTGTGGGTATTTCCATAGTCAGGTCAGGAGCACAAGGAAATGAGCATTAACATGACAGAGGTGACTGTTCCATGGCATCCCTGCATTTTAGGAGCAGCAGGGACTGGAAAGGAGATGATTGAGGAGGGATGGGATTGTTCCAGACACAAAAAGATGTCGTGGAAAGGAAGGGATTAAATTTTTCCCTGCATTGCCAGGTCCAAAACTGCTGCATTGTGAATGACTTCCCAACAGTGGAGTCAGTGATATTCCAAGATATTGTATGGAGTTTTTAAGACCAAATGGGCTCAATACCTCTGAGAACTACAGGATGCTGATTGTTGGGGGAAAAAAACAGCTTTTCCTTCCCTTAGACCCGTTTGGTATCACTTATGAACACTTGAGGGCCCCGAGTTTCAATTAGTCATCAGTTTTCCCTTGGATTTATTTTCCTTTCCTGCTTTTTACAGATCATAAGAGAGAACATTATCTCTCTTCATGCAACAGAGCTGCCTTCCTCTGAAGACCTGAGCTTGGAAACGCTGGCGTGAGTAACATCCCAAAAATCTCCTCCTGGGGCGATTTTACTGTCCCGTAAAGGAGAGCTTTGTTACATGGGATATCCTATAAAGGATGAGTCTTGCCTTTCGTTTTTAAGGGATGAAGGAGCTTGTGCTGTGTGTTCAGATGAGGAGAAGAGGAACATGTAGTCATTTCCTGTTTGTGTTGTTCCTTAGGCAAGCTCACGTCTACATCATTGCCGGAGCGTGTTTATCCCTGGGATTTCGCTTTGCTGGCTCAGAAAACCTGGCAGCATTTCAGTGCCTGGTGAGAGGAGGGTTGTTGGATTCCCTTCACCTCCCAGGGAGCTGCCACTCACCTTTTGGATCCATATTCATTGGGAATTTCTTTTCTTTCTAGTACAAATATGCCACAGATTTCCTGAAGTGCTTGTCGGCTCCGACAGCATCCATAGTAAGTTTTCCCAAGTTTTCCTCCAGCAAAAAGATGGCTCTGTGTGGCCCTCAGCAAAACCTCAATGGGAACAAACCCAGCCCTTTTAATTTCCTGCATGATGACACATGATATATAGGATGTGGCAGGGCTGAGAATCATTGGAGGACTTTTCTGGCTCTCCCTCTTTCTGGGGAATGTGGTTTTCAGGCTCCGGGGTAGAAAGTGGTGGATCACCCTTCCCAGAATGTGCTGTTGGCCATGGAATGGTGGTGAAACCGTGCTGTTGTGCTTGAAGACAGGTCACTATAACCTGGAAACGTGCCTGAGTGTCCTGCTCCTGGCCCTGGCCATGGTCATGGCCGGCTCTGGGAACCTCAAAGTGCTCCAGCTTTGCCGCTTCATGCACAAGAAGACGGGGGGAGAGATGAACTATGGCTTCCACCTGGCTCACCACATGGCTTTGGGGCTCCTCTTCCTGGGAGGAGGAAGGTAATGGGCCTTTTCCAAAGGCAGATCCCAGCCCTTATTTCCATTTCCTCCCTTTCCCTTTTTTTTTAATGTTATATGGATGCATAAAGGCGTCTTCTGTCGGAGGAGAAAGTCTCGTTGTCTTCGTGTTGTCTTTTGGAAATTCCTTTCCTCATCCCACCAAAATATTTTGGCCTCCTGTGTTTTTTAGAAGGAAAACTAAAGGATAAATGTTTTTTTCCTACAGATATTCCCTGAGCACTTCCAACTCGTCCATTGCTGCTCTCCTCTGTGCTCTGTACCCTCACTTCCCTGTTCACAGCACGGACAATCGGTAAGGCTTTCATGGGGATCCCATTTCCTTCAGCTTCTTACAAAAGACAAATAGTGGATTTTTACCAAAAATCAATTTTTGGAGGTTTTCTATTAAAAAAAAGAGCGGGAAACAGAACAAATAAGTGAATCTCCTGTGACGTGCCTGCTCCAGTTTGCTCAGCTGGAAATATTTTCAAGGAAGATCTGTCCATTCATGAGCCTTCATCACTTTTGTTTCTGCTCCGTTGAGCCCTGTTCTGTTAATTAACCCCTACCATGGGCTTGGTGTGGAGCTGGAGATGGGGTGTGTGGGATCATTCCCAGCCCCATACTGAGCTCCTGCTTCCCACCCCAGGTACCACCTGCAGGCTCTGCGTCACCTGTACGTGCTGGCGGCCGAGCCCAGGCTCCTCACCCCCGTGGACGTGGATTCCAACACCCCCTGCTACGCCCTCATTGAGGTCACCTACAAGGTAACGTGGCTGGGAGGCCTTGAGGAGCTGTGGGATGAGCAGACACTCGGATTTATCCCGGTCTTGGTTGGAGTGGCCTTCAGTCTTGGGTTTGGTTTTAAGCTGAGTTGGGCTCAACCAGCCTCAGGTGTGCTTTGGTGGCACCTGGAGAGCAGAAGGGAGGACAGGGAGAGTCACCAGAGTCCTCAAACGGGCAAGGAAGGGTGTCCTGACTGAGCCAGATCCTTCTCCCTCTTCAGAAGGATTTCCAAAGGCACAAAGGTGGCTGGAGCCGTGTATGGTTTTCCAGGCCTTCTCCTAATTCTGAGATCAGCAACTCGATGTTTCTCCTTGGTGCTTCCATCAGGGAAGGGTCTTTTCTGTGGGATTTGTTTTATATGGGAGAAAGGAGATGCCAAGGATTGAGTCTTTGGAATTTTTAGGGGGAAGAGGTGCAGGCAAAGAGTTCTCCATGTTCCCATCACAGTTGGCTCCCCCAAATTTCACGTTTCAGCTTTGCCCAGCACTGGGTGTTGATCCATCCATCCATGGAAAATACAGCTTGGGAAGTCTGTGTTTTCTGACATGAGCCCTGTGTTTACTTAGGAACAGAAGCCCCTGCCTGCTGCCAGGGCAGTTGTTCCCCCTGACTTTCCTTCCTTTTCCCATGGAAGTGAGCTTTTCTGACCCGTGGCTCCCGTGATGTTCTGCAGGGCACGCAGTGGTACGGGGAGGCCACCGAGGAGCTGATGGCACCCACGCTTCTCCCTGAGCTCCACTTACTGAAGCAGGTAGAGGAAATCTCTGTTTTGATGGGAAACTATCTGGATTTTGTGCCACAAATCTCAGGAGCTGAGATGTGATGTTTTTTTGATTCCTATGCCTGACTCTGGAGGACACTCTCCCATTATGATTCCAAAGATAGTTCTCTGTCTTCTGTCTTGATTAAGATATTCCAAGATCCCTATGCAGCAGGGAATTCCCTGTAGGAGACACAAACCTCCTCCTGAATTTTCTGTGTGGGCAACACTATAAAACAGCCCAGCAAAACACAGTGGAAACCTCTTAATTCAATGATTCTGGTTATATTTAGTAATAAAATGTTTCTATTGACAGATCAGAGTGAAGGGCCCCCGGTACTGGGAATTATTAATAGATTTAAGCAAGGGAACGACTCATCTCCAGTAAGTGTTTTTTTTAATGCTCAACTGAATCATGACCTCGTAGTAATCGTATTTCATGTTTTTTTTAAGCCCTCCCACAGCTCAGAAAGAAACCTGGGTTTCATCAAGTCACTGTTGTGCATGGGACAGCACTTTGAGGGGGGGGAAGAAAGAAACTGCAGCGTTGGGTTTCACCCATTGAGGTGAATAATTCATGCAAAAAAACAGGGCTGGGGAAAACTTAATAGTAAAACCCACAGAGAGTGGCGGTGGGATGGAGGCACCAGAAAGCAGCTACAACTCATGGTTTTGGTTTGGTTTTGAGTGGTGGTGATGTCACGTTTCCCAGACTGTTGGGGACTGTTACTGCCCTGTGAAATGCTTTTTTTTCTCGTGTCACCCTGCGTCACAAAGTGCCGCCCGCCCTCGTGACACGCTGGAAACGTGGGGGGCAGCTGTGGGAACCAGAGATTTTACCGGAACACAGGATCTGGGGGGGGGGGGGGGCGTGGGGGGAGGGAATCATTCTCAAATTTGCACTCCCCAGTGAGGGGTGGGAGAATCCAGCTGTGTCTTTGCTCAGTAACGTGGTGCTTTGAGGTCGTTTACTTGCCATGAATCATTCAGGTTGGAAAAGAGCTCCAAGGAAACGAGTCCAATCATGGGTCACCCTCTTGTCAGCTGGAAGGATTCAACTGAGCACAGTCCATTGGGTTGGAAGGGACTGAAGGATCACCCAGTTCCACCCCTGCCATGGGCAGGGACACCTTCCACTGTCCCAGCTTGTGG
Source organism: Sturnus vulgaris (assembly GCF_052056855.1). NCBI lineage: Eukaryota > Metazoa > Chordata > Aves > Passeriformes > Sturnidae > Sturnus > Sturnus vulgaris. The sequence goes on along the minus strand of NC_142245.1, from coordinate 6,485,881 downwards.
GATAGTGGCCTTGGACACTTCCAGGGATCCAGGGGCAACCCCAGCTTCTCTGGGCACCCCGTACCAGGGCCTGCCCACTCTCTCAGGGAGGAATTCCTTCCCGATATCCAGCCTGAATATCCTCTCTTTGAACAATTCCAGGTCCATCCTCTCCAAGGGTGGCATCCTGTACGTGAAGCTCCGGGCAGGGCAGCTTTCCTACAAGGAGGATCCCATGGGCTGGCGCAGCCTCCTGGCACAGACCGTCACCCACCGCAACTCGGAGGCGCGCGCCTTCAAGGTACCGCTCCCCCAGGGTGGCTCCTGCCGGGAATGCTGCTGCTGGGGCAGGGAATTCTGGGGGCTCGCACAGGACAGACACGTGTTGGACACGTCCTCGATCATGGTTTTGTTGAGGGTGGAAAAGCCCTCCCAGGGTCGTTGGGAGTCCAACCCTTAGGTCATCGAATCCAAGTTTTAGATCAGAGTCCAACCTTTAGAACATCTAGTCTAGCCTTTAAATCGAGTCCAACTTTTAGATCATTGAGTCCAGCCTTTAGACATGGATTCCAGCCTTTGGTGTGGGTTCCAGTTTTCTCCCTTGTGTTCTGGACGCTTTGGCAGCGGGTTGATGTTATCTTTGTGCACAAATCCAAAAAGTTCATTTTAGGAATGTGTTTTAATCCTGTTGGTTTGGTTTTTTTCCAGCCAGAAGCAATTTCTGCTTTCACTTCTGATCCTGCTCTCTTTTCCTTCGCTGATTATTTTTGCAAACCGACTGTGAACATGGGCCAGGTAGGAAGTGTTGGTGGTTCCCAGCACTTATCCCATGGATAAAAGGTAGGGAAAACCTGCCTTAAACTCTGGAGCAGAATTTAGCCCTGCAGTCAGCAGGAACAGGGAATACCCTGCAGGATGCTGTGTAATACAAGGGTGATCCTCTGATTCCTGCTTTGATTTGTGGGATTTTTTTTGTCCCATTCCTTGAGGAATGTGTTTAACAAATCCAGAGAGCCCTGAAGCATTTAGGGGAAGTCACAGGAGGTGTTTTAGATGGAATTTCTTTAAAAATTATTTAAGGCAGGGCATAAAACCCAGTTTAATGGTACCACCTGACTTCTCGCTTGGGATAATTAATTACCCGAATTCCTGTGATGCCACTGCATGGATTGACTTCAGTGGAGGCAGGAGCCTGGAATCAGTTGTGCCTGACAGCTGTCTTTCCTCAGAAACAGGAAATCCTGGATCTTTTCTCCTCCATCCTTTACGAGTGCGTGACCCAGGAGAATCCAGAGATGCTGCCCACCTACATTGCCATTGACCAGGTAGGAAACTCCTGTTCCTGTTGGCAAACACTCTTTGCCCCCCCCACTTTTTGGGGGAAAAGAGTGGCCATTCTGTGTGATTTTTCCAGAGGAGGGAGGAATCATTTCCTTCCTGTTCATTCCTGCCCCAATTCCCACTGTCCCCCACTGCCAGGCTGTGAGGAGGCTGGAAAGGAGGGAAATGTCCGAGACCTTCGAGCTGTGGCAGATGAAGCTGGTGCTGGAATTCTTCAGCTCCCGGAGCCACCAGGAGAGGGTGAGCAGGAATCCAACCCGAGGGCTCTTCATGAACTCAGAATTCCTGCCAGTGATGAAGTGCACCATAGATAACACCTTGGATCAGTGGCTTCAAGGTGAGGAGGAATTGCAATCCGACCAGTGTTGGAATCCTGAAATGGTTTGGGTTGGAAGGGACCTTTAAAGCCCATCTCATTCCACGCCCTGTTGCTCACCTGGTTCTTGTCTTGCTGATCCAGGTTGATTTTTGACTCAAAAGTATGGAAAAGTGATGGGGGAGGAGAGGGTGTTTTCAGTTTGGAGTGGAACATTCCCTGGAGAATTGAATTTTCCTGGAGTGGTGGGGGGTTTTTTAGCAGGGAAGGTGATATTTCCCAGAGAAAATTCCTTCCTCATCTTGCACAGGGAGGATCAAAAGCAATCAGGGTGGCCATGGCAGAAGGGAGGAGGTTGGAGAAACAACCTCCTGTGGGCAATGGAGACTTCGGTGGGATTTATCTGTGGAAATCCTGCTTCCCAAACATCACCAAAGGTTTTCCTTGTGCCTTGCAGCCGGAGGGGACGTGTCCCTGCATTCCTACCTGAGTGGGCAGGCTCCAGAGGAATCCCAGCTGAGCATGCTGGCGTGTTTCCTGATCTACCACTCTGTGCCCACGCCGGGGCAGCTGGCAGCTGGAGGCTTGGAAGGTGAGTCTGGAATTGGCATGCAGGGAAATCCTGGATCCTTTTCCACTGGGCAGCTTTTCCTTGCCCTCCAGCAGCCCGGGAATACAGCAGTCCTGAGGTTACTCAGGGAAAAGAAAGGCAGCTGGACCTTAATTTTGGGAGTTCTGTTCCTTGCTTAGGGCTGGGGCAGGAATGTCCCCACATCCACGAGGGATCTGGGGGCTATCCCAGGAATCCACACAAATTCCTGTGCCTGGACATGGAAGATGCCAGTTGCACATCTCTCTTCTGGGTGTTCTTTTCTTCTGTGTTCTCCTTTTTCCTGGGTTTGGGATCTCTTTTAAAAAAGAAATTTGAGATCTCTTCTAGAACTTCCCAACCAGCACACAACGAACGAACAGATCCATGGGATGACACCTCCAGCGCTCCCTGGAGCTTCTCCCTCCAATCCTGGGCAAACCTTTGCTCATTTTTACACCTTTTCCCTTTGCTTTGGATGTTTTTAGGGAGCAGGAATTTCTCGGAGCTGCTGCTGAAGCTGCGGAGGCTGCGTGTGCCCGTGCGGGCGCTCCTGCGCCTGGCTCCGCTGCTCCTCGGAAATCCCCAGGCCATGGTGCTCTAGTCCCACCCAGCTTCCCAAAATCTCCTTCTTTTTGGGACCTTCCCAAACGCCAGACTCACCCCCAGCTGTGGCAACCACGACCAGGAGTTATTTATAAACTGTTACCAAAAAAAAGAAAAAAAAAAGAGCTATAAAAGTGAGATCATAATAAATTTACTTTTGTAACGAAGGCTTGTTTGCAAATGTGTCGTTTTTTGGTGGGAATTTGGGGAAGGCCTTGGCTGGGAATGGTGCTTTTCCTTGGTTTTAGAACTCCTTTGCTTGTGGTGGATCTTATTTCCAGACAATGGAAATAATTCCTGGTTTAAACACTTTATGTTCCTCTCCTCCCTGTGTATCCCCCCTGGATGAACTTGGAGCAGGGCTCAGTCCGTGTTGGTTCTGGGCAGAGCAGATCCCTAATTTGTCATCAAACACGTGGAATTACTCCATAAAAAGCAGCCAGAGGTTGAAGGAATACTCAGCCAGAGCCAAAGGTTTGGATTCTGATTATTGTAATTCCAAATTTAACCCTGTTCTGTGGGATTTGTGCTGATTTCTCTGTTTTTTTTCCCCAAATCCTCAAGGATTTTGCAAAGGATCAAATGGAGGGAGGAGGACAACCAGGAGTGATTAAAAAGAGAGCAATAGCAGGAAAAGGAGACAAACCTACTTCTTATAAAGAATAATTTTATTGTGTATTAACTGAGGTTTTCCAATTGCTTGAGGTGTCCTGAAGGAGGCAGAATTCCAGCCCTCATCCCCTTTTTTTTAAGCTGTTCACAAGCTGCTCTAATTTAATAAAACCAGTTTAATTAATTTGGTTTACCACACCTAGTCCACCTAAAGCACCTTCTTTATGTGAATTCGATGAGCCCATAAACATATGGGAAATCAGAGGAGCCACGAGGTTTTGTGGGGGGATCCTGGAGCTTCCTTCCCCTGGGAAGTGGGTGCAGCTCAGGGAAGGAACTCCCAAACTGTGGAAACTGGGGAGTATGAAGTGCTCATTTCCCAGAGGGAATGAAACTGGGCTTTCATGGAATCCTGGAGTGGTTTGGGTTGGAAAGGACATTAAAGACCACGGGCAGGGACACCTTCCTGAAAGCCCAGTGTTCAACCTTGCCTTGGACACTTCCAGGGATGGGGAATGAGATTCCCCACGACTTTTCCAAGGACAGATATTTTTGGTGGTTTGTTTTTTTTTTTTACTTCCTCAAGCCTCTATCCCAGCGCCAGAATGAGCCTCCCCGGTTTAGCTCAGTTGGGCAAGAGAGCCGAAAATCCAAAATGCTGGATTTTGAGGTGGAAAGCTGAGAAACCTGGAGGTGCCCTAAATCCTCTTGCTGTCCCGGTGGATCCATGGGGGTTTATCCCACATTCCCAAGGTGATGCTGCCCGGTGGCTGGAAGCTGAGGCTTCATCTCACCCCAAGAATAAGCAAAACGAGCACCACGAAACCGAGCATCTCCCTGCCAGGACTTGGGGATGCTCCCGGTTTCCGCCGGATGCGGGAGAAGCGCCATTCCCGGCTTTTTTTTGGCGAGGGAGGCGAGCGGCTGGGAAGGGCGGGGGTGGGCGAGGGAGGCTCTTGGCGAGGAGCTCTGGGGCTTCCTGTTTCCTCCGGCGGCTCGAGCAGAATTTGAAAGCAGCGGCTGCCGTGAGCTGGACCAATGATCGGGGTACAGCGCGCCCGCGCCCGTTAAGGGATGCCCGGGGCTGCGCTTCCCGGCTCCACGTGGGAAAAACCGGGAACCGCCGCCCGCGGAACCGGGAACCGACAGGTGAGGAGCTGATCCCGTCGCCTGCTAACGGGAACTGCGGGGCAAAAAAAAAAAAAAAAAAAAAAAAAGCAAAAAACCTCCATGGGACCAGCGGGAGCGCTTGGGATTTGCGCGCTGGAGCTGGGAGGAATTTAGGGATGCTCCTGGAGGCGCAGGGAGGGAAGCGGCGCTGCTCGGGCACGGAGAAGGGAGAGGTGGGATGTGGAGGGTGGGATGTGGAGGGTGGGATGTGGAGGTTCTCCCCGCTCCTGCACCCCGGGTAACTCCATTCCCCATCCCGGGAAGTGTCCCAGGCCAGGTTGGACGGGGCTTGGAGCAGCCTGGGCGAGGTTCCCATGGAACGGGATGGGCTTTATGGAGCATTCCCACCTCAGGCATTCCCTGGTTCCATGATTATGGCACAGCTCTGCTGGCGTCATGCCTGCCCCCACAGTGCTTAGTCACGTTTTTGGGGTATTTTGTGCCTCTCGTTCTGTGCTCTCCTTTGGAATTCGGGCTGGCAAAGCGAGTTCCTCTCCTGCCTCTCCCTCTCTCCCACCGCTTTCCATCCAGTACATCCCAAACTGCGTTTCCCTGGGCGCTGCTGTGTGTCCCAAGGGCTGTCCCGGCGCTCCCTCCTTTTCCTGCCCTGGCTCAGCTTTTTCCTTCGGGATCATCCCTCGGCAGCACATTCCCTCTCCGGGAGGGAATTATCCTCATGATCCCTCTTTAGCCGCGGCTGAGGCAGAGCGCGGCTTCTCCAGCTCACCCCATCCCATCCCATCCCATCCCATGGATGCGCTTCCCGGTGCATCATTCCCGGGAAGGTGCCTATTCCAGCCCGGCCCCATCGCCGCCTTCCCCACCGAGTTCTCTTTGGTTTTTGTTTTATTTTTTGGGGTTGTTTTTTTGTTGGTTTTTTTTTTTTTTTTTTGGCTGGGGCTCTCAACTTTTCGGCAACAGTGACCTCTGTCGGCATCGCCACCGTGGCCACCGGCGTGGCTCCGCTGCCAGCCGGCTGCATCCATCGCCATCCCCACCTGTGGCACGAACGGGATGCGTTTTTTTGGGATGGATCCCGCTGTTCCAGCTGTGCGGGATCCCACGGGCGAAGCCCCGGGAAGCGGCGGTGCCGGGATGCGGCTCCGGTGACCCAAAGGTGTCCCCAGGACAACCCCGGAGCCGGGAACGAGACAATTCCGGGTTTATTGGGCGACCAAACCTCCGTGACTCATGGCAGCAGTGACTAATCCCGGGAATGTTGGGCTCTCTTATAAATAACAATAAAAAATCCAGGTGAGCTTATGGGAAAGAAGGAGTGAGTGGGGGCTGCCGGGTGGGTTTGGGCATCACCTCAGCTCCTCCATCCATGCCCGAGCCCACTCAGAGAGGCTTTCCCTGCGGGAAAACGCCTTCCAGCACCTCTGGAGCGGCCCTTTGGAGCGGGGATCAGCAGCTGCAGGTGGCGGCGAATTTTTGGGAGGGCTGTGGGGCCGTGGCGGCGGCCGGGGAGTGACTCAGAGGCTCTTTGGGGCTCTGTGGTTTTGCTTTCATGGTTTTGCTGTGACTTAGCAACTTGTTTGTTCGCTCTGCGGGAAGGCAGGTGCCGGCATGCCCGGCAAAGCAGCCGGATCCCGCGGGATTCCGGCCATCCCAAGGGATCCCAAATCCCTTGGGGTGCCGAACCCCACAGGTGATGCAGGCAGTGGTGTGACACGGCCCTTTGGGATCTGCCGTCCTGCAGCAGCTCCAGCCCACTGGGAATATCCAGCAGGAGCAGATTCCACTCCTTCTAGAAGGAAAATGGGATTTTGGACGAGGATTCTTTGGTGTCCCCTAAAGCTCCCAGCCGCTTTGGGGGTTTCTGGAGAGTTGGATTTGGGAGCTGGGCCAGCAACCTGGCGTTTTCCAGGGAGATGCTAATCACTGCCAGCACGTTTTCCTGTTTTGTTGCAATTTTGGAGGGGGGAAAAAGGTGGAAAGGGAGCAGGCTGAGTGTTTCCCCACCACAGTGGAAAATACTCCCAGTCCTTGTGCTCCTCCTTCCCATAGGATGCTCGTGGTGTGGTTTCTTCCAGTAAGGGCATTTCCTACAAGCTGGGAGGAGCTCCAGGGATGTCTGTGGGAAGCACTGGACAAAGAGGAGCATCCAGCTCCTTGGTTTTTTGGTTTTTTGGGGGGAAAATATCCAAGCATTTGGTGCCGCTGTAGCCAGTGTGGTGCTCCAGAATCCCACAACTCCTGGGTTCGTTTGGAGGTTTGTGATCCCTGGAGTCTCAGCCAAGGGAGCTGGGTGGGAAATGAGTGAAAGCCACAGATAAGAACAAAAAGGGGATGGTTTGGGGTGGTTTTCCTCCCTCAGCTGAGCCAGGGCATCGCTCAGCCCCTGGCAGCTCCCTCGGGCACTGCCGGGATTTTCCTTGCGCTGCAGTGACGGTGCTGGAAGGGTTAAAGCCACCAGCGGGTCCTGAAGACCGGGATTGAGATCGGAATGTTCATGGCATGGCCATGGGACATTCTGTGCCAAGCCCCTCTGCACCCGAGCTGCCTCCCTGGTGTTCCTAAATCCACGTTCGATGAGCGTGGATTTGGAAAAAGCTGATTAAAGGTTCCCCGAGCTCCCCCTTTCCCTCCGTGTCACCTCCCCGGGGCTCCCCCTTCCCTCCGTGTCACCTCCCCGGGGCTCCCCCTTCCCTCCGTGTCACCTCCCCGGGCTGCTCGTGTCTCTGAGTCATCTCCAAACTCCCGCTGGATCCAGGAGCACGGCCCTGCCCTAAGCTGCGCTGTTTTCCCGAAACCCAGGAGCTCCAAAAGGACAGAAATGGAGTGGGGAAAACCCCGAGTGGGGACAGCAGCAAGGGGACAGCCACCCTCGTGCTGCAGGAGAGAGGAAAAAGGTCCCTTAGAAGGGAGGGAAAGGGATTGGAGTGGGGTGAGCATCTCCAGGGCTGTTCCCTGGGGAATGGGGTTGGTTTCCATCCCTCACTTGCAGCCAGAGCCTTTCCCAGGGGATTTGCTGAGAGGTCATGGCTTCTTTTGGGTGGGAATGGGGGGGAAAATGGGGATTTCCAGGCTGGAAGAGTGTCCAGGTGCCAGGGAGCTTAGGGATGCATTCCCTGGATGAAAGAGCCTCCTGCTCCCACTCTGGAATATCTCATCCCCTTCCCAGCCCCTTCAGCCAGTGATCCCCATGGATTTGGCTCCAGGCCCTGGGAAACGAGACCTTTCCCAGCACAGGCTCTTTCTGGCGAGAAAAAAACTCCCTGATCCTTTCCCGATGGGGGAAGTGGGAGAGCCCTTGGGCCATGGGAAAATCTCCCTCCCCACGTCCTGGTGGGAGGGACAGAGCCATAAAAACCCTCAGCACATCCCACTTGGGATGGGAGCTGCGGCCAGGAGAGGAGAGGCCAGGTAGGATTTGGGATGGATTTGGTCTGGTCTGGGATCCGTGGAGGGATCCCCATGGCAGGGGATCCACGGGTGGCTTCGGAAATTGGTGCGTGGGGAATTTGCTGCCGGGAATTTGCACCCGTGCCTGGGAAATGAGACTGAAATTAATAGAATTCCTACGGTTTTCCCTGGCTGATGGATTTTTATCTGTCCCTTACTCTGCCTGGGCAATTCCTGCAGCCCAGGGAAGGATGCTGGAGCCAAAGTTTCTCCTGTCATCCCAGCATCCCCCCCGTCATTCCCATTAATCCTCAATACCAAAGCATTCGTGACGTTCCAGCAGAAACTGTGCTGGATGGGGCTGGGGTTTCCCAGGGAAGCTGATCCTGACCCCTTGCCATTAAATGACTGGAGAAATGTGGGAAGCACAGGGGTGAATCCCTGTTGTCTGGGATCCAAAGGGCACAAACCCATGAGTCATTCCCACCCTGTGGCCCAAAACCTGAGAGCAAAGGGGCAGCAATCCCACTCTTCTGCTTCCAGCATTCCCAGTGCTGCTTCCTCCATAGGTGAATCCCTGTCTCTGGAGCAGAAGAAGCAGAGGAGTTTTTTCAATCAACAAAAATCTAAAAAAACCCTTTTTTCCCCCCAGAGAATCACCAGGAGCATGGCTACCCCTCTGGAATAAGGACTGGAAAGGGGGATCTTGTCCCTTTCCCCGTTATTTCAGTCCCCACTTAATGGTGCAGTCAGCACTTTGGGATTTTTCCACCCATTCCCGTGAAAACATACCCAGTCCTGGACGTTGCCTCTCCCTGTCTCTGGAGGATGTGGGGAAGGAGCCGTGGATCCGGTGAGTGCCTCCGTGGGATGGATAAAATGGATAAAAATTGGGAAGGGTGGAGTGGCTTCGGGACGAGTTACTTGGGGTGCAGAGCGCCAAGCTGAGCTCAGGAATTTGGGGTGCCTGAGCCGTGTCCCGCTGCCACCAGCACTTCCAGCAGCACCAGTTTGTCTCCTCGGCTGGAAAGTGGGGTTTGGGGAGCTCCAGTTCCTGGAACTGCAGTTTTATGTCGTGGGGGGGAAGGGTTGGGTCACTGGGTGGCGGAGGAGGAAGGGAAAACCCCACGGAGCAGCGCCGGGAGGCTCCGGCCAAAAATGAGTCAGCGGTGACTGGGTGGCTGCTGGGACTGGTTTTACTGGTGAGGCCGGGCTTACTGGGGCTGCTGGTACTGGTTCTAGTTGAACTGGTCGTACTGGTGTTGATACTGGTGGTACTGCTGGTACTGGTGGTGCTGGTAGTGGTGGTACTGTTGGTAATGGTGCTGGTACTGGTGATACTGGTGTTGATACTGGTGTTGATACTGGTGTTACTGGTGGTTCTAGTGCTGATACTGGCATTACTGTGCAGGTACTGGTGGTTCTGGTGATACTGGTGCTGGTACTGGTGATACTGGTCTTACTGGTGGTGCTGATGTTATACTGGTATTATTGGTGCTGATATTAGTGGTACTGGTGCTGGTACTGGTATTACTGGTGCTGGTACTGGTGCTGGTACTGGTATTACTGGTGCTGGTACTGGTATTACTGGTGCTGCATTGCGGGGCTGCAGCCTCTCCCAGCTGCTGCTCTCCCTCTCCCAGTGCCCCCTCCCAGCTGCTCTTTTCTCCTGCCGGGAATTCCCAGGAATCCCAGGCAGGATTTTGCCAGGCCCATCCCAGCACCCGGGTCCCTCTGGATCCCATTCCTGTGATTCCAAGGACACCCGGGCCCTGTTTTAGGGAGTTGGGGCTTTTCTGGATGTTTGGGATTTATTTTCTTTTGGAAATATTTGCCAAATATTTGAGACATGAAGGTGACCCTTCCCAGCTTTTCTGAGCTCTTCCACACTTTTCCATGGCATTAGAATCAGGGAGGGGAATTTAAGTCAGGAAAGGTAATTAAAATCCAGCGGGGCAATTAATTAAAATCCAGCAGCCCCCACCATACCCCTCTTTTTAAATTTAAATAAATCTTATATTTGTATATTAATATGCAAATACATTCATGTCAATATATTTATATGTAAATGTATTATATATATAAAAATACATTTATCTATTACATACAAAGCCATTTCTTTATATTTAAATAAAATTATTAAATACATTCACATGTGTAAACTGTTTGTATGTTTATCGATTAATACGTCAAAATATTTTTTTGTGAAATAGAATTGAATAATAGAAATATATATTTATTAAATTAGATTTAATAGCAGAGTGTGATAGAATGGATATAATTAATGTAATGTGATAAATATAGTGAAAATAATATAATTCCTATAATAGTAAGGATGTCCTTAGTGGTATTAATTAAACCAGGTGTGGGGTTAATTTTTAAAAAAAAAAAAAAGGGGGTGAAAAAAAGGATTAATTTTACAATGGGAAAGGATTGGGAATAAATGGAAGCACACACAGGTTTAGTGGCTACTGCTGAGAGAATCATGGCAGGTGGGTTTTGTGGTGTTGAATTTTCCAGATTAATTCCTAGAGGCAAATCCCAGTCTCTGGGAAAGGCCTGTCTGATTTTCCAGCTGGGTTTCTTGATACTGAATTTTTTTCAGCTTAATTCTCAAAGGGAAATTCCCAACCCCTGTGGAAATCCTGTACGATTTTCCAGGTGGGACACTTTTAATCCCACTATTACCATTGTCCTGGGATAAAACCCATTCCCCTTCAGGTCAGAGCGATCCCCCTCACTGAAAAATTATGATGGAACAAAATCAGATCAGCCACAAATTCCCTTTTCCCCCCTCCCCGTTTTTCCATCCAGCTGCCCAAGGGATGCTCAGGGGGGCAGCCCAGAAGTGCTGGAAATTGGAGTGACAGAATATCCCGAGTTGGAAGGGACACGAGGATTGTCAAAACCCAATTCCTGGCGCTGACCTCCCCAAAAAAATCCTGTGGTGAATGGAGTGGGGGAAGCCTGAGGATTTTGGGGACTCTCAGTGTTCTTCTCTCCGGTTTGCCTCGGATTTTCCTTCTCGGCACCCCTCAAATATTCCCTGGCACAGGGAAGGGGATGAGCCAAACCCCAAATTTATAATTAATCCCCTCCTTTCGCCCACTTTGGCTCAGCTTTGAGATGGATGACGTGGAGGAGGAGATGGAGGTGGAGGGTGGGGGGGGGAGCCTTTGACTCGAACAGCAGCGAGATGAAAATAGCGAAGTGGAAATTCAGCCCAGCTCGAGGTTTGCCATGAAATCGTTCGAAATTCAAAAGATTTTGTGCCTTGCCGGGGCTGTCCCAGCCCTGCTCCATCCTCTGCCCGGCGTGTGGGTGTCTTGGGAAAGGGAGCAGCATCCCGGGAGGGTTTGGAGGGTGCTCTTGGTCATCGCTTCTCGGCACTAAAATAGAGGAAGAATAAGTTTCAAACGAAGCGTGTTTTGTTTTGTCACAGGAAGTGGAGAGAGCTTCGGGAGAGCCCTGAAACATTGACTTGAAATTCTCTATTTTAGCCTTTTCCTGGCCAAACCAACGGCGTGGATTGGCGCCCGGTGCAAATCCAGGGGGATCGGGACGGGGGGGAGCAGGGCAGTGGGGTCCCCCCCCTTTTCCAATTCTCCCGAGGGAGGAAGTTTGGGGCTGAAGGGGTTTGGGGGGGACGGCAGCGTTTCCTGAGGGAGCTGCCGGCTGTCATTCCCTGCTCCGGAGAGCCTGAAATTGTGGTGTCCAAGGGCTGGGGGGTGGGTGGCCCTGGGATGCCCCTGCTCCGGGAATCCGTTGGAGATTTTTTTCCGGGAGCCTTCGGGCTCGGGCTCCGCCGGCAGCGGCAGCCTCAGGAAAAGGAGCCGGGTTTCACAATGGCTCGGTCCTGCCCCAGCCCTGCAGCCCCCGCCGAGCAGCCTCCTGCCCTGAAAAACCCCAAAATTGGTTGTCCCAAATTGCCTCCCCTGGCCGGCACCAGCAGGAGAAACCTCGCGCTGCTCCGGCGTCACCGAGCCCAGCCCTGCCGGGGTGACAGCACCGAGCCCTCCCTCTCAGCCCAAACCCCCCCCCCCAAAAAAAAAAAAATCCCTTGGGATTAACCCCTCTGCTCCCCCAGAGCTGCTGCTGCTGCTGCTGGCCAGGATGGCCCCCCCACACCCAGCAGTGCCGTGGCGCCGCTGGAATTCCCAGGGAATCTCCCCCATTCCCGCTGCCCCCCCCCCCCCGTATTAATTTGGGTTGTTTTTTTTTTTTTTGGTTTCGCTATTAATGCCGAAGGGCTGCGAGGTCGGCGGCGTTGGCTTTCGGTGGTAATTCACAGCCCCACTGATTTAATCCACGCTCTGCTGCCAAAATCAGGGCTCACCCGGGGTGCTCGGTGCCCACGGGTGGGGAAACGCCGGGAAATGCGTTTTGGGGATCGGGAAAAACCCAGCGGGTCACGCAGGACTGAGTTTGGCTTCTGCTGCCAGGGAGAGAAGGGATGAATCCCTATTAAACCCGGCGTGCCCCAGGGGGTGGGCGGGGGCTGCTTTGGTGTCAGCCAGCAGTGCCCTGGGGCTGGTCCCTGCCTTGGGGACAGGGATTTGGGCAGGGGCTGTTTTTGGGGTGCAATCTGCCCTTTTTCTCGTTGTGCTGTGGTTCCTCCTGTGCTTCTCTGCCCTCGCCGCTGTACCCTCGCGAAAAGGTTGCAAGCAGTTTTGGGAACACGTTGTCTGCCTGAAACATGACAGAATCGGCCACAAATTGCAGATGAGACTGATAACAAAAGCTAACAACAGAAAATAGATAGAAAAACAACACGGTGGAGGCTGAGAGACCACTGAAGGGCTTTTTTGTGTGTTTTTTTTAACCAGTTCTCTCACGATGGAAGTGAAAACACATAAAAAGAGAAATATCTTTTGTTCTCCCACTCAAATTAAGATGCTGCAGCACCAAACCAGGGTTGAACCCCGTGGCTGGAGCTGCTGCCCAGCCCAGGGACTCATAAATCAGCATTTTGGCACCGACGAGGGTGGCTGGATGTGTTTCTGGGGGGGGTTTACGGTATTTTTTTAACCTTAAAACATGTGCCCTGCAGCACATGGGTAACTCAGCTCATTTTCTCAGCCCAGCCTGCTCTACCTGAACGTCTCTGCTCGAATAAATCAGGCTCCAGCTCAGAAATTAGGATGAGGTTTTTGTTTTCGTTCTACTTATTTCATCTTTGTTTTTATAAATAAATACAAATCACTCAAACTGAAACTCGATGGCTTTGGTGATAATCAAAGAGCAGCCCTGGGGAAATTTTTCTTCATTACCATGTTCTTTCACAGCCCACACTCGGGGTTTCGGGAGGAAAACTTCTTAACCTTTGCAGCAGCAGCACCCGACGCTTTTTGAAGTCCCGCCACGCTCAGACTCGGGGTTCACATCGCGGAGCTGCCTTGGCATCACCTTTATTTTAGGGCCACGTGGAGAGGAGAAATTCTCTCACCCCTCCCGGCCCTCTCTCCCCTCAGCTCACCCCTTTTCCCCTTTTTCATTCAAAGAAAAGAAATTATATATAAAGAAGACCCAAGAAAATGTTGGACTCCCCCCCCTTGAAGGGCTTGGAGTTTGTTGTTGTTTTTTCGGTTCTCTGGGGGAGCTCTGTTCTCTTACCAGCTTTGTACAACATGTTTTATTATTTGCAGCTCACTTCCTGTATGAGGTTACTTTGTTTATCATAAAACCCCTATTTTTAAACCCATTTCTGCCCGTAAGTTGTTCGAATGGTAATGGCAGGCGCTCGTGACCGTCCCCTGTGCCTCCAGATCACGGGGGGACCCCTGTGGCTCCAAGAGGGATTGGGTGACGGAATGTGGCCTTGAGGGCATCCCGTGGCTCTCCCCTCAAATCTCAGGGGGATTATTTGTGTGGAAATCACTGGGATTTCTGAAAATCCTGGCTTCTTCAGCGCCGGGTCACGCGCGGTGCGAGGATGCGGAGAGGCAGCTCACCGTCCTTCCAATCCTTAGGGAACGGCCACCCTGCCATCTCCCCAACTTTATTCCCACTAATTGCCAGCCAGGAGAACTGTGGGATTGTCAAAAAGCTGTTGGCTCGGCCCACTCTGCCCCTAATTGCAGCGAGATGAGGTGTGGGAGGCCAAGAATCGCCGGCTCCCCGTCTGTCCTCCCGGGAAAAGGGATGGAGGAGCCTGTCACAAACCCAGCCAGGAGAAATCCATCAAATCTGGGAAGAACAGGCCCTGTATCCCCACAAGGGCTCCCTGAACTCCACTGGACCAGCTTTTGTTGGAACAGCGGTGTCTCCATCAGGGGTAACCTCGTTGTCTGCCTCTCCTTGGCTTGCAGGGCTTAATTTTTCCAAATTCCACAGAAAAGGGGGTTTGGATGCTCAGCAACGGCAGCAGGACGGTCCCCTTGGTCCAGCCACCCCTGAGCTGGCCTTACACCCTACAAAAACCCCGCTAGAACACCTTTAACATCCCTTTATTGCTTTTAGGGACCCGCCTGGTATCCAACGCTTCCCATCTCCGTCTGCGCCGGGCGTGACCCCAGGAGAGGTCGAGCATCCAAGGAGGTGCCAGAAAAGGCAGAAAAGCCGCTGGAAAGAGTGAGCTTTGATGCAATATGAAAATCAAATGCAAAGCTCGGGGGCTATTTTTAGCTGGTTTGGGCTGCACAGGTGTTTGAAAGGTCAGCGGCGAGTCATTGGAAAAAAAAATAAATATATTTATTTCTGTGCGTGGGGAGAGCCTGGTGTGGCTCCCGTGGCTCTGGATGGCTGGAATCTCATCCTCAGCTCGGGTTGCTCGGCATTCCCGAGGCCGGCAGGGGTGTGGGACTGCAGGAATGTCCCAGTTTTGTGTGTCCCCAACAGCGTGAGCACGGGGCGGCCATGAGTGTCCAGCCCTGACGGACACAGGGAGCTGTGGCCTTTTCCCGTGAATAAAATCTGGGAGCTTGCTCCTTTTCAAGGAATAGTGGTGATTTGTCGTCCTTAAAACAGAATTGTGTGTGGGGTTTTTAGGAGCTCCTAGAATTGAAGGGCGCGGAAAGGGCCTGGCTGGTGGGGAGGAGCCACTGATGTGGCTTTGGTGGACCCGGGCCATGGCCAGCGTGGGCTGGGGCCAACCTCAGTTTGGTGGCCCCGTGACTACTCTGGGCTTGGCCATGACCACCTCTTGTCTTGGCCAGGAACACCCTGGACCTGGCCATGGCCAACCTGACCCGTGACCACCTTGGATTTGGCCATGGCCAGCGCGGGCTGTGGCCAAGCTGAGCCTGGCCAAGGCCAAGCTGGGCTGGGAACACCTTCAAGGTGGCCGTGACCCCCTTGGAGTTGGCCACGGCCAATCTGGCCCTGGCACGTGCCAAGGGCAGATCCCGACGGGAGCAGCGCTTCCCGTCCCACCGTCACGAAGTCCCTGGGTTCAGGCAGGTCACACCAGCTCCATCCATCCTAAGTCACAGCAGGGTCGTGTCCCAGGTGTGACAACTCACCTGGACACAGCCACGAGCTCCCAAATTCCAACGGGATCACCGGGAGAGCGGAGCCAGCAGCTGCCACGGGCTCCACCGGGCAATTAAACCTTTTTTTCTGGTGAGTTAAAGAAGCCCCCAAAATAGCACCTGAAACCAATAAACTTCCCTTTCAGGAACTTCTGTAATTTGAAACACACTCAAGAACAAAAAAAAAAAAAAAAAAAAAAAAATCCAGAATTTTTTTTAGGTTGTTTATCAAGTAGGACTTGGGGGGGTTGTTTTTAAATCCCTTTCAGGTGGTGACTGACTGCTGAGGAGTAAGTGGAGGGGTAGGAGGGACAAATGGGATGGAGGGCCAAGGCAGAAGGAAGGTGGGATGGGAATTTTTAGGAGCAGATTTAAAACTGTAAAATAAAAACTGCCATGTGAAATAAAAGAAGGGGAAAAAAATAGTGATAACAAAATCAAAATAGTAAATACATTAAATAATTAAAATAAGACACAAAGCATGAAATAAACCCCAAAACTTCTTCAATGCCAGTGAAAATCAGGTGGGGTTTTCAAGAAGTGCATGGAAGGTGCCCATCAGCTGGGCTTGAGCCTACTACCACATAAATGTGAGGAAGGGCAAAAAAATCCCAAGGAATTTCCAAGTATCTCCCAGCTGGAGCAGCTTTTTGGGGTTGGGAACACTCAAGGCAGCACGTGGCAAAGCAGATTCATTCCAGAGCTGCATTTTGGGTGGCCTGAAGCATCTTGGAGCTCCAAGGACACCAAAATGGAGAGGGGAACACCAGGCCTGGAGGGAGAACGGGTGACAAACGGGGAAAATTGGTGATAAAGCAACAAATCTCCTCTTCCCAGGAGAACCTTGATCCCCACAAAAGAACCAGCACTCGGGACAAATAGTTGAAAGTTTTTATTTATATAAAACTCATATTAAGAACATAAAAGATTCTTAAAAACAAAACCAAAAAAAAAAAAAAAAAAAACCCCAAAAAACAAGGCTCTTGCGATTATTTACAGCAGTATTGCACAAGTAAAGTGGCAATTACCCTGTCCAAAATTCATCAGTGCAAAACACAAGGAAGGCAGGGAAATTGCAGTCAAAAATGCTACATACGCTGGGTCCTGCGACACGATTTAGTGATTCACGTGATCCCATGGGATTTCTGCTCCAGGAAAACCTGGCTGGAGCAATCCCGGGGGGGGGGTGGAGGAGCCAAATTCCAAATTCCCACTGAATTTCACTAATGCTGAAGGTCTTTGATGTGCCTAAATCGCTCCTGGGAAGTGGGGACTTAGGCACTTGGAGGGAAAAAAAAAAAAAAAAAAAAAAAAAAAGAAGATTAAAATCTTGTTATCCACACCATGATGGATTTGGAAGGGGATCCAACACTTCTGGCAGGGAGGAAACCAAATCTTCACAGGAACTTAAATAAGCAGGAAATAAATATACAACATTTCTACAAGTTACAGCATTAAACAGTAGAGTGCATTAATTACACAGAAAAAAAAAAAAAAAGGACCTACAGTATTTACCAATTCAACTCTAAAAAAGTGTAGGAAAGAAGATTTTTTTTTTGTTGCTGTTTTTTAGTTGGTTTTTTTACGTATTTCTAAGCTGTACAAAACTTACAAAGGAGAGAAAGGAGAGGGAGTACATTGCACACAGATATTTGGCTCAGATGATGAAAATAATATGGTGCTCTACTCTAATAAATATTTGGGTATTTACAGTTTGGTGGGAAAGAGGAGAAGCAAGAATGGGATCAATCTGGTTTCCAAGGAAAACTCTTCATCCTTTTGGTGCAACACAGAGCACAGTCTAGGCTTAGACACGACCCAGAGCAGGCAGCCAACATGGCTGAAAGGAGCAGAAATCCCTATTTTATATCATTCTTCTGTTCTGAGGCTTTTTTTTTTTGGGGGGGGGGGGGGCTTTTCCCCACTAAACCTCACAGGAATCCTGCTTTTTGAGGGTCCCTTTTCCTATGATTTTTGGCTGGGGACTCCCCCTGTGGAGAAGGCCCTGGGAGACTTTGCCAATACCTTGAATTTTTTTATTTATTTATTTTTTCTCCCCCTTAAAATGAATCTGGGTTTTTGTCTCCATGGGAGGTCGGGGTAAAGTGCTCTTTGGTGATTCTTTGGTGTACTCCAAGGGACACACATTCCGGGATGCCAAAGGTTGGGAGATCCCAAAGCACCATTTCATCCACCAGCAACGATGGAACTCAACCAGGAGCAAAAATAAAAAAACAAAAAAAAACCTCACTGGGTTCCCCCCCACCTCTGCTGCCGAGTTTTATCCGTTTAATTTTAATTTTACCAGTGGAATTCCATGGGAAATCCCTGGTGGCAGCTACAGTAGGGCTGGCTGGGGCAGCACAGGCACGGGGAGCCAAAGCCAGAGGCAAATCCCAAGGGATGAGGAGCAGGATCTACCCTGGCCAAGCTCCCTCGTTCTCTGAACTGCTCACTCTCCACCAGTGCAAAGGTTCCCCCCACAAAGGGCTCCAAAATGCCCTTCCCAAAACATTCCCTGCTCCTGCAGCCGCTGCTCACCTTGCACTTCCAAGGAGGAAAGGGGAATAAAATTGGCAACCGAGGTTAAAACTCCTGCAGGAGCAGGAGGGGAGGCCCTGCTCCCACAGAGCCGTGCAGGGAGGTCCCACGGGGCTCTGCCCATCATTAATTAACACTAATTATCATCCATGGCACTCAGCAGCTTCTCCCTGTGGGAAGAACCGCTCCAAGGGAGGGCTTGGGATGGGGCTTTTCCTTCTTTCCTTTTCCTGTGGTCCCCGGAGCTTTTGGGGAGCACCTGCACCAGCCTGAGGGAAGGGGGACGTTTGTGCATAGATATGGGATGGCCAGAGCAGCCAATCCCAAAAACATCTGCTGGGAGACAACGAGGAACACCCACGGCTCCAGGGGGAAAGGCCCTGGGAGGACACAGAGCAGTCAGATCCCCTTGGAACGTCCTGGATGGATCCATGTCGGGCTGGCATCCTCTCATCTGCATCCAGGTGCTCATCCCTGTCCAAAACACGGAGAGGATCCCAGGAAAACACAATCTTGGAAACCTCTTGTGACAGCCCAGACTCACAGCAGGTCCTGCTGCCGTCGCCTCCGGCGTTCCAGGAGCTGCTCCCTGCCTCTGGAAGGGTTTTTATTGCTGGATTGCTCAGTCCCCCACATCTGATAGCAGACAATACAGAAGCGTTTTCACACGTTTTATAGAAAGAATTTCTTGTTTAAAAAAAAGGCAACCTGGTGGCTTGGGGTTTGGTTGGTTGTGATGGTTTGGACCCTGGAGTTCGACAGCAAAGTCTTGAAATTCAGAGTGGATAAAAAAAAAAATAGAGATATCAAAACCCAAAAAAATAATAATAATAATAAAAAAAAAATCAGTCAGCAGGAAAAAGGCTGATTTGCATGATGCAAATGAAGTTGGATTTGGGGTAGCATTAGGTATTTACAGGTAAAAGAAGTGCTGATTAAATCCCTCTGCCCTTTTTCCAGCCTTTTTGGGGGCAAAGGGAGAGGGGAGGAATCCGAGCCTCTGCAAGGCAAACTGGTGGCTCTGCCCATCAGCTGGCTCAGGTTTCCCTCTTGCCCGCTGTGGGGCTCATCCCACAGGATTCCAGGAACGATGACAAAACACAATTCCACATTTTCGCTGAGACTCTTCGGGGAGAAAAAAAAAAAAAAAAAAGAAAAAAAGAACAAGAATGAAAAGAGTGGAGGGAAAACACCGAGTAAACACCACTCTGAGGTGGGAATGGGATGTCCACCCTCATCCTGCCACGTGTCCTGGGGGAGAGGCAGGGTGGGAGTCCTCACATCCATCCATCCATCCATCCATCCACGTGTCCATCTGTCCTTCCTGGGCTTTCCCCAGTGAGGAAATTCAGTCCTGGTGGCTCCTCGGGATGCGCCTGGAGCTCACTGGAGCCTCCAGATGAGGCGGATGATGTAACGCAGCAGGCGCAGGATCACGACCTGGGGGTTTCCCACCTGGGGATCCAAGAAACCCTGGAAGAGAGGGAGGGGGAAAAAAAGAGAGAAAAGCCAAACAAAGTGGTGACTTTAATTCCCAGCATCACGAAGCCCCCTATGTTACAGGAACGCCTGGAAAATATTCCAGAGGCACAAAGTGAAGTGTTTAACACTTGGCAGCCGGCAGAGCTTGGGGCTCGTGGCAGCAGTCAAGGGATGCCCCGTCTTCCAGGAAAAGTCTGGGACCCACGAGAGCCTTGTTGGGACAAGGAGTGGCTGGATGGCGAAGTGCCCGATTTCCTGGTGTCCCTGTCCCAGGAGCAGGCCCGGGGGGAGGCCCCACCCCGGGGGAACGTGACAGGGACAGCGCCGGGACGGGACCCGTCAGACAGCCCCGACCTGCCCGGCGAGTGCGGCTCTGGCACGGCTGCAGTTCCCCGTTTCTAACCTCAGGCTGAAAGGGCAAACCCCAGAGCCAGGCGGGGCCGGCGGGGCACGGAGCCTTTCCACCTTCCCCTCTGGAGACAGCTCAGGAGCAGCCAGGACGCTTCCAGAATGAAAAGAGACCTTTCCGCCAAGCGCCTCAGGGATGGTCATTAAACAACGCCTTAAATCCTCTGACACCTCCCCGGTTTCGGGTGCAGGGAGTGAGAATTTGTCACATGCTGGCTGCACCAGGTACAGAGTGTTTTTTAGGGTCACGCATGACATCCCCTGCTCGTGTCACCTGAGCGGGCAGGACGCGTCCTCCACGTTCCACTCCTTGCCCCGCGCTGGAATTGCTGGAACAGCCTGCTGCAAACCTGGGGGATGCTCCCTCTACCTCACGCTGCTGCTGCCTGGGAAACGCCCCCAATCCCACTAAATTCACCCTCTTATCCACCCCAGGGCTGTAGGGAGCAGCGTGATGTGCCCAGAGATTTCCAGCACCAAAGGAGGCGGGATAACACTGGAAGGACATTCCTGCTCCTCGCTAAGTGCTCCAGATTTAAGGCACTGCTCCTGCGAGGCAGGGAGGAGATGGGATAAGGGTGAACCAGCACTGACCAGGCTCCCCAGGGAACGGTCACAGCCCCAAGGCTGCCAGAGTTCAAGGAATACGTGGTCAGGCACAATTCTGGGGCTGTGCAGGGCAGGAGGAGTTTGGACTTGGATGATCCTTGTGGGTCCCTTCCAGTTCAGGATATTCCATGGCACTCTGCATTTCTTCCAGCTCTTCTGGATCAGCCTGCTGCTACCAGGTGCCTCCAGCCTTCTGGACAGCCTGATCCCTGCCTTTCATTGGAAAGATGTCCTTTCATCCCAAAAAGCAGCCACTTTGCATCACAAGGGATCAGCCTGGATGGAGGAGGTCGGAGGATGCGCATTTTGGATTCTGGATTGGGGATTCCAGCTTATCACCATTTTGTTGCAGGTCAGGAATGCCAGGCCATTTAGGAAAAGTGGAGCAGGTGGAGATGGTGTGGAAAAAGCAGAATCACAGCAGCTTGACCCTGGTTTTGCAGGAAAACCAACCCTGGGAGCAGTGAGGAAGAGCTGCAGGAGCTGGCTGGGAGCTGAAGAGGATGGATAAGGATCCAGCATTCCATCACCAACACTGCTCCTGGCTCCTCTTCCCACAGTGGATGGAGCAGAATCCACAAGCAGGAACATGCAGCCGTCGGGAACACTTGGGAGACTCCGAGCTCCTCTTGCTTCACCCTCTGGGCTGGACTGCCTTGGGCTTGGGATTGGGCTTTTCTGTGGCATTGCTGCATCGGCTTGGGTTGCAACACCCCAAGGTGAGCGAGTTCATGGGCTTACAAAAACTCTTTCAAAAGAGTCTTTGCAAGAGAAAGAAGTTCTGGGACCCAGTCTCTTCTTTGCAGCGGCCGGGATTTGGGAGCTGGGCTGGGAATCCCACTGAATGCTTCCCTAAAAGGGACGGTGCTTCCCCCAAAACCCCCAAATTTTCCCTGCCTCTTCCTTTTTTAAAAGTTTCCTCGTCACCATCACGTCCAGGCCCAACCCAACACCTCTGCCCCAAAACCCTTGTGCAAACCTGGTGCCCTAAAGCTTCCAGCCCCGATTTCAAGGTTATTTTTAATTGGTTTAAAGGTTATTTTGAATTGATTTAAAGGTTATTTTTCATTGATTCGAGGCCGCCACCGCTGATTTGCCTGGTCCAGGCCCCCCCCCGCCCGCGCAGCCTTTTCTCCGTCTGAGTGAACGAAATGCTCACCGCAGAGAGAGTTTCCAGAAATGATTCAGCCTTTCCCTTTGAGAGAAGTGGAAAGTGAAGAGGGGAAAGTTACCCTGCGTGGACAATAGGAGGCATTGAACTCGTCCCCGATGCGCCGCAGCTCCTGCGCGATCCAGATTTCCGGCTGCACCTCCTCGGCTGGAGACTGGGATTGCCACCGGGAAGCTGGGGGGGATGAAACGGGAGAGTTGGGAACCAAAAACAAGAACGAGTTGTGTAGAGTTTACTACATAAAGCTCAGTGGCAACCCATCAACCCTTGCCATCTTATTCCTATTCTTTATTACTGTTGTACTTTAGCTCTCTTAAATCCCAGGGGTGCACATGGGGACTCACTGCATAAAATGAACTTTTATCCTCTGTTATTTCTCTGTTATCGGTACTACTATTTTATGTATTTATTGCAGGCTTTCTGTGTGAGCATCTCCAAGCTTTGGTCCCTCTTAAACAGGGATAAAAGCCAAGATGCCCCTCTCCAATTTCCTTCCCTTGCCAAACCTTCTCTTCCCTCTTTTTTTCCTTCAGCAGCAACTCCTTCCCTAACCTTAAAAACCCTGTGCCTGGATATTTTCATCCAATCCTCAAGTTTCTTCCCCAAATCATCCTCGAGTGCCCAACAAGGAAAACCAATGGGTTTGTCATAGGGAGGAGAAAGCCACAGATGGATTTGTGTGTGGAGAAACCACATTTCCAGCAAATCCAAGTGCTGGCTTGAAAGGGAAAAGAAAGAGTGAATGTATTTATTATACTGCAGGATACATAATTATTTACGTCTCCATCTTAAAAGGTTATTAAACATGTGATAAATCCTCGAAATAGCCAAGGAAAAAAAAGGAAACAAGACCATGTATGGTACCAGCACTGTCTTCCTTGAACTTCAGGATCCGAGCAGAAACTGCAGCCTTAAGGAATATTAAAAAAAAAAAAAAAAACCTAAAAAAACAAAAATAAAACAACCCCACACGACCAAAAAAAAAAAAATTACTGCACAAAACAAAGCAGTGTTTTGGCACGACAGCTTCGGAGGAATCACAAGGGAACAGGAATAGCTTCCAATCCTCCAAATATTCAAAGGATTAGTAGGGCAGTTTTAAAAAAAAAAAAAAAAAAAAAAAGAAATTAAATAAACGCCTGGCTCCAACCTGACTGGAAAATGCATCTCCGAGCCAAGGCAGCGCTGCTTGGCCGGAGGATGTGTTTTGTTTTCACGCTGTAGTAGCGCAGGAGCAGCGCCCGCCGCCCGCCCCGAGCGCTTCTCCCGCCGCCGCTGAATGAACCGGGCGCGGCTCTCCCTCCGCCCCGGCTGCTCCGGGCAGCCAAACCCCGTCCTGCCGGGGCGGAGCGACCTTCCCAAATCCCACCGCCGCCCTCAGCAGGGCCGGCCCAGCCAGGCAAACAAAAACACGCGGCGAGCCCGCGGCAGGAAAACCACGCGAGGGAGCCGCGCTGCTCCTGCTCCATCCTTTCCCCCTGTGCCGTCCTTCATCCCCCGCTCCATCCTTTCCCCCTGTGCCGTCCTTCATCCCCCTCTCCATCCTTTCCCCCTGTGCCGTCCTTCATCCCCCGCTCCATCCTTTCCCCCTGTGCCGTCCTTCATCCCCAGCTCCATCCTTTCCCCCTGTGCCGTCCTTCATCCCCCGCTCCATCCTTTCCCCCTCTGCCATCCTCCCTCCCGCCCCGGCATCGCGCCCACGGGGCTCCTCTCCGCCCCGGAGACGCTCGGGCTGGGCTCGGTGGCTGAGAGCGAAATCGGGCTGAGGTTTTCAGAAAGGACTTTCTGCGGCGCTGCTGAGCGGCGGCGGCGAAAGGGGACAGTCATAACTGGTCCCCAAACCTGTCACAGGCGCTTTCGGGGGCGGGGGGACACAGTCATAGCGCGAGCCAGCCAGGGTGACACGGATGCCCCGGGCACGGGGACGACCCGGGGCCACCGGCACCGCCGGGATGCTGCGTCTGGCTCCGGCCCGTGGGATGCTCCAGCGCGGAATTGTTGCTGTTCCGGCTGGGAAGGGCAAAGAAAGCGACCCCAAATTGCAGCTTCAGCTCCTGGGTTAGGTATCCAACTCCCCCCCCTCCCCCCCGAAAGGAAATGCTGGAGAACCGGGAGAAAACAGCAGCGATTCCAAAACAAGAGCTTCAGGACGTCACCAGCAGATTCCCAGCTCAAGGTTTTCCCCTCAAATCCAACTATTTGCACGTGGAGAATCTCCCTGGAGAGCAACAGGAGGTCTATGCTACTTCTCTCCTCGTGGGAATACACACCAGGATCAAACCAGCACTGGGAAAACCCATTTGCAGAGCACCTGCTCCAGCCACATTCCCAAAATCCGCATGCCAACAAGCACGTGCCTTCAGCCCGAAAATCCGACGGCAGGAAAGGAACCTCTTCCCACGGAGAGACCCGAAATACCACGCACAGAGTCACCCAACCCCTGCACAAAGGGTGAGTCTGTCGTGCCTGACTTACACTCCCAGCTGGGAATTCCCCATCCCTGACAATCTCTTCCCCTAAAGGCAGGATTAAGCCTCTTCCTCCAGCACAACCAAATCGACTCACCCCTCGCTCCTCTCCTTCCCGTACCCAAAAGCATCTTCCTGGATATGCCAGGCTGGCACTGCAACCCTTGTTCCCTTCCATCCCAGAGCATCCCCTCACTCCTTTTGCCTCGTTTCCCCCCAAAAAACAGCTTTGGAAGCAGCTGGATGCATGCCCTGAACTGTCAGAAAGGCAGCACAGCCCAAAGCATCACTTCCCAAAACCTCCACAGCAACAGCTCTTCCTTACACAACCCAGGGCATTCCCAAGGGCTGCCTCCACCTTTATTTGCCCTCACTGAAACCTTTGGGGAAGGTTTTGAAAATGCAGAGAGGGACTTTTGAGGCAGAGCACGAGATTGCCATGCTGGAGCAGCCTTGGAGCAATTCCCCAATGCCCATGGGAGAGGCCGGGAGCATCCTGCTCGCAGGAAACGCCTGTTTATTTTAACCAAAATAATAATTACTATTATTGCTTGTGCTTCCGAGAGAAACTCTCCACCTTGCAGCCTCTGCTCACAACAGATAAAATCAGTGGGTAAAAGCACAACAAAAATATCCCCTTTGCTTCCTTCCCAAGGGACTGACCCACTTCCATGTGGAAAACTTCACGGCACGCGTCCAGCTGGACACTGCCAAGGCACAGGGATTGAGGAGGAGGTGTGCGGGGCAAAGCCACGGATATTCCCCAAGGAGAGCTGCATGGGAAGCCACAGCCCGAGAGCTGCAGGCCTGGATGGGGATAAAACAGCTCTGTGGCTCCACGTTCCCAGCTTAATCCGTCTGGGAGTATCCAGGAGTCCCGGTTAAACAGCACTGAGGATTTTCCATTCGCTTATAGTTGTTTAGGATGATGCCCCTAGCAACACTCACAGAGCAAAAGCTCCAATGAAATAGCTGATGAGAGCACAGGAATTTGAAAAAAAAAAAAAAAAGAAAAAAAAAAAAAATCAGGGAAAACTTGAATTTCTTCCCGGAAAAAAAGAAACCGAAGCCTTAGATCTCCCGGCGAGGAATTCCGGGAGCATCCCTGCCCTGCCGTGCCAGGGCGAGGTTGTGAAACTTGAATTAAGCTGTAATTACTGCAGTAATGTCACAAAATCTTTCCTAAGGGCACGTTGCAGCCAGAACCACAGCCCGGAGCCAGGAGGGAGCGAAAACACCACCAAGCATAAAAGACGGTGTGTAGCTCCCAGAAAGCTTGGAGCTGGTGTTTGTTATCCCGCCGTGCCCTGGTGGAAGCTAAAAGGGTGGAAGTTCAAAGGTTTCCTCCCATCAGAGGGAATTCATCAGGAGAAGGGAATGCTGGAAGCGCAGGCAGCTCCCGCGGGCGGGTTTTCCCTGCTGGAGAGGCTTCACCTGGCAAAGCCACTGGTTAAAAAACACACCCCCGGCCGCCTCCGGGCCGCTTCCCAGCGGGATTTCGGGATGCATGACCCCAGCACCTCCGCCGATGGGAGAGCCGGCAGCGCCGCACGAGCCAGGAGCCACTTGCTTGGCAAAACACGCGAGGACGAGCGAGCCCCGAGTAGGAAGCTGGACTCAACAACTCTGTCCCCTCCTCCCCTGGCAGCGAGTGACCGAGCCCGGAAAAGAATAAACATCATAGTAATAAAAACCCCGGCGCTGGACGCGCGGGAGTTTCCCCGGCGCTGTGTTTGCTCGGCGGGCCCGGCCAGCTTCCACAAATCCCAGAGCGCCCGGGAGAGCCTCCAAGCGAGGGCTGCTCCCAAAATCCACGGGTGGGATGCGGGAGGTGCTGCTGCTGCCGCTGCAGGTGCCTGGCGTGGCTACCTGCGTTTTCCATCATTCCAAGGAAAGCCGAGGCAAGGAGCAGCAGCAGCAGCAGCACCAGCCCTGTGCTGGCACTGTGCGCTCACAGCTTTACTCCTTGGCACTCGCACCTGCACGCAAAACCTCACGAGAATTCCGTGTTTTCCAGGGTTCTGAGGAAAGCCCAGCCAGGTGAGGAGGGGAAAGCGAGGAAAGCCCAGCCAGGTGAAGGAGGGGAAGGCGAGGAAAGCCCAGCCAAGTGAAGAAGAAGGGTGGGAAAATCCTCTCCCGCACTTTCAACCTAACCACACCGCCTCACTTTCTCACACCCCCAGGAAAACCCGTGTTTTCCAGGGCTGTGAGGAAAGCCCCGCCAGGTGAGGAGGGACAGCGAGGGAAGCCGAGCCCGGCCGGTAGGAGGAGGAGGAGGAGGAGGAGGATGGGGAGCCGCGCCCCGGAGCTTACCCATGGCGCTGAGGCAGTGGCTGAGCGCCTGGCAGGGCGGGCTGGGGGTCTGCGTGGCCTTGTCGCAGCCCAGGGCGGGCGCGGGGCTGCGCTCGGCTTCGAACGAGAAGTACCCGCTGGAGGTGCGCGGCAGCAGCGGCGACCTCCGCACGAAGATGAAGAGCGGCGAGCGGGTGGCGAAGGGGCCGGGGCTGGCGGGCGGGCCCCGCGCCGCGGACACCGCGCCGGCCCCGGGCAGGGCGGCGGGAGCGCCGGGGCGCAGCTGCGCGCCCGGGCCCGGCCCCTCGGCCGCCGGCAGCCGCCCGCCCTCGCCGTCGCGTCGCGCCTTCACCTCGGGGGGCTGCTTGGCCATCGGGGCTGCCTGCGGGGAGCGGAGCGCGGTCAGCGGCCGAGCGCGCCGGGGCCGGCCCGGCCCTCGCCGCTGCCGCCGCCCCCCGCCCTCATTGTTCTGCCGAGCGCGCCCCCGCCCCGGCCCGCGCCCCCGCCCCGCGCCCCCGGCCCCGCTCACGGTGCTGTCGCCGCTGGAGCGGCCCCGGCCGCGGCTGCGCTCGGGTGTGCGCGGGAGCGGCCCCGGCCCCGCTCCGCCCCTGTTTACAGCCCGACACCGCCCCGGCCTCGCTCGGCCCCGGCCCCGCCCAGGCCCGGCCTCAGCACCGCCCCGGCCCAGGCGGCCGCCTAGGCCTCCCCCGTCCCGGCCCCGGCCCCGGCCTCAGCGCCGCCCCGGGCCGGGCAGGCGGCGGCCCGCGGCGCGCCCTTGCACACGCGGGGGAAGGAAAAGTGTCTGCCGGTGTTCGAGTGGGCAGAAAGAGTTGGGGAAGTTTGTTAGGAAGAGACATCAGGGGAAAAGTTGAAGACAGGGGACCAGCAACTCGAAGGTCTGGCCATTAGCTTTCCGCCCCAGAAAAGTGAGGGACAAGGAGAGCTGAAAATCAGGCTCGCTCCTCTTTTCCCAGCCCTCCAACAGAGATACCCACAGCACGGAGCTCCACAAGGCCCCACTTCCCTCACACTTCCCTTGGAGCCAGGGGCCACCCGAGGTTTTTCCCCTTGGCTGGGATCTGCGGAGCAGTCTGTGGCAGTGGGGCAGAGCGAGGGGGACACTCTGGAGGCACCAGGGCTGCGGGGACATGGGGCCAGCCAGCAGATGTTGAGTCTATTTTCTCCTCTTGGCTCGTCTTAGTTTCTGCGTGGGTGGCTCACGCGAGCACAAAGGGGACGGGGAACAGCCCGGCCTTTCCAATAGCCAACCTTCAGCTGGCCCTCCTCCTCCTGCCCCCGGGTTTTTGGAGAGCCAGGACAGGCACCAAGTGCATTTTCCCACCGTGAATCACGGCTCCAGCCTGCTGGAAGAAATCCGTTTCGACGTTATCCTCGTTCCTCGTGTCGTGAGCCATCGCGGAGGAATTTGCACCGAAGCCAATCCCAAAGGTACTTCATTTTTGGCAGTGTGGGCACAGAGTGAGAGAGGGGAAGCTGAAACCTGCCCCTCAACACTGCAGCATCCATCCCCAGCTCCCTGGGAATGCCTCATCCCAGCCCGGCATCCATGTGCAGGGAGCTTTCCCCTGTCCCCCACGTGGAAAGGAGGAGGATAGTTGGGATCCCGTCCTGCCATAGCACTCCAGCAGTGACATCTCCCACCCAGCCTTCCCTCTGTGCCACCACACAATCACTCAGCTTGGAAAAGACCTCCCAGATCATGGAGGCCAGCCCCATCCCAGCCTGGCTGGAGGGAGCAAACTCCTGACAGTGCCATGAAAACCCCCAGGGAAAACCACCCCCAACCCAGCAGGTGCTCACCAAACCCACTCTGACCTGAACAAAGCACCAACGGAAAAAAATGACACCTTGTTCTCCTTCTCCTCCAACCATGGTGATAAATGTTACTTCACTCGTGCTGCCAGATAAAATCAGGTTTGAGCCTCAAACACGAAGCTGTGTCTGAGCCAGGCTTGGAGCCTGACCTTTACAGTGCTCCCAGTTTCAAACACCAACCCAAAATCAAACCCTGTGTCACCAGCGTGGGGGTGCTTGAACAGCAAAGGTTGGCTGGAGATAACAACAGGTGGGTTTCGTTAGATAAATGTATATTTTAGTTAAAGAAACCACCAAACTCTCTGAGGGAATGTCACTACATGCACAGCAGTGACAGCGATGTGGTGATGAATCAAGTGACAAGAAAGGTCCCATTGTGACCTGAGTAGTCCCTGGGCTGGGCAGGGGGTGCACTTGGATTTCCTGCTGCCACCAGTGAATTTGGGACCTCCTAAGGTATATTTCAAATTGGTAATTGTTCCTAATGGGGCAGTGACAGCGCCGTGGGTGACCCCAGGGAGGGGGAGCAGGACTGCTGCTTCGTTAGCCTGACTAATTACTTCAACGACCTCACACTTTATCCCTGTTAATACCTTCAAAGCCATAATTAAGAATTCTGGCCAGGAATTGCAGGGAGATGGCAGCAGAAAGGGCTGGGTGGTGATGGGCCACCACCAGCAAGGGATGGAGGAGCCCCAGACCCCAGGGGAGGCCCCGGCTCGACGGCAGAGGGTGAAAGATGAGTAAACCTGGGTTTTCTGCAGAAGAAAAGGCAGAGGCACCCACCCACACACCAGGAAATCTCTCCTCTCCGTGTGGGTGGTGGAGGCCCCAAGATGAGTTATCTCTAAAGGGCGACTCTGGGGATACCTCGAGATACTGGTGTGGAGCCAGCAGGGAAATATCACCCTGCCAGCTGGGCTTCAACTCCTGTCTTTTTTAACAGCTTGCTTTAAATCAACAACAGCAGAGCCCGCCTCGTCCATTTTTACCCATCTCATGAGGTGGTTTCAACCTTTCTCCTCCCTGCTTCCCATGGGATGATGGTGGGATGGGGGCAGGAGCTGGTGGCTGGGACAGGGGGCTGTTTTTAAGGGTGTTTAATGTAAAATAATAGCATTATTAAGGGCAAAGCTGCAGCTAAAAGCTCCATTGTGCTCATAATGCTCTGAAAAGTGCTCTTCCACATATCCCCCTGCATTATATGAGGAACTAAAAATATATAATTTACAATATAGATCTAAAAACGTAAGCCTGGCAGAGATTTTTGGCCTGGCCAGAGAACAGCTGGCTCCAGCACAGCTCGTAAAAAAAAAAAATGCAACTAAGGGGAGAAAGGGAACAAAAAAAGCCACCCCCAGCATCCAATGTTTATGTTTCCACCAGCTCCAGTTGATCTCCCTTCTGGTGAAACTGGCTCCAGCTGAGTCAGGCACCAGCTGCTTCACATCAAAGCCCAAGGCTTTTCCACGTGCCACGGGAAGCTGGCTGCTTTCAAGGGGAATCCCAGAAGTTCTGCCACCAGGGCAAGGAGAGGAGCCCCAGCTGCAGGCAAAACACCAAACCCGAGGAGAGCCAACACATCCCAGCTCTTCCTGACCATCCCAGGCTCTACCAGGCTCACCGTGGTTCTCCAGCTGAACAATTTAAGTAGAGGAAAAACACCTCTGAAACAGAAGCAGGAGGGAGAATAAGAAAGGCTGTTGTCTCCCTCCTGTGGGGAGATGCAAAAATCAAATTAATGCCCTCTCCTCCCTCAGGGTAGGAGGGTGGTTGTGCTCCTGAAATATTCCTTTTAAAGGAACACTTTTTTTTCCCAGAATTATGCCATTACAGGCAAACAAGAGACATTTGTCCTCTGGGTTTCCCCTGAGCTTGAATAATGATGTGGTGGGAGGTCAGAACTAGAGGTGCCAAGGGTGGTTCAGTCCTGTCCAGCTTAGATCTGACCTGCAAACCTCCATTTCCTCCATCCTAGAAATTCGTAAGGAGAGGTAGAGCAGGGAGAGCCCAATCCAAGCACACCCATTGCCTCCCAAACCAACTAACAACCCAAGTCAGCTTATTTTTCCCCTCAAAAAAGCACAGAAAGATGCTGGTCAACCCTGAACCCATTTATTATTTAAAACCGAGTTACTACAAAAAAAAAACAAATTCCACATCCATAAAACCCCAAGTCCTTGGAAGCTGTGCAAACTCAGCCCTTATTTCCGTGAGCGTTTGTGCTCGATGAGCAGCACGACGAGTCTGTTCCGAAGGAACTTGATTTCCTTCATGTAGGACCTGCAGAATAAATCCCTGAGCTTCTGGCGCAGAGCTCCGAGGGAAGGCAGCTTCTGGCAGCTGGGAATATTCAGCAAGCTCTCAAAGAACTCTTTCCACAGCTCAGCATTGGCAAGCCTGCAAAAAGGGACAAAAAAGCATCAAAAAAAGTGCTAAATCCAGCTGTTAAATACCGATTTTTATCCTGCTCCCAGCTAGAAAAGCTGTGGCAGAACCTGACCTCAGAGCAATGTGGTACTAACGTGGGTTTCTAGGAAATCTAGGCAAAGATTTGGGGGATATTTTGAACACCCACCTCCTGAAAGTTCCCTCAGGCTTCCAGACCCCGTTGTCATCCTTGAGGCGCATGTAGGTCCCGAAGAGCATGCAGTACACGGTGGCTGCGATCCCAAAGTAGTCTGTCTGAACCAAAACCACACCAGTTTTGTGTCAAAAAACACACCCAGAGCACTGGAAACGAGCTGAAATCACCCCGTGGAGGGGGAGAGGCTACAGCTCTGGCAGAGTCCAATTCTACCAGAACTGGTGTGCAGGAGGCGCCGAGATTCCAGCCCGCCCCTCCTTACCTGGTAGTTCCATGGTTTGTTTGTCAGCATTTCCACGCACTGGAATCCAGATGTTTCACACCTGGCAGTGAAGGCTGTTCCCTCAGGGAAGAGCTTCATGTCGATGCTCTGGCCCAGGTCAATGAGGGTCAGGCCGTGGCACAGCCCATCGATGTCACACGTGTCGTTGTCCAGGAACCTTCAACCACGACAAGAAACAACCCCCTCAGTGTCTCCAGGCTCCCTTGTGGGTGACATCTGGGGACAACAGGGGACACTTGCCTTTCTCCCAGGATGAAATTGTCAGGTTTGATGTCCCCGTGGATGATTTTGCAGCTGTGCAGCTCCTCCACCATATGCAGGATTTTGACGGCGAAGTAAATGACGAGGGCTTGGGGCATCACCTTCTCTGGGAGCTTCTTGTAAATGTTGATGGCGTTCTGGAAGCCAGACACACACGGAGGAGGGATTAAGGAACAAGCCAAGGAAGGTGAATCAAGTGGAGGGAAGGCTCCAGAGCAGGAGCTGGTGGCACTCACGAGCAGCGTTCCGTAGTTGTGGAGCTCTCCCACCAAAATGCTGCCGTTGGGGAAGAAATGGGCCGAGTAGAAGTGGATGTAGAGGTGGCGAACGCTGGGGCTCAGCCTCTCCACCAGCTGGGTTGCAATGTAGAACTCCCAAGGGTTGGCAGGTTTCTGGACCTGGGAGAAAGAAGGGGATTTTTCCTGGGAAAAGCTGGAGTTCCTCTCGGGTTGGGTTCTGTTGTTGGTTTTTAATGGCAGATCAGGCATCTTCCCTCTTGAACGTGGCCCAGAATGGTTTGGTTCAGGAGGGAACTGAAAGATGATCCAGTTCCATCTTCCATCCCCTGCCATAGGACACTTTCCAGTATCCTAGAGTGCTCCAAGCTCTGTCCAGCCTGGCCTTGGACACTCCCAGGGATCCAGGGGCAGCTACAGCTTCTCTGGGCACCCTGTGCCAGGGCCTCACCACCCTCACAGTGATTAACCTCAGTTGATAAACTCCATGATTAATCCTTTCAAATCAAGACTTCAATTCCACACACTCCTTGTGAATCCCTGATGCTCCATAAATCACCTTTCTGTCCTGAAAAAGTTTCCCTTCAGGGGTTTAAAAGAGGGCTTTCGCTTTCTTTGAAGGACTAAATGTTGGGGGGAAGGTCCACAAAAAGATGCCAGAGGCAGATCTGATGTGGAAAGCCAAGGAGGTGTGTGGATCCACCCAGGGGGAGGGTCAGACTCAAAAGCTGTTCCAACACCACTGACCTTGAATATCACTTTCTGATTATTCCGAGGGTTACTGGCATCCAGGATGGAAGCTTGGTAGACTTGGGCAAAAGCTCCTTCTCCGACCAAGCAGTCCACATGGAATGAGCTGGGACCTTTAAAAGATTAACATTAAATCCTGCCTGCCCAACTCCACAGAGGAAAAAAAAGGAGGAAAAAGAAAAAAAGAGAAAAGCACCAGCCCATGTGAATTATTAAATCCTAGATCAAGTCTTTCTTTCCAAACCTTTTCCTGCTAGGAACAGGAGAGAGCAGGAGTGCTGGACGTGCCACACACTCGACCCCAGTGTTTCTATTTTTGCCTGACCCCCTGGAAGAAGTCAAATTCCAAAGGGCATGCCCTGAAAAGTAAACACTAATGTTTAAGTCCCACAGGGATGTTGCAATCCCCGTCCTACAGCTTTTGTTGACATGGGCCCGCTGCTGTTACACACAAAGCTGGAGAGCTGTGGCCCAGTTTACAGGGAAAACTGGGAAAAATGCCTCATCCAAAAGGCTCATGCTACAAAAGACAAACAAACCAACCCCAGGCCTCATTCCCAACCTGAGGCTGAGGTAATCTGGAGATTTACACACGCAAGGAAGCTGAATTCCCACATGCTCCCAACAAATGCTTGGCAATGATAAGTTTGAAGGAGCTCTTACCCAGTGAGAGTTCAGCCTTCAGTTTGATGAATGGAAGAGGAGATTTCCACTCGAAGTAGTTGGGGCAGGTGTTCAGAGGTTTTGGAAGCTCCGACAAGAATTTGCTGATCAATTCCTTGTCCCAAGGGTTCTCAACGAGGACTTTGTGGAAAAAAGGGAAGTGTTTAAGCTCTGGGTGTCATTCCAAGGAGGTAACACAAGCTTGGGTTGGAATGAGCATCACTAATTTAAAACCAAAAACCCCAGGAGGGATAAGGATATGCGCAGCATTCCTTGGTTTTGACACTCCAGCTTTTGCACCTGCCCAGAAATCCAGAGTTTCCCAAAGTGTTTGAGCCTCAGTGAGCCCAGAACCTGTCAGGATTCCAAGTATTCAATGGCAATATGCAATCCAGGTACAACCCACACTCATCCCTCACAGGAATCACGGCACTGCTTCCTGCAGTGCACAAAGCACTGCCCTTGGAATCCAGGCAGGAAAACCAGGGAATGCTGTGTACCTGCAGGTCTCTCACTCCAGGCTGTCCTGTCCTGCCCAGCTCCACACAGCCTCTCCTGGGCAGTCCTGTCCACCCCAAGGGAAGAGCAATGTCCAGTTCTGCTTTGAGCTGTCTGCTCATGCAGTCGTTGGGAAGCAGCTGCAGCAATTCCTTGGATTCCAGTCCCTTGTTTCAGGATGTTACCATGAAGCCCTCTCTTCTCTGGGACGTGTTCGAGACCAGGACTACAGATTTAACAAAATATTATTAATAATTGTATAGTAGTGTTGTATTATTAACATCCTGCCATAGTGGTTTGGCTCCTTCAGGGAGCAAAAATGCCAACCATGGCTAACACGGAGGTGAATAGAATGGAATTTTCTTAGGAGAATTAGATTTGCTCAGGTCACTTTACCCATTCCCTAATAATTGTCAAGTTTACCAAGAGAAGCGGATTTTTGGCCAGTTAATTTTTCATTTCAACGAAGCAAAATTTAAACCTTGGAGGGGTTTGGGGGCATGGTCACCAAAACCAGGTCCATTTACCCCCCCAGGTGTGTTGGGCAGAGCCAGGCTGATAAACTGGAAACCCCTAAGAAACTTGCATTGCATACCTTAACTTCTTGGGAGCAGCATACCTTAGCTTCTTGGCCTTTGGCTGCTTATACAGTTCTTCAGAGAGTTCCAAATCCATTTGGGGCAAATTTTCCTTACAGGCTGAACAAAATGAACAAGAAGAACAAATCTATGTTTATTTCCCCAAAAGCAGGAATATTTGGAGTATTCTCACCCAGCAGCTCTGAAAGCTGCTGCCAGAAAAACCAGAACTTGACAGAGCCTCATTTCAAATATCCAAGTTAAAATAACAGCTGGATTTCTCCAGGGAGCAGATTCCAAGACTTAAAAGGGGCAGAGCAACATAAAGGTACTCCCAGATGGGATTCAGCCAATGTTTGGATATTCCCAACCCCTTGGAATGGTTCACAGCAGCAGCTGGACACACAAAGCCTCTCTTGTCCCTCCTCTTATCCCTATTAAAAATCCTTGGAGAGCTGATGAGCTGCTGCTCCACAGGCAATGTGGACTCAGGAGTGGCAGCAGTGAGGGCCACACCTGGGTGGGATTTGGGCAGAAATGGAGTCACGAGGGACCAAATCCAATGTTTTCCACCCAAAATAGCCTTTACTTTACCTCTGTCCTCCACAGGAGGCTGGGAAGGAGCTGCCAGGTAATTGAAG
Organism: Sturnus vulgaris; assembly: GCF_052056855.1. Lineage (NCBI taxonomy): Eukaryota > Metazoa > Chordata > Aves > Passeriformes > Sturnidae > Sturnus > Sturnus vulgaris. Next base: position 6,451,147 of record NC_142245.1, on the reverse strand, counting down.
GGTGTGGACATGAGCTGGGCAGCTCGGGCAAAATCCCTGGTGTTGTCTGGACTGGGAGCCAGGGCTTTGTTGCTGCAGGGGCCATTCCACACCGTGTAATCATCCCGCAGGAATTCCGTGCTCCCCGTTTCTTCCTAGGCAGGAAAAAAAAAAAATAAATCCAGGTTTAAAACTAAACCAGAAAAACGATCCTGAAATATAAACAAAAATCCCATGTTTTAGACTAGGTCTGAATGTTGGTAATAGTCAAGGCCACAAGCAAAATGCCAGACCAGAAATTGCTATGAGAGCCTGGAAAAGCCAATCCCATGAGAAGAGATCTGTTCTATCCAAGTTTTATCCTTCCCCTTGGCTATGGAAGCTGTGAGGTGGCTGCTGGAAGATGAAATGTCTCTTCTTCCCCCAAACTGATGCCAACTCCACACATTTAAGAGGTGGAGTTGTCCATCAATTCCATGTTAATCAGAAAAAAGCTCATCCCGTGTGTAGGAAACGGGAAAAGGTACCCAGCCTTCAGCTGGCCATCATTCCTAGGAATATTGTGGGATTGGGATAGAGGTGAATCCATCCACTCTGATAACTCTAAGTGCATAACCCACTTCCAAGGCTAATCCCTGCAGGATCACCACTCACTTCTGCTGCACAGTCGGTCAAGGGATGCACTCCGAAAGTTCTGGGCTCTTCTGGTTTGTTCCTCTGCTGTGGGATCCTGAAAAATGTTCCAAAAAATTTAGAACAGCTTTTCCCCAGGAGCTTTCCCAGGCACGCTGGTCACAACAAAGGTTGGTTTGTTATAACTTGAACTTTTTAATTTTATTTTAAGAGCCCCATTTGCAGCAACTTGGAGAAGGTGCAGCAGCTCAGAGTTATCCCCAAATTCTCCAGAGAATGAGAAGCACTGTCCAAACAGGGAAGTTGTGCAATCCCAGAGCAGCAACTCCTGCTTTTCTAATGCCACTCCAGGCAGCTGCCACAGCAAAGTCTCATGGAATGGGATCCATTTTTCTTGTGATTTTTAAGGAGCTGAGCTCAGCTGCTCCTTTTTCCCTCCTCACCCGCCGTTCTCCTTCTCCTCCTCATCCTCAAAGATGGCAAATGCAGGAGTGACAGGGACAGCAATGTTAGTTTTCAAACATCCACCAGGCTCTGAAAAGAAAAAGATAACCCCTGTTATCTTCACGCAATAGTAAAGATTATTTACACAGCCACATTCTCCCCCCTCTCCTGGGCTCCATGCAGCTGCACCTGCAGAATTCCCATTCCAATCACCTTTCCTACAACCTCTTGGAAAGAAGATTTTTCCAGCCCAACCCCTGATGTGAAATCTCTCTCTGCTCACTCTTGTAAAGCCCCTGGGCTTCAGACTGGCTCAAATCTTCCACAGCAAGGACTGGTGGGAGGTGCCAATGGGAAATAAAGGATGGAATCCCAAGGGCTGGGAAAATAAAGAGCACACACCACTTTTTCTGCAAAAGGCTTCAAATTGTTCCTCACTGTCCTCCAGGAGAGATGGCTCAGGCAAGAAGGGTGTTTGGAACATATCCATGAGAACACCTAAGGAAGAAAGAAATAATACTATTCTGCCTTCTTTGCATTTAAAGATCTCAGACAACTAATCAGACACAGGAAGGGCTAATTTGGCCAGCACACCCTTGGTCATGGCCCTTTTTATTCCCTATCCAAGGGGATGTTCCAAGTTTCCTGAGAGAGGAAATTTTCCTTTAATTTCTCAGATTTTTGGAAAACTTAGATGTTTTTAGGACTAGTTAATGCCACAGGCTTTTGGAGTTTATTCTTTCGTTTTTATTCAGCTCAGCATCCAGCAGAGCTGACTGTGAACTTTCAAATTAACGTGGTTTAGGTCTTCACCTCCCAAACAGGATTCTGTGAAAAAGCAGCTCAGACAACACACTCCCAAAGAAGCCTGGCAGTGATTTATCCAGGAATTGATGGGATGCTGTTAAAACATCAAGTTCTGGTTCAGAAGTTTTGGGTCACCCAGACAATCCCAACAGACAATGAACGATTTCATGTTATTTTCCTCTTTGAATGGTGCACATGCCCATCCCTGAACAGCTCCCTTGCCTAGAAAAGGCTCCACTAACATTTCCAAGGAGGATCTCGGGGACTCCAGGGGAAGGAAAACTTTATTCCAGACCTTACCCAAAGCTTCCTTCGTGTGGACTGTGGGTGATGGCTGCACCTTGAAGGGTGTTGTCGTCCCCATTGCTCCTCCCAGCGAGGTATTGGGGGTGGCTTGGGAAGGATTTCCACAGGCAAAGGAGGAATTCCCAACTCTGGAGGCTGGAAAACACAACGACAAGATCATTCCTGAAAGAGCCTGGGATTGTTTATGAGCATTCCAGCAAAATGTTAGTGAGGGAAGTAAACAAAAGGAGTAGCAGCGACACAGAATTGGAGGAGAGATTTTGGCTTGTTCAGGGATTTGCATGGCAGGTCCCCAAGGAAGGTTGCCCTGGAGGGCAAGAGGGACCTGGGAGAGCTGGGTGGCTTCCAAGGAATGGATCTGCAATTCCCAGGAATGCTCTGTTCCCAACACAGAAGGTGAAGCAGGAAGCCAGCGAGGACAAGCAGCGATTCCCAACCGTGCTCCAAAGGGAACTGCTCAGAACACGGGAACAGGGACTGGATCCATGTTCCACGGAGGGGATAGAGACCCTGCACAGACATGCAGGGGTGGAGGTTGGGAAGTCAAGAAGCTTTGCCAGGGTTGGAGCTGGTGTCCACAATCAGTTAACAATTCCCAGCTGGAAGCAGCCACACCAATGGCATCAGTCTCCATGCAAAGATTCCTTACCTTGCTTCACATCCACAGCAGGAGTTAATCCAGTGGATCCCTTGCTAGGGGACCTTTTGAAGAAAGAGTCACAACATTACCTTGGAATAAAAGCCATTTAAATGCCATTTCAATCCCTATTTCAATGAAGTGAAAGGTCCTTTAATAAAGATCACCCTGGAAAGTTTCTTCTACAGCTGCCAATAACCTAAGAGGCAGCAGAGTCCTTTAAAAAGGTTAAAATGCATTAAAAGTGCTCCTTGGACACAGTTTGCCTCCAAAGAATTCCAGAATAAGAGTAACTGTTCCCAGCTTGGCCAAGCCCTCTGAGCCACCCTGGGTTTCTCCCTCTGCCCCCCTCATTTTGTGGCCAAGTCCCACAGCAAAAGTGCAGCACTTTTAATCGTTCTCTGAAGACCCTGGAGTGGGATCTGCAGATTCCTGGGGTTTATTCCAGGCATGCTGGGGTCAGCCACGCATTACACACCAAATTTCCTCTTACTGCAACTAAACCACGGGGTAAAAGGAACTAAAGGTGGCCATGAGGACCAAGTTTGGCCCAAGTTTAATAAATAGCAGTTTCAGGTCAGGTTTTTTTTTTTTCCTGAAGGGGAAGAAAAGCTTCTTTTTAAGCTAACTCTCAATGTGCAACCCTGAAGACACAACTGCAGAGGAGTTCACACTCACAGTTGTCCCACATTCCGAGGCAGAGCTGGGTTGGGACGAGCCCTTTCCTGAGCTGGAGCAGCACTGAAGTGAGGGTGCAGCAAACTGTTCTGGAGCTCCCCAAGCTGTGCCCGAGCTCCAGCTGGGTCCTTGTCCTCTGGTGCTCCCCAGGGAGAGGCTGCTGGGATGTGGTCACCAAGGGGCTTCGCTGGTTGCAGCCTGGGAGTGGTCGCTGGTGGTGCCTGGAGTTGGGGCTGCTCAGGCACCAGAGCTTGGCACTTGGGCACATCCAGCCCTGGAGCAGGTGCCATCCAGGTCCCTGGGGTGTGAGATGTGCTGGGCCTCACAGGTGGGGGCACCTTTAGGGATGAGAAGTGTTCTGTGACATCCAGCTTCCCCCCAGAAATGCAGCCATTCCCATTTTCTCTACCAGCTCCACCTAAAGAACCTTTAGGTTCACCACCACATACAGCCATTCCCATTTTTCCTGTTAGTTCCATGTGCCCAGAACCCAAGAGGGCTTTTAGCTGCATCTCAAACTAAACTGTGGAGAAGCAAAAACCTTTCAAATCCGAGTGTTGCAAGCTGTGCCAGGTTTCCACACTGGTATTGCAGCCTCAACCTCCAGGTTGGGCTAACAACCAACCCTGGTTCCTACAGCATGGCTGGATTTTGTGGGATAAGCCTAGGCAGAGCATTCCTGTCCTTTCCAGAACCCACTCACCACCCTCTGGTTTGGCTCAGCTGCTGGTTCCAGTCTTGTTTCCTCCAGGCTTCTGGAGAGCTGCGTGAGCTGATCCAGCTTCTTCTGCAGGGCTTGGAGTTCCAGGACTGCCGACTCCTTTTTTCTCATCGAGTCTTTCTTCTCCTCCTCTAAAGGATTAAAGAACGATATTAAATAATATTAGATGCCATGCTGATGGCTCACTGTGCCTCCTGTCTCCTCAGCAGAGACACCACTAATCGTGGCACTGAAAAGAGGAACCCAAGGGATGAGCTTAACCAGGAAACAGCCACTTTGAGAGCTGGAAAAAAAAAGGAATATGGGAATACCCAGTGCCTGCTGCCTCCTGAGGAGCTCATCTTTCCTGGAGTATCTCCTGGCCCTGAGCTCCTCGAAGGAGAGCTCAGAGCCTTCACACAGGAGCAGGTTCTTGTCGTACATCGGGATCTGCTCCCAGCCCGCGGCGCCCGGCAGCGGCTTCGGCACCACCTCGGACTTGGAGATGTAGGTCACGTAATTCCTGGGAGAGAGAAGGGGGAAAAAAAGGGCCAGGCTTGGGGGATTTATCCCAGGAGAGAGCTCCTTTTCCCACAGTGGGACTTTAAAAGCACCACCCAACTACTTACACTTCTTTTCCAGCAGCACAGCATTGAGAATCAGCAGCGTCTAGACCCTGCAGCAGGGAAATAAAACACGAGAAAATGAAACCAAATTAAGTTCAAGCAGCACAGAATCCACTGCTAATATTATTCCTGTGATTCTGGGAATGTGTCAGGCCACTGAGTGTGTCCCAGTGCTTCCCAGATGAGACATTCCTATGGAGATGTGATGCTTGCAGCAGGAAAATAGCAGCAATACCATCTCAAAAATCAGTTTTGAGACACACCAGATAGAGTCACTCTTCCCTTATTCAGCCAACCCAAACTCTACCTGAAACATCTTTCCCAAATAATTCCTCATTTACCTGACTTTTGCAGGGATTAGGACTCGAAACACCTTTTGGAGGAGCCATTAGATTTGCAGCATGGGAAGTCTGAAGTGGTTTTACAACAGGAGCATCTGGCACAGAAAATAAAATGTAAGTATTTTTCACTCAATAAGTAAAAATTGTTTGCTCATTTGAACTTTTATGAACTTGAAGCACTGGAAAATTAATAACTTGGTTTGAATACACTGCCCTTAAGAATTTTTCATGTAAAGAAGGAAAATACTGTGTTTTTTACGGGAAATTTGGCTTTTTCAGTGACAAAACTCACTCATTGAGGTAAAAAAATTAATTTAGTGCAGGTACAGATTAAACACCTCACCTTGCACAGGAGGATTCCGAGGATCATAACTCTGCAGGGAGCTAAATTGCAAAAAAACCCTCAGTTATTATAATGAAATCACCTGTCCCTCACGCATCCCCACCTCCCAGCAATCTTGGATTTCCCTGTACAATTATGCCATGAAATAGAACACTGAAAAGCATGACTTTTACTGTATATGGACATCTCCACAGCTGCAAAATTAAAAAAGCCTTCAAGAGGCAGCAGGAGAACAGAATTGGGCATTTGTTTAATGTTTTACATTACATTTTACTTTAGAAAGCTAAATGCAAAAAAACTAAGAAGTAAATGCTTAACTTCAAGACTCAGCTCAAGGATTTGCTTTACTCTGGGATATTGTTTTTTAAATACACATCCCAAAACACCCAGTAAACATTCAACAGCAAAGAAACGTTGCTAAGTTTAAACCCCCCTTTACTGAAAATAAGCACGCAAGGAAAAAAAAATAAAAATAAAAATCAATCACATGCTAGCCACGGTTAATTATGAGTAATTATGAGCACTGAGTAAACGAGTAGGAAAGGCTGCAGAGTTACCAGTGGAGCTGCTGCAGGCTCTCCCGGGGCTGTGCCTGGTTGAGGAGCCCTTTTTGGAGCACAGCTCCTGCTCCCTGCACGTTGCCTTCCTTCAGCAGCAGCTGAGCCCAGGCCAGGTAGAAATCCGAGGTGGTGGCTCCGATTCCCTGCCCGTGCAGGTACTCAAAGTACTGGCAAGGGGAAGAGATGAACTCTGCCTGCACGACACAAATGCACGAAGCCATCAGCACTTCCAAACACATCCAAAGGAGTGGCAGCCAAAATAAAAAAACAGAGTTTCCTAGTTATCATATAGGAAAGCATCGTTTTCTAAGGGTAAGATAAGTTAATTCAAATCTCTTCGAGCTACCCAGCTTAAAAAACACACTCTTGCTTTTTTTTCTGGTCTCCCTGTTCTGCAGAAGATCAGAATTCCTGAGGCCTCCTGCTCCTCCCCAGGCTCTCTGCAGTCCCAGAAGTGCGGCGTGAATAGATCAGGATAATTTAATTCCCAGAAAAACGCACCAGCTTGATGCAGTAGCTCACAAAGCGCGGGTCCTGGTGGTACCTCTTGTCGCCCACGAACACCTTGACCAGCTCCTCCAGCAGCCCGGGCCAGCGGCTCTGCTTCTCCTGGACAGGGAGACATCCCTCTGCCCACTGCAGGTACCTGCAACCATTCCAGAGTCAGCTCCCGGGCAGGGATGGGGGCAACACCCAAACCGGACACGCCAAACGCCGAACCGGGGCCATGCTTACCTGTCCCATGGCTCCAGCGGGTCGGGCCCTCGGTAATTCCGGATCTGAGCTTCATAATTCCTGCAGGGAACACGCCGGGATGAGTGAGGGTGGGAAGCGGGTGAAGGTTCTGCCGTCCCCGCAGCGCCGCGCGGCTACGGCACCCGCACAGCTCCGGGAACCGGGGCACTCCCCGATGCCCTTCCCCATCGGGTTATCCCATTCCGTTATCCCGTTTCCCATCCCGTTATCCCGCTCCCCGCTCACCGTCCGGGCCCGTCCATGCTCGCCCGCCCCAACCGCTCCCGCCGATTCAAACTGGCCGCGCGCGGCCCCGCGCCGCCTCCCCATTGGCCAGCGCTCAGCCCACCCCGCCTTCCCATTGGCGGACACTCCCGTCAATCACGCAATGAACTCCGTCCTCCCCAGGGTGCAATTCGCATGGCGGCCACTGGACGGCGCCCTGGTCACATCCCCAAGGAAAATGCGGGATTAAAGGAAGGATTGGGAAGGGAATGGGAAAATCTGGGAATGCACGCGGCGCCTCCACTCCCTCTCCCCCAGCCTCATTTCCAACCTCCACGATATCATGGAGGAACCACAACCCTCTCCCGTCATTAACTCGGAGGCAATTCCATCGTTTTTCCAAACTGCTGAATTTATTGTGCTCAAGAGCTGCTCCATTCAGCATACACCGGTCCAGAGCTGCGTATAAAAGTGCTGCGATACAATTCCAGTTACAAGAAGGAGTTATTCCATAACACACCGCCCACGGCACCGTCCCTCTCCGGGCACAGCCGGATACTCCGACTCCCCCCTCCACATTCCAGAGGTTTATACCAGACTTTACATGAAATAAAGCTCCTTTACAGGACAAAGCTGTTTGTTCCCACCGTGCAACCGGGGCCCCAGGCGCGGGAGCAGTCAGGGAACACCTGGACAGCCGGGACTCAGCTCCATTCCCTGATCCCCTCCCATCACGCTGCGCTCTGGGAATTCGGGCTCCTGGGGACAGCCGAGGTGGGGGACAAGTTTAGGATCTCTTCAAAGGAAGGGCCTTCATCCTCCAGGGGTATCTCTGCCTCAAACATGCGCTGCAGCAGAGCATCCACTGTCCTGTACCCTGGGGCCACAAAAAAAAAAAAAAAAAAAAAAAAAAGAAAGCCCTGTAAGCACCTGGTGTGCGCCTCCAGATACCTTCAGGCTTTTAAAACAGTCAAGAAAATCCCCCAAATTACACTCCCTGTTGTTCCACCCCATCTGATTTAAGTTCTCAAAGATAAGGCCATTATTTGGGATTTTAAGCCCTTCTATTCCCACACAATGGAAACCTGAGGTACAGCAAGAAAGCCAGGAGAAGAAGGGAAAGTAGGATATAGTCACCCCGTGATCCAAGGCAGCAGGAATGCAAAGCCCATGGAGGAAGGAGAAAGGAAAGCAGGTGTCTTGGCACAGCAGGACCTTGGCCACCAGGGCAGTGTCTCCAGAGGAAGGTTAATGAAGACAAGGAGCACAGAAGGGCTGAGGTGGGAGAGGAGAAGGTGCTACAGAAGTAAAAACAAACAACAAACATCCAATGTCCACAGCTGTCCCAAAGTTTCCAGGTGGGTTTCAGCTGCTTTTAGAGCCCCTGAGGAGCAGCAGGGCTTGGGATCTTCCCCAGGAAGAGCTGGGAACCTCGGGCCTGGACACCCTGGAGGGTCACACTTACGTTTGGAGGCAATTTTGAACACCAGCCCTTTGCTCTGTGGCTTCGTTCCACCTTCCCCCTCAAGCTCGTGCTCTGCACTCTCCATGTTGTCAAGGAGCTGTTCCTGCTGGAGCTCATCCCTGCACAGCAAGGGCCAGGAATTACCCTGGGGACAGGGCACATCCCACCCTGGGAGCCCTGCAGGGCTCTCAGTGGGGCAGCACAATCACCAGCCATGGGATTATTTTCCAGCATCTTTCCTGTCCTCCGGGCTGGAATTCCCAGCTGGAAGAGCCACGAGAGGCAGCAAAGCCAACACCAGTGGCCTTCTACTGGCACCTAAACCAGCAGAGGAGCCAGAACTTCATGACAGGGAAGAGGAATCTCCATTTTCCAGGAAGATGAGCCAGAACTTTGTGACAAGGAAGGGGAATGTCAACTCACACCTCGACACAGAGGGTGGTTTTCCCTCATCAGGGGTGCCAATCCAACATGGGTACATTTGGGGGGCTTACTCTTGAACTCCCATTCCCAGCTCCTGGATTTTCTGCTCGATGGCAGTTTCCACTTCACTCTTCTCCAGGGAGTACTCCACAAAGAAAGCTTCCAAGATGAATGACACAAAGATGCTGAAAGAAACAATGAGCAGGGTTGAGGCAGCATTTCCTGGCTGGCATTGACTGTCTCAGTATTCCCAGGCTCACTTCCCAGAGCTCCATCCCCTCCAGGTCAGAGCAGCACCCAGTGGGGACAAGAATGCAGCAGATCCTTCTAAACACATCCCAGGGGCAGATCCCCTTTTCCATCTAAAGCAGATGGAATCATCCCAAAAAAACATACTTGACAATGATGATCACCATCACAATGTGGAAGGCGATGAAGTAGAGCTTGGCTGGCTGAACTGTCACGTTGGCAAATCCATTGGCAAAGAGTGGAGTGGGAGTTAAGGGAAAAGAGGGAAGGAGGAGCTGAGGGAAGAACCAGGATCCCAACAAAAGCCTCTGAGGGACCATCTGTGCTACCTGTCCCTGTGCAGAGCGTGGATCTGAGAACAACCCCAACCTCCCCCAAGGACCAGCAAGGCAAATTCCCAAGGATCCAGCTGGGAATGTGCTCCACAAAGGATATCATGCCACTGGTTGACCACGGTGAGCTCCATGAGGACAATGAAGGATGAGGCAAAGTCGTTGAAATTATTCTTGCAGTACCTCCCACGGGCAAACAGGGAATCCTTGAGAGCTGGATTCCCACACTCCAGGGCGTGAGGAGCATTCGAGTTGGCCGGGAAGTACTGGATTTTCCCATGGAATAACTCCATGCCAATGATAGCAAACACACAATACACAACCTGGGAAGAGAAAGCCCATCACCTGCTTCTCCAGCAAGCTGCAAGCCCCAGGGCAAGCTCAGCATCCCAGCAGGTTTTCCAGTTTCCATAGGCACAGCAAGGGGCTGGGGTGCAGCACAGACTCCAAGAGCCCCAAGCCACCAACAGCAATCAACAAGCAGCAATAATTAACCAAGAACAACAAATACACGGATAGGAAATGTTCCCAAATCATAACAGAGGCTCATTTGAGGAAATTACTTGAAATCCAGGTCTCTCATTCAGCCTCTTGCCCAAACCATGTTTTGATTCCTTTTGATGCAAAGCCCAGGCTGCCAGAACACCCCATGGATCCAAGGGGGAAGTCCTGATCCAGGGAAAAGCAGGAATGCAGCCCCTCTGCACGCTTTGCTTGCACAATGGCCACGATTCAAACGGTCACTTACAGTTCCAAGGGCCTGCCATCCAGGGAATTGCATTTATCCCCTTGGAAACAGCATGAGTGTGAGATTTAAGGCACATTTATGTGAAACTGGAGTGCTTTGAGCCAGGATACCAGGAGTTCTTACCAGAGTGAGCCCACCAAAAGTCAGCATGGTTGGGACGATGTTTATCAGGGTGTTCATGATGACCTGGAACCTACAGAGAGCCCACGCTGGTTATTGCCACACCCTGGCCACCACATGCTCCCCACAATCCCCCAAAAAAGCCTCCAAGGAGGCTGCAGCCACTGGGCTCATCCCAGGCATGCTGGGACAAGGCCTCGGGATGCTTTGTGGAGTGGCCATGGTCACACAGCCTCTGGCACAGACCAAACCCAAAAACCATCTCCCATCCCACTTCCTGCCTCACCTCTGAATGCTGTCAACAATCCGGATCAGCCTGAGGACTCTCAGGATGAACACAATGTCCAGGATCTGCTGGCTGTTGTACTTCATGGCTGAAAAACACCCAAATATATTTTTATAATGAAAATAACACCGGGGGAAGCGTTTAGATAAAATTTTCATTTGTTATTATGTATCCTTGTTAAACACTAGTACGGAGCTAAAAAAAAAAAAATATTTAAAAAAGGAAAAAAAAAAAAAAGGAAGACTGGGTTAGTTCTTAAAAACCCTCCAGAAATTGCTTGTCTGGTCACAAAGCCTCTCAAGCCTGAGGTGCTTGCAGAAGGCTGGGAAGGACACCAAGATTCCCAAGGCATGCAGGCTGCTCAAGCTGCACTTACTGGACTTGAGGGTGGCATTGAGAATCGTTGCAGTCAGGGCAGCAAAGATGATGAGAGTATCAAACCTGGCATGAGGGAAGGGCACTGCCGTTAGATTTTGGGGGACAGGAGTGGGGTTTAAACAAGGAGTGACCCCTGCTCCTCACAACAGGGCCAGGCAGCCCTGGGTCAGCTCAGACTATGGGCACATGGGACAGCTTTGTCACAGCATCCTCTGATTGATCTTAAACAAAACCTGGCACAGGAGCTCGGAGCTTTTCAGTCCTTGAGGAGCTGAGCACAGCACACACCACACAAACTTCCAGCCCACTCACCAGTTCCAGAACTGGGTTTTGCCAAAGAACTCCCTGGGTTCATAAGTGTAGACCTTCAGGAGGATCTCGATGATGTACAGAGTCAGGAACACCCACTCTGCATAGGAAATGTAGGGGCTCTCCTCATCCAGAGCAATGAAGATGGCATTTATCAGGATGATAGCATCAAAAGTCCAAACAAAAGCCCTGCAAGAACCAGGAGAGATCAGTCTGCAGCTCCCAAGGAGGTCAAAGGCACGCAGTTACTTCAGGAGCTCTTTGCCTCCTCTCTCAGAAATTCTTTACCCATCAGTTCTCCCCAAACCTGAGAGTTTGGGGGAGGCACTGAAGAGTTTAGTTTTGCTCTTGAGGTCCAACACAGAATTTGGGTAACAGGTGTCCAGGGAAGTGATTTTTCCCCACCTACTCAGTACTGGTGAGGCCACGCTCAAAGGTGCTGAGGGAGGAGCCAGGGTCAGCTGGGCTCCCCAGTACAAGAGAGGCCTGAGGACATAGAGCTGGTGCATTAAAGGGTCACAAAATTGACAGAAGGACGGGACAGTGGAATATGATGTGTTGGGAGAGCTGGGGTAGTCCAGCCTGGCAGGGAGAAAGGTCAGGAGCAGCTCCTGTGCATAAATACCTGATGGGAAGGTGCAGGGAAGATGGAGCCAGACTCTTCTCAGTGATATCCAGTGGAAGCACAAGAGACAAGGGGCACACGTTGAAATACAGGAATTTCCACTTAAACAAAGAAGTTGCTTGGGTTTGTTTTTTTTAACCAGGGGTGATCAAGCACTGGAGAGGTTATGGAGCCTCCATCCTTTGGGAATACTCCAAGCCCAGCTAGGATAGCCTTGAGTAACCTACTCTGGCTGACCCTGCTTAGAGCAGGGGGGTTCCACTAGCCCATCCCTAGATGGTCCTTGGAACTGTGGTGGTTTGTAAAGTCTTTGTCTCCATAGACTAAAGAGGGAAGTCTCCTCTTTCAAGCAAATTAGTGAAAGACTATTTCAGAAACGGTAAACTAAAGTTGTTTTTTATGTTTTCAGTGTGAAAAAAAAGAAATGTGTAAGGGAAAGGAAAGTAGTCTAAAGTTTTATTCTGAGGTGTTTTTTTCCTTATAGTTTCTAGTAATGATGTTTCTCTTTGTACTATTTAAAGCTGAGCCTGTTTTTGCCTTCGTCCTAATCCTATCTCACAGCAGGAAAATTTCAAGTTAGGAAAACAAAATCACTACAGCTATTTGAGGATTCTGGGAAGGTTTGGAGGTGAAAGAGAGCTCTAGAACTCTCAGTTCTAGGGAGCTCTATAACTCCCAGACCTGATAAGGCAGCAGGACAGAGCTCTGCAGCAGAGACTGCAGAGGTAGGAGCAGATCTAAGTGCAGCGCTTTGCACCTGCGTGCCAAGACACAAAGCGCAGCCTAATGGCAGCAAAGCCCAGCTCAGGCAGCGAGCTGGCTCCTCCACAGTGACAAAGGCAGGCCAGGAGCAGTGGCAGAGCCCCCGAGGGTGGCCTGGCCACAGTCAGCACACCCAGGTGAGCCCTGCCAGACTCACCTGTGCCTCACGGCGCCGCGCAGGAGCCGGCTGGGTGTGGATCCGTACAGGGCCGGCGCCCAGCGTGCCAGAGGGTGCCTGCGGATCTTCAGCGTCACCACCTGGATGTTGAGCAGGTCTGCCAGCTGCACGAAGGACTTCTTGTCTGCAGCACAGTGCCACGTGTCAGATCTCATGGCAAATAAGCAGTGCCTGCTAAATGCAAATCCCAGCCCACAGAGGAGTGGAAGCGATCTGGACTTGGTATCTGCTCCCAGCAAAGCCAGTCCTGAGTGGTATCCACCACAACAGGCTGAACTTGGAATTCAAACAGCTTCTCCATCCCACTCCTGGGGAACTGGGTGAAACCATGGGCCAGAAACCACCACAGAATGATTCAGAATGAGGAGACTGGCCCATCTCTCCTGATGTTTCTATTCCACATGGCATCTGATAGCAAGGAAGGCTTTCCACATCCTCTGCTGAGAACAGGAGGTCCCACATGCCATGGAAAGCTTGGCCTGATGTCAGATGGCCATGAAGGGCCACTCACAGCGTGTGGGACATGGGCTATAGCACAGGCAGCAAGAAGAGCCTTTCAGGACTCCAGGAATCTGGAGAACAGGAAGAGGGGTCTGGAGTCACCATTCCTGGTGATGCTCAAGGAATGACTGGATGTGGCACTCAGTGCTCTGGGCTGGGTGACAAGGTGGGGAGCAGGCACAGGTTGGACTCCATCTTGGAGGTCTTTTCCAACTTCTGTGATTCCGAGTCCCTCTGGGGCCACTACAGATCCCAAATCCCAACTCCAAACCCCTTGAAGGATCAGGCTCCTGGCTCCTCCCCAGTCCCCAGCGCTCACCTACGAACCCTTTCTGCTCGTCATCCGAGATGCGGAGCAGCAGCTCCCGGTGGGAATTGCTGGTGTCAGGAGCCACCAGCTTGACCAGCTGCTTCCACCGGGCTTCCCTCACCACGAACTGCCCTCCCTCGTCCTCCTTCAGGAGGTTGAAGGCCTCGATCATCTTGCGGCGCTTCATGTAGGCGAGTTTACGGATCTCGTTCTAGAGAGAGTGCCGGGAGTCAGGCAGCTCCAGGTGCCCTTCCCCCTTTCTTTAACAAATAAACTCATTTCCACAGCACAGAGATGCAAAGAGAGACCCAGGGGAATGACACGGGACACAAAGCACAGTGTGCTTAATGGTGTTTAACGGGTAGCTGTGGGTTCTCCACACAGCTCTGGAAGGATCAGCAAATTGCTGGATGCTGGGACAACACTGAAAAACCGGAAGGAAAGACAAAGGGTAGTGTCAGACAGGAAGGAGGTGACAAAGACCACGGGATCTGCATGGCCACAGAAGTAAAGAGGATGTGTCCACACATGCTTCCCATCCACAAGTGAATCCTGCTGAGAGCAGGGGTGGGGATCCTCTTCTGCACGTGACTGTGAGCAGAGGGACATCCAGCACTCTGCTTCCTGAGAAAGATCCAATTGCCTCATGGGAACACCCAGGAATTCCCAGCTCTCCCCATTTGATCATAAGTCCCAAACTGCCCCTACTCAGAACAAAAATTCTGATTTACTCAGACCTCCCATTTCCAGTTCCCTTGCTCTACAAGCACATGCAAAGATGCTGCACAAAAACAATTCCCTGCACGGAGACAGCATTCCTGAGCTAGGACTAAGCCTCCAAGATGATGCAGAACATGCTTCTTATCTGCTGGAAACACCATAGGATATTTCATTCAATGCCAACAGCAGAACTCCCAAAAACCCCATGATATGAAAAGTGGGTCTGTGCTTGTTGTTTGCAGAGCACTAAAGGCAAGAAGCCATTTCCCCTTCTCAAAGCTTTCCAAAGGAGAGCCCGAGGTTCCTGACAGAGAGCAGCAGGAATCCAATGGTCACAAGCCCCTCCAGGCATTACCTTCAGGTGTTTTTTGTAGTTGTTGTAGACCACAGCCAGGAAGAGAGACATGAAGATATAAGTGTTGACGATGACGAAGGCGATGAAGAACAGGGCGTACCAGGAGCTGAAGTCAAACGCTGGCATCCTAGAGAAAGGGACAGGGATTGCTGCTTGCCAGACAGACACACAGGGAAAGTGAGTCCACAAGGAAACAGACTCCCACACGGATTTCCCAGGGCCTGCCAGATCAAACTTGTCAGATAAAAGCTAAAAACTGCATTTGTTCAGCTAGAAAACACTTTTCTTCTGCCTGGTTTGTCAGGCCCTGACTGCAGGGGTGCAGGAGACAGCACAGAGATGAAATCTCTGCCAGTGTGGCCAAATTTAAGAGCAGACAAGAGGCAATGCTTCAGCCATATGCTGGTTTTTGGCCTCAGACCCTTGCTGCACTCAGATCTGCTTTTCCACTTGCTCTAGGATGAGCAGCATCTTATTTCTCAGTTTAAACTCCCAGGGTCCTTGTACCATCCCAGTTGTGCTCAAGGTATTTCCAGCACACAGACGACTGAGCCATTCCTCCCTGTCCTACTCCTGCCAGCACCTTCCCAGCACAAACTACAATGGGAATCCAGAAGAGAGAGGGATGAAAAGCCCAACACAGAATTTTAACTCTGCAGTGCAAGTTAGAAGCTGCACAGAAAGCCCTGAGAACACTTTGAGAGAAAGATCTGATCATCTGTACATGACATCTGGGCTGTTTGCCGTTGTCACCAGCACGTAGAGGTCAAACACAATCTCCAGGTAGTTTCTGAAGTAGGGCAAGCCTTCTGCTGTCTGGAGATTCCTAGGAGGAAGAGGACAGCCTGGAGTTAAGCAGTGGGATCACAACAACAGGAGCTGTGCCTATCAGCACAGCGCTTGCATTCCCTAGGAACTGTTTGGAGTGCCCCAGAGTATCCCAGGAGCAAAGGAAGTACCCACACCTCTCTCCAAACAGCTTCAAGGCCATGAGGGAGAACATGAGGAGGCTGAACATGAAGAGCAGGAAGACGTAGGTGATCTCTGGCAGCGTGTTGCGGATGCTGCGGAACGCCCTCCGGATCTGCCAGGGACAAGGGGAGGGTTCAGAGGCAGCCTGGCACCCCCTTGTCCCCCCTCACCATCCCATCTGCATCAAACCCCTCAACTGGGCTGCAACAGTCCCAGGCCTTTCCTCCTTTTTGTCCATGGGGGATCCTAGAAGGAAAGGCCCCAGCTACACAGCACAGTGAACTCAGGAGCCAAGGGACAGAGGGCCCCAGGGCACCGCTGAGATGTTCCTGCTGCAGGGAACCAGTGAAGGACACAAATCCATCACTCCGGGTCACAAAACACATGCCCTGAGCCCAAATGTTGAGCTGTTCCCTCCCTGCTGTCAGGCCTCCACAGCACAGTTTATTCATTTGTTAGTCAAGACCAGACCCGTCTTGGGCAGCAGGACAAAGATCTCTCCATGCTGAGAGGAATCAGAGTCCAAAGCCAGACTACATGTTTGAGAACACCATGACACTTGTTTACCCAGGAGACTTCCAGAAATCAGTAACCTGGTCCCTGACTCAGGGGGGAACACTGGGTCTTCTCCTGTGGTACTGTGTGAATCTACCCTTCTGTCCATCACAAATTATTGCTTCAGGCTGCTTCTGAAACAAAACTTTCTCTCACAGGACACTGAATTCTGCCATAAAACCTTTTTAAATCTCCTGGATTATGGAAAGCAGCAGGCTGTCTGAAAAAACAGGACCCTGCACATCCCACCAGACCTCTTCCTTACCTGGCGACTCTCTGCGAAGTTGATGAGGAAGACAGGCCTCACAATCCTCGACCATCGGATGCTCCTCACACCATACAGCCTGAGGACCCCATAAACAGCCAGGTCTGTCAGGGATAACTGTAGGAGAAAGAGGGAAAGCTCCCAGAATTAATGCTGGAATGTGTAACTAGATAGTAAACAAGATGATACAAGAGAGGCGCACACACAACAGGTTTGTGAGAGCTGGTTGGTTTTGCTCAAGTATGCCAGGTCTGGGATCCCAGGAAAGCAACATGAGGGGGAAAAGAACCACCTCCCCTGAACCCAGCTCACCAGGATTGCCACCATGATGCAGATGTTCTTGGTGTCCTTCCAGAACACGTTGTGCAGGGTGACTTTGGCAAAGTGTGTCAGCCGGCCAAGGAACACCAAGAGGCACACCACCTCCAGCACTGACGTGGCCTGCAGAGAGAGCAGGGCTCAGCCAGCACAGCCAGCAGCAGCAATGTTCCTTTTTGCACGATAAAAAAAAAAAAAAAAACAGGCAGAGCAACGTTTTCAGGCTTCCTTTTGTGGAATTCCCTGCCACAGGCAGGTTAGAGCCAGCAAGTCTGTGTTTGCTTAGGATTCAAGGAGAACATCTTTCACAATCACACCAGTAAAGGACAAATAAAGGCTGCAGAAAAGTCTGGCCTAAAGTAAAACTTGGCTTCTACTTTCACACGTGAGGACTGGACTTGAGGCCCAGAGAAGGCTGGAATTGATCTCTGGGATGGAGAACAGCAACAAGACTTTGTCCACAGTCACATGAGCCAATGATGGTGGCCACAACGGCTTCTACAGTCCCTGGCCAGCTCCTGTGCCTTTTTTGTCCCCATTTCAAACAGGTCATAGAATTATAAAATCACAGAATCCTTTGGGGTGAAGGGGACCTTAAAGATGACCCCATTCCACACCCTGCCATGGGGAGGGACACTTTCCACTACCCCAGGTTGCTCCAAGTCCCAGCCAACCTGACCTTGGACACTTCCAGGGACGGGGCAACCACAACTTCTCTGGCAAATCCGTGCCAGGGCTTCACCACTCTCACAGGGGATAATTTATTTCCAATATCCCATTTAATCCTGCCCTCTGGCAGTGGGAAGCCATTCCCCCTTGTCCTGGCACCCCAGGCACTTAGAAATAGTCTTTTTCCATCTTTCTTGGTGGCCATTTCAAGTACTGGAAGAGCCAATTAAGTCACTCTGAAGCTTCTCCAGGCTGAACAACCCCAATTCTCCCAGCTTTTTCTCACAGCAGAGCTGTTCCATCACTCTGATCAACTTGGTGGCCGCCTCTGGAGTCACTCCAACTTTCCACGTCCTTCTTGTGCTGGGGACCCAGAGGCTGGACTCCAGGTGAGGTCTCACCAGAGCAGAGGATCAAAAACATCCCCATCCACTGCCTCTTGGCACCTCTGACAAACCATTTTGAAGCAAGTTGGCTCCAGCAGCTGCATGTGCTGCTCCTACACCACAGACTCACCAGGAAGGGCAGTGGATACACAGCAGGTTCCTCAAACAGGGCAAGGGACAGGTTGAGGAAGATGAAGAAGTAGGTGGCTGTTCGCATCATCCAGTGGTTATAGAGGCGATAGAGCCTGGAGGAAGAAGGCACAGGCACCACAAATAAAGGCTGCAGGGCACATCCCCAAATGTGTCCTGGAGGAACAGCACTTGCTGTCCCAAACAAACATTTTTGCCAGCAAGGAATTTGGCAATTTGTTTCCAAATCAGTCTTGGAGCTGATGGATACTATGCTGCCTTTCACAGCAGGGTTAAATAACAGATTATTCATTATATAATGTATTTCTTATAGTAAACAATAAATACTTAACTGTGCAGCCACTTGGTTCTGCCACTGCAGCACCTTCCACACAGCTGAGGGCTGAGCCAGCTTCCCAAACCCTTCATTCCCACAGAGGCTTGGAAGACTTCCTGTGAGTTTTATTTTCTCCCCTCCAGCAAACCACAACTTTTTAATGTCAATACCCATCCTCGACGTACAGATGTGCTGAGCCCCGTTTGTAATCATTTCAGTTTAATTCCAGTTTTTGGCACCCCACCCATTTACCCTTCTTTAGCACCCAGACTTTTTCTGGCTGTTGCTGCTTGCCCACGGATGCGGTTACCTCTCCGCAGGTGTGTTTGGAGCGGGGGGAGCGCATCCCTCCTTACCTGACCGCCTCGGGGGAGGTCTTAAAAGGAATATTCCTGTTGTACTGCGCGTCGGAGACAAACGCCGCTGCCAGCAGGAGATCCTGCGGGAAACACAAGACAGCGGGTGAGGAGCCCCGGGGAAACTCCGCGGAGCTGAAAGGAGGGAAGAAAGGGCAGAGGGAGCCGCGGGGGCGAGGCGGTACCTGCGCCCCCGGCTCGGCCATGGCGCGGGCGGACACGGCACCTCCCCGGCCCCGCCGCCTTTAACGGGGCCGGTCCCGCCCCCGCGGCGGCGGAAGCGGGAGGCGGTGCCGGGCTCGGGTTCGGGCCGGGGCCGGGATGGTGCTGGAGGCGCTGCGGCCGCGGGTGGTTCGCTGGGCGCTGCTGGCCGCCTTCGCCGCCGGCGTGGTGGTGGGCTGGCAGGCGGGCCGGGCGCGCCGGCGATTCCTGCGCTGGCGGCAGCGATACCTCCAGCGCCGCCTCGCCGCCGCGCAGGAGAAGCTGGAATCGGCCTAAGCCCAGCCGGGCTGAGCCCAGACCTGGCAGCGCCGCCGCATGGCTCCTCCGGCGGCTTCCCTGGGCGCTGCCTGAGCCGCTGGGGAAGGACAGCATCCGTGGAATAGCAGCGCTTCTGGGGAAGGACAGCATCCGTGGAATAACAGCTCTTCTAAGGAAGGACAGCATCCGTGGAATAGCAGCGCTTCTGGGGAAGGACAGCATCCGTGGAATAGCAGCTCTTCTAGGGAAGGACAGCATCCGTGGAATAACAGCTCTTCTGGGGAAGGACAGCATCCGTGGAATAACAGCTCTTCTGGGGAAGGACAGCATCCGTGGAATAGCAGCGCTTCTAGGGAAGGACAGCATCCGTGGAATAACAGCTCTTCTGGGGAAGGACAGCATCCGTGGAATAGCAGCGCTTCTGGGGAAGGACAGCATCCGTGGAATAACAGCTCTTCTGGGGAAGGACAGCATCCGTGGAATAACAGCTCCTCTAGGGAAGGACAACATCCTTCTGTTGCTGCCTGCCGGAGAGGGTAAAAGAGGATGAGATGTACTAGTATAAGTAATTTATGAGTATTAAAGCCTCAGAGCCTTAAAAAAAACCCCTATTAGTTGCTGCCTGGATTGCTTCATGCCTGCAGAGCTGATGGCTTCTTCATGAGTGGTTTTGCTGAGCTCTCTCCTCTTTTTCTCACATGTGCATCAAATCGCTTGTGCATCACACACCTGCAGCTCCATTGACCTGCTTGTGCTAGTAAGCTGGAATGAATACTTCTATGGAGACAGATCACAGAATCGGTTGATAGATTTCTTGGAAACGTGTGTCACTAGAAAAATACAGAAGTCTCTCTGATGTAACTTTTAAAACTATTTGCTGTCATCCCCATCTTCGCAGAATGTGACTTTTGCAGCTGTCCAGAGAAAATGCTTCAATGAAACAAAGGGTTTGGAGTACATGGAACAATTTTGTTGCATCTGAATTTAGCTCCATTTTCATGGAAGTCAAATTAAAGAATGTTTAAATGAGGAATAGCATACTGTGTCCAGATAAGTTTTTAACCAAATCGTTTTATGTACTCATTGCGTGTCTGTGTCATGTTCCAAAAGTTAGAAAATCATAACAGAGCTGTCTTTTTATTTTGCCCTCCAGTGTTTCTGATAGATCCAGAAATGTAAATAGCCTGTTACATGATTGGGTTTTTTTTCGGATTTTCACAGTGTGTCTTTTTCATTCTTTCCTTAAATATACCTTTCAGGAGCTACGATTGCCTTTCTTAGTGGCCTCAGCAAGCATTTTTTATGTATCAACAATTTTAAGTGTTGATACTTGGTGACCAGGGTCTTCAAGTCAGGTGTGTCTGTTGAAATATGAGTGTTCACAATAGCATCGACACAGTATGGGCTGTCACAGAGACTCAACCGTTTATGAATATTTGATTTCTGTGAACGTATGTTCACTAGACATGGCTTTGTGCATATTTGAAATATATTGCTTTTTCAGTGCTCTCAATCACAGGAGCTTTGCCAAGCCACAGAGTGCATAGTGTGAGTGTTATTGCTGTAGTGCACTACTTTCGTGGTATTTCAACAGCAGTATTCAACATCCTTAAAAGATTGGTTTTTTCCAAGGTATTACTGTCTTGCAGCTGCTGCAGCTTTGCTAAAAGATGTTGAATTTATTCAAGATGCCGTTTATGCTCCTAAATCACTCGAGGTGAGTTTCCAGGGGAGTGAGAAAACACCTATGATAGAAATATGTTACAATTCAGCACAACACTTCTAGCACAGGAAATCCTAAAGTGAATTGTGGAAGGAAATGATGCATAATTATCTTTACATTGATGGGCATGTTTTGTTCATTCTTTAAATTTTAATTTGTGCAAAATTTGACAGACTGTGAAATGAAAGAGGCGATATTTCTGCAAGTTTCTTACGTTGGATTAAAACACCTACATTTCACTCATTTTATACGAGAGACATGCTTCAGCCTTGAAAGGGGGTTTGTTTTCTTTTAGATCTAATAGCGAGAAAGAGAGTAATTGGTGTAATGATGGGAATGTGCAATGTAGCACTTGACTGCATGGTAGTTTTCCACACTGAGATCAATGCTTGGGGCACTTCCTTCATGGGGATTTATCTGCCTCATAGAAACTTCAAGGCTTGCCTTCTCCAGACTGTTCCACTGGTGGTTAACAAAGAGAAATACTTGGAATTTGTGTTTGGCTGCCTGTCAGGTGATGAGATCCACCTCTGTCTGCATGTCCATCCTGATATAAAAAAGGGAGCCTGGACATTCCTGAGTCTCCAAGTGCTGTTCACAAGAGCTTTGTCCTCGGGGAGATACAGTGGAACCACAGAATGCCTCTTGCATAGGAAGGTGCTTTTGGAGCAGTATTTTTCTGAAAAAATATGTTTCTGTTCCTAATTTCACAGATGGTTTTGAGAGGAAGGTGGTTCCAGGAGGAGCTGGGCAACAGTATATAAACTGCTTGAAGTTTCTCTGGGGGCTTTTTTAGCGTTATTGATGCAGAATTTTTGCTGATCCATTGGCAAGTTTGAATCAGCCAAACATACCTATTTTTTCTTACCTGGATTTTAGCCCCGAAGCCTGGTCACATATCTTGGTATTAGGTATCAGCAAGTAAAAGTGAATAGTACAGGCACACACTGGAAACACCTAAGTCAAATTTGTGTGCCATTCTTAATTCTGGAGGGTTTTGTCTCTCTTCATTGAACTGTGCAGGGAAAGAAGTCCTCAGTCGTCTAATACAACTGGGTTTGAATTCCCCCCCCCCCCTTTTTATTGGTTTTTTTTTCAATTCTCTTGACTCTAGCCTTGCTTTTTGATACCATGGTATTTCAAGGGTGTTTCTGCTCCCTCTACCTCCCTGCCTTCATGGTGTTTGTTCTGTGTACTTGTATCAGGTTTCTTCCCATTCAAAGTCTGGTTTAAATCAAGATGTTACTATGGCCCTGGTGTTTCATGGGTCTTCTTCCAGCCAATAGCATAGAAGATTTGAGGTTTCCAAAAGTGTTTAAGTGTGTAGTAGGTGTAAATATTAGAGATGGCTTATTCTACAGAGATGCAACCACCCTTAAGTGTGAAACCCTGGGATACGTAACATATCAGAGCCACAAAGATGAAGGTAATACTTAAAAATTATAAGCCTGTTTTTTTAGCTGCTCTGTTGACTGCAACATGTTCTTTAAAAGAATAAAGCCAAAAATTATTTCTCTTTTTGACTTTGAAGTAGGTTTTAAATTATTTTCAGAAATGTATTTCAAATAAATTGTTCTGATTAATATTTGATCTCTGATTGCAACTTGATAATTTGCCTCCTTGTGTAGGGTTGGTTTGTTCATTTTTAGTTATTTTAATGGAGAGGGAAAATGTGAACTTTGGTGGCAATCGGGGAGATGCTAAGCATGCCAAAGCATGCCTCAGATTTGTATTTGCTTTATAAAACATATGGTCCAGAGAAAGGTAAAATACAATAATAGAATTAGTCCACCTGAAGCTGGATCATGTAATCTTTATCTGTGTCACAAGAGAAATGCCACTCAGTCTGAGAAAAAAAGTATTTCTGAATTGACAGAAGTCTGCCATACAATAACACTGCATGCTTGGGTGTACTAAGTTGTAGGTATAGGTATGACAAAATAATTCAGCTATCAGCTATTTTTAGCCTGTGAATAATTTGTGACAATAGAAAGTAAGGAAGAGATGAGCATTAGTATAGCTGAGTAACTGTTTCATTTCTGATGTATCTGCTTTTGTTTGACAGTGATCTCAAAATTCCTGGATCCAGAACAACTACTTTGAGTTTTGGTACAGATTCCAAAGCAGGATAGAGTATGTTTCAAAAGACACCTTGGAAAAATCCATTATTTGTCTATAACATGTGATATATAAGTGTGATGTCTATAGTTCATCTTAGTTGATGCAAATGTACTTTGAGAAATGTTTACTCGTTCATCTCTCCCCACCTTCATTCTTCCTCAGTGTACATTTTATTCTCCAGTACTCAGATGAGAGAGAGGAATTTTCTTCACATCAGCATAAAAGGAAAAATTGTTCAGTGACTTACAGTCCTAGTGAATGTATGTCTGAAATCAGGATTGTTTTTCCATCATGTATCAGTCTGTATGTTAACACATGTACAACAAATATCAAAATGCACTAAGTACCTGTAGTTCACCAGTGAATGTTGTCTTTCCCCTCTCCGTGTCTTCTCACGTGCTGATTTACCTGCTTAGATAAAGGATTTGTCTAATTGTAGTCAAAGAAATCAGATGCAGACTCCAACAGGGCAGTAATAAATGCAGATAAATCTCTTTAATGCTATAATCATAACCCAGCATGATTATTGCTCCCAGCTTTCCTTGTAGAAATGTGTAACATGGACTGATGAGTTCATCTGTGTGACTGCAGGTGTCACACAGGATGCTTTTATGCATGCATAGGGGGATGCACACCAAACATTTTGACTGCAGTGTTTTCCCCCTTGCCTGGTTCCAGTAGAGCAGAGCTCACTGTTCCTGAGCAGACATGCCTGTTGAGGTGCTGGCTCAGTTGCTCCATGGTGAAATAATTTCCTGCCTTGGGGCTTAAGCGTTTCATGTGCAGAGATTGACTTTTAACACTAGTTAAAATTCCTGTTAAGAACTAATTAGTCCAAGATCCATTCCACTACCACTTTTTCATGTGTGACCACGTCAGTTCTTTGGATCTCACATTCCTTCATGGGACTTGGACCCCGTATTTATTTGGAGATTAGCATTTTTCTATTCATGCATTTAGCTCTGTTTAGTTCTATCTTTTACAAAAAACCCCAAACTTTGTGGCTGTAGGATAAGATAAGAGATGCCCTCAGTCACAGGAGTAAAGAGATACTATATATATGAATGAGAAAAGATTTCACCTGGGGTCATGCTCCTGTGTTCATGTGCTTATATCTATGTTTATCTGGGTTATTTCCTTAAAACCCTCTTGCACAGTGCACGTGTACTGTGTGTGCTGTGCCCTAATGTCAGCAGCAAAATTCTTTATTGTGAGTGTAAATGGGGAATACAAAACAAGGTCAAGGGTTTCTGTGAATGAAAGATTTTTAAAACAGTCATTATTGTGAGAAAAATTTTGAAATATCTACTGGATTTTTTTTTTAATTCTCATATGCACAGATGTTTAAGGATGTACGTTGTCTATTAACTGAAGGGCAATCAACCAAACTGGATTATGTTGTGTTTAACAGCATTAACGGAAAAGGTGATGTGCTTCATTATAACACATCATGTATTTGCTTTGAAAACGTCTACAAATGGTGTAGAGCTTTATAGAGTTATGTATACATAGAAAATGAGAGTTTTTCACAGCTTGGGCTAGCAGGGTGTTCTTAGAGCCAGTCATCAGTTCAAACGTAGGAAAATCTAACTACTGATGGACAAAGTATCACAGCAGGCAGAGTAAAATTTAGGCAAACACTTTTTGTGCAGATACAAAGTTGTCAAAGCGAGCTTAGGAAGCATTTCAGGAATTTTTGTTAAATATATAAGCCTGTTACTGTTAAGACTATGAGTTCTACTAGTTCTTAAGTACTTTTAAGAGCAGTCATACAAATACCTCCAGTATTCAGAAAAATTTTCAACAGGTTAAAACTGCTGAATCAAAAAGAACTATTTTAATCCATCTGAAGCATACCTTAGAACTTGTGGAGCCTCTGCAAGTAAGTGGTCTTTGTTCTTTTTTTCTGTTTTTAAAATAAAGCACAGATAATCTTGCCCTTACTTTTATGAAGTGCAGTTTCTTAAATTCCATAGGATATCTCAATTTGGAAGGGGTAGATGAAGTAAAAACAGAATCTGATTGCAGGGCACAGCAGTGCCAGCACAGTACATTGATTCTTAGCAGCGATGGGAAATTTCACATTTGTGTCTGTGCTGTGAAGAGCAGGGTTCCTTTAAAAAGGCTGCAAAAAGCCGTAACTGTCCTGGCTGTATTCTCATCCTCACCAGGCTGCTTTAAGAGGCTGAACCACCACACAGCTGCTAAAGGCTTCTTACAGTTCTCTTGTAGCTACCAGGTATTTCTGATAATGCTTAGCTACTGTGTTAGAAACTCTCGCCTCAAAAGTGCCTGTAAGATAAAAGATGTTGCATCTTTGCTTGTTTATAGCTATGGGTATCGCTCAATTCTTTTTATTAAAGCTGATTTTAATTGTCAGCAAATCTGATTTTCAACAAATGAATCCAGGGATAAAAGCAAGAGAGCTAGCTGTGATAGTGGAGTTGCTGCTGAACTGAACTCCCTTAGAAATAATTCTGAAAAGACAAGAGTAGTGGTTTCCTAGAGTCTCCATAATCGTGCAAAACTCACATGTCGAGTATTTGAAAAAAATGTAGATTTGAGAAATAATCTGTGTCTTCCAGAGATGTGAATAGTATTTTTAGTCAGACTTTGCTATAGTCACGGTTCATTCTGAGGTGAAAATAGAAATGAACTGTAGCGTTTTGTTTTAGCAGTAAGTAGTTTGAAAGTAGCTTCACTTATTTGTATTACTGCTACTCGTATTTTGGGGATGATGCTGCAAGTAAAAATGGTGAAGTATTGTGCATCTAATGAGTGGTACAACTGATGTTGCAGGTTTGGAATGACACTTGGGAAGATGACAACTGTAATTGAGGATGATCCAAGATACACAAGAGGATGTCTGAGTATGAGGACCCAGGCTGAGTCCCAGCCCAGGAGTTCTTCTTATGTCCCTTGAGAGGACACCCCCGGGGTTTTTTCTTCATAAGGACTTCTGATCAGGCAATCTGTAGACTCCTGGTTTCATGTAAATAGTTATTTAAATTTTTATCTCTGAAAGCAAAGCATTTCTCTCCAGACTTCCCTGCAATTCAGTATCTACTGCCCTGGGTGTGCATTTTGCTGAGCTAATAGAAAACCTCTCTGTGATTCTGTAATTTCCAAAGGAACCGCATGAAGTCGCTTTTCTTTTTCTTGTCTCCATAGCTTTAGCTTGGCTCTTGCTCAAGGAGAGGAGTGACTCCATTGCTGTATGTGGTGAATTGTTAGTTTGGGGGGCTTTGCAAGTTCAGGGCTAAAATACGGTGTAAGAAAAGGCTTTTTTTTTGTAGCATTAGAGAAATGCTTTTCTGTGACATGTTGAAGGTCTGTTATTTTACAACTTGAAAGGGAGGAAACCAAGCCAGGCTGATGACACTCCTTTCAGCAAGGTTTGGAACATATTTGAGCAATTAATTCAGCAGGGTGCATTTGACTAATCGTCAGTGTTTCTCATACAGTAGGAGTGTTCCACCTAGTGTTTTTCAATAACAGCAAGCCATTGTGGTATACAGCAAGCATAATCTCCAAAAGCGGTTTGGGTTTTGTTTTAGTTACCCAACACTAGTCAATTTTACTGCTGTGAGTTGGGAAGTTTTCTCCAAAAGCTTGGAATGAATTTCCCC
This sequence comes from Sturnus vulgaris, assembly GCF_052056855.1. Taxonomy (NCBI): domain Eukaryota; kingdom Metazoa; phylum Chordata; class Aves; order Passeriformes; family Sturnidae; genus Sturnus; species Sturnus vulgaris. Next base: position 6,424,432 of record NC_142245.1, on the reverse strand, counting down.
GTTCTGCCCCCTTGGTAGGCACTGTTTCTCTTAGGAAAGCTTGTAGCCTCCACCAGCAGTGCTCCAGTTCAGCCTGCAGTGCTGGGTCTCGCATCCTTTTCCGTTCAGGTAACGAAACCATTTTGTTGGTGACCTCGCTGCCACGGGAGCTTACATTAGTCCAGTGTAATTTGTGAGGCAGCTGAGAGGGGAGGGAAGGACTGGGGCAGAGTACTAAGGAACTGAGAATTTCAGGCGTGACACAAAAGAAAGCTCAGATTGCTGGAAGGGAAACGTGTGCCCAGATTGTCTCGAAGCAGTGCTGCTGTCGGTTCTCGTTCAGTTGTGTCTTCTGAAAATGAGACTGTTGTATTCGTTGTGCTGTGCTAAACACTCGTCATTCTCCCAATGCCAGGAAACAGATGAAGCTTGAAGAAAGAGGAAGGAATTTGGAAGCGTACAAACAAGCTGAGAGAGGTTCAGAGATCAGGGTGCTCACTGGGGGCTGGGGCTGGGGTTAGGGCTGAGCAGGAGCAAAGCTGGAGCACATCAACCTCACCTCGTGTTTTCTCGGGGGCTTTATGGCCCTGGCAAGAGAGAGATGTTCACTGATGGGTCCCAGGCCGAGCCGTGAGCACAGCATGTTGTGTTGGAGCTGGGGTTTTTTGAGACGTTCAGCAGCCACACTCTCTAATAAAGAGTCCCGGGGTTTGTTGCTGCTCCTCTTTCATCCTCATCTCCAGCTTCCAGCCCTTTTCTTCTCTCTGTCCAGTGTGTCTTTTGTGTTCCTTTCTTGTCCTGTGTGCTCCCCATCCCATTCCCGTTCCCTACGGAGGGGGAGGGTGTGGAGACTGGGGGCTCAGAGGGGGATTGGGGCACCCCAAATTCCCTGGGAGAGGGAGCCGGGCTGCGCTGGAGGAGCAGGTGAGTCGGGCATGGGGGGGGGGGGGGGGGGGTCATGGTGGGTGCCAGAACATTGACAGGGAGGGGTGGGTGTAGAATGCATGAAAAACAGAACCATAAAAAATACCTAAATATAGTCTAAAAGGAATGTTTTATTGGTTTGTGTTTGGATAGAGGTAGGGTGTTTTTATAGATACTATAAATATAAAATATAAAGAATAGAAGTAGATAAAAAAATATAAGTAACCAATATATAAATATCTTACATCGTATTACATTACATTATATTCTATTGTGAAAATAGAAATATACAAATATTTATACTTTAAAAGGAATGTTTTATTGGTTTTTATTTGGTTAGAGGATGGACTTTTATAAATAATATAAGTAATATCAGCAAAAATATACAAATATGCAAAAATATATACTGACATAAAATTATTATAAATATATATGCATATATAAATATATGTAAGTATAAATATATATATATAAAATATATGTATGCAGTATGTAATATAAATAATATTATATCGATTTTATTATACCTAATATGTTACATTAAATAGTAGATGTTATAATAGTATGTAGCATATTAATATACTAGTAAAAAATAAATAGTATATAAATATATAATATACAATATAGACATATAAATCTACAGATATAAATATGAAAACTAAATAGAAAAATATATTCAAATATAATTTAAAATAAACGAGTTTTTCGTTTCTATTTGGTTAGAGGCAGAGCTTTTAAATAAATAATATTAAAAACTATAAACATACAAATATATATGGATATACATAAAATAGAAATAATATTAGTAATATAAATATATGTAGATAATGAATAATAACATAACATTGTATATATGATAAATAGAATAGCAATTAAATTGAATATATGAAATATGTATAGATTATGAATATAAACTAAATATTAAAAAATATATTCTTTTTATATCTAAAGGGTTTTTTTTCATTTGGTCAGAGGCAGGGCATTTTTAGTTTGGGTCGGGGTTTTTTTGGGGCGTTCATTGAGAGGATTTTATGACGGGTGGGGACTCTGGTGCTTGGAACTCTCTCCCTTCTCTGGCTGTCCCTGACAGGGCGGCAGTGCCGGGCTGAGTTGGGCGGCAGTGCTGCCGCCGTGTGGACACAGGCGGGTACTGCACCGTGCCCCTCTCAGGATGGCGGAAGGGCCCGCGGGCCGGGACCCAGCCCTGCGGCAACGCTCAAGATGGCGGCCGCTCCAGGACCCCGGCCGATAGGCGTCTACTTCAAACGCCTGCTCGCGCCCGCCGGCTCCCTCACGCCCGCGGCGCCGACGACAGCGTGGCCCTTGTCCGCACGCTCTGAAACGTCCGGGAAAATTGGCGGCGAGAGGATCGGCGTCGGCGATTTAATCAGGCAGCCCAGTGGACACAATGGGGGTCCTGATTTTTCCCGCCCTTTCTGCCGCCATTTTTGGGAGGGCAGGCGGGGGTGCCGCCCGAGCCGCCATTTTGTGAGTCCCGACACGCTCAAGATGGCGGCCTCTCTAGGACCCCGGCCGATAGGCGTCTACTTCAAACGCCTGCTCGCGCCCGCCGGCTCCCTCACGCCCGCGGCGCCGACGACAGCGTGGCCCTTGTTTGCACGCTCTGAAACGTCCGGGAAAATTGGCGGCGAGCAGATCTGTGTCGGCGATCTAATCAGGCAGTCCAGTGGACACAACGGGGGGGGGTCCTGATTTTTCCCGCCCTTTCCGCCGCCATTTTTGGAAGGGCAGGCGGGGGTGCCAGCCGAGCCGCCATTTTGTGAGTCCCGACACGCTCAAGATGGCGGCCGATCTAGGACCCCCCCCCCCCAGCGGATAGGCGTCTATTTCAGACGCCTGCTCGCGCCCGCCGGCTCCCTCACGCCCGCGGCGCCGACGACCGCGTGGCCCTTGTCCGCACGCTCTGAAACGTCCGGGAAAATTGGCGGCGAGCAGATCTGTGTCGGCGATCTAATCAGGCAGCCCAGTGGACACAACGGGGGGGGGTCCTGATTTTTCCCGCCCTTTCTGCCGCCATTTTTGGAAGGTCAGGCGGGGGGTGCCGCCCGAGCCGCCATTTTGTGAGTCCCGACACGCTCAAGATGGCGGCCTCTCTAGGACCGCGGCCGATAGGCGTCTACTTCAGACGCCTGCTCGCGCCCGCCGGCTCCCTTACGCCCGCGGCGCCGACGACCGCGTGGCCCTTGTCCGCACGCTCTGAAACGTCCGGGAAAACTGGCGGCGAGAGGATCGGCGTCGGCGATTTAATCAGGCAGCCCAGTGGACACAATGGGGGTCCTGATTTTTCCCGCCCTTTCTGCCGCCATTTTTGGAAGGTCAGGCGGGGGGTGCCGCCCGAGCCGCCATTTTGTGAGTCCCGACACGCTCAAGATGGCGGCCTCTCTAGGACCCCGGCCGATAGGCATCTATTTCAAACGCCTGCTCGCGCCCGCCGGCTCCCTCACGCCCGCGGCGCCGCCGACCGCACGGCCTTTGTTTGCACGCTCTGAAACGTCCGGGAAAATTGGCGGCGAGCGGATCGGCGTCGGCGATTTAATCAGGCAGCCCAGTGGACACAATGGGGATCCTGATTTTTCCCGCCCTTTCTGCCGCCATTTTTGGAAGGTCAGGCGGGGGTGCCGCCCGAGCCGCCATTTTGTGAGTCCTGACACGCTCAAGATGGCGGCCTCTCTAGGACCCCGGCCGATAGGCGTCTATTTCAGACGCCTGCCCGCGCCCGCCGGCTCTCTCACGCCCGCGGCGCCGCTGACCGCACGGCCCTTGTTTGCACGCTCTGAAACGTCCGGAAAAATTGGCGGCGAGAGGATCGGTGTCGGCGATTTAATCAGGCAGCCCAGTGGACACAATGGGGGTCCTGATTTTTCCCGCCCTTTCTGCCGCCATTTTTGGAAGGTCAGGCGGGGGTGCCGCCCGAGCCGCCATTTTGTGAGTCCCGACACGCTCAAGATGGCGGCCGATCTAGGACCCCGGCCGATAGGCGTCTATTTCAAACGCCTGCTCGCGCCCGCCGGCTCCCTCACGCCCGCGGCGCCGACGACTGCGCGGCCCTTGTCCGCACGCTCTGAAACGTCCGGGAAAATTGGCGGCGAGCGGATCGGCGTCGGCGATTTAATCAGGCAGCTCAGTGGACACACCGGGGGGGGTCCTGATTTTTCCCGCCCTTTCTGCCGCCATTTTTGGAAGGTCAGGCGGGGGTGCCGCCCGAGCCGCCATTTTGTGAGTCCGGAGTCGCTCAAAATGGCGGCCTCTCTAGGACCCCAGCAGAAAGGCGTGTACTGAAGAACTGCCGTTTTGTGAGTGCTGCAAAAACAACTGCTGGGGTGCCGGCTCGGGGCGTGGCTGCAGTACCGCGCTGTCTCCACAAGGTGGCAGCACTGCCCGGGCGCCGGCTCGGGTGGTGGCTGCAGTACCGCGCTGTGTCCACAAGGCGGCAGCACTGAAAGTGCGCCGGCTCGGGTGGTGGCTGCAGTACCGGGCTGTGTCCACAAGGCGGCAGCACTGCCAGGGCGCTGGCTCGTGGGTTGGCTGCAGTACCGCGCTGTGTCCACAAGGCGGCAGCACTGCCGCCCTCCCCACGCTCGCCAGCTCGTCCTGCCCGGCCAGGGCGTCTCTTGGCACCCCGAGCTCGCCCTCGCCCCTCCGCTCTATTTACAGGCACCGCCCCGCTCGCCGCTCGCTCCGGGCAGCGGCGGGGACGCGTCTGCCTTCCAGATCGCCCGTGAGGAGAACAGCATTGCTGCTCTGCTGGATTCAGAAATCCAAGTGCAATTCCTTGGAGACATTGAGGGGATGGCGGGCTGAGCGTCAAGCTGGGTTATGGCAGCGGGAATTGGGTGAGGAGGAGCCATCCCTCAGGATTAGTGAAATCCAACTCTGCCGGGTTTGGGTATCCCTGCCCCAAAAATTGATCCCACTTGAAGGGGACTTGGGGAAGCAGCAGGATGTGCTGGGGGCTGTGCTGGAACCCCCAAGCTTTGGTCAGGAATGCTGGGCAGGTGCCATTGCCCCAGTGGACACAGGCAGGACCCGGTGCCGGGAGCAGCCCCGCTTCGCTCCGGGGGAGCAGGGCCGGGCCGCGAGCGATGGTCCCGCCCCAGCCCTGGCAGGGCGGGGCCCCGGGGCGGAGCCGGGAGCGGTGATTGAGGGGCGGCCCCGGGGCGGTACCGAGCTGTACTGGGGGCGGTGATTGAGGGGCGGCCCCGGGGCGGTACCGAGCTGTACTGGGGGCGTTGGTTCAGGGGCGGTACCGGGCGGTACCGAGCTGTACTGGGGGCGGTACCGGGGCGGTGATTCAGGGGCGGTCCCGGGTCCGGCTCAGGTGTGCGGGTCCCCAGGGCGCCTGCGCGGGGCGGGGCCGAGGTGATTTAACTTCCGAAAATTGGCTCGGCCGCCATTTGCTCACTATGAGCTCACTGCGGACGGCGGCATGCGGTCGGAGCTTCGCACAGAGGGACAGGACGGACTTCGGCTTCCCCTCCTCTCCAACCCTCTCCCCCTCCTTCCTCCTCCTCGTGTTCCCCTTCTTTCTCTCTCTTTCCCCCTCCTCCCCAAAGCCGACGCCTTTCCCTCCCCTATTCACCCCTCCGTACTCCTCCCCGTGTTCCCCTGCTTTCTTTCCCTTTCCCTTCTCTTTCGGCTTCCCCTCCTGTTCCCCCCCTCTACCTTTCCTTCCTCCTCCCCCTGTTCCTGTTCTTTCTCCCTCAAACCCTCCCCTCCTCTCTCCCCAAACCTGACCCCCCTCCATCCTTCCTCTCCTGTCCCTACCCCGCTCCCCCTTTCTATTCCCCCTCCTCTGTTCACCGTCCCTCTCCCCCCAACCCAGCCTTTCCTTTCCCCTCCCTCTTCTCTCCGCATCCCGATCCCCCTCCTTATCCCTGCTGTCCCCTCTCTTTGTCCCTTGTCCCTTTGTTTGTTCCCCCGCAGCCGCGGGGTTCGGGGTGCCGGATAATAAAGCCCAGAGGGCCGGAGCCGGCGCCCCTCGCGGGAATCCCCCCACGGGGCCGGAGCCGCTCTGCGGCTCCCCCCACACACAACACTGCCCCACAGTGCCGGCTGTCCCCACATCACACTGGGGGGGCGGCCATGGGGAGGTCGGGGTGGGCCCCTTCCTCAGGAGGGGGTCCGGAGGGGGGTTGGGGTGGGGGTTAGGGGGCACCCCCTCCTTAGGAGGGGGTCGGGGGGTGGGGGGAGGGGTGGGGGGGCCCCTCCGGAGGAGGGGCCCTGGGGGGGGCGGGGGGCGGGCCCCCTCCGGAGGGGGGGGGTCCGGGGTAGGAGGGGTTGGGGGGTTAGCCGCCCCCCAGCCCCTCCTACCTCGGACCTGCCCCCCCTCCGGAAGGGATTCGCTCCCTGAGCCCCTCCCCAGGACCCCCTCCTCCGGACGGGGCCCCGGGGGGAGGGGGGGCGGGTGGGATGGGGGGGGAAGCAGGGGGGGGGGGCACGTCACTCTGCAGCGTGAACAGACACAAAAAAAATTGCCAAAAATACGAGCGGCCCCTCCCTTCCTGCCCCCCCACCCTCCCCCCGGGCCCCGGGCCGGAGAAGGGGGTCCCCGGGAGGGGGCCGGGGCGGACGCCGTCCCGAGGGCAGGGTCCGGGGAAGGGGCGGGGCCTGGAGGGGGGAACACCCCCTCCAGGCCCCGCCCCCCTCCCCGGACCCCGCCCTCCGGAGGGGGCCCACCCTGACCCCCCCCCTCCGGGACCCCCCCCTCCGGAGGGGGCCCACCCCCCTCCCAGGACCCCCTCCTCCGGAGGGGGCCCTTCCTAACCCACCCTCCCCTCGAGGGCCCCCTCCTAATGAGGGGAGCCCCCCCCTAACCCGCACCCCCCACTCCGGGACCCCTCCTAAGGAGGGGTCCCCCCAACCCCAGCCCCGACCCCCGGGGACCCGCAGTGTGATGTAGGGAAAGCCGGAGCCCCGGCGCTGTCGGGCGGTGTGTTGGACCGGCATGGGGACACCCGCAGAGCGGGCCAGTCCCCGTGTGGGGCAGGGACGGTGCGGGGCGCCGGCTCCGGCCCTCTGGGCTTTATTATCCGGCACCCCGAACCCCGCGGCTGCGGGGGAAAGAGAGAAAAGGGGGGATGGAGGATGGGAATTGGGGGGCAGACGGAGTATTCGAGGTGGTTGAGCCAAGGACGGAGGGCAGGTGGGGGTGTTGGGGTGTGCAGGGCAGCAGGGAGACGGGGCAGGGGGAGGTGGAGTGGGGGGAAAGGGAGGGTGGAGGAAGGTGGGGGAGGATTAAAGGCAGGAGGGGAAGAATTGCGGGGGGAACGGGATTAGGGAGAAGGGACGGAGGCGACCAGGGTTCGGGAAAGGTGGAAGGAGCAAAAGGAGAGAAGGGAAGGGTAGGGTAGGGTAGGGTAAGGTAGGGGCATGGGGGGAGCCGGGCCCAGGGGGGGAGGGAGGGGAGGGCTAGGGGGGAGGGGGAGGGGGGGGGTAGGGGGGGGGAGGGAGGAGGGGGGTGGGGGAGGGGAGGAAAGGGGGGAAGAAACGAGAGGTATAGAGAAAGAGATGTATAGAAGAAAACAAATATAGAGAAAAAGAGATACAGAGCCCAGCCCGGGCGCAGCCTCCCCCACGAGCGTCGAGGAACAAATGGCTCCGCCGTGCTCGCCCCGCGGTTTAAATCCCCCTCAGCCCCGCCCCGCGCAGGCGCTCTGGGGCCCCGCACACCTGTGCAGGCCCCGCCCCCCACACCTGTGCAGGTCCCGCCCCCCGGGGCCCCGCCCCGCCCGCGTCCTTCAAGTGCGCCCGAGCCGCTCCCGGCCCGCTCCATACGCGGATGCTTCTCTTGGGATGCGGCGGGACCACCGCTCGGAGCGCTGTGCCGAACCCAACGCGGGGGCTGCTCCCGGTGCTGCGCGGAGCTCAGCTCAGGTGAGTCTAGGGGTCGGTTCTGGGTCTTGCCGGTGCCTGCTGGCGCCTCCGAGTGCTGCCGCCTCTCCCTGGGCCGGCAGGGTGCGGGTCGCAGGAGCGGGATGGGATCGGGGCTGGGATCCGGGAACGGGATCGCCGCGGGCAGCAGGAGCCACCCCGGGACGGGCGCTGGGACCGAGCCTGGCGCTGCCGCTCCTGCTTCGGCCGCAGCGGGCGTGGGACTCTGGGCGCGATCCCGCTGTGGCCGTAGGGAGCCGGGGCTCTGCCGGTAACCGGGCCTGGGAGAATGGCGGTGGAATCGTCTCGTGCAGACGCTGGATCGAGGCTGGAACCGCCCAGGGCACGAGGAACGCCGAACGAGCCCTGGGAGGAGCCCCAAATGCCGCCGGTACCGCCCGCATCCCCCGCGGGAATGCACAGCCCCCGCAGCCCTCAGCGCGGAGCAGCGCCTGCCTCCCCTTTTCCCATGTCCCCACGCCCGTGGGGCTCCCGCCCGCCGCTCCCCTGTGGAACGAGCGGGGCTGGAGCACTGTGGGCGGGAGGAGCCGCTCAGCCGGGGCCAGGCACTGCGTTCCATTCAGGCTGCTTCTCCAACACCTGCCAGGTGAGATGCTTCCCCCTTCCCCTTGCTTTGCAACTTAAAAAAAGCTCTGCAATGGTAAACAAGGCAGCTGAGAATTTTCTTCTTTATTTCTAGATTACAGGATATACTGGGGGTGAGAAGGAGCCTAAAGTCTTTCAAGTACGTGACCCATTTGAGAAGTGAACTCACAACCTTTGCAGTGCCACTCTGCTCCAACCGACTGAGCCAATCTCTGGGTGATGGGGATGAACCTCCCAAGGATGGGAATCCTTGGCACCAACAAGGGAACTGCAGCTCCTTCTCTTCTGCTAAAGTTGCTTTGCACACCAACCCCTGCAATGGCTGTAGGGCAGAACTGGCTGGCACCTGACATGTCAGCACCAAACTCTTCCCATAATCCTGATTTTCCCACCCTTTCCAGGATTTACCCAGCAGCCGTAAATTTGCTCTTGTAATGTCCCCTTGCAGGGAGAAATGAGCAGGATAAGTCGTGGGGCTTCCTCTGCTGCAGGACCAAAGTTCTTCTGGAGAGTGGCAGGGGGCATTTCCTGCAGGCGAGTGCTGCCAAAACGATGGTAGCTGCTGAAGCTGGGGCTGCTTTTGTGATCCAGAGCTGCAGAGAGGCCTCAGTGTCTCCTGCTTGCTGCCAGCGATGTTCCTCGGTGTTTCTGTGTGTCCCAGCTGGCTGGGAACACGGGGCAGGGGGAGGCCAGGAGCAACCAGCACCTCTTGTCCTTGGGCTCTGCAGGGGAGGGGCTGTGCCTGCAGCGTCCTCCCTGTGCCAAGCACAAGTCCCGGGGATGGGCACGGGCGTGCCCAGCCAGCCTTGGCACGGACACGGCTCAGGGGCTGCTCTCAACAGGCACCTGAGGCCACCGACAGCCCAAAAGCCCCCCAAGAAGAGCTGGCATTTCCTGGGGATGGCAGCATGGGCCGCTTGCAGAGGAGCTCAGCAGCGATTCCTGGTTCAGAGCTGCCACGCACCTGCCAGGTATGTCCTGGCCTCCCTGAATCCCTTCCCTTCCAGCCCGAGGCCATCATCCAGCAGCAGCCTTAAAGTCAAGGCACTCTTCCCTCACAGATTTCAAATCCCAAGTAAGAGCCTGCAGAGATGCCTTAAAATCAAAGGTTTGGGTGGGATGGAGTTTTGTTTGGGTGAAGGTGGGAGTTTTTCAGGGAGCCAGCTGGAAGTGCAGAAGGGATGGAAAGCTGTTGCAGGTGGGTCCCACTGGAGGTGCACTAAAGGGCAGGGATGTGCATCCCTTTCCTGAGGGAAAAGAACTTGCAGAGGCCACTGCTGAGCCTCTGAGAAGAACTGAGATTCTTCAGGGAGAGTTGTCCTCCTCTGGGCACAGGGAGCACCTCTGGCCCCTGCCTTCTGCTTGAAAAGATCACCTGGAGCCTGAGCTCAGGGGAGTTAAATCAGCTGAATTCCAGGCAGCTCTGTCAAGTGTCTCCTGGGGGGGGCTGGGAGACGAGGGCTTTAAATAGCAAATTCTTTGGAATACCTACCTGTACCTGTCTTGATACTGCTGAGCTTCCTTGGAAGCTCTGCCGGTTCCTGGCACAGCTGGTGTTCAAGTGGCAGCTCTGCATGGGAATATCCACATTCCATGAGGCACTGTGAGGTTATGGCAGTGGGAATTGAGCAGGGAATTCAGGGCTATGGGGATAATTCATGGGAGCTAGCAAAGCTGATGGTGACCTCCAAATCTGGGCACTACACAGAGAACAATCCTTGTGCTGCCCTGTCAGCTCAGGCCCCTGGGCTGGGAAGTGTTGGGAATCAAATGTGCAGAATTCTATAAATCACAGCAACTGGCATCACCCAGAGGGACAATCCAACTCCCAAACAATTCCTCCACAATCCACTCTGGGGAGAAGGACCCTATGCCTGCCAGGAGCTCTGACTCTGCTTTTCCTACCAGCTCCTGAGCAGTGTCAGGGCCACCATTGAGGTCTTTAAAACCCAAATAAACCCCAAATCCCATACAGTGATTAATTCAAATAAAAAACTGCATTGTTGTCATTAAAAGCTCAAAACTCTGTTAAGAATGCTATGACAACAATATAATGGATTCTCAGGAACCTCATTAATGCTCTTGGTTTAATTTTTATGCGTTTTTAATCTCTCATTTGGCAGCTTGTAAAACTTATCCTGGAATTCAGAGGTCAAGCAGAATTAGCTTTGGATTGACCTTCACATCTGGTCTCACTGTGCAAGCACAACTTGTGCCAAGGTGGGTGAACTCGTCACCTCAGCTTTTCCCTCCAAAATATCCCCTCCTTATTTCCCTGTAGATGAACTCGGATCCACTCCTCACCTCCCCTGGTCATCCAAGCGTCCATTCTATTTGCTGAGCTCTCGCTGCAGGGACTGTCAGGCCTGAAGGGCTGTGAGTTCGTGTTCTTCTCACTGGGCAATCAGAAATTATTATTAATTAGACCACAGAAATGCTTCCTGAAACCTTTCCCCTTTCCTGCCCTTTGCTGGTACATCTCCTCTTTGTGCCTTTGAATTTACAGCAGTTCCCTAATGTCACTTCCCCTGCCTGCCTTCTGTGCAGCTCCTAGCTGGGAAAAACTGGGATAACTTAGGGGGACAGAGGTGAGATTTTTAGCTGGATTTTTTTCTACAATTTCTAATTATATATTGAAATTATTTCCAATTCCCCAGGGAGAAGAGCATGAACTCACAGCCATTCAGGCCTGACAGTCACTGAGGGAAATGTGACACAGTATTCACAAGTAACCTTTCCTGAGAGCAGTCACCACCCCAGTCCTCCAGCCTTGGCAAGTTTTTGCAATGAATGGACTCAAGTTCTAATGCTTAACCGAAATTTCTGTCAGCTTTTGTTAGAAAGATACTGGACAGTAAATCATACAACAGATTTTAAAAATTGCACAAAGAATAACAGGCACAGACCAAACCAAACCACCCCCATCACTGCTCCACCCCAATTTTGGGAGAAACAGTGATACAGATGATCAATTCTCTCCTTCCATGCTATTCAGTCCTTCACTGCACATCCCCAGAGAGGATTTACTCCATCTTTTGTTCCCAACAGCACCTCTCTCTCCAGCACCAATCCCACTTCTCATAGACACAAAAGGAGCAGACCTAAGGCAATGGTTCCAGCAGCAGCTGCAATCCCGAGCTCCCTGTTCCCTGGATTGCTCATCCAAGCACTCCCAGGATTCTCACCTCAGCCCAGACTCTGTCTGTCCTCAGAGGGAAACACAGCCTGATGGGACACGGCTCTGGCACCCATTTCCTCTTGTTCCTGCCGACCTGGAAAGCCACAGGTAAACGCAGCCCCTCAGACCTTGCACCCCTGAACACCAGGAGAGCTGGAGTTTCACCCAGATCCCACATTCCCATGGCAGTTAATCCCAGCAGGGAGGCAAAGAGGAACCCTGCATCCTCTGAGTTACCCCACAGCACAGCAGCACCAGGAGCCCTCCAGCACAGACCTCTGGTGCTGAAGCCTCTGGGCTTTGGCTGCTCAAACACCACAGCTCTTGGCAAAGACAGCAGCAGTGTCGTGATTTTCCATGTCCTGAAAGAGAGGAGGAAAAGAAAATTAAGTCCACTGCAGCAGTGAAAGGATCTCAGCTTTCACACTTCTGCTCTGATTCCTCACTATGGGGTTTTAGCCATGACAGGGGACACCAATTCAGAGTGCCCTTGGCCAGCGTTTTTATTCCTAATTATTCCAGACATTAAAAGGATGCTCATTTTTCTTATTGCATTCTTTGCTTAATTTTAACAGAACCATTTGCATCCCAGACCCCACTTGTCAATTATTCCATCCTTTACCCCTGGACTTTGCACAAAGGGATACCCGGGTTGCTGCATCACAAAAAAAATCCCAAAGAGAAACCCCTCCAAACCTGACAGAGAAAGGTTTCAAGGCACTCCAGAACACAGACAGCTGTTCCTGCCTTGTCAGGCCACACCAATTCTGTCCCATCCACCTGAGCTGTGCAGGTGAGGCAAAGGCTCCCCTTGCTCCTCGGGAATCACTGTCTAAGACCACAGATGTCCATCCTGGGCAGCACCTGGAAACAACGTGGGAAAGGCAAATGAGAGTGTTTTCTGTCAGAAAATGAGTAATAATAAAAGTCATAATTATAATTACAACTTCTGGGCAAATTTTATTAACATCACTTTCATATGCTAAAGACAGGACATGCTCATCCTTCCAGCCCAGGTGGAAACAGGAAGGAGAACTACAGGAAAAGCAGAGGCCCTTCTTTGGATGGATTTCCTAAAGACTCTTCTGCATTGTACACTCTTTGTGCTCTTTAAAAGAATGGATGGCTGCTAAAAAACATCTCAGGCCCATATTTTATCAGTCACAGGCAGGACGAGGTGAGCTACAGCTGGAAAGCCAGGGAGATGCAGGACCTTGGCACACCAAGGATAAGAGCAGGGGAAGCAGGGGAGGTGTGAGGGGAGAGCTGGAGAAGGGAAGAACAGGCATTTTCTTGTTCAGATTCATCCGTGCTGGGAACTTGGAAAACACGTGGTGCTGCATGCAGCAAGGACAGGATGCCCACGATGTTTGGTTGTTTTCCTTTGCTCGTAACTCTTGGCTTTACCCCCTCTCCAGAGGAGCAGAGAATTCCTCCAGGGTAAGGATGAGTCTGGTCCCACTCCAGGGATGTGTCCAGTAAAGGAGTTGCTTAGAGGAACTAACTGGCCACAGAAATCCAGCCCAACAAACACTGAAATGGACTCTATTGATCTGCAGCACCCAGCGCTCACAGCAGGCAGAGGCACGAGGTGCACGCAGGACCAAGAAGCACCACTTCACTTGGTTGTTCTGCTTACATTTATTTTAGCTCTGCTTCCCTTCACAGCTGCTATTCTGCCAAGGTCAGCTCCATTTTCAGTACATATAGTCATGGCTGGAAATCCTCCCTTAGGATTTCCACGGCACATCTGGATTTGCTGGGAAGCACATGCACACACAGATGCCCATTTCTGTGATAGGTCAGTCAGAAATCATGTAACCCAGCAACTTGCTCCTCACTGCACCCCTTGCAAATACATTCAAAAGCCAGAAAAAAACAACAACTAAACAACAACCCACAAAAGCCACGGCTTAGTGCAGCATCGTGTTAATATTCTGCCCAGGGAGGGAGAGAAAGGAGGAAAGCTGTTCTTCCAGCTCTGCACCGAGCAGTCTGAAACAGCCAACACTGCCCTCACCTATGGCTGTGGCAGCTTCTCTCCTTCCTTCAGCCCTGCCCTGACTCCTGAGGGGCCAGAGGCACCACACAAGCCAAAAGGATCAGCACTCACACCCCCTGCTAGTACGGACATCTTCATGGTCCGTCTTTGGCCAAACAAAGCCCAGGATGTTTTTGCTTTCCTGACACCCTTGGCCAGCTTCATTCCCATTTACCAAGGCAACAGACACCCTGTATGGCTCCGGGGTCAGAGCCCCTCTGGCACAAAAACCAAGAGAAGACTGCAGGGAAGAATCCAAGAGCAAATTGAAATCCCAACATGCAATGAAGGCCTGCTGCTGGCAGGTTCCTTGTGGCTTTTGGGGCACAAGAAAAGCCTTTAGACCATGAAAACACAGGTGAAAACCCCACACCGAGCACTTGGCTTTAAAGATGTTGCACATTGTTACAGATACAGAATTGCTTTGGGATTGGCATTTCTTGCACCCACACAAACACATTAAAAGAATTAAGTGCAGAGTCCTGAAGCTCAGTTCTTCCAATCTTATTTTGGTGGTGTCACCAGGCCTGGCATTAATTACACCTAGGGTGAAATTAGGGGATGACAAGCTGACCCTTGCTATCCAAAAGACAAAAGTCTGCACAAAGGCTACAGCATTATAGGTTTTAGGTGCTCTTCCCCATGAGTTCAACCTTCCCTAACACCAGGAAACATGCAAAGCAGGCAGAGAAAACAATGGAAAATGGGAATATGGCGCTAGGACAACACACACATTTATCACTGCTATCACCCACCAGTGGGGAAAAAAAAAAAAAAATGTATTTCCATAACCCAGTCTGCTAGGACAGAAAAATCCCAACTCCACAGTAATATATCTGGATGCCCAGAGAAGCCGTGGCTGCCCCTGGATCCCTGAAGTGTCCAAGGCCAGGTTAGACAGGGCTTGGAGCAGCCTGGGACAGTGGAAGGTGTCCCTGCCCCTGGCAGCAGGTGGCACTGGATCTTTACAGTCCCTTCCTACACAGTTCTACGCTTCTGTGATACCTTTTCAATGTTTGTGATCTACGTAGAAAAATCAGAGTTGTCAAGAAAAAGTAATGACGGAACACAAATCCTACCTTGGAATTCATGGATCCCGGCTGACTTTGGTGCATCCAGAAGCCAGTCAGCGAGGGTTTGATTTCTGAAGGCAATACTTCCAAACTGCTTCCCCCCATTGACTTTCCACGTCCCAGCTCAGACTCAGATTGTTTTCGGTTTTGCATACTTATAGAAGTTCTCACACGTGCTCTTCAGTACTTTCACAGATGCTGCAAAACCATTGGAGAAGATATTACTTTTATAGCAAATGTTTCAGAGAACTTGGCAGTGAGATCTTTCCCATGTACATGCACAGCCAAAATTAAACCATGAAAGTGCAGGGAATACAACTTTCCCAGGGGAAAGTACCCTTGGAGACACATCACTTGTGTGGGTTAAGACACTGACTGAAAAACAGCAGCAATTTGCTCAAAATTACATACAGAGAGATCATACATGAAGGAAACAAGTCCATGGCTTATAAATATCTGCTGTTCTTTCATCTCACCCGTGACTCTCTAAGGAAACCATCACTTTTCGTACATATCAACAAGGATATCTACCTCATTTCCACAGATTACATTTATGAAATCCCATCTCTGTTACAGAACCAATATGCAGATATATTATTTACATTGTTTTCTGGAAGTGTAAAAGTTGCTGATACACTACAAGTACTACAACAGAGAAGGTACATTATTGGATCATAGATAGCATCAAATCCGAATTATTTTTAGGTCAGGTGAATTCCTCAAGAGCTGCTTTAGTGAGGACAGTAGGCTGGGATTCAAAATAATTAAACTAATTTCTCTGTCCCATCAGCCTTTCTCTGTGCCTTGTTTTTATCTGCCAGATGATGAGAGGAATGACCCATATGTAAAGGACATGGTGAGAAACACAGAAAGAAAAAAGCTGATTCAATGGTCAGGTACTTGACCTAAGCTACATTAATTTACCTACTTTGAATGTTCTCATGGTTATTAGACTCCAAAAGAACAACATAAACAATATTAGATGGAATTCTTCCCTTCACTTGCTGCTGTGTTGAAAAGGAAGTCAGCTACTGGGATAAGCACTTTCATTTAAATTTCCCAAATAAAATGACTGGTGAAATGCTGCTGTCTTTTCAGTTATTCTTTTTAAATTTGTCATCTTGGTTACCTGGTTAAAACAAAAATCAGGCATTCTCTATCCCTATTAGGTTTGAAAAAGACTGGAAGCAAGAAAAGACAATGAAACTAAATAAAATAAAGTACTGCAGGGAGGGGAATAATTTTTTTTCCCCTAAACCCTAGGCCTTTAAAAATTAATTTGATACAGTGCCATGTTTGGCCATGGCAGGGATTTTGGGATTTTCCCCAAATAGTGAGATGAGCAAGCACTCGAGTCCAAATGCCATGGTACATGAATGCATATGTTTATGCACACTTAGGAGTTCAGAATTCACATTCTGGAATATCCATGTTAGAAACAGAGAGAGCTTTCACTTAAGGCCCCCCTTAACTTGTAGAAATAGCATGCAAGTGTCACACAGCATCCCAGAAGGAGCACAGACCCCCCCCAGCCACTGCCTCTGCACATTGGGGACTGAGCTGCAGTCTGCAGGAACAGTGCCCAGCCAGCTGGGCTGAACAGGAGACAAGGAAAATGTGCTGCTGGTGCACATGTACCCAGGGCCACACACACCTCAGGGACAGTGCCACTACCACAGAGTGCAGTCTGGGCTCCATCCCAAACCTGGCACTGCTCATTTGGACACACAAAACCTTTCTGATTACACGTGCTGCTGCGTGGGCCTTGCCTGTGAGCTGTCTGTGAACACACACTGCTGCAGGTACAGGAAATACAGGCTGTGATCCATCAGGGATGCTGCCAGGGATTGTGCTGTCATTAAAAAATACTCCCAAGTTCACAGCTTGCATTGTCCATGAAAGCCCCTTAAATGCATGTGGAAAGGAGGCAAAAGCTGAACAAAAGCAGGCCAGGATTCAGTTCTGTGAACTGCACTGGACAGAGACAGAAGGTGCTCTTTAGGCAAGGCTAAGTGACTGTGGCAGACAATGGGGATGAGCTGCAGGGAGCACTCGATTGCAATGGGATTGTGATAGGATGCACTCCCTTCCTGGCAGACAATGTACAAGTGATGATCCCAAAAAACCACACTCACCATTCACACACCAGGCAATTAACTGAAAGGAACCTAGAGAAAGCAAAAGAAAGAGCAGGTAAGAGGAGTTAGATGGAACGAGTATTATAATACTTTAAAAAGAACTGGTTTTCAGTATAGAAATGGATATTAACACACTTAAGGTTAAAATAATTTTCTCCTATGTGAAATTTCTGTATTTTTACCTCTAAGTACTCTCGGGCTTTGAAGAATCAAACTGACAAGTAAGAAATGGAACAATTTCAGGCATCAAACTTTTCATTTGAGAAATGAGAATGCAACTTAAAAACTACATTTTAAAATATATACTCAGACTACCCAAAAACATACTGGGTCAGGTTGAATTGAAACAGGAGCAAGTATTGTATGGCTTTGCAAGCATTAAAGATTCTCTTTGGATGGATGGGACTTGTGTCAGAGATGTTTGAATTGATTTATGAGATGTGGTACTAATTACAGTTGTCCCAGAGCAGGGATCCAGAATATTCCAGAGAATAAATGTACTGTCATGGTTTAACAAACTGAAACCAGGACATCTACTCTGTGTTTTAAACATTAGAAAAGGAAATACATTCAATGCATTTTTCAAAGTAAAAACAAAAACAAACGGCCAAATGAACTAGATGAAATAGAAAACAATTAATTTAGGAAAAGGAACTAAGAAGGTTGAATGGGAAAGTCAAGACGAGGGGAGACACTCCATAGAATACTTACTGCAGTTTTCCTGGCAGTCTGGGTGACATTTTTGTAAGAAAATAAAACTAAACATCTTGAACCAAATTCTACTCCATAGTAAAACACAAGCAATTCCCAAATGAAGAAGTCCTGTATGCACCAGTCAAGGGGCAGAAGAAGCAACAAGGTTATTTGATTCTTTTGGTTTTGTGTATTTTGCTGTGGTACCTCCTACACGAGCAGAGAAGGACCCTGGCACAGTGTGAATGAACAAATGATGGAAAATCCAAAACGGCTGGCTATGGGTACATAGGATATAACATGGAATGAGAAGCAGCACATTCTTTAGCACAAAGAACAGTGTGAAAAGACATTCTTGAAGGAACTAAGGGCAAAATTTGCTACAGGCCAGCATTTGTCTTGACAGGTAAAAGCTGGCACAGGATTAGGGCAACTAAGAAGCAACATTGTGAGGAAAAAAAACAAAAGACAGCATTTGAAAATGGGAATAACTCAGGCATCAACCAAGACAAAACAAGCTGAAGAGAAACATTACAACTGCCATGGAACATGGAACTGTTCTCACAGTGTTAGAAAGCAAGGTAGAAACAAAATTTGGGATTTTTTCAGAAACTGCAAAACTAAAAAGAAAAAGCTGGACGAACATGCAGACCAAACCCACCAGGCTACAAATGGATTAGTATTAACACTATTAAACACTAAAAATACAACCAACATCCCAGCAAACACACTTGAAAAGGAGACATAGTGAATGGGGCTGAAATAATAGCAGGAGAGGTACAGAAAGGAAAGAAAAAATACTCAATGAAACTAAAGCTGATTCGAATATGTATTTTTCTGAGCTATGTTCTAAAGAAATGGAAGGTTTGAGCCTTAACCTTGCACACACAATGGTGTTTTGTGGGAGGCAGGAGCATGGCTAGGAAGAGAGGAACAGGAACATGACCAGGTTATCAACAGAACCAACCACTTTAAATTAATTTTTTTGGTTGGTTGGGTTTTGTTTGGGATTGTTTTAGGATTACAAAGAGCACGTTTTTTAGAGGAAATCTCATCATTGCTATATTCATGGCAGAATTTATTAAAACCCATACTGAACATTGCCAAAGCATTTGAGAAGATGTACTTTACCTTTGCTTTTCCTTCAAGGGCTCCAGTTCCAGCATAAATTTTCCTGACAGAATCACCATTCACAGACCACAAGGATAGGAAAACTTCCTGAAAGCCAGGAACTAACTGAGGCTTCTCAGCTAATCCTAATACCTCCAGCTGTTCTGTCAGCATCTGGAACAGGTGAAGACAGCATGAGCAAAAACCCAAACAAACCAAACCAAAAGCCAACAAACAAAAAAAAAAACCCAGTGTAAATAGATTCCTTAAAGGCACATCCTGTTTTTCAGCATATATGAATAAAACCCCACAAATCTTGGGTTTATAGGAACCATTCACCAGATCATGCTTGAAAGGCTGCATCACACGTGCAATTTGGCACCAACATTTCATTTTCCTTTGAAGGTAGATAGTAATAGAGGAGAAGAACTGGGTAGCTAATTTGTAAATGTTTTCATCTTAAAGTTCACCAAACTAAACAAAAAAGCTATTTACAAGAGCTTTTATAAGTCTTTAACACCTTTGGGTGTCTGACAGCAAGAAGAAGGAGCCTCCAATAACAGACATAAAACAGCAAAGACAAAATTGTGAAGGTTGGGCAGGAATCCACAAAAGACACAAAAGGAAACTTGCAAAACAAAACTAACAAGAAATAGACAAAAAGTTTTAGAAATTGGGTGCTCGCTCTTATAAATTTAGGGGGCCATCTAGAGTTCAGAACCTGTTCTTTTAAGTATCTACTGTGTAACATAACCTAAGAATTTGTATATCTCATTTAATAGAATTTTAAAATTAAGTATGCAGTTCTTCAGGATTAACCATTTCCCTTCTTATTAATTAGCTTTATGCTTTTAGCTCTCATACTTCAGCTGAAATCATAATTTAATTCTCAGTGCTGAAAAATCTGGCACACCTGGTTTAAAAAAAAAGTTGTATTTATGCAGTTCTTAAAAGGATATGAAAGGAAAAAATGGAGCTACAAAGCTAAGTTTGACACGTAATTACTCTACACATCAAGAGCATAGAAAGATATTTTTATGCCACAGAAAACTTGTGCTAATGCAGCAGCCAAGCACTACATATGCCAGAATTAGAAATGTCTGCTCTACAAGCAATGCCTTGTAAGTTCTCACAGGAATTGCTCTTAAGAGGAGCATTTGAAGGAAATCAAATTCAGCAAACAGAAGGATAACGATTTTCCTAGGTTTCCAGCACCTATATTGTTTCATTTTCAGACGTGCTGAAGGCCCTCTCCCTGGCAGCCAGAACAAGGCCAGGCACTTCCTGCAAATAACATCAGTCCTTCTGCCTCTGTTTCTCCCAATCCTCCTTGCTTGCTTGCTTCAAGTGTTCTGCAAGAATAAGGCTTCTTTTCAAACAATTCAATTAGCACACTTCCAAAGAACCTCAGAGAGAAATAGCTCTCAGTTACAACAAAGATAGAAAAAAAAAAAAAAGAAAAGAAAGGAAAAATAAGCACAGAGACGGTTCTTGAATTTCGTTTTACTAAAAGTAACAAGAACTTGTAATATAACTAAAGCTTTGAGAGAAAGGAATCTCTCCAATGGGGCATTCAGTGAAGTCCAAACCACGGCCCTGAACACGAACATTTACAGCTCACAGGAAATGGTGCATTCCACCTCTGAGGGAAATCTTCAGCAGGTTCTACAGGAAGATGGAAAAACATTCATTCCATGTGGCTGCCCACTAGAAAGAGGACTATCGACCATTTTCACTAAATCCTCAGGTCAAAGGCCTGAAATTAATTCTTGTCCCTTGAATGTCTCACAGAAACCTTCCTTAGAGATTTTTAGAGCCTACACAGAATGAGACAAGACATCACCAGAGTAAAATAGTTGACTCCTATTTCAGCTGTTAAGCATCACCCAGGAGACACTGAAACCACAGTGACAGAGGCAACATTCTTTATCTTCCTGCTGAGGACTGAAACACATCCCAGCATCACAACTTAATCTGAGGAAATGTACAGAAGTTATACACACAAACCTTTTTGCCTCCTTTCCATCAAAATCAAAAAATCCACACTAAAAATTTCTGGACTTGAGTTTTGAGCACACTGTGTAGTTTTTCTGCCTTTCCACCTTGAACCATCTGATGATAGTCGAAGTTCACCATTTTGACATCAGCTGAATGTTCAGATGCTTTCAAATGGCTCTGGCATTGTAAACAGAAATAAAAAAAAAAAGTATAAATATACCAGTACATGAATATACAGAAGTAGGAGTTAAACAAGAGATTACAAATATTTTAGAAGTTGTTTTGTTTGCTTTCTTTTAGGTAAAATGAAACAACTTTTATCACCATTGAAACCAATCACTCAGAACTGATCAATATTTCACGTGCATTTTTGTTTTCCTTGTCACAAACTTAGTTTTTTCCCTTACTACCCCAGGGGTCACCATGGCCTCTTCTGCTGTTCAAATGCTTTCACATGCAAAAGTTTGTTTCAGTGCAACACCTTTCCACCAAGAGTCACTGACACGCCAGTCAGCAACAGGCACTGAGCCAACACTTCATCAGCTGCTACTGCCATAAAGCCCACCCAAATGAGTTAGCTTGCTGTGGAGAGTGGCTGGAGGAAAACTTGCCCTAAGAGTCCCTGAAGAAGCCCTAAGTGCCCACAGGATGTTTGCTGGCAAAGCCCTGGGCATCGAGGCACGTCTGGGAACGCTCCTGTCTCTCCCCACGAGGGCTGGATCCAGCAAATATCCCAGTGAATGCCCCAAGCCATTCCATCACAATAACACAGTGGGAAGGGCAGGGAAATAACACACAGCTACTGACATGTTCTCTGCCTTCTGACACAGCTCCTCAAATGGTCACTATTTATGAACTGCAAAGTGAGGTTTTCTTTTCAACTAACCACTGGGAATTAATGAGAGCAGCCACTTAATAGTTAACACCTTCTGAACAAACATTTCCTGCTAATCATGGAGCAGCTCCATATTTAAATTGATAAACTGTATTTAAAAAACAAAATATTAAGGGATTTATCCATTAATTTCAAAAGAAATATCCTTAAATGAAACATTGCAGCATTAAACACCATAAAGTATCATGTATTTATTCATCAATTTTAGAGTGTAAAAAAGACTTATGTTTTCAGTAAGACACTAATAAGCATGAAATACGAAAATAACCTAAAATCCATTAACATTGTCTCCACTGCTGTTATAATTTTCCAGTACGGTAACCAATCTAAACAGAATCAAAGAGGAATTACGTGGAGAGCTTTTAACAATTCATTCCACATCGTGCATCTTAAGCAGTGCTGTTATGATAAATCCAATTTTAGCTCCCAGAGCACAGCATACCTGGGGGTTTGGTTTCCAAAGGCTGTGTAAAAGCTTCATTGCAAACAAGCAAACTCCAAGGATGGGCACAGTGAAAGAACTGTCATGCTCACCTGGAAAACTTTGCTGAGCGTGTGCTCTCCTTCTTTTGCCCCAAGTAAATTTACAATAAGTTGCTTGCCATGTAAATTCTTAAGAGTTTGGAAATGCCTGGTAACAGAAGAAAAATTCCACAGTCATCTTCTGGCACACAGAAAATAAACAGCAACACCTGCAACACTGAGAACTTGCAAAGCATTCGATATAAATTTTATTCACACTTTCCAACAAAGCATTGGAAGGCATAAGCAATCCCCAGAGAGTCCCCAGCTTTGCTGAATCCCACATTTGCACAGACAAAGCCTCCTGTTTGGAATAATGCATCCCTTCTCTGTGATGAAGCAGAACTTATCAGAGGTTTTCAGTGCATTAGCAAAAACTTTAGATGATTTTTACCTGTTAAAAGCGAGTGCGTTTGCCTCGAAACCCCTTGACATCCTGACACGATGGGATCCCACCTACAACACCAAGATTACATTAATTGTCTTCTTTGGAGCAAAAGGCATGTGCATGTTCCAGCAGTTATGCTGCAAAATGCTGGTATGTCTAAAGAACCTAGAGGCCCTGTAAGGCACAAACTTTTTTTCACCTTTCCTGTAAAAAATGTGTCACAGCAGTAGTTGCTGATTCAGTCCCTCTTTCAAGAAAACTGTGATGAAATTCTATCACAGTAACTCTGGACTCTTATTGACTTCTTGAAAAGACTTCTCTTCAAGAACAATTCAGAAGAAAACGGTCTGTTTGGATGTCCTTAGATAAACCATTTAAAAGAGGAAAAAGTCAGAACTTCAAAGAGAAGACATGGAAAAAAGAATGGACACTCAAGTCGTGTGCAATGACACTTTTAGACTTTTAGAGAGGAGCAGGCTTGGTGAGTCACAGCAGCACCAACGTGCTCCCAAAGGATCACCTCATCCTTACAGGCAACTCTGAAGAAGAGCCCAAAGGCTACTAGGTGATGTTTAAAAGAGCATGAATAAGAATTATCTGTATAATTAAATCTATCTCCTGCTTACCTGCAGTCCTGGCTGTTCCCAAAGTAATGGAACAGATCCTTGAATCTGTATGAAAGATGACACAGACTCATCCAAATATATCACCTGTTAAGGAAAGTAAAGCATTAATAATTATTAATAAGTATTAATTATTATAAGTATTGATAATTATCACAGTGTAAGATTTTAGAATTCTTAGCCTTACCTAAACATAGAGCAAATAAAATATATTTATGTATTACATATTCCACACCACAAGCTCAAATATTGTTCCCAAGACTTCTCTTTATCCACTCTGAACAATTCCTACAAAAAGTTCTGTCACTCTCACGCTCCCTTGCAGAATTCATAACGTGCAAGGAAATACAGCTTTTATTATTTGGGCCTCAGTAACCTCTGTACTAGGAGTGAGATGCTTTAAACAACTTGGTAAAACTTTGCTGCAGGAACAGTTAAAATGAACACCACTGCACAGAAAATCACCGTGCAGCCTACTCAGAACGCTTGCACAGATTTTCTGCGTCAGAAGTCAACAAATCACAGTCCATGAAGTACCCGGGAAAGGAAAACATATGTGGAATAACACACCACAGCCATGCAGGGACATTGGCACGCCAGAAAACTAGGGCAGAGAAAGTGTAACAGGAGTGCTGTGACTGAACTCCTGAAACTGGAGGGGTACAAGCAGAGCCCTTCCTGCACAAAGTCCTCCCTCAGCCTCCTGGGCTCTGGAAGGAGTCAGCCAAACAAACACAGGAGCACCAACACAGCTGCAGGAACAACCTCTTGGAAACAGGCTACCCTGGAAAGGGAGCCAAGGAAGGCCAGCAAAGAAAGATTGAGCAGCTTCTCACATTTCTGTATCATGAGGGCACAGCTGTGAAATCCAAGGCAGCAGAACGCCAGGGGCTTTGCAAGCTGCCTTTCAGAGGAACTGTGCTAAGTTGAACTGTGCTTTTATCTTTCCTGAGCCACGAGGCACCGGTGTTGGGTATTTGCCAGAAATCCCTTCTGCCTCTTTCCATGACTTCAGAATAGCTCAGGCCAGAAGTGGCACATGCTGCCGTGCAGCTCACGGGGCTCAGGGGAAGCACAGCCACCCACAGGAGTTCAGCACTTTCTTAAGCTACTGCAACCCAGACCCAGGCATGCCCTGACCATACGCCACATTAAAAACCAAGATCATCAAGTTACATAACCTACTTAGCCTCCTAATTTAGCATCAAAGAAACTATTCCAATATCTGCTGCTGGATGACTTGACTTGTGATTTGTTGGTTCAGAGCAAAAATGTAACCACACAGGGGCTTACACTGACTTGTCAGCCAGGCTATGAGCACTGGAGTGTAACATACCTGCTTGGTTTGAACAAAACTGGCAACGTGCCCATCGTCATTTGTTCCCCAGATGTTGAATCCCGTGCCAGCCCGTGCACAGCTTAGTGTGAAATGAGACAAGCCTGCTTGTGAGCTGCATCAATTGTCCTGATCTCCGCTCCTCCACACGTGAGGCGCCAACAGCGATCAGCACAGCTCACACCGTAGTGCTTCAGACGGAAATGCACTGACTGGTTCCTACCAAGGAGAAAACAACCACCAAATAACCTCAAAGAACTACAATTCAGCTCCAACTGTTAGGCCACCTACTGACACCTTACATTTTAAAAAAGAAAAGATTTTCCAGCTACCAGCAATACGGAAAAGTAGCAACCACCTTAATGGTAAACTAGTGGCAAAAGCAGAGGGGCAGCCTTCAACTTTTACATCTATTTTACTAATTCCGACCTTGTAAAAAGGACAGTATATTTTAAACACGGAAGCACTCAAGACATTTGAAAGGATTGTACAAAAACGGCAACCTATTTCCAGCTTTCTTTCCCTCCCTTTTTTAAGCGAAAGCAGGGGCCCTGCTTTGGATTTAAACCCTGCCCTGCGGCGGCTGAAACATCGCAGTGTCGTAGCGGTGACGCTGCCCGGAGGCACACACGAGTGAGATGTTTAAAAAGCCCCCCAAAACCCTCACACTGCAACAAACCATAAACAACTGCGAGAGCAGCCAAGCTAAAGCCACCGTCTTCCCCACAGCAGTCACGGAACAGAATCGTGCAATGTCCCGAGCTGGAAGAGGAAACGTTCATCGCCAAGTTCTGGGTACAGACCATGCTGGGGCCGGAGCTGTTTAATGCTCCAGATAGTTGTGATTATTTAACCAAATTACTGACCTTCCATGGATGGCGGCAGCCCGCGCATGCGTCTTCGGTAGGGACAGGAACCCCCCGCACCCCGGCCACGTGACACAGCTGCAGGTCACGTGGACCCGCCCCGGACCACGTGATTCTCTCCGGTCACGTGGCTTCCCCGTCCCAGTAACAAATATGGCGACGAAGGGAGGAAATCTCATGGCGCCACTCCCAACATGGTGGTTCGACCGCGATTTACCTGACCTTCCAAATATGGCCCGCAGCAAGGAGCAGCCAGAAGGAGGAGGCAGCTGCTGTCTCCGCTAGAAAAGTGAGAGGTGCGGAAGGATGTTGAGGGCACGGTTTGCCGGGCAGGGCATCCCACGGAGAATTCCGGCTCCCTGCTTCCAGCTGTCCCTCAGTGCTGCATGGATCCGGGCTGAGCCAGCTGGGAGCGGGCCCCGGGAGCTGCTCCTGCCCAAAGGACAACTGGCAGCAGCCTGGTGTCCTCTGCAGCGCTGGCAGCCGAGTGCGGTTTTGTATCGGATTTGTAGAAAAGACGCTGTTCAAGCTGGGGGCGCTCTGTTCCCTAGGTGGGGAAAGTCCTTGAATTAGCCAAGCTGAGCAGCTGCTGAGAATTCCGAGCGTCGTGTCCCGGTGATTCTTGATACAATTTTTAAATAGTTACCATCGAGTTGAGACAATATCAAGTGGATTTGTTAGAGTGGCAGAAATTTTTTTTTTGCCTGGAAGTGTGTTGGGATAGGCAGCCTTCATTCGTGTCAGAATGAATCGGTCTTCCTTCTTTTCACTTTTCTTCTTTCGGGATTGCGGGGCATTGGGGAGAATATTTGGCATGAGGAAATGAAAAGCACGAGGGAAGCTCCATGTTTAGGCACCTGCAGCTTCTGAACAGATGAATTTGACTCATTATTGCAGACGTTAGCAGAAAATTTGGAACTCGAACTGACTTTAAATACAAGGGTTCTGTATTTTGTTATTGCTGTTCATTATTGTCTGAAATACTTTTGATTATATAATTTTTTATTAAATTATTTTGAATTTTTTTGTTCAGGTTATTACTAAACTCAAGATTTTAACACCACTAGATATAATGATGTCAAACTGCTTGTGATGCAGGGAATATGCACTATGATAATGGAGCATTTCAAGGTAAGATTTAAATTTCATTCAACGTTTTAAAGTTTTTGTTGATCACTTGTATGATGGTAGATTTGAGAGTTTTACACGACTTTTAAAATCTGAAGTGCAGACAGATTTTGTTCTCTGTGATTTTTCAGGTCTAATTTTAGAATGGTAGTGAATAAATGAAACGCAGCTCCCATGCTGCTACTTGCAGTACTGACGATTACAGAGATAGGTATATTGCTGCTGAAAACTGAAAGTATTATTATTGAGTAACAGCAAATCTAGGAAAGATACAGAAATTTAAAAATCAAGCGTTCTCCTTTGCTTCTCCCTTGTTCTCTCAACCTGATGAATCAGTGGGGCTGATGTATCACAGAAAAGGAAAAGAGCACTGTCAGAGAGGACAGCATTCCTTGGAATAGCAGGACTTCTCTTCTGCCCTTCACAAAGCAAGATCCCAAACTGTGTCATAACCTGACAAAGAACCGAGGATATGCAAGCAACGATCCCAAACCTGGAATGGACTGCCCAGGGAGGGTTGGAGTCTCCGTCCCTGGAGGTGTCCATGGAACAGCTGGATGTGGCACTCGGTGCTCTGAGCTGGGTGACAAGGTGGGGATCGGTCAAGGGTTGCACTTGATGATCTCGGAGGTCTTTTCTAACCTCTAACTGGGATTTCCATATTTCAAAGGGTTGTCTGCGCTTGTTCAGCTCTAAGCCTGCTGCTCTGCCCTTGCCGGGAAGCTGCCAACACAATAAACTAGCAAAAGTCATCGCATGGTGCTCCTGGGTGTTTCTTTCTGGAATAAATGTGAAAACGTGCCTTAGGGGCACGTGTAACAAGTCCCATTATGGCTGTTCGTGGGGACAATTAAGTGGTGAAAGAGCTCATGCTGCGTGAATGAACAAGTGAAATAAAGAAGAATTCCTCTTGGCACTTTGGATAAGAAATTGTGAAGGTAGCTGTAGCAAATTCCTTCTTCCCATTGCTAGGGAATCTCAGGAGAAGGAGTGCTGGGGGATTCATTGCAGGCTGTATTATGGAGTTTTAAAATCTATTGGGGAGAAAAAGCACTGCCCAGAGCCCCTTAAGGCTTGGCCTTGCTCTTGGCGCTCTTTCCCAAACTTAGCGATCCTGCCATCAGACCGGAGGGTATCCAGTGGTGATTCCATCACGGAGCTCGGTGCCGCCGGGGCTGTTCGGTTTCGGGGAGGTTTGGGAGCTCCGCGCTGCCGGGGCCGGCAGGGGAGCACGGAGCGCTCGGGCTCCGCCCCGGGCCCGTCATCCGGCGGCGCCGGGGCTGTCCCGTTGCCCGGTGACCATGTCGGAGCGGCGGGCGCGGGGGCCGCTGCAGAGGGTGCAGCGCCGGAGCCGGGAACTGCAGGGGCAGGTAGCGGGGCCGGTACCGGGGCCGAACCGGGGATGCACCAGGGCCGGTACCGGGGTCCTACCGGGGATGTACGAGGGCCGGTACCGGGGTTTTCTCGCTCCCCCAGCCCCTGACCACCCGTGCCCTGTTGCAGGTGGAGGCGCTGCGGGCGGAGAGCGCGGCTGCGACCCCTGGGCAGCGGGAGGAGCTTTGGCTGAGGTGAGAGGGATCCCGACCCCATCCCTCGATCCCATCGCCCGGGCCCTGCCCTCACCCTCCTCTTCTTGTACCCTCAGTAGGGTTCGTTCCCTCTGTGCCTTTCCTCTCCTAATTGTACACCCTCCTCCCAGCCCCTTCTCTCTCCTCTTTTCCAGGCTGGCTCTTTCCCAGCCCTCTGGGGCTGAGAACAGTCTGGAGAAGGGAAGATTTTACCAATCCATATAAATATCTCCAAGGCAGGTGCCAAGGGGATGGTGCCAGGCTCTTTCTGGTGGTACCCAGCAACGGGATGAGGAACAATGGCCGTAAATTAATAAATTAAAACACAAGATCCACTGCAACATGAGGGTGGGAGAGAGCTGGAAGAGCTGCCCAGGGAAGAGTGTGAAGGGAGATCTCCCTCTCTGGAAACATCCCAAACCCACCTGGATGCATTCCTGTGTCTCCTGCTCTGGGTGATCCTGCCTGAGCAGTGGGGTTGGACTGGATGAGTTCCAGACGTCCATTCCAATCCCAGCTCTTCTGGGATTCTGTCAAATGCTGCTGTTTGGACTTGGAATTCTCAGCCTGAAGGGATACACAGCACATAAAATGATACCTTTCAGTCAGCAGGTGTGGTTTGGGTCAGAATTTTAAGAAAATATCGCTTGCCTGTCTTGCTTCCAATGCAGGTGTACACAGCTGAAGAAATTGGTGGAGGAGAATACAAATGCTCTCCATGCTTTGAAAAAGGTAAGTATGGAGATTAATTTGTGGTTTTCTCCAAAATTCACCGTGGGAAGTGGTTAAAGAAAATCAATGTTCCATTTTAGATGCCTCAGGACAAGAGCAATACCCCGCACTGCACAATCCCCGCTTGTTATCTCTCTAATTTATATTTTTTTAATATCCATTTATATAATGTAAAAGCTCACTTTAATGCTTTATTTTGTCCAAGTCCCAGGTGAAAACTTAACATAGAATTTCACCTTGGCAGAGTGAAAGGGTAAGAAAATTGTCACTAAAGAGGGAGTGATAGCAGCCCCAAGAAGGGAAAAGCTTGTAAGGCATGTCTGGAAAACTTAATTTATAGAGGAACTTTGATTCTTTGAGCAATTTATTGGGGAATTCTGATTCTTTGGGGCATTTGTTGGGTCTCTGTCAGGCTGATGAGCCGGCGCCGGTGGGGAATTACAGCCAGAGGAAGGAAGAGGAAGAAAAGCTGCTGCTAAAACTCTCCCAGCAGCTGCAGAAACTCCTTCTTGTCCTGGATCAGGATAATGTGACAAAAAATTCTGCAGGGTGAGTAGCTTAAACATACAAAATGCAACCTGTTTTTTTAAAGGATGGCTGGAACTGACTTTGAAAAATCATTATCTCACCCCCTTAATTAGCTGGAAAATAACAGAAGGATAAAAAAAAGAAGTGCTCAGGAGAGAAGTCATTGATGACTTGCTGGGATTTTCTCAGGGTGCTGGATAATGGCTAGAGTATAAGATTTGGAGGAGTTTCTTTAGGACAGAGAGCAAAACACAGGAATGAAAATGCTGTATCTGAATAATAATGGTGGAAATTATACTAAAAAATAGTTTGGTTTGTTTTGGGTAGGGATAAGGCACACCAGAAAGGTCCTCATGCAGAAGAAGGAAATGAAGAAGAGGAGGAAAGTGAAGATGAAGAAAGTGAGGAGGAAGACACTGAAGAAGATGATGATGATGAGGAGAAGTTGTTGGATGATCCAAATGTTAGAGAATGTGTTGCTGTTGGAAACTTTGATGCCCAGCAGGAAGGGGATCTGACATTTGTGGTAAATATCTCTCTGTAAAGGGTTTGTGCTGCAGATCCCTTTGAGTTAAGCAGTAAATATAAGGAAATCCTATGCTTTTGGGATTCAGCCAGTTGTGGGATTTGGGGAGAAACTGGAGTTGGATCCTTTTTCATTTAAACATTTGGGTTTTTTGTCTCTGTCTCTTCCTCCAATGCCAAAGAAAGGTGAAATCCTGCTCATACATGACAAGAAGGCAGATGGCTGGTGGGTAGCTGAAAATTCCAAGGGGGAGAGAGGCCTCGTTCCCAGGACCTACCTTGCGGTTGGTGTGCTGTCCTAATCTCACCTCTGCTCTTTTATACAGATTAATGATCATATATCTGCACAAAATGGGTCCCAATGCAGTGTGTTGTTTGGAAATAAAGCCCTTTATTTGGAAATAACTACATGTTTTTATCCATGGGGATGGAGATATCCATCGAAAGCAGCATTTCTGTGTCTTGTGAAGTTGTGGCAGGGAAGTTTCTTGAATATAAAAGTCAGAATCTTTGTCACTAAAGGCCAACTCTAAAGAATCCAAGCTGTTGTGAATTAATTTGGGGTTTTAATTTATCTGATATGGGAGTCCATGTATATGTGGGACCATTTTCTGCATCACAGAGAGAAAAATCTCCTTTTCTTAACTTACTTAATTTATTCTAAATTTACATTAACATGGGCTGTGGTTGGAGAAGGCATTTTTAAGAACAGAACCGGGAAGAAATCAAGCCCTTTGCCATTTTAAATGTGAATCCCAGGTTCCTAAGGAAGAGGAAGAAAGCCAAGAGGAGTCAGAAGAACACATAGAAGTGGTGGATGAAACAGCAGACGGAACTGAAATTAAAAAAAGGTAAATGGAACGTCTCAGATATGGTTATGAAACTGCTGCCATTTGCAAACAGAGCAATATTTAGAAGTTAAATTTTTATTCAGGTGAGGATTTACTGGAAATCCCTGTATTTTCTTCCAGAACAGATTCCCACTGGAGTGCTGTCCGAGCCATTGCAGAGGTGGGTGCCCCTCTTACACTGCAGCTTCACCTGCCATAATCTTCTTTATTTTGTGGACAAGCTGTATCTTTTCCCAAACACTGTATCTCATATCACAGACCGCTGTTCTTAATCAACATCTCTGTTTTGGGAGTTTTTGG
Organism: Sturnus vulgaris; assembly: GCF_052056855.1. Classification (NCBI taxonomy): domain Eukaryota; kingdom Metazoa; phylum Chordata; class Aves; order Passeriformes; family Sturnidae; genus Sturnus; species Sturnus vulgaris. Next base: position 6,393,539 of record NC_142245.1, on the reverse strand, counting down.
TAGCAAGAAATATCCCAGAAGTGCTTCAGAGGAGGTGACTGATATCCCAAGTTTCTGTCTCTAAACAGAGCTGTAAATTAGGGTGAAATTTGCTGTTAAATAGCAGGAACAGCACCATCCTTTTTTTTTTCTTTGTTTTTACTAGAATGACACTGTGGAGGTGCTGACCACCACAGGGGCAGTTCCTGCAGGATTCCGCCCATCCATGCTTTTCCAGCTCTTGCAGGAAGGTAAGGATTTCACCTGGTAGCCTTCTCACCCTGGCCACCAGCCTATTGGACCCCAATCCCTATTCCTTAATTTTAATTAATTGGCTAACTGGCTATTTTGACCATCAAATAATGTGTAAAAGATTTTCTTTCCCTTAAATTTTAATTATCAATGTGAAATCCTGACAAATTTCCTAATGATTTTAAAGAGTTTCCTCTTTGGAAGCTTGTTCCTGTTGACTTTTATATTAAAATATCTCATGGTTTGTTCGTCTTTCTGTTTAAAACTGTTTAATCTATTTTTAAAATTAAGTTATTGTGCTTCTGAGATGAAATACCTCAGAACACTCACAAATAATAAACAGTGTTCATGGCAGATAATTCCATAGTTTTGTGTAGTCAAATATTCAACTGGGCATGAATTTTGGGTGTTGTCCTATTTGGCACAATAAAGATCACTTGAAAAGTGAAGAGTTTTTAAGTTTACTCTTGTTGTAGGTGAAGAGTTTAGAGCAAGTTCCTATTTGCAACCTGAGCTTACTCCATCCCAGCTGGCTTTTAAAGACTTGGTGTGGAACTCTGAGAGAAATACTGTGAGTATTGCTGCTAAGCAGGACACAAACCTAATTAGCCTTCTTTCCTTCTGGCTGATGATTATGTCTTAATTTGCACCATTTCTGGAATATTTCTTCTGCTGGGACCTTCTGCCTGTCCCACTGAAACATCCTTGGGGCAGAGCTAAAGGCTTGTGAAGAAATCCTGCTGCTACCACGGCGCTGTGTTTGTGCCTGGGAGAATCAATCCATAAACACAAAATGAGACCAGGTGCAGAGGGGCCCTGGAGGTTTAACCCTCCTTCTGCTGTATTTCAGATCCATCCTAGACCCACCAGAGTGTCCCTGATTGTCACTTTATGCAGCTGCAAGATGATCCCTTTCCCTGGAACCGGCGTGCAGGTCCTCAGCCGGCACGTCCGGCTCTGCCTCTTCGACGGCAGCCGGGTAAGGAGCCTGGTGCCTGCTTCCCAAAAAAAAGGACTGGACGAGGTTTGGAATTTCCAGGATCCTTCAGATTCTGCTTCTGACAGCTCCTCCAGCTGTCTCTCTCAGACACACACACAACCTGCCTCCCAAGCTGCTTCATTTATGCTTACAGGAGTCTGGTTTGAGCCCACTGGCCCAGAAGAGTAGAATTGAATGATAAAACAGGCCAGACTGCATTGATGGCCATCGGGCATGGCCAGGCAAGCACACTCAGCCCTGCTTCCCACCCTCGGTACTCCACAGAGCACTTGATCCCTCCCTTTTCCTGCCTTTGGTTTCTCCCCCTCGTGGTAAATCAGGTGCAGCCCCAAGATGCCCCTAAGCAGTGTGAGGTGAGCCAAGGAGCTGCTCCTGGCTCGGGGTGACAGTCACACCCAGCCCCTGGGGCTCAGGGCTGTGCTGGGTGGCCCTGGGAGGGGCTGGGGCGGCAGCTCCATTTCTCTGAGTCCCTAATTTCTGGTCCCCCACCTGCCATTGTGCCTCCTTTGTGTTCCTGGTGATGAGTATTTCCAGGGCTGGTCTCCTGGGATGGGCCTGGGTCAGATTCCTTGATCCTCTGTGAGTGTGCAGAGCAGCTTTTTATAAAAACATAACCCTGATGATCCAGCAGTTTTCCCGCAGTTGTTTTTGTTGTGTCCAGTGTTAGATCCATCTGGGATAACCTTGCATTTTCTGAAAACAGCAGGGCTTTCCAGAAAAACTTGCCTTAGCTTTTTTCCCCCCACTTTAGGTGCTGAGTAACATCCACACAGTGAGAGCTACGTGGCTGCCTAAAAATCCTCAAACTTGGACCTTTTCTCCAAGGGTAGGTGACACAGCCACTGGCTGTTTACAGCTTCTTCCTTCAGTGTCACTAAAGTGTTCCTCGTTGGCACAGCTGTGCTCCACGCAAAGATAATAAGGGGAACAAGGTTTTAACTGGAATTGGCTCTCTCCTCATTTTTATATGCAGTGGGATTGGGTCTGAGACCTTGTCTTGAGTAAGGGATGTGCTTGATGGCATTTAAAAATCAAAATTTGTTATTTTTCATCGGTACATTAACTTCCTTTTCCCCCTCTCTCTCTCTGTATCAGGTGATGGGCATCTTACCCAGCTTGCTTGATGGTGACACTTTTGTCAGGTCCAACTCCCTGTCTTCAGACATTGGAATATTGTTTGAGCTTGGCATCACCTACAAGTGCAATGTGAGTGTGGGGACATGCAGTGGAAATTGCTCCAAGTGCGGGTTTATAAAGGGAACCGGTTAGAGACTAGGACTAGAGAATATCCCTCATTAGGGAACAGGATTAGAGAATAGGATTACCTGGAAGGAACCTACAGGAAAGATGGAGTGAGACTTTTCACAAGGTCATGTAGTGATAGGACAAGAGGGAATGACTTCCCACTGCCAGAGGGCAGGGACAGATGGGATATTGAGAAGGAATTCCTCCCTGGGAAGGTGGACAGGCTCTGGCACAGGGTGCCCAGGGAAGGTGTGGCTGTCCCTGGATCCCTGGAAGTGTCCAAGGCCAGGTTGGACAGGGCTTGGAGCAACCTGAGATAGTGCAAGGTGTCCCTGCCCGTGGCAGGAGTGGAATGAGATGATCCTTAAAATCTCTTCCAACCAAACCATTCTGGGATTCTCTGATGGGAGAATATCCCTGATTAGAGAAGACAAGCCCCTCTGACTCATGGACATGAGTGTCCCTGTGCCAACACTGAAGTAACTTGTGCCAAAGATCCCATGCCATGGGATCACAATGGATTAGTTCTCCCTTCACTCCTGCAGTTTTCCATCTCTGTGGTTTATTTCAGGCCGATGTCCTGTACTGTTTGAAAACTAAAGTTTTAACTGTTTCAGCAGCATGGACAGTGGTTTCCAGCTCCAGTTTGCACAGATAGAGCCTGTCCATCTGAGATATGCTGCTGGAAAGCACAACAGGTAGTAAGACAATATATGGTAAATCCAGAAAAACTACCCTCAGAGAAGTCAGACTGTGATTTTTAAACACCCAAAGGTGAAAGGAAAAGGGGCATAAGCACAACAGTTTTGATGTGGTTACTGTTATTAATTGTGGTTGAGTCACTCATTCTGGGTCAGCTGATCAAATAATTTACATTTCTCTTTTTTTCCTAGTCAACAGGTGAAAGAGGAGAGCTCAGCTGTGGCTGGGCCTTTCTGAAGCTTTTTACTTCCAGTGGGATTCCTGTTCCTTCCAAGTGAGTTTGCTGCCTTTTCCTGCTCTCCCTGTATTTCCACATAGATTTTGGACATTTCAGATTTGTTTTAGACTAAGAGTAAAGCTCACCTTTCACACTTACACACTGCTGGGGCAAGGGACATGCAGACCAGTCCTTTATGATTCTGGCTTTTCCTTGCTGCATTATCCCTTTCCCATGTGAAAATTGAGAGACTGGTTCCCAAGACCTTGAGTCAGGTAGGAGTTGTTGTGAATGAATCTCACTGCTTTTGGAGTGTGAATTACATTTGCAGCTGATTTATGATTAGTGGGTCCAGTCATCTGAAAGAATAATAAAGTGTATCTACTTTTATTGTATTAAATGTAGGAAAACTTTCTGTTTATTGACAGAAATAATTCATTGTAGCTCAGACTTTCAAGACTTGTTTTTTACCAAATATTGGTGGACATATATATATATTGTGTATATGTATTCTGAATTTAGCTGGGTTACAGCACAAAAAAAATACCCACAGGACACCTCTACTGTTCTAGAAATCTCTAAATCTCTAAGTCTCATTTTTAAAATATTGTTCTACTATTTCATTAATAGTAGATTAATGAAATCTTGTAGATTAATTTAATCTGGTATTACAGATTAAACTTCATGCTTATTTCAGCAGTGACTTACTCTTGGCAGAACTGAGGTTACATTATTCTATAACAAATTTTAAATATGGAAGATTTAAATTGTTGAAGTGATAATTCCTCAAAACCATTTTAGGGAAACAAGTGCTGAATTCCATACAAGAAAAATATTTGGGTTGTGGAAAAGAAACAATGTGTTGTTAATGGCTTTTAAAATAATTGACCTCTCAATATCATTAAATTCCCAAACTTGTTGTATTCCCAATATCATACAGGCTTCAAATTTGTCTTTATTGACAGGATGTATGAGCTGGTCCTGAGTGGTGGAACTCCCTATGAGAGAGGTGTTGAGGTTGACCCATCAATATCAAGGAGAGGTGTGGTTTCTTTTCAATATAATATGAACATAATAATGTGATTAATGCTGCATCTCCTTCAGCCTGGTTTGGGTTTGCTTTTGCCTTGGCTGTGGGGAGCTGGGTGGTACCAGGCTAACTAAACTCCAAAGAGTTCTCAACCCACTGAAATGCCCATTTTTGTAATAGAGTTATTGCTGTTGTTTCAAACTGCCCATTTGAATCTGGGCTGTTTATTCCTGCAGCAGGCTCTGGGGTTTTCCAGCAGTTCATGAGCCTCAGGAAACAGCCTGTGCTTCTGGTGAAAGTGAAGTCACCAAGTGTGCACTCAAAAGACATCCTGAAGTGAGTCCTTGTGCTTCCATGAAATGAAAAAATATTCCAGATAGCCTAGAGAAACCTGCAGTGTTTGCAGTAAACATCTCAACTGCTGTCGCTTACTTTGCCAACAGTTTTCTCCCTGAAACGTTAATTGGGGGCATGTGCTACATCCATCTCCTGGTGTTTTATCGGCAAATCCTTGGAGATGCCCTCCTGAAGGACAGGATGAGCATGCAAAGCACAGGTGAGCACTGCAGGAAGATCAGGTTCATCCAGGGAATGACTCTCTCCAGAATCTCCCTTTGGTAAGAGATGTTTCTGGCACTCAGGCTCTTACCCTCTCTATTTCTATTTTTTAATTATTATTTACTTACGGACAGTAGGGAGAGGCAGAAGTTGGAGAATTCTGGTCTTGGAACTCAGTGTCTTGCCCTGATTATTCAGCAGAACTAGTTTATAGCTTTCTCCATTTTAAAACTAACTTGAAATAAGGAAAAATTACATTTCTTAACTGTACTACATATGAATTTATATAGGTGAGAACTGCCACACTTACCTGATTTGATCTTCATAATTTAGGACAGCAGACCAGGCTGATGAGCTCCCCTGGAATTAAATTGCATCCCTTTGGATTCAGACTTCACTTGAAGTCATTGAAAGGCTTTATCCCAGAAGTTGTTCTGGTAGCTGTGCAACTAAAGAAGATTTCTATTATTTCAAAATCCACCATCACTTTAGGAATAGACAACTGAAAATGTCTGTTCTACTTCCCAGAAGTCATCAGTCCGGCTCTCTTCCCCGAAATGTTTTGGCATTAATAAATGCTTCATGTTTACCAAACTTCCCATCAGCTTCAAGGTGAAGAAACTAGCGTACATTCAATATTTGAAATCACACAATAAAGGAAACACTTCAGCCAAAATCCTGCTCTCTGTCACGTGGAATCTTATCCACAGTCTCATCAATTAAAATAATGACAGGAGCAGAGTGATTTCTCATGGAAGGGACCAAAAAAAGCACCAGGACACCTGTGCAGTGGGATATGTGCTCCATTGGGAAAATTGGGAAAAGTCACTGTTCTCCTAAAATGCCACACCACACGCACCAGGCTGAGGTGGAACCCGAGTGTGTTCATCCATAACATCCAAAGCAAGCAGCACAATTGCAACTGTGTATAAAACAGACAGGTGCAGAAATGAGGGAAAACAGCCCTGGCAGGTAAATGGGGAAGGGCTCATGTTTGCTGCCATTCCCAATACACAGCACTGGCGTTTGTGTGTCTCCTCTCCTAGTTAAACTGTCTCTCAGCCACTGAGAATTGGCTGCAGTCAGAACAGGTTTTAGGGAGTTCTCCAACCTTCCCTGCTCTGGAGAACTGTGACAGCTCATTTCCCATTTGGAATAATCTGACAGGAGGTCATGAATACCTGCATGTGCCAATACTTTGAGAACCATCCTGATTCTTCCTTAGCCTTGAATGTGTTTGTTTTCTGTTTCAGACTTAATCTGTAATCCTGTTTTAGCAACTTTCCCTCAACTCCTGGACCAGCCAGACCTGATGGATGCACTTCGGGTATGTTACCTTGTCAGGATTTCCAGGCAAAATCTGAGCTTTGCTTTTGTCAAAACAAAGGACAAAGCTCTCCACAGCCTTGGTCTGATTTTACATTTCATTTTAGAATGCCTGGGCAGACAAAGAAAGAACATTGAAGAGAATTGAGAAGGTAACAAACGACAGGTTTTTCTTTTCTATATATTCAGGGTAATTCCAACTAGTTGCTCCCTGCCAGTGAAATTGCTGCTTAGCTTTTCCTCTCACTGTACATCTATTTAGAAAATAGAGATACATAAATGCAGTTCTTAACATTTCTCACCCAGATTTATAACAGTAAACCAGGAGCAGGAGGAAAACTAAACTAACTTGTAACTTTTTATTTCAGTGTTGTTAGGGGAGAACCTGTTACAGGTTGGTACCCAGAGCCTTGTTCCCTGTCATGATGTGCTTCCAGCAGTCACCTGGTAAAAGCTTTCCATGGATACAAAAGGGGCTGTGTGTACCTACAAAATCATCTTCTCTCCTCCAAACTCTGAGCTTCAGTCCTCCCACAATGTGCCTGGGAAAAGGGCCCCAGATTCCTCTGATCTCCCTACCCCAGACAGTTTTAATCCCATGTTTTGGCACTTACACAGCAGGAGAACTGACCTGGTTGTCCCCAGGCTCACCCACACCTTGTCCCACCTCTTGTGCCCCAGACAGAGAGCAGCTGCAGGGAGCTGAATGAGAAAGCCCTTGGCTGTCAGAGCTGGATTTCCTGGGAGCAGCAGTGGGATGTTTCACTCCCTGTGCACATTCCTGAACTGATGCACAAGGATGGCTCTGGGTTTTTACACAGAACAAACACCCGCTGAGTCAGAGCTGCTTCTTCAGGGCCATTCATCCAAAAGGAAAGCAGATCTGCTCACGGAATTGGCAACTCCCCGGGATCTCAGAACCATCCAGTTCTACCTGACTGGCATGTGCCCCTCCCAGGGGAGGATTGCTGCCTGCTGAATGCTCCCCCCTCTGTGGTTCCGTGGGGCTGAGATGTGAAATGCTCTCCTGGAGCTGGGATCTTCCCCATGTGTTTGAGAATTTACCAGACTGATCCTTTGTCTCTGGGTTTTCCAAGCTGATCTTTACAAGTCACACCATGCACAAAGAGGGGGACAACAGTGCCTAGGGACAGCATCTCCTCTGGCTCCAAGGAGTGGGATCAGAGCCACACTCCACTCAGGGAGTGTGCTCTTTTCCAGCAGGGAAATGAGAGGAGTTTGGGCTTCCGGGACAGGGAAGATGTGGTACTGCTTTGAGGAAATATAAATACCCCACAGCAAAAGGCTCTGGGTGCCTGTAGTTTGTGGGAAGGCTGGCAGAGTTCAGGGTGCAGGTTTGTTGATATGCTGGAGGCTTATCCGAGATAACACGTGTGTGTTTAGGAAGGTCAAATCTCTTCCCGTTGTTTTCCTGGGAACTGAGAGTGAACTGTTTGGGTTTTCTCCCGTGCACATTACTTTGGAAGAGTGCTTGGCAAACACCACGTGTTTGCACTGGAGTATTTTCAAACGCTCTTCTCTGCAGAGAGATCAAGAATTCCTGAAGTCTGCGTTTGTCCTGGTGTACCACGACTCTGTATTCCCTCTGCTGTGTTCCACCTTCCTCCCCAGCTACAGATGGGCTGAGGAAGAGGTGGAATTGTCTCGCTGGAAGGTGATCCATGACTTCCTGAAAAGGAGCCGGGAGAAGGATGGTGCACTGGAGTACCTGCTGTCATCAGAGAACACCCACAGAGCCTTTGACATCTCAGAGCTGGCCTACGATTTCTTAGGAGAAGTGAGGGAAAACAATCCTGGGGAATGAACAATTCAGGCTCTTCTAAGGACATGGTAACAATGAAATTAAATTCTTACCAAAGAGATTGTGTAGGATCTGAATTGTAAGGGATATTTTAGCACAATTAAGATGTTGAGAGAGATTAAAATTATTTTATCCGTTTATCTACTGGAAATTGTATTTTAAGTCACTAATTTTGAAGCGTTAAACAAGACTCTGATTGCCTGTTACCACCTGTTGTAGCCATGTCAGGTGGCATATTTTGCCTTTTTCTCCTCCCATGCAGCTTCCAATTAATTTCCAGGTTTGTTTTAATCAGGGTGAACAAAAGGCTCTTTGTCCCTGTCCCCCAGCAGCCTGGGAGCAGGGAAGGGGAAGAGCAGGGATCTTTAAGAATGCTGCTGAGCAAGGGCAGCCAGTTTAGGGGGAGAATCCTCTCTTTCCCAACCAGTGGCCAGCAGGTTGCTCCGTTTTTAGACTGTTTGCCTGTTCTTCTCCCCCACTCAAGAGAAGGCAGGGTCACTCCCAGGAATGTGCCTGACCCAAGACAAATAGCAGCTGGTGGGAATCCTGGGAATGCTGCATTTCCCCAGGATTATTTCCTCTGCTGATCCCTGAGTGCTTTGTGGCCACAGGCTCTGTGTGCTGCCCACTCCTAGAGGGCAATGATTAATCCACTTTCTCTTTAGTGCTGGAGCATCTGGGTGCTTCCTGCAGGGTGATGGGGACATTGCCACCGAGCCACACAGGGATTTAAGCCCAGGCCAGGCTCAGTTTTTTCTGGCAAGACTTAAAACAAGATTTTTGAAAGCCTCCACTGCATGGAGCCAAAAACCAGCTCCCACTGGAATATCTGTGAACTGGAGCCTCCAGAAATACCACAGAACACTTCCCCCAGCCTAGGAAGGGCTCAAGCAAGAGGCATGGATTTGATCTTTGCTCTGTGTTGTGCAAGAGCTTGGCACAGAAGCCGAGTTCCTGGGGTATCACCTGTCTCACTTAGCAGATATCTCACTGGGACAGTGTCTTCCTCCTGCTGTAGCCCATTGCCTGAGTTAATTGGGTCATTCTGTCCTCTCTGGGCCACCAGGGCACCAGAATTTCATCCCACCCCTTATCTAGGAGTTCTGGGCCTAGGCAGAATGCAATGGATGAGCCAGGAGGTGCTTCTTGAATCCAAAATGCATGTGCCAGGAGGCAGAAATTCCTGCAGCTCTCCTTTAAACTCTACTGGGCACTTGGGAGCACATTGCCAAACCCTCCTGGTGTGTTTGTAAAATTTACCTGCTCGTTTCTGAAGGTTGGATGTGCCTGGAGGGCGTGGAGGGGTCTGACATGACCACGGAGCAGAAACCTGAACAGAAAGGGGAGGAGGCACCAACAGTGGAAGCAAAAATATTTCAGGGTTGGAAGCGTGCCAAGGACAACTCTTCGCAGGAAACATTTCTGTTCCGGCAAGGTGTAGGAAGATTTTTGCTTTCCCCTCCAGCTAATGACCTCGCATTGGTGCGTGGGGTCGGGGTCCCACCGTCCCATGTCTCTGTCGCATCCAGGCTGGCAGTGGGATGCACAAAAGCCGCCGCAGCCTCTGGCGGTGCCAGGGGTTGGTCAGGTCGGGCCGGGCTGGCGGCACGGTGCCAGCTCGGGCCGGTTCCTGTGCTTACGTCCCGCGGGCGTGTCCCTTAAATCCCGCACGGGAGCGGCGCGGGGCAGGCGGGCGCCAGCGGAGTCCAGCGGAGCGGTGGCAGCGGAGGAGAGATGGCCTCGGTGGGTCCCTCTGCAGCCTCCACGCAGCCCGCCCTGCCCTCCGGACCCGCCGTCTTCAAAACCATCCCCTACGCCTTCATCCTGCCGGAGATCGTGAGTATGCCTCCATCCGCTGCCTCCCGGCACCCGCTCCTGGCTAAAATCCCCCAAAACCATCCTGAAGGCAGCATTGCTGGGAAGGGACATCTTGTCTTTGAGCTTGTGCTGAATGCACAGAGCATTCCTGACGGGGTTTTTAGGGACAGCTTGAGGACTCAGCTCCATCACAGCCTGTGTGAGGGTCACTGGCTGCTGTGGGGCTGAGAAAGGCTGATGAGCTGCCGGCTCGCCCAGGGCAGATGAGCAGCTCTTGTTATCATGTATAAATGGCTTGCAAAATCAAGGGAATTTTGCTCTCTGTATCAAGTCACAGCAGGGGTTGAAGACAATTGGGTGTCTCGTAATGTGTGATTCCATGATTCTTTCAATTGCTTCTGGGTCCAGAGGGCATCCAGTGGGACTGGCCAAGATTAGTAGCTGGTGTACTTTGTCATGGTGCACGGTTCTGGCAACCCCCACACCCCATGCTCCACAGACACAATCCCTGCCTGCTCCCTGCTGCAATCCCAGGGCTTTCACCCGCTGCAGCTGGGATGGCACAGAGCTCATCCTGATAACCTCCAGTGCCTTCTATGCTCATTAAATATTTTGGGTGGATCCAGAGCGAGCGACTTGCTCCAGGCTGGTGCGTGGAGCTGAGAGGAGACTTCCTCGTGCTGGGATTCCAAGCCCCGGAGATTCACGAGTGGGCAGGGCTGGGTTGAGGCAGCCATTCACTTTCCCCAGATAAAAGCACATTTTGTGGCTTCTCCACCGAATCCCTCGGGGTGAGACATTTCCTTGTGTGGAAGGCAGCAGCAAACCCTTCCTTTCTTGTGTGAACACTCATTTCCCATGAGTGTTCAGGGAAAGCGGTGCCAGCTTGCTTGATGTCACGCCGGGATGCTCTGGGAAAGATGCATCAGTTCTGCTGGCTGCTGTGGCCAGCCTGGGAGGGAAGTAGGGAGGAAAAGAGCTTTTCCTCATCCCACGCTCATCAGAGGCGCCTGGTCGTCCCTGGCAGGTCTGCGGGACCTGGGTGTGGATCCTTGTGGCTGCTACCTCGGTCTCCTTGCCGCTGCTGCAGGGATGGGTGATGTACGTGTCCCTCACCTCCTGCCTCATCTCCCTGCTGCTCCTCCTAGTCTACCTCCTTGGCTTCCACAAGAACAGCGAGAACTGGAAAGTGCTGGTAAGGAGGGCATTGAACACGGGGTGTTGGCAGCAGCAGTGTGGGTGCAAGACCACCACGGCTAGTGACCCGCCAGCCCTTTCCTGCTTTTGCCTCGACTGGGAAGTCCAGGAGAACTCTGCTGTGACATCACTGCTTGGGAGGGCTCGGTCCCAGCCCTATCCAGGTGCATGTCCCCCTGTGGGGCACTGACAGAGCGAGTCCTGCCTTGTTTTGCAGGACAGCTTGTACCACGGTGCCACGGCCATTCTGTACATGAGCGCCGCTGTCCTGCAGGCCAACGCCACCATCAACTCTGAGTTCGGCACCAACGCGCCACTCAACTACCAACTCAACTGTGCTGCCTCGGTGAGTGCAGAGCAGCCCGCAGGCTGCAGAGCACACAGCTCCGCCTGGCAGAGGCAGCAGCATGTGCTGAAGCCACAGCAGAGCCACCCACGGTGTGGCACTGGGCAGAGCTGCAGCTCCTCCCCTCTGTGGGTCGTGCAGCTAGTGTCAGCTTCTCAATCCACCCGTTCACTGACAGCCCGATGCTCCTGGATCATGGGAAAAGCTGAGGCTTTGCCTCTCCTTTGAGGCTGGGAGAGCACTGGGAGGAGATGGGGTTTGACTCTGCCAGCTGACCCTTCCTCTTCTTCCTCTCTCCCTGCAGTTCTTTGCCTTCCTCACGACCTTCCTGTACATCCTCCACGCCTTCAGCATCTACTACCAGTGATCCTGGCAGCACCGGATTCACCTTTGCAGGACAAGGGCTCTCCCAGTGTGAAAGACCCTGCTGTCTTCCCAAGGTGTCCCTGCCCCAGCCCTGTGCCCAGGCCACAGGAACAGCAGGTCCTTTTGCACTTCACCACAGGAGGGATTTTGCTGGGACATTTCCTGCCTTGCTTGGGGGCTATGCAAGGGGAGGGACTGGGCACAGGTCCCAAGCCTCCAACTCTGACATTCTGCCAAATATTGACACCAAGAGAAGGGACTAAAAAAAAACCAACTGTTCCTTCAGCAAACAATCTCCTTTCTTATGTAATTTGCCTTTCTCTGGTTCAGCTCCATCCCTCCCCAACACAAATTCATTACAATGACACAAGATTGTGTTCCTTGACTTTCAGATGGTTTCATTTGGTAAATGCTGTATTTGGAATAAAGTGTCAACTGACAGCTTGTGACTACTCTGTAAGCTGTGTTCACTGAACAAGCTCATTTTACTCCCTAAGAGTTAGAAAAGAAACAGAAAATATTCGCTTGCAAAGCTACAACAAATTCTAAACAAGTAAACCATAGAACTCATAGGAAATTTCCTAGATGTAGTATAAACTACAGTCTGAAAAGAATGATTACAACAGACATTTACAGCAGCTCTCCTCCCCTGTCTCCTGCTTCCCATTACAAAACCTGCAGCTGCGGAGTCCGGGCACGGAGCACTGGTGTTACTGGTGTCCCTCAGCATGACTGGAAGGAGCTTCCTGCTCCAGGGAATCCTGCAGGTCTGGGATAGAGCTGGCTCGCAGCACATCCAGGTAGAGCAGGTAGTCCTGCAGGCAGGCTGGCAGCGGCAGGTCCCGCACGGCGCGCTCCGAGCGCAGCCGCTCGCTCCCCAGCAAGGACCGGATCTCCAGGCGGCACAGGTGGGACAGGGGAGGGAGGGAGGCTGGAAAAGGGAACCTCAAGTCAAACACACAGCAGCTCTCACTACACAAATATATTTGCTAATAAAAAAGGAAATAAAGAGAGAAACTCGTCTCAATTTCCCCAAATAACCCCCTTTTTTTTAAAAACTCCAAAAACAGCCTCATTAGCTTAAACCACCCTAAAGGAAGTATTAAATGACATTATCACTTGGACAACTCAGAAATTATTACAGACCCTTTTAAAGAAGAATTTTCTTTGAAAGGAATCATTAACAAAGACACCTAAGTGCAGTTTTTCAGTCACATAACACATGACCTGCTTTTCTGAAGGCTGGACTATCAAAAATTACTGCACAACCAAATGAATCTTTTTGGCTGGTCACATTTGGTTGTCTTTGATTTTTATGGTTTGTATTTAATTACTGTTCAATGCTTACAAAACAGGACAGATTCCTCATTGGAAATACAAATCAAATTAGAAAAATAAAACATAACTAAATCGTATTGTCATCTTCTCCTAAATCTTCCCACCTACAGCCTGGAGGCTGGATACATGGAGACATTATTTTCCTGCCTGTATTCCTTACCAAAATGGCTCTTGGAATTCCAAGTGAACTTCTCCTTGTATTGGGAAAAGTGTTGCTCCACAATTGGAGGAAGTCTGCTCCAATTCATGAACTCCAGGACGAAATTAAGGACGTCCTCACCCATGGAGAAAATCCTGCGTAACAAAGACTCCCCTAAAATACCTTCTAAAAGTATTTGTAGATGACAGAATAAAAGACCAAAAAGCATCACATGTGATACACAAGGACAGTGAGATTCATTCAGTCACTGGGTTGCAGACTTGTAGTGTGTTTACTACAGCTTGCAGAAAATACAAACATTTTGTAACTCTTTAAGTTTAATCCTGAAGTGCCCAATTAAATATAAAACATCACCAAGCCGTTATTTATTATGTGGAAAAACTTCAATAATAATAATAATAAAAAAATCTAACTGGAATTTTTGCCATATTGTGTTAAACAAAACAGTCTCAAACTGCATCCGTTTCCTCTCCTCCCAGACTTGGCCCAGCTTCACTTCCCATTTGTTTCCCATCCCTCCTGACCTATTTCTCCCATTGGAATTTCTTCTTTCCACGGCTCTCTTAAAGTATTACAGGCACAATTCGCAGCTAAATTTGTGGGTTAATTATAGATGTTCAATATAAGTTTGGGAAGCGATGCCTTATTGCTACCCTGGAGGAAAGCAATTCCCAGTCTGGCTTTCTTCCTAAACAAAACTGTTGTACTGCCTCCAGACGTGACTCTGAATGATTTATTTCAGACTTTCCACAACCCCTCCTGTTCCTGATGGTGGCAACTGATTATCAAGGGCCATCCTGTGAAAGCCCTCATTCAGTAGCAGCTTCGCACATCAGCATGGGATGTTTAAGTAAATAGAGACAAGGCTCCCTTGCTTACCAGAACCTGCACATGAAATTCACGGGGTTGAAGCCAGCCAGGAGCAGGCAGGGCAGCCATTCTTTGTATTCCTTCTCCACCATGCTGCTGTAGTGGATGAAGTCTCTTAATTCCTCCCCCGAGGGCAGGGAACAGCCCAGCCTCAGGAAGCGCCGGAACAGAGCAAACTTCTTATGGCACAGGCAGTGTGCCAGGTTAATCCCACGCAGGGTGATCCCATATTTCAGCAGAACATCGATGAACTGATAATACCTGTGAGCAGCAGAAGGAACAGGGCATCCCATGAGCTTTCCCTCAGAAAACACCTAGCACTTTTTACATCTGCCTGCAATAAAGCATTTTAAAATGCTTTTATTAAAATCCTTTTATCGTCACCCACTGCAACAAGGTAATAGGATAAGGACTGAGACTAAGACTGGTGCTGCCTTTTAGGATTAGATGGCACATCACCCCATAGAAGTGGTGACGTGTTACCTGCCTCGTTCACAGAGCAATCACCTGCTCTGCACCCCTTCCTAAATTATTTATTATTATAAAGCATCACCAGGACAGAAAGGGAAAAATGGTGTCCAAGGATTTTTAAAAGCAACTTCCCAGGAGCAGGCCACAAACTAAACTCACTACCAACAAACCTCATTAATTTAAATGGCAGCATCTAGGCCACAAATAAATTTCAATCCACATACAAAGAAATCATCTGTTAAAATCTGAGAGGATTCAAAAGCCGTTTTTGAAGATGTTTCCCTTGGTGCAGCACATGAGTCACATTCCAGGACTCCACATTAATATTCCCAAGGAGGAATATTAATAAGGAGTGTCTGCAAAGGGGAAACACACTAGAATTCTGGAAAAATATTAGATGATAGGCAGCAGATGAGGGAGGAAGGCGGGAAACTACACATTTAAAGTTAATTAAAGCAAACATGATTATGAATAACCTCAAAAGAGGAGAGGTTTGCTTACTGCTTTTGGAAGACCATGCACATGGGGGACCTGCAGTCGAAGTCCAGGCACTCCTGAGCATCTGGGCTGAAGCCCTGTCCGAGCAGCATTTCCAGGCACTCCCTGTCCCCGCCGTACAGCGCCGAGTACACCGGGCTCACTTTGCCCTTGCCCTTGTCACAGACCCGGTCAGTGATTGGAATCAGCAGCTCCAGTATCCTGCAGGTATTTAAAACCACTCTTTTCTGATCTTATGCAATGATTAATCTAAAACACACAGTCATCAGTCATTCTTCCACAGGGTTCTTGCAGATTTTGAAGAAAATTTTTCACTCTTGAATTTGCAGTTTTGTCATTCCATACACAGACCTCTGGCAAACATTGTGCTTTGGGATGGATTTGGGCTGGAAAGAAGTATGTTAAACCAAACCAGGGACAGCTACTTCCTACTACCCAATGATTCTTTTTATAGTAACAGAACACCACTACATTAAATCCCAACCCCAAGGAAGTTCGGAAGCAAACTGGAAATATGAGCTGCAAATGAAATTAATTCTTAGTTCTGTGAAACAGAAAAATCATTCTGTTTACAGCTCACACCCCAGGCCACATTACATTAGTGACAAACACCAGTTCCTTTGCTACTGGAACTTACTGGTGCTGCGTAAGAGTTGCCAGTGATGTATCATCATTTATGTATTTAAGTGCTGTCCATGTGTGAATCATGGAGTTTCCTGAGAGATCCTTCTCCCCAGTAGTCTACTCCCAAAACTTCTTTCCACTCTTGGCTCTCTGCCGTGGAACTGACTTGTATTTCTGAAATTGGACAAAGCTATAAATGTATCTCTGGAAAGATTAAAGAAACGATTTTGAGGCTTTTTCTGGCTGGTCCAGCTAATTCAATATTTGTACGTAATTACTTCTGCTGCTTAATAGAGTATTCTAATTAGCAGCTGTTCAAGTCGTGTATAATACAGTTATTTGTATTTTTAAATGGAAAAGTAATATGGCCACAGAGGGAATTGAGATCTGCTTCAGCACTGTGGAAAACCCTCTAAATTCATTAGGCTATGGATCATACCCAGGTTAGATGCTGAATTAAAAATCATACAATCACAGACTGGTTGGGGTTGGAAGGGACTTTAAAGGTGATCCAGTTTCACTCCCTGCCATGGGTAAGGACATTTCCACTATCCCAGGTTGCTCCAAGCCCCGTCCAACCCAGTCTGGAATACTTAAAGGGATAGGGCAGCCACAGCTTCTCTGGAAAACCTGTGCCAGGGCCTCTCTACCCTCACAGGGAAGGATTTTTCCCTAATATTTCATCTAAACCTACTCCCTGTCAATGTGGAAGAAACCACTAAGAGACATTTTAAATACAAAAACAATCAGAATCTCTGAACTGCAGATCAGTTTGAATTTTTCTCCCTTTTAGGGCTGAACTTCCTCCTTTGAGGATCAGACTTGTGTGCCCAGGACCTTCTGCAACCACCTACTTTGCATGGCCCATCTCAGCTGCTGCATGAATGGGTAACTGCCAGTTATCCTCATTGCAGTAGAGGTTTGGGTCTGCCCCTGCAGCCAGCAGCATCTTCACACAGTACAGGTGTCCCTCCTGTGCAGCAATCAGCAGGGGGGTGGCCCTGTCCTTGGCCTGGCAGTTGACATCTGCACCTGACACAAAACAAAACATCATTTTTCACGGGGTGGCTTCAAACTCAGCAAGTTCAAACCTCTAACATTCGACCTGCAAGAGCAGAGCGAAAACTGCGTTTAGTGGGAGCTGATGGAAGCACAGCAAGGGAAATGAAGGCTGGTGGTTACCGTGGGACAGAAGCAGCTGCAGACTCTCCAGCTGACCATACTGAGCAGCCACAAACAGGGGGGTAATTCCAAAGTCATCCTGACAGTCCTTGCTGGCCCCTTTCTCCAGGAGCATTTGCATTATGTCAGTGGAACCCTGAAATAAATGTTTTTATTCTTAAACCAGCAGGAAAGAGAGGAAATGGCATAACCTGTTTTTCCCTACGTCTTCCAGAAATAATAAAACCCACAATATATTCAATATTCTGAAGATGCACTTAAAATTAATGGTAAAAGAAATTAGGCAAGTTCAAATTGATCACTTTAGCCCATTTATGTGATAAACTCGTTTGTGTGTGTTAGAACCATTAAGCCAACATATTTCTAAGCACAAGCTTATGACTGCTAGGGTAGGTTAGGAAAAAATTACCTGACAAAAATCCAGTAATTATTAAATAAAATTATCCCCCAGAATACACCAAAATTACAGGATGTGCTCATAGGTTACCTGAAAGGAAGCTTGGTGCAAAGAATTCCATCCAGACCAAGAATGAGAACCTTCAACATTTGCTCCATGGTGGAGCAGAAACTTGACAACCTCTGGGTGTCTATTTTCAACAGCTTCCATGGAACAGTAATAATGATAAAAAAAAAAAGAAAAGAAAAATTTTTAAAAATCTTATTGACGAGTTTTAAAAAGAAATAACATAAATATTTGGGGTTTAAAACTCTAAAGCTCTCACTGCCAACTTCCTGAAACAATAATCATAATTCCTTTGAACTTGTCCATTATATTCTTACTTGCCTTTTATTTTTATATTCCCAAAACAGTGTTGGAGGATGGAAATGATGCCAAGATTCCCCCAAACTTGGAAAAGACTTGGAAATAAAGGTAACATGGCACCCATGATGTCTGGGTACAGAGGCAAGTAAATCAATAAATGTATTTAATCAGATGATTTAGACCCTAGGGATTGACTGTAACAGAGGTTTTAAGCAATTAGGTCAAACATAAATCATAGAAAAAATGCTAAAATAATGGACCTTAATTGCCAAACCAGGAATGTCAAAAACAAGTCTTTTTACATAAGAATTAGGGAGGAATTACAAAAATCAAAAAGGCTTTGAAACAGCCTCATACAGACACAATCCTCCACTAATTTTTCTGTGCTTGATGCAGAAAACCAGCTTGCTTTCATAATTTTGTTTGTAAACACTGCCTGAAGCAGATTTACCCACAAACAAAAGGTTATTGCCACACCCACTCCATCTCTGAGTCTAAATCCTGGTATTTAAGGCTACAAAAAGATGCAACGTGGCAGGCAAGGAAGATTTAAACCCTGGTGAGTTTAAACTCGGAGAAACTTGAGTTTTAAGTGGTGAGCTCAAACCGTGGGACTGGAGGGAAGTTTGTGTCACCTAGGAAGAGCGGGGTGGTGGCGGATTCGGTGGTGACGTTGTCGAGGTCAGCCCCAGCTTCCAGGAGAACTCGGAGACATTCCACGGAGCCGTGACGGGCCGAGAGGTGCAGAGCACACAGCCCCTCGAACGTCCTCGAGTGGATGTAGTCCTGAGCTCGAGCTGCAGAGGGGCATTATCAGGGGGGAAAAGGGGTATTTGGCAGTGAATTACAAAATAGAGTCATTTTAAGAAAATAAAGGTTATTTGAGTTACCCCGAGAGGAATGAGGGATTTGTCTTTACAAACAGGCTGTGGGTCTGCTGGTAGATAAGGCTAGCACTGAGAGATAAAAGAAACAATGGGATTGATTCCACTGATTGACGAATGGAAAAAAGATATTTGCCTTTACGAACAAAGTGTAGGTTTGCTGATCGATGAAACTGGATATTGAAAGATGAAAGAAGCAATGGGGAACAGCCATGAATTCTGTAAGAATTAAAAATTAAAAGGGAGGGTTATACATTAGAAGGGAATCTTAGGTATCAGTCATTCTGGGAAATCTGTGCCTCTCAAGTACCTCAGCCAATGGGGAAAGAGAGAGGGAAATGTGGATGGGAAATTAGGATAAAAAGGAGGCTGCGTCTTCCAAAACTTTGAGAGATCCCAGGGGAATGCCCCATGGCCTCTCCCTTTATTCAAATAAAGAAAAAGGACTCCTCTGTCTCCTTTCGGGACACAAACCTCTGGTGTATGTGGATTCATTTTCCTGACACCCCCAAACAATGACAGGATAAATCTATGTAACTCGTATTTTCTATGACAGGGTAATTCAGCAGAGAAAGCCACGCTATTTCCCATGAGGTTTTCCCTTACCTGTGTCAATGAGCAGCTTCAGGCACTCACTGGAATTGTGAGCTGCTGCTTCGTGGATGGGCAGCCACCTCCTGTTATCGGGGACATCGATGCTGTACCCGCGATCAATCAATTCCCTCAGGATTTCGACGTTCCCTTCTCTGGCTGCAAGGCCCACGGCCGAGCACCGGTCGGAATAGGCTTCTGTGAAATCCATCCCTGGCATGGAACTCTGCAGGAGGAGGAAAAGAAAAAAAAAAAAGAGATGTGTGATGGTACAATATAGATACGAGGAGGATTTTATTTGGTTTGGTTTCGTGAAAAACAAGGTTTATTTTTTTAGGAAAATTTTAAGAAGTTTAATAAAAAACAATAGTAGACAAATAACAGCTGGGTTCTTGGTTCTTACTATTCTTAATTTTAAAATATTTTTTAAATTACATTAGTCTGCTGTATATTTATAAGCTATTGTGCACATTTAAACTTTTTTATAAGCTAGTTTACATATTTTAGCAACTGTGTAGCATGGGCACTTTTTGGGCCCGCCTTTTTAGAGCATCCATGTTTTTAGTCTGTTCTTATTATTACTTTTAGTTTGGGCTCTGGTCTACAATTTTTTTAGACAGCAGGTGCTGATAGTTGGCATATTAGTAGCAGGGTTTTTATTATATGTTTACTGGATGTTGTTTTAACTAAACAGGCAGCTTAATTACAAGCATATCTATATATTAGCTATCCCACTACCACGTTTCAGCTTTGTTAACAGCAGAAATAAAAATTATATTGTTTACAGCAAAGATATTTCAACATTATACATATAGTATTTATATTAATATTTGCAAAAAAACCAATTTTATAATATGTATTTATAACAGTTTGTAGGGTTTGATGGTGGTTTGAGAGGGCTAGGGGGAAGTGGTTGCTTGGGGTGGCTTGGGGCAGGTCGTTCACGGATTTTGGGGGATGGTTGTTTTGGAGGTGGGTGTTTGGAAGGTGTTTGGGAATTTAAGGGGGGGTTGAGTTGGAGGATCCGTTGCCTGGAAAGGCTGACCTGGAACAGAGCAAAAGGAATAAACCAGGTATTTAATGAAAGGAGACACCTTGGGCAGTGCAAGAGCCTGGCAGAGGCTACACTCCAATCTAATCCAAGATTAATCTCAGTCACGAGTTTTTACACTTTTATAAAATTTGATTTATCTATATATTGGGGTCAATTATCCAACTACAACCCCAGGCTATAAAGTCTCAGCCCCCTCTCCCTCACTGTTGTTTCTGCTTTTTGAGTACCAGTTGTCCTTGATTCTCTAGCTAAAAATTGAATTGTTTTGTTTAACTACCCTGTGATGAGAATTTACTGCGAAAAACTAAGTTTAATTTTTTAGTAGATTTTAAAAAGTTTAATAAAAGACAATGAGAGACAGTAATCAAAAGGTTACAACGGCTGGATGCTTGGCATCTAGCCAAGGGCAGGTTTAAATTAGAGAAGACTTTGTTAAATGCACTAACTTGCTGTATATTTATAGACCTTTCTGCATAATTCAAAATCACCGCCCCCAGCCTGTAAATCAGCATTTTTACTTTCTTTTTTTCTTGTGGCTCTTTCTTATTGGTGTATTCCTTGATAACAGAGATTAATAATTTTTGTTTTGTTTTGTTTTAGTTTTGGTGTTTGTCACCCGCCTTCATTCAGATAGGATAATCTAAGAATGTGAAGAATTTTTTTATTATTTTTTTTTACCAGTCTCTGAGTTAGTTACACGAACAAAAACTTTTTACATCATTATGTTATAGTCCAAGAAAAATATATTTATCACACTACTATTTTTAAGTTTTGTTAATAGTAAAACTAAAAGATACTATATTCATTTAGCAAAGTTTTCCAACATTATACATACAGCATTCATTTTAATATTTGCGAAGAGCCAATAATATAATATGCACTTATTACTAACACCTAATATGAAGTTTTGGAGTTACACACTAAGCAGCAGAGATTCTGAAAAACAAAAAAGCTAAAACCCAAGGCACCAGAGGGACTGTCGTTTATGGGTTTGCGGGGTGATTCCTTGTGGGCTTCGAGGGCAGGGGCGGCTGTGAGGATTTTGGGGCGAGCTGATTTTCGGGGGGGATGTCTGCAGGACGTGATGCGGGGGCTGGGCGGGCGCTGGGAGGAGATGCTTTGTGGTTTTTGGGAGGTTGGTGAGGCCGGGCCGATGAACGGCTCCCCGGCAGCGCCGCTCCCCGCCACGCTCCGCGGCCGCCCCGGGGCCGCCCCGCGGCTCTGCGCAGGCCCCGCCGGGCCGGGCCGGGCCGGGCCGCCATGTGGGTGTTCGGCTACGGCTCCCTCATCTGGAAGGTGGATTTCCCCTACCAGGAGAAGCTGGTGGGGCGAATCCGCGGCTACAGCCGGCGCTTCTGGCAGGGCAGCACCGACCACCGCGGCGTGCCGGGCAAGGTGAGCCGGGGCCGGGGGGAGCGCGGCCGCCGCGTCGGGCCCGGGCCCTGCCCCTGCCCCGGAGCTGCCCGCAAGGGCTGCGAGAAAGCCGCGAACAACGCCACGACATTCGAACGGGGCTCAGAAATGCCCGCATTTGGCATTTCTAGGGCGTTAAAAAACCCCTCGGTGAGGGACGGGTGTGCACAGGGAATGAGAAAAGCCAGAATCACTAAATAACCCCCCCCCCCCCCCCGCTGTATTTTAACTGAAAAAGGTGAAAATTCATGGATTAGGAAATACCTAAAAGTTCTAAAATTCTTCACAGTTTGGAAAAGGAGAGAAAAACCTCATCGAGAAAAATAAACTGAAATTCCAAGTAAGCATTCCCAATCTCATATGTTTTTAAGCCACGGGGGTAGTTAATGAAAAGGTATAACCTGCGCCCAGGTAAATTCCACTGTAAACCTGCTTGAAAAGAGTAAAAGCATCGAGATTTTTTAAAATAACACCGCTTGCCTTGTGGAAGGCTTCATCCACATGTAAATAACACTCGTTAGAACTTCAAACACCGTGAAATAACTTGCACGGAGCTCAAAGATAACACAGCTTGAGCCACCACTGACACAGGTTAAAGAACAGCGACGAGGAAAAAAACAGTTCTTACAAATATACAGCAAATTACATGTTAGCTGTATTTTAAAAATCTTTCCAGAGGGTTATTCCCAGTAGTACAAAGAGTAATTAATTCCTCTGATCGATAAGTGTTCAGTGATTTGTTTCTTAATGTTTGTTTTGGGTAATCCCAGGCAAGACAAGGACTCAGGAAAGCAATTAACGAAATACCCTGCCCTTCCTTAGGCAAACACAGCCTTCGTGAAGTTCTCCTCAGTACTGCCCTTCATATTAAATCGAATTAGATTTAAATGAAATTCAATCAATTTAGGCTACAGTTACAGGCACTCCTAGCAAGGACAGGAAAGTTGATTTCCACCACAGAATGTCTCTTTAATCCGTAATTCACAAAAATCTTTGTGGCTCACTGCGAGTGCACAAGTCAGAGAACTACCAATGGCTATGGAAAAAAACCATTCCACAAGGAACACCGAAGTTATATTTAATGTATCATGGGAAGAGACTCGTTGCTCCTCAGGAAGTAGGAATCATTTAGTGTTCACGTAGCTTTGTTGCTTTATTTTATCAGTCAGATCTGGAATAAATGGCTCATGCTGGGAGAGAACTTTTGATGTCAATGAACTGATGTGATGCCAAAAGCAGCAATTTTAAACTGTTCAACATAGGGTTTTATGATTTAAAAGCTTTATACAATAAAGTGCAACTATTTTATTTTCAGTATTTACAAACTGGCTTCTTACTTTTTCCTACAAGAATTAACTTGCTGGGGGAAAAAAGCCATTTGCAAGGTATTCTCCCTCCATCCAGTGAGGCTCCAAGAGCTCCTTGAGGATAGTTTTACATCAGTGAAACTCTTAATTAATTATCACTGTTATTGGATTGTCAATTGTCACTGTTTTGAACTGCAGCAGAGTCTGGACAGCATGTCTAAAGCAAGGACATTCATACCCTCCCCCTTTCTGGCTGCCTTTAATTTTTGTGCCACAGGCACTGTCCATCCCAGAATTTAACATTTTGTTTATTTTATCTAGTACACACCAAAAGCTACTCTCTGAAAATACTTACACTGGATCTGGACCTTACTGGAATTGTGCTGGATTAGTTCTCTGAGTGTTTCATTCCTGCCCCTTGTTTTTTTCTGATTTTGGTTTGGTTTTGCTCATGATTTAAAGCTTCTGACTGAATGATAATTTCTTCTTTTAAATTTTAGCCTGGAAGAGTTGTGACCCTGGTTGAAGATGCTGAGGTACAGTACTGTTATACAGAATGTCCTGTTGCATTTCCACTCATTAATTTTTGCTTTTCTACAATTATCTTTAGGGAAAAGTTCTCTCAGTGTTTCCCAGAGTTACACCAATGGTGTAAATCTCGATTGTTTCAGATAATCAATATAAAGTAGTAAGAAGTAGTTTGGGTCTATTATTACCACAGAGATACTTTAAAGTATATTCTGGAATAGTCACTTTGCCTATACAGTTGTGAGATGCAGAATTTGATATAAAGATATATCAAATGTATGTGATTTGATATCAACACTGAATGATAAATGTAATTGCTTTAAGTTCAGCTTCACAAGGTTTAACCAGAATGTGAAGGTATCTCAGCACACCACACCAGTTCAGGTGTGTAACAGGACCCTCAGGTCCTTGCCAAACTGTCACTAAACAAAAGGCTCCTGATCAAAATTCCTTCAAATTCAGCATTATTTAAATCTGTCATTTTCAGACATAAATTTTACGAGGTCAGGGAGAAACTCTGTGTCCTTAGTGGCCTGTAACTGTGGCACATTAGGAATTTATTAAATCATGGCAAATATAAATACATAGATTTGTTCTTGCTGTGTGGGATTAAGGCTTTGGTCGCTACCAAAGGGGCTATTTGCTACTCCAAATGTTAACAAAACAAGAAATTGCTCTGTTAGAAAAACCTCAGCATTAGCAGAAAGAGTTACCAGTTTTCACTGGTAATGTCACAGTTTCACAGTTACCAGTTTTCACTGATAATTGCCTGAATAAAGCAACCATTTTATTTTGGGATTCTTACAAACAACGCAAAAAGCAGCAGGAGGGCAGAAAAGTCAGGTTTTGCACCTGAATGCACCGATTCCCTTTCATCCTTTTAACCAACTCTCCCCGGCCAATTCAGGGCTGCGTGTGGGGCGTCGCCTACAGACTGCCGGCTGGGAAGGAAGGAGAAGTGAAGGCCTACCTGGATTTCCGGGAGAAGGGAGGCTACAGGACCACCACGGTGATCTTCTACCCCAAGGACACGTCGGTGCAGCCCTTCGACGTGCTGCTGTACATCGGCACCTGCGACAACCCCAACTACCTGGGCCCCGCGCCGCTGGAGGACATCGCGCGCCAGATCCTGGGCGCCGCCGGGCCCAGCGGCAGGAACACGGAATATCTCTTTGAGCTGGCCAACTCCGTCAGGAACCTGGTGCCAGAGGATGTGGATGAGCACCTCTTCTCCCTAGAGACGCTGGTCAAGGAGCTCCTGAGCAAGCACCAAAATCTCAACTGTCTATAAAGTAACCCTGACAAGCTGGCTCTGCCTTGGGAGGAGAGGTTTTGTTGGGGGTGTGACTATGGGAGGAATGCTCCTCTGATTAATACTGAGTATCTTAATTAATGCTGCATTCAGAATTAGGAGTTGGTTAACTTAAAGCAAAACTGCCAAAATCATTTCTTTCAGGAGGCCAGAGAAAAACAAGCAAGGAAAGCGCTCTGGGTTTGAATTTGGTTTCTTAGCTCTTCATCCAAAGACTACGCCTCAAGACAACCACTAAACTTCTCTTTATGTTTTATTATTATTATTATTTCGGGTTTAAAAGAAATCTTTAGAATATTTTTGAGGTCAAAATCAGCATGGAGAGACAAGTTCCACAGATTTAAGTGATAGTTTGCTCTGATTCCAGACCACAAGGCAGGAATTTTAAGTGGTTGGCCTAAATTGTGTAATAGAACATTTATATCAACATTCAACTCCTCTGAAATGAAGTTATGCCACTGAATTAGTCATCTCACCCTTTATATGTTCATTTATCCTTAAAATGCAGAGGATAAACCATTTTATTGTAAAGGAAGTCATTCCTTCCCTTGGCTGCTGATGTCAAGCCCTGAAAACCAAAGCTCTGGGCACCCTGATTCAAACACGTCATAAGCTATCAGTGCCTCGTTTTAATTTTTAATCCTAATATAAAGAATATCCCCAAAATATTAAAATTAACTAAGAGCATGACTTGAAGTCACAACACAGCAAGAAATAGAAACTCTCATCTCTGTTACTTCAGGTGCTGTTGTGGTCTCATCTCTTCAAAAATCCCAGCTCCAAGGATAGATTTGAGTTTCAGGGATTCACCACCCTTTTTCCAGCAACCCAAGGGATGTGTATGGACAAAAGCCCCTTTTTCCAGTAACCTTAGGGGTGTGTATGGACATCCCAAGTGGGTTGGGAACCCCCAGTTTAGACTGGTAGGATTCCTGATGCACTCCCATCAGCACATGGAGCATCCGTCCCAACATAGAATTGTCTCGCTCCTCAAAACTTTTATTTTTATTAACTTCTAACCGAGTATATTTTTATATTTTAATATCAGAGGTCCTGCTTTTCCCATCCAGGGAATGTATAAGTGTTTAGTAGCAGCCTGGAAGCCTGGATTCTGCGTCAGTAATTGCAAAAAAAGTGTGGTTTTCCCCTAAAAAGTTTGACCCTTTGTGTTCTTTACATCTTCCTGGTTTATATTTGTAAAGGTAAAATTGTGCAATGGCACTCTCTGCTTTCTTGAAAATTCTTTTTAGATGTAAAAGTTCTTTCCTCAAAGACTTACCCAAGTTTCTTAAAACAGGGCAGGAGATGCTTGTGCTCAGTAATGATGCAGAACCATCAGGGCTGATTCCCTCTTTAAAATGCTAATTATTTAAATACTGTGATTCTGTGTAGCTCCACATTCTCTAACTTTAATTGTCTCCAAGGCTCTGTTGGTTCACTTGCTTCCCAGATCCATAAACCATTGCAGTAATACACGTTCCTCTGTGTGTGTGTACGACTTCAGGTGCAATAAAAATGCATTACAGTGACTTACGGGGCTGGAAATTTCCAGAAACGTTGTGTTTAAAGTGTATCTGTGTGAGGATGGACACCAAGTCCATATGTGTTCATTGTGCCTCACTGTAAAACTGATGTTGGGGCTGAGAATGATAAACAACACACAGTGCTGCTGCAAACTGTGGCACTTTAGGAATTAATTAAAGCACGGAAAATATAAATATACACATTTGTTCTTGCTGTGTGGGATTAAAGCCACTGTTCTGCCTCCAGCTCTGGTCACTATCAAAAACCTCCCAGATGTTTTGCCTCAAAAATTTTAGGCCATTTAGGCTTACTTTTTTTTTTCTGACTGGTTAAACTCAATCTCTATTTGGGCAAATACGGATTTTAGATCTGTAGGCTTAACTACACAACCACGCACACAAAGCTGCTGCTAAACCTGTTCTCAAACAGTGTCTGGGGAAACAACAGGCACATCCAAGACTATTAACAGAAGACAATGCAGACAGGAGGGAGAGGGAAATCCAGACTAAAGGGTTGGACTCCGTCATCTCCAAGGTATTTTCCAATAATTCCAAGGCTCTGTAATAAGGGGATTCTTTGTAGCATGGCCTTTTAATTTCCTGTCTTTCCTTCAATTATTTATTTCTTTCAATTATTTCCTGTATTTCCTTCAATGATCTGTTTCCCAAGGGTCAGATGAGACTGGCTAACCTGTTCTGACGTGAAGGCTGCTGGCCCTCTTGGGTTCTCAGGTGTATGGATATACACACACACATATATATATATATACATACACAGGTGCATAGAGAAACACACGGAGGAGCCCTTAAAGTGCTCTTTTACACCCATAACACCATCCCTGTTGGTTTTGTTTAACCCCCCGTGCTGCCACTAATGACCAAGGTTAATTACTCGCATCCCATTCCCCCCATTCATTCCCTCCTTTGCCCCCTCCTCTTACTCGCCCCCTTTTTACCCCTCCCCTCACTCATTCCCACATTCACACTCCTCACGCTTCTCCCTCACACTCATTCCCTCCCTTACACTCCTCAGATTCCTCACTCACTCTCTCCCTGTGTACAAACACTCACTCCTCCTTCCCTCACTCCCTCCTCACACCCTCACGCTTCTCCCCTCACTCCCACTTCTCCCTCACACTCAAATTTCGCACTCCCTCCCTCCCATTTCTCCCTCACACTCACTCCCTCACTTACACTCCTCATCCAAATTCCTCACTCCCTCACACCTCTCCCCCCTCACTCACTCCCTCATTGTGTACAAACACTCACTCCTCCTTCCCTCACTCCCTCACGCTTCTCCTC
The DNA here is from genome assembly GCF_052056855.1 of Sturnus vulgaris. NCBI lineage: Eukaryota > Metazoa > Chordata > Aves > Passeriformes > Sturnidae > Sturnus > Sturnus vulgaris. Next base: position 6,365,861 of record NC_142245.1, on the reverse strand, counting down.
TCACCCCCACTTCTCCCTCACACTCCTCATTCGGATTCCTCGCTCCCTCACACTTCTCCCTGTGTACAAACACTCACTCCCTCTCTCATTCCTCCCTCCCTCCCTCCCTCCCGGTCCGTCTGCGGCCCGGTTCCCGCCCGTCCCCTCACCTGGGCGGCGGGCTCTGCCCCGGATGCCGCTGCCCGCGGCGGGCGCTGCCCCGGTTGTTGATCGCAGCTGCCGGAAGCCGACGTGGCGGCGGCGCGGCGCGGCCTCGGCGGAGCCGCCGGCCGGCATGAGGGGCTGCGGGCTGCGGCCGCCCTGCCCGGCCCCGCGGAGGGGCTGCGGGCTGCGGCCGCCCTGCCCGGCCCCGGCGCTGCTCTGCGGGCTCCTGGCGGCCGTGGCGGCGGTGGCCGAGGGCGGCCGAGCGCTCCCGCAGCTCAGCGACGACATCCCGTTCAGGGTGAACTGGCCCGGCACCGAGCTCAGCCTGGTCGGTACCGCGGGGTCCGCACGGCCGGGGAGGGGCTCTGAGCCCTCCGAGAGGGGCTTGGGTGGGGCTGGTCCGCCGCCGGAGGGAGCCCGGCAGCCGGGAGAGAATCCCGGGGGATCCTGTGCTGAGAGCGGCATGGGGAGAGCTGGGGGTGAAGGGGCATGGCTGGGGCTGGGGGCTGTAATAAAGGTCTGAAATGGGGGAGCGTAGAGGGGATCTGGAGAGGATAAGGAATCTGGGGATCTGGAGGGGTGCGGGGATCTAGAGGGAGACAGGAATCGAGGAGATCAGGGATATGGCTGGAAGTTGAAGGACCAAAGCGAAGGCAGCAGCAAGCAACTCCCAACCAGCTTAACCACCAAACCCCGGGCTTGTGGTATAATTAAGTCCCGGGAAATGCTCTAGATCACCACTCAGGAATTCAGGAGTATTTCTAATGAGTAGCATTAAAAAGCCCCTGCCTGGCTGATCTGTGGGTTGGTTGTTTTCTCAGCCGACCACTGGTGTCTTGTACAAGGAGGACAATTACATCATCATGACCACTGTGGATAAAGAGAAGTACAAGTGTCTCCTGCCATTGATAGCCAGTGGCAACGAGGTGAGTTCAGGCGAATTATTCTGTAAATATAAACTCTAGCTGAGTCTTTACATTGTCAGTTTTAACATGAAATATCCTTTTGTTGCAGGAAGAAGAAAAGGACTATAAGGGTCCTACTCCAGGGGAACTGCTGGAGCCTCTCTTTAAGCAAAGCAGCTGTTCCTATAGAGTATGTTAATTCTGTCTTGTTCGTTAATTGCCAATTAAAAGGTTGCAGGCCAGTCCCTGTCAAGGTTTGGGGTAGTAAATGAGATACTAATACAGCGTGAAACAACTTTATGTCTTAATATTGGTGACAAAATTCTGTGTGATTAAAGATGTCAGAATTCAGATAAATGGGTTGCTATGGTAGCAGTTAAAAATGTGGGTTTATTCTCTTTAATTTTTTCCCCTGCATTTTATCTGTGTGAAAATCAGGGAAGTCTTCTCTGGTATGTTTGTTTGGGCAACAGTGAGACCACTCGCTGTGCTCTTGTTTTTGAGGCTGCTCCAGCATTTTGCTGCAAAAGCCAACATTTGGGTGGTTTTGTGGTGTGTAAATCCATCTAAAGATAATTTTTAAAATGTGTTTTATTTCTAAGATTGAATCTTACTGGACTTACGAGGTCTGCCATGGGAAACATATCCGTCAGTACCATGAGGAGAAGGAAACAGGGCAGGTAGGCTGCTCACAACACCCTTCTCCACTGGCACCTTCCTGCTGAACTCCTCCAGCAGGCTTGAATTCCCCTGAAAAAAAGCTTGGAAAGTGGTAACTGGTGTTTGTTTTGACTGTAGAAAATAAACATCCAAGAATACTACCTGGGGAATATGATAATGAAGAACCCGTTGTCAGAACCAGGTGTGTTTTAGATTATTTCATTCTGCTGATGTTAATGGAATTCTTGGGTTTTAATTAGTCCTGTCTGACCAGTTTTGAGAGCCTTTTTTAAGGGAACCTGGCACAGATCCTCAGAAAAATTCAAGTGCCTAGAGTGGGACTTGGCTGGAAATGAGGTCGCTGAGCCCCAGACTCCAAGAGCAGTTTAGAATAACTGATTTCTGGAGCATTTTTTGCCTGTAAATTAGTTCAGAGAAGTCTTCCAAATCCACAGACTAGGTGTTCATTCGGGGTTGATGGGGAGAACAGAAACAGAATAGAAAAACACCACCTAGGCTGGGGTGTTTGTTTCATTCTAGGCTAGTGTGTAAAAGGTGGACACCATTGTTTTCCTAGAAGTGATTACCTGGAATGCTGCAGTCTCCTGGGAGGGATTTAGTGCTGTTCATCCCACTTCTGGATCCCTGGCTGCAGCCCTGAGTTAGCCCTGGAAAGAAACAGGGGTTCAGAACCTGCCTTGTTTGGCCTTTCTGGGGGAGTGGGTGCAGAGGTGCCTTGTCCTGCTGCTGCACAGAACATGGAATGTTTGATTCCAGTCACCCATTTTGTGGGGCTGGATGTTGTGATGGTGCCTCAGATCACCATAGCTGAGTCTGTCAGGCTGTTGTCCCTCTGCCCCTTGTGTCCTGTGTCCTTTCCCTGCTTCCCATCTGGCAGCTCCTGCTCCTTCCAAAGCACCTGCCTGTTTCCTGTCCAATTCCCACCCTTCCCAAACAGCTGCAGTGACGTGTTCTCCAGCCCTGCCTTGGTGTCAGGGCTGGGTTTGGCCTGTCCTACCAACCCCAGGTGCTTTTGTGATGACCTGACGTGTATTTTGCTTGCTGTGGGCCTCAGATCACTGGTTATTTCCTTTCTTTCCTCTTTTGCACCTGCAAGTGGCTCTTGGCAGTGTATAAAACACCAGCAAATACACAGACCAGAAAAAACTTCTCTGTGAAATCCCATTTTATTCCAAGTGCACAAACTTACCTCGTTCTTAATTATTCCCTAGATCAAGAAGAGAAGGAAAATTCCAAAGACGGTGCAAAAGAGGCAAGTGAAAAACATCTGTTTTAACTTCTGCCATCAGTAGTGGAGGCAATTTATATATGATCATAGAATCCCAGAATGGTTTGTGTTGGAGGGGACCTCAGATATCCTGTGCTACCTGCCATGGGCAGGGACACCTTTCACTATCCCAGGTTGCTCCAAGCCTCATCCAGCTTGGCCTTGGCACTTCCCAGGGATCCTGGGGCAGCCACAGCTTCTCTGGGCAACCTGTGCCAGGGCCTCCCCACCCTCATAGGGAGAAATTTCTTCCTAATATCCAATCTAACAATAAGATGATGTAATTAATCCCCTCCCATAATGAATATCAAGAAATGAAACTGTTCCTGAGCCTCACTTCTTTTGCTTTTAATTATCAGTCCCAGCTCAGAAAATGTATTTAGTCTCTCTACTCAAATTACTTACACTTAACAAAGCCCTACAGCACAAAATCTCCAAGAGATGGAGCTGACTTGCTAGCCCATCCCATAATACTCTGTGTTTCCCTTTCCCCTTAGAGAACTTCCCCACTTCTTTAGGCCCCAAAGCTCAGCTCTTGAGTTGCTGATTCTGTAGCAAAACAATGGGAATACCTGAAGCACGCTGGAGTTAGAGCAGGTTTGACCTTACTGCCAGTTCCCCTTCATTTTCAGATTGAAATGAAATTTTTGTGCCTGTGGCCTTTAGAATAGCCCAGAGTGATGGTTGATTAGTGATCTCAGCAACACTCAGGCCTGGGGAGCATTTTGAAAGTAATTTTTGGGACAGAACATAGCCTTTTCTGGTGGCAGTGGCCTTTTGGAAAGCCAAGTAAACAAAGTGTTTTGCAGTGCAGCTTTTATTCCTTCAGCTTCAGGGGAAATGAAGTCTTTTATTGCCTTTTTCTTGGGCAGTATTTACGATGCACTTACCATGTCAGAATTTCCTGGAATCTCTTATCAGGAAAGGGCACGTTGGTTCTTTAATCTCATGAATGTCTTCACTCATGGTTGAGCAGTTTCTAGGAGGAGTCAGTGGCCTGGGATGGGGTGACGTGGCTTGAAGGCCAAAGCAGGTGAGGGGCAGAAAGGTCCTGGATCCCTGGAATGTCCTGACCCTGCAAAGGTCTTGGGATCCCTGGAGTGTGCTGACCCCACAAAGCACCTCTGTCTTTTAGCACAGACCCCTGTCTGTTCAGCACTGAAAACCTTCAGTAGCTCAAAAAGGTAAAAAAGAGTCAGTTTGTGGGTTTGGGCACTTTGGGAAGCCAGGAGCTCCAGCTGCTTCTAGGATAGACTTTACCCCTTTAGGGAATTAAGGTCTTAAAGAGGGAGCTGGATGAGACAGGAAGGAACAAACCTGAAGAGAGAGGAGTGGAAGGTGTGACACAGTGGGATGTACTTTGTCTATATTTACTTTGTACACACCATTAACTTTGTTAGCCACAGCCAGGGGTGGTGTGGGATCCTCTGGATAAGGAGCAGCCTGAACTGGGAATGCTGAAAGGTGTAGTGCAGGTGCCAGGGTGACTTGGCAGGGATTTTTTTGGATTCTTTAGGGCCTGATGCTGCAGGTAATGAGCCTGGGCAGACCCAGGACAGGTCTGAAACACTGACCAGCCACACAGGGTCTGATTGTAACCTGGCAATGCTGGCTCTGCGCACAGGAGTAACATTTTTTTTTTTCCAGGGGAGTCTCAGGAGCTCTCCTGTGGTTCTGACCTGTTCCTTTCCCTCACCCAGATCCCCACAAAGAACATTGAAGGGCAGATGACACCCTACTACCCCGTGGAGCTGGGCAATGGCACTCCCTGCAGCCTGAGGCAGAACCTGCCCAGGTCCAGCACTGTGATGTACATCTGCCACCCTGAGGCCAAGCACGAGATCCTCTCCGTGGCAGAAGTCACCACCTGCGAGTATGAGGTGGTGATCCTGACCCCGCTGCTGTGCAACCACCCCAAATACAGGTACAGTGCCCACAGCCACCCCAAATTCAGGTACAGTGCCCACAGCCACCCCAAATTCAGATACAGTGCCCACAGCCACCCCAAATACCGGTACAGTGCTCACAACACTTCTGTCTCCTCCTCGTTTCTGATTTCTTGAGGGAATCTCAAGAATCTTCATGGTATTTGAAGACTGCAGATACCACGTGTGTCCACTTTAAAAGTCTATAAAACCAAAAGTATCTTCTCCAACCATAACCTTAACCCTGATTTTAGCTCCTCCCATGAGGAGCTCTCTAGAAGTCATTTACATAGGGATAATTCACACTTTGAGTGGTTTTTTTTTCCAAAAATTAAGTGTAGGCTTCTTGTTTCCTCCCCTTCTCTGAACTGTACCACGTATCTGAGGGAACCCCCTGAGTCTTTGGACCTTCCAAGGGGTGTAAAGAGAACTGCAAAGGGAATGTGCCATACAGACAAGGGGGGATAATGGACAGTATGCCTGGATTTGCACAGATGTTGGAACAAGTGAGTATTTAATCAGTGATCTGAAACAGGCCACAAGGTCTGAAGGCAAAATCCTGCATTTTGTAAACACTTGGCAGTTGGAGTTACTAAGTGCTGCTATTTTTAATGTTTGGCATCCACTGTAAATTTTCTCATGTGGATGGGTTTGCTTATCTATCTTTGTTATCTGCTTTACTTATCTGTGGCACTGTTAATCTGTTTACTGTGAGAGCCTTTTAAGCCTCTGTAGCAGTAGGAAAAAACCACAGAAAGTGCACAGGGCAATTGTTCTGTTGCTTGATAAGGATAAAATCTGCAGCTGCTGCCTCCTTCCAGAGGGAAGGCCTGGAAGGGTTCCTGGCCACCAGCAGGAAACACTGAAAATAAACACACAGGATCATTACTCCCCCCCTTTATGTCACCTTGGTATAAAAGGAAAGGTGGAGGTGGCAGCCTGGGAATGCTGCCCAGTGACATCACAGGGATCACAACCCAAATTCCAAGTTCAGTGCCCTTTTCTCCTGTTGTGTGCTCCCAAAACAGCCCCGAGCAGTGCCTCAGCCTCTGGGGCTTTCCCTGTGCACCTGGAATCTCATCCAGGGAAGCACCTGCACCACCTGAGCAGCAGCAGATCCAGAAACTCAGAGCACTGAGCTGATCCCTGTGCTTGAAGGTGTAACAGTGACGTGTTCTTCCCTCGCTGGGCAGGTTCAGGGCTTCCCCTGTGAATGACATCTTCTGCCAGTCCCTGCCAGGATCCCCACTGAAACCCCACAACCTGGAACAGCTGGAGAAACAGCAGGAAATGCTGAAGATGCCTTTCAGGAGGGTTAAGGAGGTAGGATTTGTTTCATTTACTTTCCACCTTTAACACATTTTGTGAGGTGATGTCAGTCTCTCATTGGTCTTTAAGCTTGTTGAAACCATCTGTAACTCACCCTATTTGGAAGGAAAACAAAGCAAGTGTGGGCTACTGATTTAAATTTTGTAGCCTACAGTTCACAAATGCGTGAAGGGTTTGACTGGAATTTTCTTCCAGCTAAAATTGACCAAAACAGCCGACCTGCTTCAGTGTTCAGTAACTTCATATAACTTGTAAGATTTTGTAGGGGACTTCATTGTATCCTTTAATTGCAGGAAGAAATGCCTTCAACGAAAGAAGAGAAATTCTCTTCCATCCACAAGCCTGTGGCTGTTGGGAGTCACCAGCTGTTAACAGTGGGGACAACCCACATCTCCAAACTGACCGATGAGCAGCTCATCAAGGAATTCCTCAGTGGCTCCTACTGCTTCCATGGGGTGAGCAGCAAAGCCACGTGGAATACATCCTAATTTATGTGCTTGTTTAATTTTTATCTTCAGCTCTTCTGTTGAAATTCAGTTTATTTGAGCAGACAGTGAAATGAAAGTAGGTAACAGAATTAGCCTGGATTTTCATTAACTAACAGAATGGAGTTTTACAGCTGAAACACCTGGTTTAGAGTCTGGGGGGGAAATGGAGGGGTCTGTTCTGGGGTGTTCCGTTTGCTTTAGGGGTTCTTTTTAACACTGAGGTTGTTCCTCTCCCCAGGGTGTTGGCTGGTGGAAATACGAATTCTGCTATGGAAAATACGTCCACCAGTACCACGAGGTGTGTGCAGAGAGCTCTGGTAGCTCCTTTAAGTTCTTGTTTTGCATTTTTTTTTTTAATTAGGGTTGGAATTAAATGTGTAAGGTGGTATTTTTTGTTTGGAATTTATTTGTTTTTATTTATATTATAGTTTCCTAAGTTGTGAGTTTTATAGTATTTTAAGTTAATAAACTAAAAATGGAGGTTTTTTAAGGATAAATTGTTTAATTAAGAAATGATAGTTAAATTATTTTTACTTTTAATTGAATAATTAATCATTTGTGGTTTGTAATGTGGATTTTGAAATTTAATTATAAAATATTAATTAGATTTATGAAGAAGAAGGTGAAAAAGAAGGACAAACTTTTAAAATTTTTTATGTTGTTATATATATTATTATATTTTGAAATGTTTAAGTTTTGCTTTTTTACTATGTGGTATTACACACTTTTATTTAAATTGCACACTTAAAATTTTAATTTTATTATTTAATTTTGGAAGCTTTTTTCATGGCCTCAGGTTAAATGTAGTGGTTTTTTTGGAGGTTAGTGCTTGTCAGCACAGAAAGTTTAAAATTCTCAGTGACTAAGGGTTCCAACATTCCTGTTAAGGAAATACAATCCTCTGTAGTGATCGGTTTTTCCTGTTTTAGGATAAGGAGACTGGCAAGACCTCGGTGGTGGTGGGGACGTGGAGCAAGGAGGAGCACATCGAGTGGTCGAGGAAAAACGCAGCCAGGACCTTCTACCTGCGAGAGGATGGCACCCAGACAGTCAGGTACCAACCCAGCCCTGGGCAGTTTGGGTTGTGGACAGATAAAATAAACTGCCAAGAGTAGCCTGTGCAGGTTTGCCCCCCAGTCAACATCACAGATGAGGAATTCAGCACTTTGGATATGGCACAGAGAAAAATCTTTCAGCACTGAGCAACTCTTTCCCCCTGCAGTAATTGCAATACCCCCTATTGCTATATAATACAATAATATATATAATATAATAATATATATAATATAATACTGCGATAATATATAGTCTAATAATGTATATTTGTTACTATTTGTATATTAAATACTTGACCAATGATGAGGTGCTGGATTGCACCACTGAACTGCCTGCTTGAAAACTGTGTTGAATACTTCCAACCTCTTCCATTCTGAACTTTCCTGGCAGGATGGTGTCTCATTTCTATGGAAATGGAGATGTTTGTGACTTGACAGACAAGCCAAGGCAGGTGACTGTGAAATTGAAGTAAGTGGACTTTTACAAAATGATGTTTTGTGTCTCTTTCCTGCTGCTTCTGTTGTCACAACGCTCAGAAGGCAGTATCTGTTAACTTAATGAAATGCTGCAGACAGCAGTGAAATACTGTGTGCTTCTTGCCTACTTATAACCCTCCAATTTCTCCTGTTCCCAGATGTAAAGAATCAGACTCCCCTCACGCTGTCACCATTTACATGTTGGAGCCTCATTCTTGCCAATACATCCTTGGGGTAGGTACAGACACGCCCTGAGGTCAGGGCTGGTACTGGAGCCCATCTCCAGGTGTGTTTAAGGTGGCCCCTTTCTCCCAGTGACTCTCCCCCAGGATTCCTGCAGGGCTGAGTTAATCGTTTGGTCTCTGTGTTCCAGGTGGAGTCTCCAGTCATCTGTAAAATCCTGGATACAGCAGATGAATACGGGCTCCTCTCAGTGCCCAGCTGAGGACAGCAAAGCCCCCGAGGCCAAATTCCTGGCATTCCCATGGGAACAGTGTCTGTGAGCTGACAAAGGCCTCACCAGCACAGCTCTCCAAGCTGAGGGACTCGTGAACCACTTTGTGTATAACTATGTGTATATAAGAGCTTATTGATAAACTTTTAATGATTAAAACCTTGTCTTGCACTTCCTGCCTGGCTCATATGTGACACCTTCCCCCCTCGCTGGTGCCATTGTTAAGGTGTAAACTCAACTCAGAAAAAGTCACAAAGAGAACTGAAGCTTCAAGGGAGGAGTTCAGCTGCCAACAGCGGGAAGAGGTGAAGCCAACACTTCCTGCTCAGGAGCCACAGCACCACTCATGGTTTTTCTACTGTTCCTGCTTCCTCCAAGCACCAACGTTACCTCACCCTAACTGCTGGGAATTGTATTCTTCTGTCACTGTACCTCACCCCTCTTCAGCTATTCTGCTATTTCTGGGCTGCTTCTCAGGACATTCCAGTGATTTATTTATATTTAACACTGTAAGGTTCATAATCATACAATTATTTTGCTGAACATCCTTCCTGCTACCAGGTCCAGTTCCCTGTAGTGTGTCCACATCACAGAGAACATTTGGGAAATTTTGATATGCTGGCCCTAGACATTCCTAGAAGTAAATTGGGAGGGATCAGAGAAGTTGAAATACTGCTGACAGGAGGATCTGAAGTAGATTTAAATTGTATTTTTGAAAAAGTTTGTAATGGCCAACACCCAGCAAAGCCTTGAACGTCTGGGGTTGTAGCAACAGTGTCCGGTCACCGCGTGTTGGTCACTTCCACGTGCCCACCACAGTTCCCCTTTTCTGCAGCCCTTGTGCAAGGCACAGGGATTTCTGATGCCTGTGGGGTGGAACCTGCCAGCCACGTGGCAGATGAGTGGGCAAATAACGCCCAAAATACTCCCCTGAGCTGCTGGACTGTTGCAACACAACCTGTTTTAGTGTCTCGCCAAGCAGAAAACCCAAACAGCAGCAGCAGCAGCAGCATGATTTGGCATTTAAATTGACGTTCACTGCTCTTGCTCATATCCCAGTTTCTGAGGCTCAGCAAGGTGGCAGAGGGAGCTGGAAAGGGGGAAGAGTCTTTATTTACATAGATTATTTCCCTATGGAAAATGAGGATTCCCCCATTCCCAGCCTCCCTGCCTGCCAGAGGCACCAGCAGCCAACACAGAGTAAGAAAAGATGAAAGCATTTCACCTGCTGCTGCCTGCACAAGGGGCTGGCTGGATCCCCTCCTGTGCAATCTCTCGGGATGGTTTTATTTGGGATCACAGCTGACCTGATTAAAGGCTGGAGCCACCCAGCTCTGGGCAGCCTCAGCATCCCTCAGGCTGTGCCAGGGAAGGGAACACAACACACTCACTCTCCTGCACATCCCTTCTTGTGGTGATTAGATCAGAGGGCAAGCCAAGAATAGTTATTTCGTGGAATGTCAGAATTCCCCTCATGGGAGGGAACTCCCTTGCAGGAGGTGGAAGCACATCCCTGACTCAGAAGCCACAGCACCTGGTGCCCCTCAACAGCAGCTTTTGCCATGGTGTGAGCAAACAGGCTCTTGGCAAACTCCTGTTCCTCAGCCTCCACTTCCCCTTCCACAGGAAGCTCCACGCTCACAGCTATTCCTGCCCAGCATCCGGGCCGCCCCAGCACCCACACCCACCTCCAAAAAAAATATTTTTTGCTCCCCCTCCTCTCCCAGGCCCTTCTGACCAGCAGCTGACTCAGGTTTGCTCCTACACCTGCAGGAGGTAGAGCTATTTCACACACACAAGTGCATTTCCAGGTCATAAATATCTTTTTATCCAGCACCTAAATCCAAGCCCACCTTAATAACAAAAGGTGAGGTCTGGTCTCCTCAAAGCTGGTGCTGATCCTCTTTGGATTTGAGCAGCACCTGTGCAGGTTCAGCTCTCCTCCACTAAACAATATTTCCAGTACACAAAACACCTTTCCCTGCAAAAAGAGGCAGAACCAGTGGCACGTGACCTGTTTTGGGAATGAAAACACTGCTCCTGCTCTTGGCCACATGGTGTGGATCTTCCTTGCTCACTCAGACCTTTTTTATATCCTGTTCTACCCTCAATTCCCAAAATAAGAGATTGCTTAAAAAAAAAAATACAAAAGCACAAAGACAGGGTGTTGGATGAAACAAAAAGAACAATTCTAGCACAAGAAATTGGTGGAATAACTGTGCTTTTACCAAAAAACTGCCTTTTAACTTTGTCCCTTCCAACCATGACTGACTCTCTGGGATTTTGCTGGCCCCTGTGCTGGGATGGAGCTGTCCCATCTTCCCAAAGGAAAGCACAGCCCGAGGCTCATGAGCACCACTGCATTTAGAATTGTCCAACTGCAGGGTGTCACCCCACACTGACAGCAGGGGCCAAAATTTCCCCTGACATATCCCAGCTTATTAATTTCCTGCTCCTTTTATCAAAGAAGGTTGGGATCTGTCTGAAGATCTGTGGGGCAGTTCCCAGAACCTGCCACAGCAGGAAAGTGCCTGCTCAAACAGCACAAATCACCTTGGGTTTTCCAGCCCTTAGGGCTGGACAGAGGGGCCTCTGGGCTGCTGTGAGTTTCCAGTCACTGATGGTTGCAAAAGAGTGGGAAAAAAAATTGGAAGTGGTATAAAGGTAAGCTCTGACCTCACTGAAAGCTCCTGGTAACAATTTAGAGTAAGGTTCTTACCCAGGTGTCCTTGTGGGGCATCAACTGACCCCAGGATGTGTGAGGGCCACTCCAAGCTGTTTTTATATTATTTTCCTCGAGGGAAAGGCAAAGGTGGAGTTACAGTTGATGCCATTTCATGGTTATGAGGAGTTTGAGTGACTTTGGTCATAGCTAAATACCTAATAGCACAAGTAACCTGAATTTCTGAGTTAGTGAAGCCAGGGCCAGCATTGTCTGGATCATTTTTTTGGCTCTGGTCCCATTAGCAGTGTTGTTTCTGGCAGAACAGACCACAGCATCACGCTGTTGCTCCACCCTTTGCTCTGGGTTCCCCTGGCAGCAGCACCCCAAGCTCCCTCAGCATTCCTGCAGTCTGTCCCTGCTGAACGTGGTTTCCCAGTTTTTTTCCCCCACCTGCGATGCTGTGAAACCCTCGGGACGACGCTGTGATGCATTAAAAGAGCAACTTCCACCTTTTATTTCCCCCCTCGGCCACGGCTTGGGCAACGCCTGGTAGCGGCGCGAAGGGGAAAACTTGACGGATTTCACCAGGGTGGATCATCTCCGGCATCACCTCCTCCTCCTCCTCCTCCTCCTCCTCCTCCTCCTCCTCCCCAGCCCGCCCCACAAAAGGCACCCGAGGCAGCAGAAGGGGAGGGAGGAGCGCCCAGGAGAGCAGGTACGGGATGTCACAGGGATGGGAGGGTGGCTGGAAGGGAGGACAGAGCTGTGCGATAAATTGATGATGCTTTTCATTCCCTGGGGGTTCCTGGCTCACTCCTATGCCAGGTGTTCCTGCGGGATGTGGGAAGGGCAGTGAGGACAGAGCTGGGAAGTCACCGAGGTCCCTTCCCTTCACTTAAATCCGGTGGGCAGCAAGGGGGACTGTGGGGACACAGGTGACTCTCATGGAATCTGCACCTGCCTTCGCAGGGAACAAATACACGGCTTGGGTCAGGGACTCTAAAATTATTATTATTAATATTTGTTATTGTTATTTTTATTGTTATTGTTATTATTATTATTGGAGCCGGGCAGTGACGCTCCCGGCACTGGGAATGCTGAGGGTCACTGGGGCAGTGACCTCTCCTGGCTGACTCCCATATCCTGCTCCCAAGAAAACTTACCAAACAAATGGTAAATCCTCGGCAGAGCAAAGCTCCAGGGGCTGGGTTCAGGGGAAGATCCGAGGACAAACAATCACGTGGAGCTCCCTGGGGCGTCACTGAAGCGGCTGAACAGGTTTTGGAGGGGTCAGACTTACTTGGTTGTCGTGCACCGGGATGGGAGATGTAAAACCTGAGCCCCACGGAGCCCTGAAGGACATTTCAGGTTTTGCAGGGGGAAGATGGTATTGCAGGGACTGCCTGGGAAAGAAAAGAAAGAAAATTTCAGACTCTATCTACCATGGCTTCAGATGAAGAGTGCTCTCCTTCAAATCATTCTCTGATACTCTCTTTCTGTCTTACTCTGAAGTAAAATTTGTTTTATTTTGCTTAATAAAAAGGGATTCATGGATACAACTAATGAAACAATTTCTAGACTTCAAGTAAATTAGGATTATTTTTAAGGATATTCATTCACATATTATAAAGATGGAATTAACATTTGTTTTCTCCAGGATGAGGACCCTTTCTGGCTGCCTTCATTTCTACTTCATTCCTTTCTTACTCAGCAGAGCACATGGACTCCTAACGTGGAGAACACCTCCAGCTTTCCTGGTTTATAACTACTCCTATTCAAATCTCTCCTCTGTCTCAGAAGCACAAGCTCCAAAAACAGCAAGAGCTCTCAATTTCTCACACAATGCCATTGAAAAAATTACCCAGAGAGACTTAGAAGGATTTGACTGGCTGGAAGTTCTGGACTTTTCCTACAATCGGATCAGGGCTGTTGAGCCTGGAGCCTTCCAGAGTCTGCTCAGCCTGGTTTCTGTGGATTTATCATTTAATGATGAGAAGCTGCTCCTGTCAGATCTCCCACCGCACCTGAAGGTCTCACCTGCTGGCAAAACTCCGAGGTCTTTGCAGCTTTCCAAGAATTCTGCCACATCCTCGGGGGCTGTTCTGGAGCCTTCTGCTCCCACTGAGGAGCTGCCACGTTCTGGAGTTCTGTCCCTCCTGCAAATCCTCAGGCCCAGGCTCAGGAGAAGCACAGGGAATCTGCTCCGGAGGGGGGAGAGGAACACAACAGCTCTTCCTACAGCCACAGCTGAGCCCACCCTCTGTGGAATTCCCATCAATGGGACACTCAACCTGTCCCACAGCAACCTCTCCCAGGAGGAGCTGATGTTAAAACTGGATGAGGATCTCTGCCAAGCCCAGCTGAGCAGGATTTTGGAGCTTGACATCAGTCACAACAACATAGAATGGGATCTTCTGTCACTGTTTTCCCTCTTCTTCCCAATGGAAAACACGTTGTCCATCGATGCCAGCTTCAACAAGTTAACCATTAACATCCTGGATGCCGAGTTCTTCTGTAAGTTCCCATCCCACCAGCTTTTGTTCCTAAACATCAGCCACAACCCCATCAACAACCTAGATAGGCTGTGCCTCCCTTCCAGCATCAAGGAAATTGATTTGTCCTTCACCAACATCAGCCAAATACCCCCGAATTTTGCTCCAAAATTGTTTAACTTGGAAAAAATGCATGTTCAAGGAAACCATTTCATCTACACAGCATTCTCAGAAAGCGGGAATACACTTCCAAAATGTGTCCCTCCCCCTGGAACTGTACATATCACTGCCATCTCCTTCGTCAGGAACCAGGCTGGGACACCCATTGAAAGCCTTCCTGAGAAACTGAAATACCTGGGAATGTCCAACTGCTCCATTGTGGAACTGCCAGAGTGGTTTGCTGACACAGTGGAAGAACTGTTATTTCTGGACATCAGCAGCAACTACATTTCTGTATTCCCCACTTTCCCCCCTACCCTGCAGCAGCTCGACGTCAGCAACAACGACATCAGAGTCATTGACCCCAGCCTGAAATCCCTCTCCAACTTAACAATATTTAGGATTCAAAATAACAAAATTACGGATATACAAACAGAGTATTTTCCATCAGCCTTAAAAGAATGTGATTTTAGTAAAAACAAGGTGAAAGTGCTGTCCTTAACTTCTGCCCTGGGGAAGCTGGAACATCTCAACGTTTCTGGGAACCTGATCACACGTCTGGAGCCTGCTGGCCACCTTCCTGCACTGACCAGCCTGGACAGCAGCCACAACCTGATCCCAGAGCTGCCCGATAGCTTTGGGGAATCCCTCTCAGGACTGAAGTATTTGAATCTATCAGGGAATAAGATCTCTTTCCTGCAGCCTGGCTCTCTCCCAGCTTCTCTGGTTGAGCTGGACATCAGTGACAACGCCATCACCACCATCGTGGAGGCCACGTTTGGCCCTCTGACGAGCCTCAGGGTTCTCACTGTGCAAGGGGAGCATTTTTTCTGTACCTGTGACCTGTACTGGTTTGTGAATGTCTACATCCACAAGCCCCAGCTGGAGATGAGGGGCAGGGGGGCTGTGAGGTGCAGCTTCCCCCCGGAGCGCCGGGGCTCCCTGGTGGGCAGCAGCCACCTGACTCTGCTGCGCTGCTCCCTGGGTGTCCAGCTGGCCGTGACTGCTGGAGCTGCTGGCCTGGCTGTGCTGGCCCTCACCATGCTCTGCTGGCGGCTGGATGGGCCCTGGTACATCAGGATGGGCTGGTACTGGTGCATGGCCAAGAGGAAGCAGTATGAGAAGAGGCCAGAAAACAAACTCTTCGACGCCTTCATCTCCTACAGCGAGCACGACGCCGGCTGGACCAAAGAGAACCTGCTGGAAAAGCTGGAAAAGGACGGGTTCAGGATATGTTACCATGAGAGGGATTTCAAACCAGGGCATCCTGTGCTTGGGAACATTTTTTACTGCATAGAGAACAGCCATAAAGTGCTTTTTGTTCTCTCTCCCAGCTTTGTGAACAGCTGCTGGTGCCAGTATGAGCTGTATTTTGCCGAACACCGGGTCCTGAATGAAAACTTGGATTCCCTCATCATGATCGTGCTGGAAGATCTCCCACCCCACAGCGTCCCACAGAAATTCAGCAAACTCAGGAAACTGCTGAGAAGGAAAACCTACTTGAAGTGGAGCCCTGAGGAACACAAGCAGAAAATGTTCTGGCATCAGCTAAAAGCTGTCCTAAAAACAACCAACGAGCCGCTCTTGAGAGCGGAGAACGGATCCGCTCTGGAAATGCAGGAGCTGGAATGAGACCCAGGGAACCCTGAGAGCTGTGCTTGGAAAGCCTGTGCTCAGATAAAAGCATTTACCTCCTGCAGAGGCTGCTGTGATGCCCAGGGGTTTGGATCAGTCCCAGGAGAGGCTCCTAGGGGGACTGCAGCACACCCGTTATTCCCTCTGATACAGAATCCCAAAGGGATAAGACCTGAGCACTGATTAAAAGCCTTTTCCTCCTGGATGCTTGGATCTGTCCAGCTATTCCCACCATTTCTGTGGGTGCTGTGGATGTCACCTGAAAAAAAATAACTGCTCAAGTCACAGTGCATGTCCTTGCTGCCTTCCTGAGGTGGTGTGGCAGTGAGAAGTGGTGTCTAAGGACTGGACAAGAGATTTCTGGTTCTGGGACAGCTTATGGTGGGAACACACCCACCTGTGTGCAGGTAAGAGAGCCACAAATCATGCTGGTACACAGGGAGCAGCTCCTTTCTGTGCTCTGGCAAGGGAAGATTAAAGATGGACTTAATTGAGCCCTCTGAGAGAGGCTAAACCCACACTGCTACAGACTTTGGGTTCAGTGACTGCTGGAAGAGATGAGACTTGAAAATCTTTTGTAAATTCAGAATAAAATATGCAACCAGACAGTACAGAAAAGACCAGCTGAGTGTGGTGGTCTCTGCTGTTAAATAACTGGGGTGAGTTTTGTTTAATCACAAATCTCTGGAGAATAAGCAAGTTCTGTACATTATTATTTAGGTTTAGGAAAGTTCCACCTTGCACAGTCACCCTGACCCATTTCCAGTGGATTCAGTGCTACCTCTGCATGGTCCTTGCCCTCACCTCATGCCACTTGATAATTTTATTTATTGTGCTTGGGAAAAAAAACAAAAGAAATTCAGCTGATCTAACTTTGACATTCAAGGGAAATCAACAGACTGTGACAGAAAATAAACAACAGGTGAGGACAAATGATTTAGCTTAGCAGGACTTGGACTTGCTCCTATGATGAGCAAACACAAACAACTTCCCAGTAGAAAATCCCAAATCCAGGAATGCAGCATGTTTGGAGGAACACAGACTCTGATCAGCTTTGAGGTTTTATATTTTAGGATAAAACCCACAATCCTGCAGGCCAGCAGCTGAAAAAGCCAACTCTTTATACCACAGAGATCTAGAGCTTAAAAAGACTGTGAACTATAAAAACACTACAAATATTTTTGCTCATTTAAGCAACCAGAAGTCACCTGTTAATGAGATTCATGAGCTCCAAGTAATTAAGCTGTTTTTCTAATAATCTTTATGCTTTCCTTTTTCTAAAGCACTCAGTGGTCACATTTCTCACTTCCTCTCTTCCCACACATTTCCCACCTCCACTGCTGCTTCCCTCTCAATTCCATTGCTGCTTGTTAACCTTGCAGTGACTCTTTACTGGTGCTTCACTGGAGCTTTACTGGTTCTTTACTGGTTCTGTGCTCAGCAGGCTTCTGATAGAAGAGGCTAAGGGAAAAAAAGGAGAAGTTATACTCCAGAAGAGTCTGAACTAATGATTTTATCAAAATTTTGATTATTTCAGTCCACGATTCACTCTAAAGTTGTACCTGCTTTCAAAATCCAATCTCGATTTACTACATCCATGAACCTCCCACAAAACAGCTATTCAGTACAGCTTTGATGGGACTTCAGTTCTTTTGTCACACAAAGGCAATAAAACCTCCTGCTTGGCCCCTTCTTGCTTTACTCCCACGTGAATACTCAATGCAAATGTTTTATGACGTGTGAGTGGTTTAATTTTGAAACATGTGATGAAGTTCTAAAGGCACAGGAGAAGCTGCACATACACACTGCAAACCCCCCAAACTACCTCATGTATATTTTTCCTTCCAGTACAATTTGTACTGAAGAGAGATTCAAATACAGAACAGCCAAACAAGATCTTTTCATTATCTTTTATACTTGGTTTACAAAGAACCGTATTATTCATTTAGAGAAAAAAAATCTGGGCAGAGGGAACAGACTTATGGAAATAATTTCCATTTAAAATTTGTATTAGAAAGTTGTTCACACTGATTTTATTGCAAGAAAGCTGGTTTGAATTATTCAGAATTAATTCATATTCAGTGTTAAACAAAGAACAGCGTTCCAGGAGAACCTTGAGAACAGTTTAGTTAACAAAAAGCCTGAACCAACAACTCACAACAGCAATGATGTGGACATTTTTTGTTTCTAAAGTAACAAATCACGTTCCCATCACTGTCATTTTCCTGAAGATGTGGCACTTTCCTATAGCAAGGCACCAAAAGCCTGTGGCACAATTATTCTGGAGACACTGAGGCTCTGCTAAAGGCCACAGAAGCTGAAAGGTGATTGCTTGTCTGGAAGAGATCTGGCCACTTAGAGCAAGAAGTACCAGGAATTTAAATGCCTCTGAATTGTCCTGTCTCCCAGGGAATTCCCACAATAAGATACAACACAAATGGGTGAATTTATTAAAAAAATACTTAACTTCTGTGATTTGCTCACTGTGTAGACCAACAGACAAAATTTCTAAACAGACAGGTGAAATCAAATTGATGTCAGACTTAACAAAACCACAAAAACTTGTCATTCTGGTTTTAGAAATGTTAATAGCTGTCAGTTCTGCCTTTGTATAAATCCTAATTTATACAAAGTCATGGCAAAAGAGCAAGCAGCAACACGACCGTGCCTGACAGCTGACCAGTGAGGGAATTCCAGAGGTGACTGTGCTCCTCCTGGTGTATCAGTCACATAATATTGCAAAATTCACCTTTATCCTCGAGTAATGCAAATAATTAGGTAGTGCACAGTTATTTTTATCAGATGTAAAACACTTCTCCAAGTTATTTTGGGGTACAGAATGCCACCATCATTAAAATCCGGGCCTAGCAGATAATTAATATATGTACTGCAGAGGTTTATTCCAGTGCCACACTTCCCAAATATCCCTCCCCAGTGGAAATATAACACTGACTAAACAAAGCCTTGTCCCACTTGAAGCCAAAATTGAAATCCTGAACTTCAGCTCATGGAAATTTTGCCATTTACCTCACCAGAACCAAGGTTTCACTCCGTGAAGATAAAGGACTTTTGTTATTACTGAAAAACATTGATTCTTCCAACCTTCTGCAACGGGGAAGAGTTTAAACTCAAATAGTACCAAGCATCTCCCCAACTCTTCCTGAAAATAGAAGGTATTTATGCACTCGGTGTTATCATAGAATGGTTTGGGTTGGAAGGGACCTTAAAGCTGATCCATGAGCAGGGACACCTTCCCCTGTCCCAGGTTACTCTGAGCCCCCTCCAACCTGGCCTTATGACAAGAATGAACCACATAATCATGGCATCTAGTTTGGTTTTTTTTACTTGCCCGACAGTAAAACTCAGTAACAAAACCACCCTCGTGCAACAACTCCAAATGTAAAACATCCCTTGGCTGGAGCCTTGTTGGAACTCCAGAGCGCGTCACGGAGGCGGCAGCTCCGCGTTTGCTTCAAACGCAAACGGGAACGGCAGCAGTACCGTGGAGTTTGGAGCCATTCCTCCCCAAAGCAGAGCAGGGGAATCTCTGGAATGGCCAGGCGGAGCCAGGGCTACACGGAGGGCAGCGGGATGTGCCTGGTGGGAGCAGCACCGCAGTCCCGCGCCGCGCTGCCGCAGTGATGGAGCGCGGGGCCGCAGGGCTTGGCGAAGGCGAAGGAGGAGCCCGCGGGCTGCAGGCTGTGCGGGGTGCTCACCTCGGCTGAGGGGCTGCTGTTGTACACGCTGTAGTAGGGCTCCACCCGCGTGTTCATCGGCGTGGAGCTGCTCTGCCCGTAGTGCTGCTGCTGCCCCGCGGATGCCTTGGCGCTCAGCATGCTGTCCTTGGAGTGGCTGGCGCCACACGCCTGCTCCAAACCCTTCTTCTGAGGCTTTGGAGACAACATGTAGGCTGAGTTGGTCTCGTGGTGGGACGACTTGTTCCTGTTGACCTCCAGGCTGCCTTTGCCCATGGCTCGGAGCCTCGTCTTGTGCTTGCAGCAGAAGAAGACAAGGGCTCCGTACTGCAGGCACCAGAGCACGCGTCTTCGCAGCCCCGCGCTGTTGCGGGAATAGATAAAGGGATTTAATCCCGACTTGAAGAAAATGAGGGTAAACCCACACAGCTCGAATTGGTAGAGCACAAAGCCACCGCTACCGGACAGCATGTCCTGCACCAAGGAGATGGCCAGGGGCAGGCAGCACACCAGGACGGAGAGCACGATGACCACGCACGTCACCACCGCTTTGGAGTCTTTGGCCGTGGCCAGGTTGACGGCCGAGGCCAGTGGGAGCCGGCCAGTGAGCTTGGCGTGCCCGTGGGGCGGCTTGGTGCAGCTCTGGGTCCTGTACAGCTCTGGGCCCGCGAACGGCTGAGCCCTGGCCGTGCCCACGGCCACCGCGGGCGGGCACTTCCTCGCCCGCGCGTTCCTGCGCAGGGCCTGGGCGATCATCACGTAGGACACGGACACCACGGCCACGCAGCAGATGAAGTCGGTGACGTAGAGGTAGAGGATGAGCTTGCCCTGCCCGCTGGGCAGGCTGGCCATGGGCAAGCAGAGGCGGGAGCCGCGGGTGCGCAGCGTGGCCAGCGTGGCCAGCGTGAAGCTGGCGGCCCAGAGCAGCAGCGTGAGCAGCAGCGAGCAGGGCGCGGAGGCGGCGCGGTGAGGGTGCTTGCCCAGCACCATGCGCAGCCGATGCAGCGCGATCACCGCCACCGTCTTGAGCGACATGATGATGAAGCCGGAGCTGGTGAGGTGGAAGGTGAAGCAGAAGGCGCCGGGCACGCCACGGGCCGGGCCGAAGAACAGCACGAAGGCGAACATGGGGGCGGCCACGCCGCAGATGAAGAGGTCGCAGAAGGAGAGGTTGAGGATCATGAAGTCGAAGTCGGTGCGGAATTTCCGCAGGGCCGGGTCGAAGAAGGAGAGCAGCACGATGAGGTTGCCGTAGGAGCCGAGGCAGAAGACGAGGGCCAGCAGGGAGGCGCAGGCGGCAAGCGTGGCGGCGTGGGTGCCCTCTCGCAGCTCCGCGGGGCCGCTGCCGTTCGCGCCCAGCTGCTCCGCGGGCCCGGCCGGCAGCCGCCCTGACCCATTCATCGCCGCCCGGCCCCTTCACAGCCCGTTCATCGCCCCCCGGCCTTTTCACAGCCCGTTCATCGCCGCCCGGCCTCTTCCTTCACAACCCGCTCATGGCCCCCTGCCCTTTCACAGCGCGCTCATCACCGCCCTGACCCGTTCATCGCCGCCCGGCCCCTTCCTTCACAGCCGCGGGGCTCCCGCCTTGCCTCTTCACCGCCCCCTCCGCGCCGCCTCAGGGCTCCCGCCCGGCCCCGCTCGCCGCCGCCTCAGCGCCGCCCGCCCCGCCATGGCGCGGCCCGGCCCTGCCCGGCCCCTCCCCGCTCCCTCCGCCGCGGCGGGGCCGGAGCCGCAGCCCCCCCACACCGCCAGGCACCGGCACAGGCGGGCCCGGGGGAGGCGGCACCGAGCTCCCCTAAGCCCCACTGGCGCTGCGTCCCCGCTGCTCCCGCTCGGGTGGAGCAGCGCGGAATGCGGGCTAGAGCATCGCAGACTGCAAGAGCAGCTCGTTCCTCTCCCTGCCGTGGACAGGGACACCTTTCACTAGCCCAGGTTGCTCGAAGCCCTGTCCAAATTGGCCATGGACACTTCCAGGGATGGGGCTTCTCTGTCAACCTGTGCCAGGGCCTCACCAACCTCACAGAGAAGAATTTCTTCCTCATATCCAGTCTGAACCAACTCTCTTTCAATTCTCTCTCCTTCTCCCTTGTCCTGGCACATGTCCACATGTAAATAGTCTTGCCTGATCTTTTCTGTAAGTTCCCTTCAGGTACTGGAAAGCTGCAATTAGGTCAGCCTGAAGCTTCTCTTCTCCAGACTGAACAATCCCAGTTCTCTCAGCTTTTCCTCACAGCAGAGCTGCTCCATCCCTCTGATCAACCTGGTGCCTCCCCTGGACTCGCTCCAACAACTCCTTCCTGTACCAGGAACCCAGAGCTGGATGCAGTGTTCTGCATCAGCTTGGTGCAGGGATGCTCACAGATCCCTGGAGCAGAGGATGTGCTAACTGTGCCCCAACAAAACACCTGCCTCAACCCAAAACCTGTTCAGCATCAACATCAAAGCTCTGCATGCTTCTCCCGCCCTGCTTTTCACTTCTGCATCACTTTCCTGATGCACCAGCTCAGTGGTGCCCTTTGTATTTGCTCAGAAGCACAGGACCTAAGGCAAAGCATCTTCTGTGCTCCCATGGGCAGGGAAAACAATCAACATCATTTCTTTATCTGTTAACTGCCAGCTGCTATCACAAATATAGCAATGATGGAGAGCCTTGGATATCTGAGCACTAAAGAGATGGTTTTGAAGTACTTACAGGGATGAGGGTGAGGAAACGCTCAGTGCACGTTGTCCGAGGCAGACACAGCTGAGGGGCCTCTGTGGCACTGGAAATCCAGGTGGAAGAGACCAAAATCCAGCCAGGCAAGGCACAAAAGCACTATGAAAATACAATAGAGCCAGTATTTCTGACTTATGCCTGCACTTGTCTTACAATCATTACATATACATTAATCTATTATTTTAATAACCATCCCCCTACCCGAGGTGCTTTGTAGAACCATCCAGCCAGCCACAAGTGTGCAAATTTGATACTTGAAAGCTTCCCAGTGCCACTTGCCTGTTTATTTTTCAACACAATCCTTTCTAAACCCCAGAGCAATGTTTCTGTAACCCTCTGGCTGGTGACAGCAGCCTGGCCTGTGAGCCTTGCCCTGCTTAACACGCTCTCAGAGGCAACGGGGGTAGATTTATTCTTGGCGAAATGCCAGCAGTTGGCTGCGGCAGTGCCTTGCAACCTGGGCAGGTGCATTTTGCCTTGACTTTGTCCTTAAAGTGCTTGTGTACAGGAGGGGCAAGGTTCAAAACCCAACACGTAGTTTCCTGTGGCTTCAGATTACGTCCTCTCTCAGCTTGGCTGTCTCTTATTTTCCCTTACTTGTATTTTTGTTCTCCAGTTGTGGTTAATTTGAAATCTGTGGGTGAATCTTGGCCCTCCTGAGTAAGAGTTGCTTTTTCATCGACATGCTGGGATCTCCCTCCTTGAATTTTCTTATTTATAAACACCAGAGGACGCTGCATTATGGGATTAAACAAGAGTAACAAAATGTTATCCTAATGCAAGAACGGGGTTGCCTTGTTTTACCCTACAGTTATTAACTGTGGTTTGAAATGGAGGGGAAAGTGTAGCTGGTTCAAGCCTGCAAGCCTTAAAAACATTCCAGCAGAAAATGAGAAGGGATTGTTCTCTGGGAGCAAGGGAACGAGCTGAGGCAAAAAGGATCTCCATGATCTGTCCCTTTTAAAAAGGACTTTTTAGCTTTTAAAAGAATTGCCACAGTTTGGGTGTGGAAGCAGTGGAAGAAAGTGTGTATTGCAAGGTAGGAATCACAAGAGCAAAACTTACCTTGCACAAGGTATAAGGGTATTTACCCTTTGCAGCACTCAAACCTTTCCTTAAAATAATTCCTTAAAAATCCAGTGCTCTCTAGACCTATCAAGCTTCTCATTGTTCAGTCTTGGAGTTCCTACTGCATAAGGAATAAAAATGTTCCCATGGCATTTTTGACAACAGTGTTCTTTTGCAGCTATCTACTGGAAATCAGTTTTAATTGTTGAAATCTGCCCTCATCTCAACCTAAGATTTGTATCTTATGATTTTAACAAGAGTTCCAGGGGAAAGCAGATGGAATAATAAAAGGGGACATTAACCCAGAAAAAAAAAAAAAAAAAAAAAAGAAAGAAAGAAAGAAAGAAAAGCCAGGAGAGAATAAATAAGAGTAGCAGTGAAAAGCTTTTAACAGAATCCTCTCAGGGTGAACTCAGCTGGGTTTCTACCTGCATTTACTGTAATCTGACTGCAGTTCTTGCTAGAACAGATTTATTGGGTTTATTGATGGCTTTCCTAAGAATCAGAAATGATGTCATCTCATATTCCCAAAGGGAAGTGTGTGTCCAGCTCGATCTGCAGCAGCAAAATCTGCTCAGCAATATTCTACATCTCGTCCAGAGTTTGTCTTTGACGTTAAACCAGGCTGTAACTACCACAGCACCAATGCCCTGAGGACCTTGCCTTGGATTAACCAGCTGGAACCCCCTCCTTGGAGCAGGGATTCCTCTGCCTGCTGGCAGCTGGGAAGCCTAGAGCAGGCTGACGTTAAATTCCCCTCCTTTTATTAGAAATCCCCAGAAGTTGCCTTCCAGGTACTGCAGGATGCTGTGAGGATGCAAAACACATCAGCTGGTAACTCACAGCAGGGTTAGAGCAAAATCTTCCTTCTTCTGTCACAGGGCTTCATTTCTCCCCTTGGCTCTTACCAGATTATTGTGTTTTCCACAGCTCTGGGGAAAAGGGGGCTGGAGGCTCTGCTGCAGGATTCCAGGAAGCTGGGGAAGGAAGTGTGAGACTGAGCAGGGTGTGGGATGCTGGGGATGCCTAACTGTGAAAAACTGACAGGAGACATCATCACATCATCCAGTGTACCCAGCACAGCAGTCCCAGCAGCCTGGGAAAGAAGGAAGAAGGGGGAAAGGGAGATACCTGGGCATACCAGGAATACAGCCATAATATTCCAGAAATAAGGAACTTCATCTCTTTGCCTCTTTAAATAAAACCCAAATTCATCCATACATGAACTTGTTAGCAACACAATCCACCAATGCTGAGACTGTGGCACCACCCAAATGCACAGGTTAAAAGTCCAACTTGCCTACTTGGTAGTTTTCTTATATATCAAAATAAGCATCAGATATGCCCACCTGATTATGGAAATATGGGAGATCACACCACTTAATGGTCTAGCAAGAGTCACTGAGCAGTACATCATTGGCAACTTGAGTAAAAACCAAACCAAACCGCAAAATCCCAGCAAAAAAACCCCAACCTCAACAAACCAAAATACCTCCCAAATTCTGCCTCACATCTGTGCCTTTCTTTGGTGCTTGCCCCATGATGGTCACAGGTTATCTGTGCAGTCTGACAGGTGGTCTCTAAGAATGTCGAGGCTATGAAACTGTCCTCAAGATATTTTTCCATCTCCTTTCCTGTTCCAAGGGAGGAAATTCTCTCTTCTCATGCCAGAAATCTCTCCCTCTCCAGACTGAGGACTCCAGACTTATCTTGACAGCTTCAGGGAAGAGACAGCATAAGACATCAGTGAGGGAAGTTCAGAATTCAGGATGTTGCTTGGGGAAAGTTAGGGAATAAATCCAGTAAAGGAGTTGTGTTATTTGGTGGTAAAAAATTGTTCCTGCATTTTCAGGACAAAAGACTAACAACTCTTCCCTCACCAAAACTCAACCAGCACAAGTTTGCTCACACTACCACAGGTGTGTCTTATCCTACAAAAATATATTTTGAATATTGTGCTGGGGGATCTGTTTGGATAAAGCAATTTACTGTGGATTTACGAGGTGTTGGGAATTAATACCACTCCTGACCAGAGCATGATTCCCTACAGTGCACTGAACCCTCAACCAATGGATTGGTTAGGCTATACCCTAAGGAAAGAGATTTCCAAGTACAGCACAAAGCAGCAGAGCTGCACATGCAATATCTGCTCCAACACTTCATCAGCCAAGGATCCTTTAAAGATGATCCTCTGCAGCAAAGGCTTTCCATCACCTGCAAAGATTTAATTCTATCAGCAAAACCCCCTCCAACAAAAACTAGTTTCTCCAGTTCTCAGAAGTCAACACGTGTTTTCCTGGTACAAGATATTTTTCCATAAATGCAAAAGCTGATTTCGTAGACATAAGAACAAGATCTTTAATTAATCCTTAATGTTGCCTTAACTCATTACCAAATCCCAGGACAAACACAGGCCTCATCCAAAAGCTCAAAAGCAGTGTAAAAACCTGAAGTTACGATCTCAAACCAACACAATTTCCTCTTCAGAAATACAGGAAGATGCAGTAGTTACAAACAGTCCATTTATTGTGTCTTAAACTACGTACACAATTGAAATCATAATTTTGGCACTACGCTATACAGTGGTTACATCCGTGTGCTGACACTCCTTAAATACTGCCCCAGGAGCACTGCTGTGCTTGGAAGTTTGGGATGAGCCACACAAAGGTCTCAGTGCTCCTGGGGGGTTTTTGCATGAAAGATGAAACACACACCACTTGATGAGTTATTTCCATGTACCTCATGTTCTATGAATGGATCACACCAGAATATGGGATGTCAGCATTGAGAAATGGCCACACGTGTTGAAGTAAAATCTGAATGAGACACAGTCATGAGATACAGGAAAAGCAAAACAAACCCTCTCGGACACAAAGAGATATTCAGTTAAAGAAAATAATTTAAAAAACTAAGAATGGCATTTGTTTTGATACAAAAGCCAGAACCACTACTGTATTAACATCTAAGTATGAATCTTTACAAATTAATCTCACAATGGTGTTATGTAAAAGGTTGCAAACTGTACAATGTTTTGTCAATGCAATGCCTCTACAATTTATACAGTCTTTTACAACTATGTAACACATATTAAACAGCTTGTTAAACAGCCAATTGATACCAGTCTCTTAACAAAGCTGCAGGCAAAAAAAACACAGAGCTTCCACAATCTTCAAACAAGATATGCTTGCTCAATCTTTAGGAGAATACACTGTTAAAAACTGCCTTTCCACACTGTGCAGACATTTCATTCCGTGAATTCAACCACCACTAACAGTCCATCATTTCCTATCTGTGGGCTCTAATTACATGGAAACACCCATTTCCCCCTTTAAAATAAGCAGAGAATCATAGATTTTTTTATTCCACACGTGGTCAAGACACCCCTGTAGGCCTGGCCAGGCAGCAGGAGCTGCCCATGCTGCGTCCTGCCACTCCTGCGCTGCACAGAGCTCAGCTATTTACATTTGCACAAGGGAGAGAATACAAAAAGGCAATGCTGCCCTGAGGTGGACTGGATGTTTCTCAGATCCCAGTAGTGAAAAATAAAACTCTGAGGAAGGAAGGCTCCCGGGGTTGTGTATGGACTGGGGGAGGAGTTGCATCGGCAGAATTGGAGAGCTCCACGGAGAAAATTCGGGTTTGTGGCACTCTCTGGTTCTGCATATCCCTCATGTTGGGAACAGGGGGCAGAAGAGGAGGGTGAGGGATGGAAGCAGAAACAAGACTGATGTGTGATGCAGGCCAAGGAGAAGGGTCTTGCCATGGACTCATGATCAGGCCCAGCAGGTGCAGCCTTGGGCTTCCCCGGCTGCTCCCTGGGGAGGAGAAATTCCTTTTGAAGAGAACCAGGTCTCTAGGTTTGTATTTAAAAGTGGTTTTGATTAGGCATCAGGATTTCCAGCACAAAGTTCTCTACATGATCAATTTCTTTTGAGTTTCCTTTATTTCGCAGAAAAAATCCTACATCCTCATTTTCCCCAGGAGAAACCTGAAAGGAAAGAAGACAGGGTTCAAAACACAAATATTCCGTCATGCTCTTGTTAAAATAAAGCTTCTCTTGGAATACTGTCACAAAACATCACAATACAATAGAGATGGGCATCTTGTAGTGTAACAAAGAGAAACCCCACGAATGGATTCACTCTTTGGGGACATGCCTGTCTGAAGAACCCTGGCAGCAAAGCCAGAGTGTGGAAGAGGAAACCAAGTGGTAGCAGCCATTCCCCATCCTGAGATGTAGGTGATAGCCTGGACTGGGTGGTGTAAAGTCCTCAGAGGCATCAAGAAGTATAAAGCAGCACTTTAGGGACACTGCCAGGCATTTAAAAGGCAGCCAACTGGCAGAAAATGGAGAAAAGGAACATCAATATTCAAGAAAAGAAGTGTAAACGTCTTAGCAAAGCACAAGGATGCACAGAAAGATGGGCAATATTTAAAATATTTAACCCAAATAAATCTGACCAAAACCACTGGAGGAGGCAAGGGCCAGAAATTTGGCTGCAGCATTTTCCCTGTGGTTAAGGATTCCTAAGAGTGAAGCTTATGGCAAAACCCATCAGCTGACCCACCTATGCATAATAGCAGGGTGAAACCAGGAGGTCAGTGAGCACCAGGAGCTGGTCATCTGTGAACTGCTGCTTGTGCTCCTGCCAGTTGTCGTGGTGGGTCCTCCGGAAATTGGACAGAGTTTTCTTCACAGTCATCTGCCAGCACAATGGGGATGGAGCTGTGTCAGCCAGGGAACCCAGCTCCACACCAAAACCAACGTTGGGTACAACAAACACAACTGCTCAGCACCACCAAGGCTTGGAGCAGACCCAGAGTTCCCCAGAGACCCTGGGGAATTCAGCCTGATTTTCACAGCTCTGGTTATTCTTTTGACCGGGTCATGACTCCAACATTCTTATAAAATGGATTCCTGGACCTACAATTTTGAGCTGGGAAACATTTGGAGATTCTTATAAAATAAAAGCCAAGTGCTTTTCCCACCACTGCCTTTTCCTTGGCTGTTTCAAAAGAGTGTTTTTGGTCTGAAAACATCAAAGGAATTCTTCATCTCACTTCCTGGTTAAAAGAGCCACAGTCAACAAAATCCAACAGAAGGGACAACACAATAAAAGGCAATGATTTCTTTAAAAACTTATTTCTAAGGCAGCTCATAATGCTTCATTTTAAAAATTCCAGACTGGTTCTAGGTTGATGTTTCCTAGAATGCCATACACAAAAGAGACATCTTTAATGAAAAAAAAAAAAACCACTTCTTCATTATAAATACCGTTCTTGCAGCTTTCAATTTAATGCTTTAAATTTGAAAGCAAGGACAGATCTACCACAAAAAATATTTTAAAGCAGGTCATGCTTGAAAACTATTCGGAGTCATTTAGTAAAAAGCAGCAGAAATTAAATTTCCTAATGAGTTCCTATGCTTTTCTAGGAAAAGAGAACTAAGAATGAGTCACAGGTATTCAGCTGTGTTGTGTTGGAGAGAGAACTGCTGTATTTTTACCTCAATAGGCTGGGGGTCATTGAGGTGAGCACTGAGATCCATGAGGAGCTGTGGCATCCAGGTGGGCACATCGTAGGGGCTGGACAGGATGCAGGCGCTGAGCCCCAGGACGCCGGCGTGGCGCTTCACCAGGTCTGCAAAAACAGGGCATCAACCCACAGCAGTTAAAGAAAAGCAGCAACAAACCCCCTGGCACTGCAGAGACCTCCAGGGAAAACCAAGACAAGAACTTATGGAGCTCCAGATTGGTTCTGCTTCCTCAGAATCCCAGATTCATTCTCGTATCTTTAATTTTTTACACCTTCTTCCAATAAGAATCAATCTACAACTGCTGGACACTTTATAAACATTTCAAGTGAGCTTCCCTCTCTCAAAGAAACTCATGAATAACTCATGAATGACATCTCTGTGCTCTGCATTCAGAGTATTTTCTCAAATTGCAGAAATACTGGGCAATATGGAAAGTCAAACTTCTGGGTCAAATGACTGTGACTCAGATGCATTAAATGCCCAGGCAGAAGCCAAAGTTCCAAATCAGGGTGAACTACGGGGGTTTTTGTTCTGGTTTATTTTTTGGTTGGTTGTTTTGTGGGTTTTTTAAGAATAAAAAAACTCACACTGATAATAAATAGAAGGTGAGGTGGGCAAGGAGTGAAACTATGTTGTGACAGCCAAGGAACTTTATTTATTGAGGGACTTGCTATTCCTCATCATCTGTGAATGAAATATCCTCATTATCTCTGTGAACTGGAAACTGGGAAAACCTCTTTAATGTTAAGTCTAAAACGGTAAGAAATTAATTTAACATAGGAATACATAATAAAGAGATTTGCCTTGGCTGTGTATTCTTACCATTTATGTTGCAAATCAAATGCTATGCTAGCCTGTGCTACCCAAAACACTGATTTCTTTCCTGAGCTGCTTTCTTACCCCCTGAAGGAATTGTGTCTCCCACTGAGGCCAGGTCCCTCTTCCTTTTCTTGGGGAGCCTCATCTTACAGAGCTGCTCGAAGTGAGTCTGCATGGGCCCATCCATGGTGAGGAAATTGCACTGCAGGAGCCCGCTGAGCGTGGTGGCAGCCATCTCCCTCACCTGGGCACACAACAGAACATTCATTTATGCCATTACTGCCCTTTGAAGCACACTCAACTAACCCAAGTGAGCACATCTTGCTCAGCAAAAGCCTTTGAATTGTTATCTTGCTATTAGTAGTTTATTAGATGGCTCTTTAAAATTAATAAATGTGCTTTGCTGTAATACAGAACTACTGGCACAAAATTTGCCATAAAGTGACCTGCTACTCAAGCAAAGAATGTAACTCCATTGTCAATAGAGGAGCTTTAGAAACTTTAAAAACAAATGTTGACTGAAACCAAATAATCAACCTGCTTCACATAATTCCTAACAGGCTCTGTTTTAAAGTGGGCTTTAATCAAAAGCATTTAGGTTTTCCCCTGACAAAAGCAGAAGAGCTTTTCCAAGAAAAGGCACGAGGAATGTTCCAGAGACTCAGCTGATTCTGTTCTACCCATAGCACAAGAGTTCTTTAAAGACACAACAGATGCTGGATTAACAAGCAACAAAATGAACTTTATGATCAACAACTCAGAAATCCAGGTTGGAAAAATATTCTTCTTAAGGATAAACACAGAAACTCCAAAGAACAAGACTAAACATAGCTTTCATCTAATTGCCAAGCCATTCAAAATACAGATCTCCTTTTCCATTCCTTTTAAACCACCACAGCACATTGTTAGTGAATTCAGAGTAGAGACAACTCATCCTTGCTTTTAAAAACAAGTGACTAACCCATCAGTATTACTAATTCCTCTCATCTCCTCAAACCTCCCAAAGCCAGGAAATTATAAACGTGTAAAACTCTATTTCAATTGGGAGTCCCTCCAAAACTCACTCCCACTTTCCATAATTACATTCTGACCCAGAGCCTCCCAACATTTACAAACTTGCAAACCAAATCAACTGGTTGAGACGCCGCCACCAGATTTTTTGATAGGTACATTGTGTCACAGGTAACTGCAAACAGAACATTTGTCTCTGTGGAGCACAAACACCTCCCAATGCTCTGAATGCAATGCAGCAGATTATAATAATAAATCACATCCTTGAACACGATGTTCTGAGCCTCACAAAGCCATAAGTACAGCTGCAAGAGCTGCAATAATTAAGCAGAGGGAGTTCAAATAAGCTCTTGAGACTCTGGCCCGTTCCATTTAAATTTCTACAAGGTACTATTCTAACGTGATCTACTTTGCTGATAGTGAAGGAGGAGGGATGAGGTGAGAGGCTGGCAGTGCTGTTTATCAGCACTTTGTGAGTCCCTGAAGAGCTGAGCTATTAAATGAGACATGATGTGCTAATACAAGAGCCAGACACAAAGCAGCTCGGCTGGGAAGTGAGCGAGCTCCCGGGAGAGCTGGGCTCATTTACATCCCTACTCCTTGGATTACAACCACTTTAATTTCTAAATTAATCTCCCAGCTAGAAGGAACAATTTGCTGTGAGGAGCACCTGGAAGCAAAGCCTTTAATATCATTCACGAAGCAGCTGATCACTCACCACCTCTGGCATCAAATAATTTATAAATGATCACATTCACGATGAAATACAGAATATAAAAACTAGAGGAATCTCCCCATCACCTATGGGGTTTGGGTTTTTTTGGTCAGAAGGGACTGATCACTGTCTTTAAAAGTGCAACAATATCAGAACAAAACCACTCAACAGCACCAGTCAAACCCAAGTGCAGGAGTTGGAAGGGGCTACTTACACAGAGAGAAAATACTCCCATTCCTGTAAAACTGCAGTGCAATATGAAAAACGCTTACCAAAACACGACTGCTGTGCATATTAAAGCAATCACCAGCAGCCTTTTGTATCAAAATAAGCAAAAAAATAAAAGTACCTTAAAACCCAAGAATCCAAACCTCAGTTCTACAGAGCAAAGACACCAAATCCTAGTCAAAGCTAATGATTCTCATCTTAAAAATCCAGCCTCCAAAAACTCCACAGGAATTACTCAGCAGGATACTGCGTCTTGTCAGTTATTACCAAGAAAGATGAAGATTACTTTTCAGAGAAAAGTGAAAGCTTCCATGGCAACAGCATGATCCAGAGTGGTTCTGAACACAGGTAGGCTTTTTGGATTTGCACCTCTGTGGTGCAGAGGGATAATTTGGTACATTTAAAGTAACTGGATAAATTGCATTCAAGCGAATAAAAGGTATTTTTCAAAATGATGTGAGATTATGAGGCAAGTGTTCTGACAAACAACTTCTGTAGGATTGCAAGGTGATGCAGAATCTTTCTTCTAGAAGGGAAAAAGCATCCAAAATTAGGATTTCATTGATATTTGCCAACTGCACAAACACCAGGGAAAATGATAGTGCAGGGAAGATAGGACAGGCAGGAGGTTAATACTCAAGATTCTTCACTTGGCATAAATATCAAGAGTATTTTTGTCATTAATATGATATCATTAGATGTGAGGCAGACCTCCAGAGTAATAAACAGTGGTTTTACACACTTTTCACACAGGAAAGGATGTTGAATTTTCTACCAACACACATTTATAGTGGAATTAATGATATCCCTATTTCATGTACTGAAACCAAGCTCCAAGCAATGCACCATTCTGTGAAAAAGCAGAAGCAGTGGAACTTCTAAAGAAGTCACTAATGGAGTATTTTATTATCAACGATTTTCCTGGAATGAATATGAAAGAAACACATCCTATAAAGCTCATTTTCAAATGCTGAGCAAGAAATACCTCCTGAATTAATTTACATGTCAGCTTTCCCATACAACTTGACAAAGGCAAGAAACAGTGGTGTGAAAGCAGTGCAGAGAATGCATCACTTGCCTCGAGCTGTTCATCTTCCAGGAGTTTTATCACCAGCCACCTGATGTCATTGACTGCCTCACTGTTGTTGAGGAAGATGAAGAGATTGTAGAACACCATGGTCTGGAGGTAGGTTAAGATGGTGTAGCGAGCATGCCAAGAATTGCTTCTTGCTGTCTGCAGTGAATAAATCAGGGTGTAAAGGCAAAAATGTCAAAGAAAGCAGGCCCCTGATGGAAAGTAAACAATATTTAAGAAAAGGCTTCTGGGGCCAGTTGCAAATAACTTCCTTTATTCAGATTATTTTGTTTCATACACCTTTTATCTATAGTAATTTTTACAGGCTTCACTTCCAAACAAGATTGTTAAACAGAAATATATTGCAAAACCCTAAAAAAAAAAAAAAAATCAGATTCAAGGGCAGTTCTTTAGCTGAAGACTCATTCTGAAGCTGGATTTTGAATTGCTATGCTCATGAGGAGACTTAAAGTGATCCACTACTGAACCAAATGTTACTATATCAAAATGCTGTTCAATTTGTTGTCAAAAATAAGTGGCTTAAATGTTAAACAAGATACACTTACTAAGTGTTTTAAAACACTTTATTTAAAGTTTTTCAGATCAAAATCAGTATTTGATTTGCTTAGAATCATAAGTATTGTACACTCTCAAATAAAAAGCAGAGGATGCAGAGGCTAAGAAGCTTTAAGCTGTCTGGACCACACTCACTTGTTTTAGCACCTGAAGTACCAAAGGCACTTGCTGAGGATACAGCAAACCCTGAGACATCAAGGACAAACACATCTTAGCATCTCTTTTGAGCTCATCGTAGCTGTTGTCGTTCTCCACGGGTGCAATCTAAGTAAGAGGAGTGAGGGAACAAAACCCTGTCAGTAAATTGGTACTGGTGACAGCAAAATCCTCAAAACAAGGGTAATCTCATGAAAGGACAGCTGTCTAGGAAAAATACATTCAATGTAATGCTGAAAGATTCAGTTAGCTGGGCAAAACAATCAATATTACATTAAATATTCTCAGTATATAATCAAGATATCCTAGTGAGATTTTTGTTCCCCACTGCCATTCTCTTGGTATCAAACCAAATTTATTTCATATTTTAGATCCAGGTCCAAAACTGAGACATAGCTTTACCAAGGTCACTTTCATTTCAATAAACCTTTATTTTATGGTCACGTAGATTAATGTTGGGTAATTTATTGACGTTTGTGCACTTTGGGCACACAAGTAAGGATTATTTTAGAGAGGTGAGACTGGATGACACAGATTCAAATACAAGAAGCAGAGAAACAACAGGAACTGCTTAGAAAGAATTGTGTAGTCAGGAACAAAAGAAAGTAACTCAAGGTTCCTTAGAGAATCATGGAATAGTTTGGGTTGGAAGGGACCCAAAAGGTGATCCAGTTCCACCCTCCTGCCATAGGCAGGGACACTTCCACCAGAGCTGGTTATTTAATGCTCTGTGTAACCTGGCCTTGGAATATTATAAATAGATACAAACCAAATAATTTCAGTTTATTTATACAATCCTTTTTAAACCAAATATAGCGAATAAAGGAGAAATTAAAAGATCTACCTTGAAAAACAAAGGTAACAGCTGGAGTTGCTCCGTGACAGCTGTAGAGAAAGATCGTCCTGCACTCGCCATCAACCACTTCAGAACTGTTTGAATAAAGAGAAACAGTCGCTGATTTAAAGAGAAATATTAACAATTCTGCTACACAATTTACAGATCATCACGTGCTAAAATACCCCCCATTCCTTGACCTCCTTAACTCACTTGTTTTCAAGAGTTTAATGCCCTGAGTTCGCTCGTCTTGTTCGCCGACTCCGTTCTCTTCCATGACATGATTCTGGATTTCTTCATCTGCTTCCATGAGGGGTTTGAGGTTTTCAAGTATCCGGGTAGTAAATTCATGGACACGAGGAGATTTAGTTGCAGCAGTGTTTGGCAAGGAAACATCTATCATGAATATGTAGGTCAACACACTAAAAAAAACAGACAAAGCCAGCAGGAACACACAGTGAGCACGACTCTTGTCCAGAGAACAGTGACCTGTGAACTCCAAATGATCCAAGATCGATTGGGTGACCTTTGAGGGTTAATGCTTAGAGAAAATTTCCTCTCATCTTCAATTCAAAGCTCCTTAAAATCAAATGTCTCTTCCAAGAGCTTTAGAGATATCAAACATAAACACAGACAAGAAATTGGTGAGGCCCTGGCACAGGGTGTCCAGAGAAGCTATAGTTGCCCCAGGATCCCTGGAAGTGTCCAAGGCCAGGTTGGAGACACTGGGACTTAGAGTAACCTGGAATAGTGGAAGGTGTCCCTGCCCATGGCAAGGGGTGGAAGTGGATGAGCTTTAAGGTCCCTCCCAATCCATAACATTCTATGAACAGACAAATGAAAAGATGAACATTCTATGAAAAGACAAATATAGAGAAGTCATCTGGAATTTCTGAAGCAAGTCTCTGAATTATTAATCTGATTTTTGCTGCAAGCATTAATGCTTTTCAGGTTAATTATTTAGCTCCCTGACTACCCAAATGAAATGAAGAGTTGAAACCCACCAAGAAGTGCAGCAGACAACACTGACCTTCCTATTCTCTCTCGGACGTTCTTGTAGACCTGGGTGAGTTTGGGCTCCAGGTACTTGAGCAGCCTGTGCAGCAGCTCTGGCACTCTCCACTCCTGCTGGGCAAGGCCCCCTTGCAGCACATAAAGCCGGCTGGGAATCACAACAGCTCATTTTTAGTCACACAGAACATTCCTCCTTCCCCAGTCCCCTCCAGACTTTGCTTGGGAATGTGCATAGGTGTGTCAGTGCATCAGAGTGCCTTTCAATGAGCAAAGATGGGTAAAAATTGCCCAGTGAAACAACAGCACTGCTCCTCTGCCAGTCCCAAACCTTCCCACAACTGAGTTAGATTAAAAGAATTATCATGAAGAACCTGCCATTGTGTGGGGAAAGCTAATTGGAAAGCATTGCCTTTGTTCCCCTCCCCTACAAGGCAGCTGGCACAGCATCCTCTCAATTCAGCTTATCCAGGCTGTATTTCCTACTCTATTCAACCACAATAAAACAGTTCAAATTAATTTTACCAAGCATCTACAAATGATCCTCCTTCACCACTCAGTGGAGATTCCAAGAGCAATTCAAACAACCAGTGCAGTTTCCTAGGATCTCTACTCTCCTGGAAAAGAACAGGGAGCAGAAATGTAAATAAATGAGGGGGCTTTCAAATGTAAATAATGTATAAAATAAGGTATAAACAAGCAAAGTATTGACAGAGATTTTTTTGCATCCCTAGGGTTTATTTATTAAAGAAAAGCAACATTCAGTATGTTTTCACAGTGAACCTCAATAGAAGAAAAACTCAAGAAAACTATACACAGTTTTAATGAATTGGTAAATGCAATTAGAAGAGAAGGAATTTCAGCTTCATTTTGAAAATATCTGAATAACCACACCTGAATTTTCCTAATTAGGGCTCTGGCTGACAAACTACGCTGAGTTCTGCTGAGTGATGTGAAAGAATTATTGACCCAAGATATTTGTGACCTATCACTGACCCTACTGCCCAGCACCACAGCTCCCAGTTCACTGCAGGAATGTTAATCCACAGTGGATCCAGCTTTAGGAGACAAAAAAATGGGATACTCACACAGGAGGTGGCAATGCAGGTGCCCCAGTCATTGTATGTTTCCACTGTGATGTTGGATAAAGCTGTTCGAAGCAATGGACACAGAAGCTTCCAAAGTTTTTCCACCTGCCCAGGAAAAACACAGGAGACAAGATGTTGCTATTTAAGGATCTCAAACCCAGCCCAGATATTAAAATGACTTCTTTATTTTTGTACTGATTCTCTCAGGATTATCTTTTGGCATAGACAGCTAGGCCTGAATTAAATATTTAGCAGTCCAGGGTGGACATAAGCACTTATTCCTATCAGAAATTACAAACCACATCAGCTTTGCCATCTCCTTAACAGCTAAATGTTCCTAGTTTTAATACTGGAGCACTTTCCTAACACCTGGCAAGAAGCACCAAACCGAGCAATGAAATGTGCTCCACGTTTGGCCATCAAGGCCTCAACTTTTAATTAGGTTAATAATTCAGAATTACTTTAACTTCCAAGAATGACTCAAAAATATTGCTCCAGCACCTTCTCAAAGGTCCAGTGTTTAGATCCTCTTATGAGGCCAGCTATGATTTCAGCCAGACATCTCTGGGTGCTTTCGTGGGAGTCTGCGACCAGCTGCTCCAAGTGGGGCTGAAGAACTGGCAAAAAGGCATCATCAAAGTTCCTGAAAAGGCCCTGGAAAACAAGAGGGGAAAGGGTCTTCAGGAACTATCTAAAACACTGTCCTCCCAAGAACATCATAAATTGTGAAACCCTTGAGTTGGAATGTGCAGAAAGTGAAATTACTTTGCTTTTTTTTGGAGAGCATTATACACCAGTGTCCTTCAGACTATTACAATACTCTAAATATGTTTCCCTAAGTAGTTAATCAGAAGAGAGGATTAAGAGAATTACCCAGAGCAGCTTTAAAAATCAACGTTTTGCAACAGTATGAGCCCAGCAGTCTGTGGCTTTTCCATGCTCTGGGAATTGTCTACAAAATGAGAACAGTTTAGTGATGTGATTGAACTCTCCTTACCTTGAAGAGGCAAAATCTGCGAGGATTAAATTTGTCCTTTCCCTTTCTGTCTTCTAAAGACAAAAATTTTATTAACTGCTCAACAAACTTGGGATCAGAAAAGTGATCATATATAATTTGTTCTGCCTGTAATAGGAAGGAAAAAAAAAGGATTAGCTTTGAGGTGTTTGCTTGTCACAGTGAGATCCCAATCTTCACAAGTGTCGTGTTTCATTTGCATTCTCAAGGAAAGAAATGCCTTGGTTGTCCATTTCCCCCTTCATTTTATAGGGAATTATCAAGTCCTAAAAATTAGTCCTTCCCACTGTCATTAATGACCTTGTTCTCAGCTCTGATCATGATTTGAAAGGGAACAAGAAAGCACTCATTAATTATTCCATGATCCCTGACAGAAAAGCAGCAATACAGTAAAATAATAACTCCTTCTGGTATGCTGACACAATAAGAATTTTAAAAATTACAATTTAAAGCATTTTGTGGGGATCTCCACAGTAATCTGTGGACAATATTAAGAGAAGAAAGGAGAAGTACTATTAAAAAAAAAAAAAAAAATCACAAACTTGCAGCTCTTACCTCTGTCAGCTCATCTCTCCTTCGCCCAAGCTTTGGTTGCTGCTCAACTGGAGCATAAACTGTCATAGTTCTGAATATTAAAAACAAAAGATAAGCAATGAAAAATTAAAAGAAAAAATAAAAATCCACTAGCACACGTTGTTGCTGTCTATAGTGTTGTTTTCTACATTCTCAATATTAACTAGAACTTATCCTCAAGTCCAAAAGATTGAAAGTGAAAGAAGAAAATTTACAACAGAATGAAGTTTGCTATTAAAGGTTTTGCTATACAAGCAATCCAGAATTATTAGGGATAGAATACTCTACATAGATCTAATTTCCAATATGAATAATTCATTTCAACAGCAGCAGTTAAACAGCCATATGGAATTTGTGCTTATAGCCCATATATAGAGAAATGGGTAGAAAAGAAATAATAAACAAGAAGCCCCAAAGCAACCCACCCAGAAACAGTAAAACAAGCAAGGAGCACAAAAGACAAAATAAATTGCATTTTTTTGCGGTTTAATCAAATTAAATACATATATATAAGAAAAATTAAAATCCACAATAAAATGGTTTTATTTTGCACAGAATTTTTCCTGCTGACTCTCTCAACTCTCCCTCAGCTATTGTTACTCACTGGGGCCAGGTGTAATATCCCCAGTGTGTTTTCTCCACAAAACAGCAGGACTCCCAGGCTTCCTTGGTCTTTGGTAGGCTCTGGCTGTTGTAGTGCAGCCACTGGTTGTCAGCTCTGTCACCAGCCTGGATGCTGGAAGGCTTCGGGCTCCCACCTGATCCAAGAGGAAAATCAAAATTAACAGGAAGAAAAATGATAATAATATATAAAAAATTAAAAAGGAGACATACAAATTGTTCTCACAAATTACAAGGTTTTTCAGGGAGAAAATAACTCCCAAAAGCAAAAAAGAAAAACCCCAAACTGAAAAATTAGCAATTATACTACTTCTATATCATACTATACTACTTCTATATGATACTACACTACTTCTATATCTATATTTGCTTAGAATATTAACAACCAGAGAGAAAAGAAAAGCTCATGATTCTGTGTTTAATTTAACCAGAAAAGCTTTTAAAAGCATTTTAGGATAAATCTAAGATATGTCTGATATTAAATAAAACCTACTTATTTCGTATGGGCAGATGGGCACTTTCTTGTGTGTTCTCTTAAGCTGCTTAAGAATCCCAGCCACAGCTGAGATGGCCACCTAAAGAAAAGTAAAAAATGGGCATTAATGCACTCATTCCATACATTTCCCTCAGAAGGATGTGGCTCTTCATTCCTAAAAAGCCAGCGAACACTGGAGTGAACCCATAAGGAAATTTCATTTTATTATTTCATTTTATGGTTATTTCAGGGGACACAGGACATGATTTAATTTATAGGCCAGAAAAGCCTCCCTAATAATTTTGGTTTTATTTGAATTTGAATTTAATATTGTTTTAACAATTTCTTGGGGGAAAAGAAGGTTTGTTTTGAGCCTCACTGAGGCAGCAACAGAACAAGAGAAACACATCGATGGCTCCCTTCAAATAACAAACTGCAGGTGGGAAGAGCAGCCATCTGCAAAAGAAATTCTACAAAAGAGCTCTGCAATAAATAAGGACTCAGCCCATCCCACATGCTCACAGTTTACAGATTTACACATGGCACTGCCAAGACTGCCATTTCTTGGACTGGCAATTTTGTACACGTGCATGCCTGGAAGGGGGAGGAGGGAGTTCCACCTCTGTTTTTGTGCTTTATCCCAGTAAAACCCCAGGAGCACCCGATGTAAAGCCCCAAGAGCTGCAGAGCCAAAGGAAATCCTTCTCCTGGGCTCACCTTCCGAACCACTATGGCGTCGTGGTTGAGACACTGCACAAAGAATTTGATGGCACGGGCAGGCAGGATCCTGTCATCCCTCAGCAGCAGGGACAGGAAGCCAATGCTTATGTGCTCAAACTTCCAGGGTCTGAAAAAATCCCAAATATTCAAAACAGAGTGTAAATACCAAAGTTTATGGTACTGGTTTTACTCAGAAATTATTACATGTATTAAGATTATGTAAATACATAAATTAATGGCACTACTGTAATCAACGAGCTTAACTCACTTCGGGAAACCTTCAGTGTTCTGGGAACAAAGAGGTGTAAATATAAAATACATTGTGTAAAATACCTTTAGATATAGGTTTTTAAAACCCTCTTTTTAACACAAATATTATGGGAACAATTAGAATCTATTCTGATGTCATTGTTACAGACAGAACCAGAGCATTTTAATTAAAAGAATATGAAAAACCTCAGTAACAGGTCAG
This sequence comes from Sturnus vulgaris, assembly GCF_052056855.1. Classification (NCBI taxonomy): domain Eukaryota; kingdom Metazoa; phylum Chordata; class Aves; order Passeriformes; family Sturnidae; genus Sturnus; species Sturnus vulgaris. The sequence continues at coordinate 6,325,780 of NC_142245.1, read as the reverse complement.
GCTAATACAGAAAAAAGCTCAAGTCCAAGATGTGATGATGCCTTATATTAACAAATCAAGCTCCCAGTGCAAATAAGTCCAAGACCATGGTAACTGTCCTCCTGGATATTGATCCATGCAACCATCTCCAATCCACCCTGAAAAAACACTTTCATGCACAAAAAAAGGGGGACTTACAGATTTCTCTGTTCCACACAGTCCAGCAGCACGTTAACCAAATTTTCATAGTTCCTGAGAGAAAGAGAGGGAGTTATCAACCACACAGTATTGAGAAATCCACTGAAAAATAGAGGAGAAGTTGCTCAACCAAGGGTGTGTGAAGGTGAAAAGGAAGAGGCAAAGAGGAAATAGAAGTGTAGAGAGAAGGTGCAGCCCAACAATCCTTGGACATTCTGGATTTTTCAGTTTAGCCACTTTGGATGATGATATTTAATGTGCAGTTCAAGGAAGCTGAACTCACCTCAGAGCCTCAGCGTTCTTCTCCTTCTGTCGCTGAATTCCCAACTGGATTTCCTCTGATCCCAGGGCTGGGAACTCTGAACTTGGCTGTCCTGACTTCTGCAGCAGCACAGCCACCTCCATACATTTCTCTGGAACCTGTTGATGGACAGTGCAAAAATCTGAGACTTGAACTTACAAGTTTTCAACATCTCTGCTTTGGAATCAGCAGAGTGCAGAATTTCCTTGTCCACACAGACAAGCCTGAACACCAGGGAATTGATCACTCACTGCAAAATCCAGTCCAATGGTTTCATACTGCCGATGGATTTTCTCTGCTAGGTCATCAAAGAGTCTGACTATGGATGGTTTTTCCAAGGACATGGCTTTGCTAAGCCCAGAAGAGACAATTGCTGGCCAGGTCTGTGCTATGCAGTCCCAGTCGTGCAGATTGGCCAAGCACACCCCGCTGTGATTCCCAAGGAGACAATATAAGGCACCCTGAGAGATGGAAAATTGAGTTTGGGAAGGTTAAAGCTCAGCTCATCTGTGATATCAACATGCACACACACCCACACAGAATAAAAACTCACTGCAGCTACCAAATCACTAAAATGTCCATAAACATTCAGCCTCACTGTCAAATTACTGAAGATTTTGCACTCTTCATTTAATGAGATTGGAAGCCCTGCCAATTAATTTATCCACAGATTGGCTGCCTGATTTCTCAATTATGTTAGAGAAGATGATTCACAACTGCTTCACCTTGACTACAGCTTCTCAATTTCCATTCCATAACTTAAAAATAGGTTCTAACTCACATTTTGGTAATACCTGAGCACACAGGGAACATATATAAGCACAGTATTTCCCTTGGAAATAGATCTAATACAAATAATTCCTTCCAACAGTCATACCTATTAACCATGAAAATATCAGTCATGCTGATAAACATGCAAATCCCACTTTCCCCATTAAAAATTCTCATGTAAAAACACTTTCAAAAGACAGCCACAAAACCAAGTTAATGAGGCAGTACTTTAAATTGCTTCTGAGTGACATCTTGTCTGTCAGGCCGCAGGAATTCCAGAACTAAGGGAATGATATCTCTGCAACAGAAATTGTAGGTTCCCAGAGCTGTGAAGAATGCTTGCTGAGCTTTACTTCTGACCTGAAACAAAAAAATTTTCTAGATAAAAATAACATCCTCATCCATTTCACTTATATCTGCATGAAGTTTTTATCATGTATTTGTGCACAGAAACAAAATTATTCGTGGAAGGTTGTAAACATCCCACCCCGTTTATAAAAATCTACTTCTTGTTTCTGGCATTTACATAAGAACAGCTACAAAGTTACAGAAGATTCTTTCTGTTGCCAGAAACTAGGTGGTTTTAAGATCATTTGAAAAGCAAACAGCCAGGACAACAGATTTAGGATGTAGAACCACTTGAAGAGACTAACCAAATACTCCATAAATCTCAGTTTTAAAATATTTTGTTTAAAAAAAACAAAATACCCCATTAATCTCTCCTCACCTGCCCATAAGAACTCGTGGACAAACACAGAAGATCCCTGATCATCTCCTGGTGGGAAGTTTTGTATTCACAGCCTTCCATTGTCAGAGTTCTCAGCTGAATTCATGGGGAGCACAAAGAAAGGACAGATTGTTTTTACATTTCACACATACAAAGACACCAGTGCAGGAATATTGTTATGATGACATTTAGCTAACTATGCAGAGCAGCTTTTCAAGCAAATTAGTGAGGATTGAAGGGGAAGAATTACCTCATGCTGCAGCATAACCCTGTCGATCAGCAAGGCTCTGATGTGTTGTTTCTTTCCTTGAAGCTGTAAAAAAAGGCATCCTTTGGTTTAGATTTCAGTATCAGATCTGCAATTCAGGAACCAAAGCTTCACAAAGCCAAGTCACTGACCCTGTTCTCCATTGATTTTTTCACTAGGTTGAAGCTTTTCCATCGTGAATCAAACTCATGCTTGTGAGACCCTTGGAACTGCAAAACATCACTGATAATCTGTGGAAAGAAAGAGAGGGTAAGAGTGATTGTTTTGCAAAACAAGTCATCTTGCTTTAAGTTTTACAAATGTAGAGCATACCTTTATTATTAGAAACAAAGACTTGGTGTCATCTTCTGAATTATCAAGAATGTAACCTGCAATTGGGAGAAATGAAACGTATAATCAGACAGGAAAAGAGCTTTAAAAATGAGCAATAATTTTGTTTCTGCAAAGTTTAACTTTCAGAGTTACAGGCAAAGTAAACAATACAATTTCCTCATCTATAAAATCACACTGAAGTTTGACACAGTTGGTTTTAGTTACAGCAGTGATCAAACTTACGCAGCAATTTCCTCGTAACCCTTGCAATTGTTTCTCTGTAATTCTCTCTGGATAAATCTAAAAGAAAACAAAAACATTTTGTGATAATCATACAACAGCATAAAAAGTAATTTATTGTGGAAAGCCAGAGCAGACTATTCAGAACTGGCAGTATGAACTATTATAAAAATAACCATTTGTTATATTTAAAGACACGGCTGTCAACAATTTATCACCTCAGCTGCTTGGGTTTTATAGATACACAACCTTCTTTATCTGCCTTGATATTTGGTTTTATTTCTAAGTTCAGGCAGTTCATTTAGCACATGGGAAGTGAGGAACACACAGAGCTCCCATCCCCAGCCAAATTGATGCAGCAGATCTCGTGTACTGCTGCTGAAAATAAAACTGTGTTTACAAAGAACTCTGGTGCTGGTCATAAAAACCCATTTCTATGAAGAGAAGAATCAAAATTATGGTCTCCAAAAGAACCCATTGTTTTTACAAAAATAAAATTAACACACAGAGCCTACCTGAACAGACAGCGACAGACACTCACCATATTCAACACCAGTGTATAGCTTTGTCTCTTCCAAAGACACCAGACTTGGGACTCTGCATGAAAACAAACTAAGAATTATTACACATCACAGAAATAATGAAGTATGTGCATTTCCCTAGCATTTAATTATTTTAACAAGTTAAATTTCATGCCAGTAGCACACAGACCTCTGGATTTAGTAATAATATGTCTTAGTTCTCACATTTATAAATCAACCATCCTTTTGGGTCAGACTTTGTCAGAGGCAGGGACACCATAAGGACACCTTGAACCCAGAATTTTGATTTCCCAGTTAAAAGAACCTCATCAGTTCCATTAAACAGGCAGGAATTTGGTCTCTGTGAACACACTCATTGAAATCCACATGGGTCTCTGTTGTAGGGAAGGACAGGAGAGTTTGAGTCCTTTCCTGACAATTGAATTTTGTGCATCTTGGTGTTTGCTATGAGTGTTCCCTAAAAGCCAGCTCCTAGCAGCAGCTGTGTGAGAACAGCAGTAAGAACAGCACTAAAACCCAGAGAAGGAACATAATCCCTGAGAATGTTTGGGATACAAAAGAAATGTTACTTACAGATGAGCCACCCTTTCTCCTTTGAGAGGAGGCAGAATGTTCCCAGAGCCAATCAGGCAGTTGTGCACGATGGCAAGACACTGCTGCACATCATCTCTTCAACAAAGAGGAAAACCTGGTTATTTCTCTGTTAATGGCTTGGAAATACACAAATGACAAACCACATCTTTTTTGTGAAGTTTTATGGGAAGTTTTTTCTTTAGTTTCATCAGTTCTAAACAGAGAAGGAAGCACTGCAGAAATCAAGCTGGGCTTTTCTGACACAACCTGATTTGTTTACAAACCCCAATATTTAACTTCATTTTCTGGCAAACATGGGAGATTTCAAAACTGTGCAGGTAAGATAAACTAATGTGAAAATTGCTTTGAAGAATTTTATCTAAATCTCAGATAAAACCCATGGAATAACTCCTTACTCCAAGGCCAAGACAATTCCTTTCCTCCATGGGGAGAATGAGGGAATACTTGTGGAGGGAATATTTTACAGTCTGGAGATAAATTAAAATGCAAATTGTGAACAATTTCTTTCCTGTGTTACTTTAGGGAAATCTTGATGCCGTCTCAGCTGAAGAAGGAGCTTTGGAAATCTCAAAATAACATCAAAGTGCAACATTATAGTATTTTCCTCTCAATTTTTGTACTGCCTGTGTGACTGGCAGTAACTGCTAGGAATGGATACATTCTTCTCCATCCTACCTGGACATTTCCAGCTCTCCAAGTGCATACTGCTCCAGCCTGGTGAGCTCAGGCTGCAGGAATGTATCCAGCAAATAAAAAGCAAAATTTATTTCCTCAGATGAAGGAACATGCCACTGGATGTCCAAGTTCCATAGGTCACCTGGTTTACCCCAGTCCTGCAGCAAATAAAGATATTTCTTATTAATCAAGCTTTTTGAATTGTGTTTTTAAAAAAACACCATTTAATATTATTTTTAAAACCCCAGACACATGTCAAGTTAACTACTGCTATAAAGTAGTTATCCTGACAATTCCAGAAAAAAACATCACCACCATAAAATCAAACAGAAATCCCAATCCTATATATGTCTATACATACCTAGAAAATAAAACATATCTGAAAGCACTGAAAAGAAAAGGACTGCACTGGTCTAATTGAAGCATAACTTAATTATTCCTTTGACTAGACAGAAATTCAGACACATTCTTAAGTAAAACTCAGATTTTCATAGTCTCATAGAGAACAGCAAAGTCATTGTGAATTTTTTCGGTTTCAGGGGAGGAATTTAAAATAATTGTGCGATTGTTGGCTTTTTGGGGAGGTTTTGGTGTTTGGCATTTAGGATATTTTTGCTCATTTTTAAACAATTAACTGGCCCAAATGGGTGCTCTCACCAGTTACAAAACTGGACTAACTTTCAGTAATAAGAGATTATCTGCAATTGGGAATTATGTAAAAACACTTTTCAACAAAATGCAGTTGAAAATTGCTGCCTTTAAACTGGAATATTGATAAATTGACCTCCAAGTCTTAACAGCAGAGCAGCACATGACTTCCAACAGTTTCAGTAAGTTTCAATATTGCCACTTCTGCTTTCATTTTATCTCAAGCTCATGGGAGAATAATTATTTGTCATTCTGCTGACCTGTAAAACACATCTCCCTGCTGTCCATTAACTTACTGTAGTCATGCAATCATGGTAAAAAACACATATCACAAACCACTAGTAAGTCACATAAAACTACTCAAAACTATAAAACCACTTAAACAACAGTCAGTATTCATTTTTTGCTATCAATATACTTTAAATTAATTGTCATTTGCTCTATATTTCAAAGCCCAAAGCATCACTTTCCATTGCTGCTACCATCATCCAGAAATCTCCAAATAAAACCATAGAGCGTACGACTGCTTTTTTCAAAAAAAGACAACAAAAAAAAGTCAAATCCTCTAATCCTAAATAAATGAAAATCCTTGCCTTGATAGGAAAGTATTCAGAAAGAGGCTTGTCAAAGCCACCTGGCACACTGCAGTACTCTGTGGGGTAGATAAGTGTAGCAGAACGAAGAAGATGGTGCAGTAGGTTACAAGACAGAATGTAACCCTGCTTACAGGTTAAGTGTAGGGTGCGCTGCAGTATCTTCCCAAACTGCTCCCTGTACAGTAGCAGCTTCTTGCCGTCCACTCGAGTGATCTGGGGACACAGAGACACATTGCACACATCAGCCTGGTGCTGCAGGGCTGGACAGGCTCCCACTGCTCAGCCCAGCTGGGCCAGGCTCCATCCTCCAGCTCCCACATGAACTGGTGCTTCCACAGCTTTCAGTGATGCCATCTGCTTGAACCCACCCTGAATTTTCTAGCAATACTCCTGCATTTTCTTGAATTATTTGTAAAATATTTCTATTTTCCAAAAGGTTCTTGTGTTTCTCCCTGCACTGATCCCTCTTCTTTCACTCCCCCTCAGTAATTGCTTTAATTTCATACCATATACAACACTGTTTATTTGCTTCAAACAACAGCCACTCATGTTGCATTCACAGTTAGGTAAAAACCAGAAGCTCTCCTGTGCCATTCATACAACATTCACATTGCTTTAATAGAAGTTTATTTTTTCCTCCTTTCAGGGGCATTAAGAAGGACACAGTGACACACAAGCACGGGAAGAACGTTTTTGGGAATACCTCTGATAAAAGCTGAAGATTCCAGAGCAGCTCCTTATCTAGTTCTTCATCATGCAATACATCATCATCTAGAGGAACAAGGGATAAGCATTGCTGTCACCACGCTGCAGGCCAAGTTTTCCAAACAAGCTGCATCAGAATCCAGATGCTTCCATCCCAAAATCTGACTCCCAACCCTCTAACTCACACTGCACCCATGTCCAGCTGGAAGTCACTTTAGCCAATGTACCATCCTGAAACTGAGGAATGACATTGCAAAATGCCACATTTTTAAGGAATTGTGGTCTTGCAGCATGACAGATTTTGGCCTTGAAATTACACCATTGTCACTTTGGGTTTTCCAGAGAGAATAATGGATTTGTCCATTGCTGAAATGAACTTGTGGAAAACACCCAGAAGTTCTAGATGTTCTTCTCATGCTTAACAAAAATCAGCCCAAAAGCAAGCCAGTAAGACTGGAAATGTTAGAAACTTACTGCCTGTGAGGTGAGTTATGACGTTGCAGCAATGTGGTACAAAAAGCTTCAAGGACTCCTCGGGGCGGCACTGCAAACAGCACCATAAAAAAAAATCCATTTTAAAACAAAATACCTGAGGGAGCTCAGCACACACACTGATAAACATCTAAGGCTAGATTGCATCCCAACTCCAATTCAACATACAGTCAGCCTGACTCCATGATTTTCAGTCAGTAAAACCTAAATTTAACATAAATGCAAGATAAATACTGCGTGAATTAACCTCCTGAAATACTGCTATATGCAACCAGCCAATTTTACAAGATAGAATATTAAGAGCCACCTGTATTTACATGAAGAAGAAAATAGATATTACACAGGAAAAAGCAGCAACATTAGATATTTTCTTTTTTAAAGAGGGAGTGAAGTTAAGAGGATTTTCTCTCACTTTTACTGCAGCTCGGCACATGTCAGCAACCATTCGACCAGCAACTCTTGTCTCAAATATATTTGAAACAGCAAAGTTAAAAACCTTCTCCAAGGCAACCTAAAAATGAGGACAAAAGGATGGATATTGCTTTAAAACAAACAAATTAGGTACCCCAAAACGTTTGATATAACACAGAAGGCGTTATCTCTATATAACCATGAGTCCTTTTAAACCAGAAATCCACAATTCACATGGAAAAAAAGAATCAGAATAGTGAGACAGAGAAAGCAGCTTCGTGGAAAGCCTGAAATGTTCTCTTTGGGAAGAAAGGAGGTGGATAATTCTTGATGACTAATACAAGTTTAGGGTGATTCTGAAAATCTACACAGAATATTTTCCAGGAATAAGTCACAGGCTGATGACAGGAAAACTTATTTCACGTGTCACAGCGAAGGAAAGGCAAGACATCCCTTGGTTAACAAATAAATAGGGAATTAATTAGCAACTATTTAAGTAGTTTTAGAGAAGATTATTTCCAACTAAAACCTTGCAAGCTAAGCTCAACTATATGAAATGTAGATCCCACAAATACTTTAATAATGGACAAGCAGGAAAAACATAAATTAAATACTTAATGACAACAAAGAATTAACTTAAGACTTGCATTTACCAAAAGATTCCAAACAGAAATCATACCCAAGTGCCAATGCTCAAAATGTACAAAATCTGGCATCTTCAAGTAAACATTTATTTTAAACAGAAATATGGTAACCCAAACTAAAGGGAAAGAAGCTGTCCATGTAATAACCTGGATTCTTCACCCTCTCCCTCTGAGTTATTTTAATCCAGGTAATTTTTCTGATCCCATTAACCACACAGTTCTTGAACAGCCTCTTTGGCCCAGCTGAAGAAGTGTCAGGGAGGGGGAGACAAAAGGAAAGCTTGGGTGGGTCAGCATCATCAAGACATGAAAATCCACAACCTAAACTGATACAGGGATCAAATAAAACTGTTGGAATGATTTCTTCTTGTGCTTATCATCAGTTTTCAGGATGCAGATAAAATCATGAACCAAAGGGCTGCCCCCTCAGCCCTTTCCTTGGTTAAATGTGGAAATTCACATTCACAAAGGAGAAAGAATTTGAACACACCAGTTGTTGCCAAAACCGAGTTTCCATGTTCTACATACCTTAAAGATATCCTTTGAACACTGGGTAAGGATTGTACTGAAAGTTGAAGAGAGACCCAGTTCCACCAGACTCTCCAAATGAGTCATTTTCTCTGTTTCAGTCTCCTCTCTGGTTTGTTCTAAAGTGCTGCTCTCTATAAGTCCAAAACACCTACACAAACAAACCCAGTAAGGGCAGGGTTAGTAAGTGAAACTGGGAAGTTTTATAAAGTTCTTCATACCAAGCTTTCCTCTACCCTTAGCTCACTCACCTATCCATGAACTGCAGCACAAAATCCTCAAATTCGGCAGATGCAGAGCACAATTCTCTCTCCACCTACAGTTTTCCAACACAAAGGAAACACACGAGGTTGGCTTGTATTAAGTAAACAAAATTTACTTCCTATTTTAATTACTTTCAATGTCCAAGTGAGAACATCCTCCAGTGCATTTCCCACCACACCGACTCAAGTGCTCCATGAAACAGTGATTACATCTTCCTGACTCTGTCCTGTCCCAATTTCCTGGCCTGGATGTGTATTCAAATAACCCCTCTGGTGAAATCAGGTCTGCCTCCATGGATACAACCTTTGGCCTCACCACTGATCCTCCTTTGCAGCAGGAGGTCAATGACTGCCAGGGGTGCTGCCAGACCTGCTCTCCTGGCAGAGATTTACATTAAATACTCACTGAACAAACTCCTCTTCATTTTGCAATGCTGCAGCTCTGCAGCAATGAAATTCACCTTTCAATTTGGGCAGCCTGCAGCTCTCAGAGCAACAAAGTGTCCCAGGAGCAAACAGGTGTGGTGACAAGGGGGATAACACTCACTGTCTAATGCTGTTACTATCTCTTAACTGGAAGAGATTAACAAGTATCTGGAGGGAAAGCAATAGATTCTCAATCAGGGAAGGGAAGCTGGACTTCCAAGAATAGCAGGGGTTTCTTTAGGAAGAAAACAGCCCTGGAAAATGAAGGAAAAAAACCCATCCAATGCACTATTTAAAATAACTGCAGAGTCCAATATCCTCCTCAAGGCAGGGAAAGCTCCAAGTCAAATGACACCACACAGGGCCCTGAGCAATTTAGTTTTGACATAAAAACATTAAATTGCCTGAATTTAACATTCTCTACAACAAGAACCATCGCTAAAGCCTATTTTCACACTGGCATCAGCTGCACTGATAGAAACAAACAGGATTCATATCTTTGCATATGCTGCTAGAAATTAAATTGAAAATTAAGTGACAGCTTTGTTTTTATACCAACCCAGCACTCTTACCTCTGAAAGATCATCTCTTTCTTGCAATACAGATGAACAATCTACTAAAGGCACCAGAGTAGAAAATGTTGCAATGAACTGGAATGTAATCTGTTGAGAAGTACAAATAGCTCTTTAAGGAGTGTTATTGTATCTACACATTAAAAAAAAGCCTTTACAGTTAAGGTATAGGATCTGAAGAAAATTATACTAAAAAATTTTAAATCCAGACCTCCATTCTTCCACCCTAAACTTCAACAGCTATTTAGATTTCATATATAGAACTTCATAGGCAGCACTGTAAAAACAGTCTCAATTTTCTAAGTACCATAGGCATTATTCTGTGTGTGGGAATTTTAAAGCTATAAAACCCCAATATTCACATTGTTTTAAGTCAATCAATATGAATTTCTGAAAATATGGACTTTTATAACTTAATATAATGAAAACCTAGTGATAAAGGGCTTCCTTTTGATCTTAAGACTAGGAATATTTGCTAGGAGCTGTGGAGCAGCTATTTAATCCTGCTTTTCAGAACAGCCCAAAAAGTCAGTATAATGCTTATCACAACCACTTTGCTCTGCTAAATGAGCCAAAGAGGCTTGTAAATAGTTAACTTTTTAGGAGTAAAATCGTGCAGAAAAAAAAACCAGGCTGATAAATTCTGGGCACGGGAGTTACCTACTTCCAGAGAAACATAAAGATATTTCAATATAAATTATACTATTAGTTAGCTAATAAAAACAGGCAGTATTTGTCCACTCACCATGCACTTGCTGAAGTCATTTGGGTCCACCCCAGGCAAGGCTCTCATCAGCAGAGGTAGCATGTGTGTGGGACCCTCAGGAAACCACTTCCCCCCGGACACCAGGCTCCGAGCTACTCCAATGACACAGCTCAGGGTGGCTGTGAGCTGATGAGGCTCTGTCAGGGTCTCAAGTGCAGGATATGTTCTGGAAAATAGGAGGCAGATTGGCTACAGTAATGTTTCTAAAGCCTTCAAAGAAAATAGAAGTGGATTGCACATGGTATTTTCTGCACTAAAGACAAAAAAAAAATTGTAATGTTTCCAAAATTGTTTTGTTACAATGCTCCTTCCATTGGATCAGGTCAGGATTAAAGGCCTCCTGAGCAGCTGCAGCACAGGAATGAAGAACTGCCTGTGCTCCTGCATCCAAAGCCACCGTGATTTCCCTCTTTGGACTTGGAAGCAATGCCAGCTCTAAGGTTCTTGTGGCAAACATGAAAACGTGCCTTGGCTGCCTCTAACAGAGAGGGGACCTCTGACTTCATGTTACACTAGAATCCAGACCTCTTTATCAAAACCTGAGAAGTTACTGTGATTTTTAAACCTTTTTTTTTTAAACACTTAATACTTTTTAAGCAAACTGCATAACAACACTTCCTGCTGTTACCAACAGCCTCCAGCTCAGACAGGAGTCACAAAGCTACCCCTGCCCTACGTCATCCAGAGCACAGCTCACCCAAAACTTCTGGAACTGCAGCCAAGGCAAACATGCCAGGGATAGTCTGAACTACAGAGCAGACCTTGGGTGTGCTCTCAAAACAGAAAGGGCAGCCCCAGCCAGCACTGCTGTCCTGCTTGGATGTTTTGTCAGAGTGGATTTATCAAGTTTTTACAAACAGCTGAGTCAGGGAGGTGTGGAACACGGGAAGGGCTCTTCAATCAAACTCATTCCTCGGCTGTTTTGCTAAAGTACAAAAAGCTGCACAGGGAATATAGATGGGGGCTAGGGGGAAAGCTTTCAGTGGAGCAGGAAGGAGCACCATTTTTCTTTGGAAATTTCAGGCATCGAGGCATTAGGAAATAGTACAAACCAAGTATTTCCCCGAGGCACACAGTATGGCAATTACAGAGCAAGCAATGCCAGTGATTTTAAACAACCTGTAACATGCTCTGAGCCAAGCAGAAATATAAAATATATCCTTATTGCTACACAACCATCCCGTGTATTTGGCACCTACCAGGTGGCCTAAGAATAAAGGATGTAAAGTCGCTTTTTCATCGGATCCACCCACTATCTGATACAAAATGCTCCCAGAAATTAAAGTCACCTGAGGACTGCCTACCCTAAAGCACATGGCTGTCAACAGCTCCCAGAATTATGCCACTTGCCAGGTGTTAAAAAAAACCAAAAACAACCAAAGAACAAACAAATCGAATTAATTAAAAAATTGAGCTCTCCCTTGCTCCCAATTCTGATTGAGGTGATTGCTCAGGAGGGTGCATCAGCAGCTCCTCTCACTGCAAGCAATTCATTTATTATTTAATGTGACTGCTTTTCCTATTGATTTCTTGGGAAGGATGTTGCAGCGCTCCTGCAAAACTCACTTCTCAAGTACGGGTGGAATTACTAATTCAGGACGCATCAGTGCGAGGTTCTGCAGGGCTTGGGCAGCCTCCAGGCTCCCAGTTTTGCTGAACATTGCCAGGAGAACGGGCTGGATGATGCACTGCACGAAGTCTGTCACGTCCTGGTCTGTGAGCTTGTGGCTCTCGGGGACAGGAGTTAACCAGGTCACCTTCTTGTAGCGCTCGCGGTGCAGCCGCCTCACCACGCTGCTGGGCAGCCTCTGCAGCAGCTTCATCAGCTTGTTCTGGGAACACACCACAAATCCTGGTCAGTGCCTTTGGCAGCTGCACGACCTGAGCTGCTCAACAACAAAAAATTAGTAAGGCAAGACCTTGGAATTACACAGGCACAATAAAGGAGCACTCAGAAGAGCTCTATAAAACAACGTTCAGAATTTGTCGCTAAACTTCGTTGCCCAAAATGTCAGTAACTGTGCTGCCAGCACTGTGCCTCATGATTGAAAAAGTCATGAAAATCACATAAAATTTATACCATCAAGATTATTTACATAATTAGGATATCTCTGCACATTCACATGTAAGCAAATACCCTATTGAAGAACAAGCCAGCTGTCTTTGCACTGCTGTGACCAGCCTTGCTGTTTTAATCTCTATTTTCCACCAGCTATCAAAGGGAGATTTCTTACACTCTTTAACAGAAGATTCCTCTAGTTACACCATCAAGAAATTATGTTTCAAACTAGACAATGCATTAAAAATCCTTTTTGCTTCGTTAAATAGAATCACAGAGTGGGTTGGGTTGGAAGGGACACCAAAGCTCATGCAGTTCCAAGCCCTGCCATGCGCTTCCTTCCACTAGACCAAGTTGCCCCAAGGCCCATCTTAGATTTCTGTAACTTGGAGGCAATAGGTCAGTAAGGAAAAAGCAACATCACACAGGTAATACTGCTGGTGTGTGTCAGCTTCATTTCAAGTGCCAACTTCTTTTTCCTGGCTATATCCAAATCAGATGTCTTGTTTTGCACCTCTGCACTGACATGAGAATAGGAGCACGATTTGAATGACAGTGCAATCGTGGATCTTGATAATCCAAGGCTCCAAGCACCACACATCAGCAGACAATCTGGAGCACACAGGGCTGACAGGTTGAAATCCCAGCCAAAGTTCTTGTCTTGCCACCCAAAGCACTCGACTCACCAGCCAGCGCCCGTTGTTTGAGGGATGGTAGAAAGAGGCAATGCTATTGAACAAGCCAGACAAGTGCTTCTGCACCAGCTTACTTGGTCCACCCTGAAACAAAGAAACCACAGAATTTTATCACACAGACCATGATAAAATCAACAGGTAACAGCAGCACGAGGCACGGGTGTGTTCTCCCCATAGCAAGACCTCAAAGCAGCAAAGCACATCCCACCCTCAGCTCAGTACCAAGAGCAAATTCTCTCCATCCCATCTGCTGAGGTTCACACTCCAACAGGTGCCTGCTCCTTTCCCAAATGCCACTGGCAGCAGCTGTGACACAAACCTTTCCAGCCCCATTCCACAGACAGTGGAATGATGGACTTGGCAATATCACACTTTGCAGTGAGCTCAGCAGAACAAATATTCATCTTAAATACATGTTTGAAGCTTTGAATTCATTTTTGTTTCATTTTATGAAGTGGTTACTCACCATCATGGCTGTGATCCACATGACTGCATGTCCTACATCGTAAGCATTTGTTAAGAATCTTGGAACAACCACCTGATTACTTCCCACTGGCAGATTTAAACTCCTCAAAATCCTAGTAAAAATCTGACAAGAAGAAAAACAAACATTGTCATAAATTAATTTCCTAATCCAAAGGTGATTTAATAAATCAAACCCACCAAGCAAGATAATTAAGGCATATCATGAAATGAGCACTGTTACCTTTGGTACATATGGATCCCAGTCTATGTACCCAATGTTGTCAGTGGCCAAGCGAGCAAAAAGATTGACTAGATGCTGAAAATAACCAGAAAAAAGAGAGTATTCATTAGAATGTATTGAGAATAAAAGATGCAAAGCCCTCCAGCTACTTGATATACACAGGATAAAAGCTACCCATGGCACTAAAAGCACTTGGGGAGGGAGATTTCACTCCATCAAGTGTTTCACTGGCCTAAAATAGCATTTGTACAGACATAGAAGGAAAATGCCACCAACTCATCCATCTAGCTTTTCCCAATATTTAGCTGTTCAGGACAATTAGTTCCTGCAGGATCCATCCTACTCAGTGTGTGCTGCTGGCTGTCACATTTGTGTGCTTTGGTTTAAACCCATCAGTGGCTTGTAAAGGTCACAGGCATCAGCTGTCAGCTGGGAGGGCAGTCTGTGACTGCCCATGAAGAATTAGACACTCCATCACCAGAAGAAGGAGATGAAATTCTCACTCTTGTACCCTGATGATGAAAAGCACATCACCCACCAACTCTGTTTTTAGGAGCTTCTTCAAATCAGGAAAGACCTGCCAGGCTCTTGATGCCTCTATCAGTATTTTGAAGCAATGACAAAGCCAAAAGGAAGGGCCTTAAATAATCCTGCCTAATTCTGAGACAGATAGGCCAGAGGAACAGGTCACCTCTCAGGCTGAAGGACATGACAGCTTTGGAAAACCCCCAAGTTCAAATCAGGACAACAGACAGCCTAAAGACAAGGGTTACAGTTTCTTTAAAGATCTGCCTTTTTCATTTGGTCTGAGGAAATACCCACTGAAAGAGATCCTTACTATGCACACATGGAATTGATTCCACAGCTCCTCTTCAAACAGCAAGTCTAATTCCTGCCAAAGCAAGCTGAGGAAAAGCTTGCAGCATACAGAGGCTTAAATTGGATTGCAGAGTCAGAACCCTTGTGTCTAATTATCTGCATCCCAGCCTGACGGAATGAACCTGACTTTAGGAAATGGACACGACAGAAAAGCAAACAAGAAGTGAAAGCTTTGGGAAAAAAAGAAAACAAACTGTCAGAATACAGTGGAAGAGGGAAAAAATATCAGAGATAAGTTGTGAAAGAGTGCTGATGATTATTTGTTACACAGTTTGACAGAAACAAACTAAATCATGATGTTCAAGTGCAGGCTGTCACAGTTCTGTCAAGAGGAATAGACAGAATTATGATTTTTTGGGGGGTGAGGGGAGAATCATCAGAGAACACAGAATCTCAAAACCAGCTTGGGCATCACCAGTGTTTGAATCTGGACAACTGCCAAGTGCTGGGCCCAAGGCTGCCTCCCTGGATTTGTGCTGCAAGGCAGGAAGACCCATGGAATGTATGCTTTGGAAATCAGCTTTCTCCTCAGACACAGAGAAGTTCTCCTTGTGTATCCAGGCAGGAGATTAGTAAAAGGAACCAGATGGCCAATGAGCTTATGTTCATACTGAGCAGGGGAAAAAAAAACTGGGGATAGGCCAAGTTTCACTGCAGCAAAGCCAAGGCACAGCTCAGCCGACACCAACAGCACCTGAGCTGCTGCTGGGGCTGCCTCCACAGGGAGGTTTTCATTTCCCAGCTTTGGATCTCCTCACATGAGACACACAGCAGGGGCACACAGCTACATGGCAGACTATGTGCCTTGACAGATACAGCCCAAGGGAATTTTTGGCCAAAGAGAGTGCAGGTTCCTTATTGTATCTCAAAAACTACAGCAGCTCGTTGCAGTGAAGGCAAAACCACCACTCAAAATTAGGGACCATCCGAGATATAATTAAAAGACAGGACAGAAGTGTAATTTCTAGAAATCACAACTGCACTTTGCATAATTCTAAATATTAGCAGGCAGTCTGGGAAATGTCAGCATTCCCAAGGCTGGAATGAAAAGCTGCCTGAGCTGGCCATTAGACAATGTTCACCAAGCACAACTGCAGTCTCATTTATTTAGACAGTAATTGCTTGCTAACAATAATGAAATTATTGTCTCTGCTTTCTTGTACTGGTTAAAGCAGAAGGGAAAAAATCCATTATATCACTGTTTGGCTTCAATTCCTTGCAAGCACATTGTAGGAATATTTAAATGAGGATTTCTTCCAGTGTAAGTGAAAAGCAAACACTTACCCCTTCCCACTGGGGAAGATTTTGAACCGACACCCAAAGGCCTATAAATTCATCAAACCAAAGCCTGAAAGAAAACAGAAGCAAAATAATTTTAACACTGAGAAAGCAGTTTCCTCACTGAATATTTAACCCTCACTTTGCCAGGTGGTTGCAGGAATTCACCTATCCCTCAATTCATTCAGCAAGAACAGGGATCAACATGGATACACACTTGTTTCAATTTGCCACTCACAGCATATTCCCAAATCTACCTTTTAGTCCTTGCTTTTTTTCTTTATTCCTCCTCTTTTTTTTATCCCCCTTTCACAAAACTGTCTCTCCAGGAGTTTCCTCATCTACCTCAGCTCTGCCATCCCAACACAGGTAAACCAGATAAAAACAAGTGACACTTCACCTCTCTCTGCCTCGCACTGTGAAATTTGTCCCTTTTGATCAGTGGTCACAAGTGTCATTAGCTCCTCCTCTGAATTCACCTGAGGCCAAGAATGCAAACACTCCATACCAGTCCCTGACTTAAATTCACCTTTACAGACTCCACTTAATTCAATTTAGTTTGATTTCTGTGTGCTTTATTCAGTTAGGGAAGAGGGACCAAGATTCCTGTAGGTTACTTTCACCAAAGAAACAGGTTGACAGAGTTTCTGCCTTGAATCCCTGCCAAAAATGCTGCTGGAAAGCCACCAGTGACTTCAAATCATCCTGTAGAAGATTTTATTCTTCAGTGCCACCTACTTGAAACCCTTGTGGTGAAGTTCAGGGGGAAGGGTGGTGGGCAGGAAGAGCTCAAAGTAGGTGATGGCCTTCTGCATGGTCACATCGAAGGGACACATCAAAGGCCTCCACTCATCCAGCATTTCTGCAGTGGCATCTTCTGGGAAATACCTGAAAACAATGAAACCATTGAATCTGCACATGATTGGCTTTAAAATTTGCCTCTTTTTAAGCATATGGAAAACTAGCTATTAATTTATCATAAATGTTCATTTTCGACTAAAACCATGTGCCCAAGGGCCAAAGGCAGGCAGCTCTCACCTCCAAAAACCTTCACAAAACACAGGTAAATCAAGGACATTGTGGTGCATCATTTTAAGACCACCAATTAAAAATATTCCTGTCTTGTTGGACCAGAGAAGAATCTGTGCAATGCAAAACCATTTCACTGTGAAGGCTGATCCAAATCAACTATTACTCACTTTTGATGCAATATAAAAAAAAAAAAAAATCACTTCAGGCACAAGGATCATTTATAGAAACATTACAGGAACACTGATGATTTAATTTCTTTTAAAACACACTAAGTATACATGCAATGCAGTATTTAAAATGCATATTAGATACATTTCTTATACAACAGAATTATTGCAACCAAGGCTGCTAAAAAGGAAAAATAAACCCCAGAAAACCCCTACCCTCCACACCAAGCTTTCAAACAGCAACCAAGCAATGACAGAGTGGGGTCTTTTAGACACTTTTCCCCTCCTTCCTTAATTAATATTAAAGATAGGAAAATAAGTAAAAATCATGAAACAAATACTTACGGCCTGCAGCTCTTCACAAGTGTTTTCAGGACACTTTCTACAGAACTGAAAGGACAAAAAAAAATGTTAGGAATAATATATTACTACATTTCAGAGACAGCATAAAAGAAACAACCATTTGCTGACCTTTCCCTCCAGAGCTTAAGATAATGTTGATGCAATTAGATGTCTTCTTTGAACATGCATTAGCTAATTGCCTTCTCCACAGACCTAACTGGAACTATTAAAATTTCTCTGCTCAACTCCTGGTCCTATTTTTTATACACTACTCTGGCACTTCCTGCATTTAAGTGAAGAATTACTACCATTTCATGGAAGTGAAATTTGAATGACATCCTGCATTTTGTCCACGAACCACCAGTAGAACAACCAGCAAAGTGACTTCTAGGGGAGAGGAAAACATAGAAAAATGGGTTTGTGGAATTCATGAATATTTGTAAGATAAATAAAGACAACTTGTTGGTTTTAGGCTCCAAACACCATTATTTGTCCTGGGTTTTGTCCAGTGGTTCTAAAAAGAAATGAATTATCTGCAAATCAAGGGTTATTTCACTGGAGTCCCTCCCAAGTAACAGCTGATTTTAGAAGTGCTTTCATCCACAGCAAGAACACTTATCTGAGAAATCATTTCAACACCTATTGTCACCTATTGTCACAGGATGCCATCAAACCTTTAAAAAGACTAAATCTCAGAATAAATTCAAAGAATGAAAGGGAGGGGGAGCAGAGAGTGATCAACCCACGCAAGCACAAAGGTAGTAAATTGTCACCTTCTTCAAACCTTCCATTTATTACACAACCATCTCAAGACTAACTTGCACTTTTACCCAAAAACATTCTCTGAATGAAAAAAAAAAAAAAACCAGTTCTGGCAGAACAAATTCTTACATCTTTTAGATATACTTTCTCTAGAAATAGAAATATTGCATCCTTTCATTCATCACCCCAAAAGAGCATTGAAAAATGCTTTTCTGCTCAGAAAAAGATGATGCAAATGTGCCATCTTTAGAATTTTACCAAGAGCAATTAATTTTGAGACACACAAATACTGAACATGTACTATTGTCTCTCCAGGCCTATGTGAAGTAAACTGATCCCACACAGCCAGGAGAAATAAAAAATGGATAAATCACCAACTCCCTTCAACAACACAAGCCAGCAAAAGCCCACCCAGCCCTCAGAGCACTGCTTCAGTCAAACAGTGCCCAAGAAGATGCAAAATTTCTGTGTGTTTTATGCAACAGTGACAAAGGCAACTCAGAACCTCCCCCAGAAAAACAATTCCAAGCTAACTGACTCTAAAATGTGGAAATTGAACAAAATAAAGTCATTAAACAAAAAGAAAACCAAACTCTGCAGGAAGCTCAGGAAGATCCTGGCTTCAAGTGAATATTGTCTTTGAAGGAGTTAGAAAAAAGATAACAGTTGTTCCAAGAGCAGATAAATAAAGCATGAACCAGCACATTCCTTAAGAGCATTAAAAATTCACATGATAAATGTTTGGGTGACAAAAACAAACAAGCTCTCTCCAGACTCACTCCACTTAAGTCAGCTCTCACTAAGGAAAACCTGAAGGACAGAAATTTCAACAAACACTGAGGCCAAAGATCAACAAATTTTTAAAATTAATGAGTTTTTACTCAGATCTCAGCATCTGTCAGTGTGAGAGAGCAAAGGAGAAAGATTGGGATGTTCTCTCCTCTCTTTTGGTCACAAATTTAGGAAGCCAGAAAACAAAAAGCAACAGCAAGATGATTTTTTCCCCAGGGACTTCCATTCAAGAGAGTGTTGAAGTACAGCCCAGCTACAGGAGACATCCTGGAATATTCCCATTATGGGACTGTTGGGAAAGGACAGGACAGTGCAGCTGGGGAAGTACATTAAAAAAACACCCAACACCACTTTTAACACCTATCACTGTTGGCTTTTTTGGCACTACAGGATTATTTTCTTCTTTTGGGAAGGGTATGGTGATACTGATTTGCAAATTGTTGGGTTTTTTTTTCCTTGCATTTACATAGGGAAATATGTTTCAGTTAAAATGATTAACATACAAAGTGAGAGAGTTGACTATTACATTATGAAAAAACAGACAAATTTCAGTTTTTCAGGAGAAGGCCTGAAGGTAAAGTCTAGTCCTGAAGTGGAGGCTCCAGCACAGAGCTTAAATTAAGACAATGGAAAGGGCAAGCAGCTACAGTTTCACCAATTATTTTAGTGATCTCATAAGTACAGTGAGCCATCTCTCACTGGATTAGTACAACTAAGCCCTTGTTTCTAAAAAAAACCCAAACAAAGCAAACCCCACTGCAATCCTACTGCCACTTCCACCAGTTTTCTGCATTTATCATGCACCAAAACTCCTGATACTGCTTCCCTACAAAAATTCCCAGTGAACTCTTGACACAGAAGCTCTTGACAGCCCCAAGGTTGCTGCTGGGTGGATTTTCCAGAAGCCATTATCTCACTGCTAAAGCACTTTCCATGATTTCACTGGATTTAAGAGGATGGTACCTTCACCCTGGAACGTGCTCCTGCACCAATGGTGATTTTATCCATAATCACACACAACAATTGCTCCAATGGAAACTTAGCTCTCATTCAAACCCCTGAAATACATTTGCTGGTTAAATTAGTTAGAACAGAGCTCTGGAGAGCCACTCCACACACACTGCTTGGGTCCCCAATTAGCAAGGTTTACATCCAGTGCGACATTCTCATAACCAGTGGTGTCAGGTTAACATTGGCCTTCCAAATACAATTATTTATGCAGAGAATTTCACCTGTGTGACAGTGTTACAGTCCAACCCAACATGCAGAAGGGACATTGGCCAGAGCTCAACAACAACAACAATAAAAGAATCATTCTTACCACCTATGTAATACATTAAGCACAAATGTTTTAGGTGAAGACCAGCCTGGTCGATATGAACTGAATGTAAACAAAAATAAAATTCAATTAAAACAGGAGATTAATTAAACAGCTACAAATCAGCTTTTAAAATCTTGACTTCCACCAAAAAGATACCCCTCAAAAAAGGATGAGCACTGTATGAGAAGGAATCGCACTGCATCGAGTGTCTGACATGGAATAAAATTAATAAAAACTGAATGCTTCAGTCAGATCTTCACAACAGAAATCTTCCTTCCTGCTTAACCTCCTTTATCTTCCTGGAAAAGTTCCCTCCCCCCTACACGGTGAGCACTTACTCAACACCATCCCCCCAGAGCAAGGTGTGCCAGCACAAAAATAAAGAAAATAAAATAAACCAAGGAAGGCTCTGCTCTTTCACATTTTATCTACAATTACCAAAATAGTTCAATTCAGCAAACTGATTATTTTCAAGAAATTCAGCCTGAAATGCTCCATATATTTCCTGTTCGTGTTCCTTATCAGCAATAGGCTCTTCCCCTCAGGAATCAGTGGCAGTGCTTCAGTATCACTCAGCAAATTATTCTTTTAAAAGCAAAAGCAAATGAAGCACTTTCACCTGCATTTCTTGACATAAAGCTTCAATTCAACCAAAGATAATGCATTATCCATGTGCTATCTTTTATAATTTGTAATTTATAGAGCAGGACTTTCTCTGACTGGGATAATTATGAAAATTTTAAGTCTGAAAATCTGACAGATGGAGAGGGACTGACAGTGCAGAGAAAGCAAAGAAAACAAGTTTTCACTTTTAAAATCAGCAGAACATGCCTAAAATTCTTAACTGCAGAAAATAAATTATTTCTCCCTAACATGGCATCACTTCGAGTAAATATGTGCATTTGCTACAGAAAATATTCCACTTTTCTTGGAGTGCAGACTGATTTACACCTGGATTCCAGATGCTGGGAATGATTACACCACAGATATTGAAGGACAGCACCGTTTATTTATTTTCCCCCCCCAACTTTGCTGTGTTATAGAAGAGAACAGGCTACATTTAACTTAGTACCTGTGCTGGTTTTGGCTGGGCTAAGTTAATTTTCTTCACATTATTACCCAGCTTTAGCTCAACCCACAAGTTTTCTCACTTATACCCTTCCAGTTCTCTCCCCCAATCCACCAGGAAGGGCAGGGAACCAGGCTTAGTTGCCAGCTAGGGTTAAACCACAACAATACTGTTTAATATTTCATCCTAAATTTATTCAGCTGTGGGTTATCACCCTAAAACAAGTTGAGTGAGAGCCCTGTCCTTGTTGCAATGTATTTAAAAATTAATCACATTCATAAAGAAAGAAACAGCATGACAAACACAAGCCACCAGCAGAAGGAGATATATGATTCAGTGCAGTCCTGCATGCAATTATTGAAAGGTGTCTGGTGAAAACAGAAACAGAATATTTCCCATGTATCAAATCCCAGATATTAAAAGCACATTACAAAGTACTTTAAAGCAGGTACTAACAGCCTATCAAAGGTTTTAAAATGTGAACTTACTTGGGAAACCAATTTAATCCCAGATGTTCTGTTTTGGAGTATAATATCCTTTCCAACATTTCATAGAGTGGTCGCCATGGTAACTCTAAATCATCCCTGGAAAGCAGTTCCTTTTTCCTAATAGGAAACAAAACACCAAGCACTTCAGGATTCAACACTGCCACGGACATGCTGCACATGGGAACACCTCCATTCCTGCTCCCAATTTGGCACAAACTGCAGGAAGGCCAGGCAGGACCAGGCTGGCCACTGGCAGCCTTCAGCACAAGTGACACTGTCAAGATTTTTCCTGACTAAGTGGAATAAACATTATTGAGTTGTGAGCCAGTTTTCATCTGAGATTCTGCCCTAATTCTTGGCTCTCTGAGCTGATAGGGGAGGAAAACTGGCATTTGTCTCCT
The DNA here is from genome assembly GCF_052056855.1 of Sturnus vulgaris. Classification (NCBI taxonomy): domain Eukaryota; kingdom Metazoa; phylum Chordata; class Aves; order Passeriformes; family Sturnidae; genus Sturnus; species Sturnus vulgaris. The sequence goes on along the minus strand of NC_142245.1, from coordinate 6,303,131 downwards.
TTCAGTCCCACTCCTAAAGCTTTGAAAGGTGTTTGCACAAGAGAACCCTTTAACCACCAGCACTGTACAGGGCAGAAAAGTGAAGTAACCTTCAAGAACTCTGCCACAAGAAAGTACAATATTGAGCAAGAGATCAACTGTTCTGAGACACAAGTTTCCACAGTCAGCAGAAATCTCTACTCACTTTAACAGGTTGATCAGCAGGCGTGCAAATCCTTGCATCATGCTGATCTCCAGCTTTGGAATTGTCACCAACTCGTACAACAGTTTGATGAACAGCACGTGATCCTCCCTGCTGAATTTTCTCCCATATAGTCGGATGTATCTGCAAACCAAATACAAGGGGAGTCAGCAATATTTTAAAACAGCCCATTTTATCCAAGACCTGAGCCTGAATCCCTCTGAATTGTTGTTTAGTGAAACAAAACGAAAACCTGATTCTCAAGTCCAACAAGTAAGAATGTGAAGACACACACCAAATGAAAATTTACAGCTGAAATTACAGGAAGAAAAAGAATGACCAAATAAAGTTTACAGCCCTGTAAGATTCTACAAATACTGTAACCTCATGGACAAGACACAATCCAGGAAGCTAAAAAAACAACCCAAAAAGTATCAAACCAAGCCCAAATCCAATAGCTTCCAGCAAGGATGAAAATGGATTTAGACACTGAGCTTTGCTAGTGGTATGTCCCACTATCTTCAGCAAGGGTAGACCCATGAGACTCACTCCAGAAGAAGTGTTTGCTGGTTTTGAGTTGAGATTGAAAAAAAGAAACATGCTTCAAGTCTTGAAAGATATTCTGCACCAGCAAAACTTACATAAGGTGCTAGCAGAGCATTTTAGGTGTGGCACAACTGTAAATTGGGAGGCAACTTCCCTTTTTATTACTGCTCTGACTATGAAAGATGCGTAAGAAAGCTGCTTTGCACTTCCCTTTTCCTGTCAAATTCAAGGGGGGACGTTTACATTTGATGGGCAGTGTTTTCACTAATGTTCATTTCAACGTGTTGTACTTGCTTTAAACACAGAAGGAAACAAACAAAATACAGGATAACCCACTTTTCCACCACAGGAACCTAAATAATCTGGATTGGCCAGAGACACTACCTACCTACAGAATTACACCACTGAGAGCTGAACACCTACACTTTTCACATGCCTAAAAAAAGACATGCAAAAAGAATCCTCAGGGAAAGAAAAATAGGTGAAACATGCATGATTAAAAAAAAAAAAGCCCAAAAAAAACCTGCAGGAGCCTGGAAAATAAGTTTTAACTACAAAGAAACACAGAGATCCAATTTATCTGCCAGCATTGCTATATATAACTGAGAATAAAATGTTTGGCTGGTTCTCCTTCGTGACATTTGCTAACAACAGCTCTGCCACACAAAATGCTGTTTAATTAAGAAAGGAGTAAAGTACACAGAAACGTGCTGAACACAAAGATGTCACTATGCCCAAGCAGCAGGATTTGATGCCAAATTGCTCCCATATTTTACAGCTTCTTTATGTAGGAGGGAGGCAGAGCTGAAAGGGGTCAATTATTTGTATGAATCCAGCTGAGCATTAAGGCAGTGGCAGAAAATAAATACTTCTAGAAAGGGGTGCTCAGCCTTTTCCTCAAGTTTAAACAAGAAAAATCTGTCAGAGGGGAACTGCAATATTTTCAGAATATCCCTTCAGAAAGGATGAAATGTCACGATTACTAAATAAAAGAATATAAGCATAACTTCATGAACCCTGAAGGGCGTCCAGGGGTTAATCAGACAGATAAAGTTCATCATAGAAATGGTGTCTCTTCTGGATAATTGGGCTATTAGGGGAAAAAAAAATTGTAGAACTAAATCGTTGCAAAATAGAAGACTTCTGAAAGGAGATAATACTACATTGAGATGACACCTGAAATCCTGAATCCACTGCCTTTTTGATTCCTTTGAGGTTTTATGAGTTCTTATCCTGCAAAAAGCATAAAATTGTTGTCCTTCATTGTTCAGCTACATGGAAAAAAAACCCAAAACCCAACAAATAAAACACATAACATAAAAAACATAATTAAGAAGTGAAAATTCTGTTTCCAACTCCAGCCTTTCTGTGCAGAGTACAGGGTCCCTGGAGATTACAGAAAAACAACCAAAGCATCAAGCCAATTCCCCAATCTCGGAGTGCTGGGTATCCAATCTCTGCCTTCACAAGCACAATAGGTCTATTTTTAGGAAGTGTACTATGGTATCATGTGGCCATCCTAAACTGCCCTAGAAAGTTGGCTGCTCTGCTACAGTTAAAAATTCCCTCTCCTCCAGAAGCTGAACAGCACACTCCCCTAAATTCCTGGCTCTCCATCTGCATTTCCTAGCACACAGGACGGGATCACGACTGGTTTAAAGCTCGGTTTTTGACAAATGATGTGAAAAGCAATGAATCATGCTCAGCAGGACTGCTTCAATCACATGTACATGTACACAGCACACACATCCCTCACACAGCCAAAGAAAGCTTCTGTTTCCCTGATAAAGATGAGAGAAAGATGTCAAACAAGACTTTTAGGCAATAGTGATTAAAATACTTGGCAAAGTCCCATGGAGTCATTTCTATCCTCACTGTAACTTTGTGTCCCGTCATTCTCCTTCCAAACAGTTGAGCTGCCTTTTTTCCACACCTTACAGCAAGACAGTTGAGCGTCATTTTATAAGTCTACAGCTGACAAGTACATAAAATAACATTGTCAGGGGCAGCAATTGAGACCTTCATCTTCCCACAGCCCTGACTGCTGGAGCAGAAAGCACAGAAAGGCATTTGTGTGTTTGCCTGGCTGCAGAGTTAACTCCATGTACAGTAACCATGAAATGTCAGTACTATATTAATATGTCAATTTATTGACTGTGTTTAGGAGTTTTTTTCATTTTTAGAACAATCTATAAATCATGAAAGAGAAGTTGAGACACTGTATACTGCTGACCTGAAGACCATAAAAAATTATGGAGCAAGACCAGTTAAGCAAATTATTTTGCTGTAACCTGCTTTTCCCACACACGCTGTGGCAAGCTGAGATTTGCTATTCTGCTTTCACAACTGGTTAGTATTTTACAAGCTTTTACCAGACAACGCTGGAGGAATCTTGGAGCAATTACAGATTTAACTGTCAGTCTTTGGGGCAAGTTTTACTTGCTTCAGAAGTCTCATCAAATCATAAGTTACTCTCCTCAGAGGAGAGAAAGTTCTCTCACCACAGTCCACACACCCCCCAAAAGAACCAGGTATCACCACTGAAAATGACCCATAAAAGAATTATTCAGATCAGCTCATCTGATAGACATTACGTCTAACAAACTCCTATTCTGCCTCTTTTCTGTCCCCTCCCTACTAAGTTGGTGACATCAGACAGCTGAAACAGCTGGTCTGAAGATAAATATGTGCAAGTCATGGTCCCAGTTGTGGGGGGTGTAAAACACACACAATTCAGCTGTCACCACAAAAGAGTACTCAAATTTTTAATTCAGAAAAAGATCTGAGTTTCACTTTCATTCTCTCCTGTGGCACAGAGCTGTAAAAGGTGAGGAGATGTAATGATGCAGGTTTATCATCTGCATGCCACTGTTTGCTTTGCTCATTCCTATGTACACATATCCCAGTTTGTATTAACATTTGGATCTGTACAATAAATAAAGACATAAATTATTGCACAGAATACTGCAAGGATTCTGGCCTTTGCAATTCAGACACTGGCAACAAATCTAAGCAGCCATCATGCCACTATGAAGATTCTGAGCATTTTATTAATTATAGTTTTTTTCAGGAGGGGAAAAAAGGGAGCAAGTCAATCTGGAGATGAGTTCCTGACTATCAAGACACAGTAGAAAATTGGATTCTATTGTCATGAACATCACAGGGCTGGAAGTGGTTTACCTACATCTGAGTCTTTGCTACTGCATTTCACAGAATGACAGAATGGTTTGGGTGGGAAGGGATTTTAAAGCCCACCCAGTGCCACACCTTGCCATGGGTAAAGACAACTCTCACTATCCCAGGGTGCTCCAAGCTCCATCCAACCTGGCTTGGACACTCCCAGGGATCCAGGGGCAGCCACAGTGGCTCTGGGCACCCTGTGCCAGGCCCTCCCCACCCTCACAGAGAATTCCTTGCCAATATCCCATCCCATTCCCCCTTGTCCTGGCACTCCAGGCCCTTACAAACAGTCCCTCCTCTCCATCTTTCTGTCTGCTCCCTTCAGGTACTGGAATGCCACAATTAGATTGCCCCGGGCCTGCCCTTTTTCCAGGCTGATATATCCCGATTCTCTCAGCCTTTTATCCCTAGAAGTACTTTGTCAAGTCAAACCGAGCAGCAGCACATCTCTCACATTAACTACACCAGCTTATTTTTTACACCAAGCCCACTGTTTCCTTCCCTGCCCACAGCCAACACACTCAGAGCCTCCCTGTATCTAAAATGCCACAAAGAAAATCTCGGTACTAACAGGCATCAGACAAGCTGCAACACTCACAATGAATTCAGACTTCAAAGTGTAGGTGGGAAACCACAAATTGGAGCCTGTTGACCTTTCTGTGATTCATAAAGCAGCACAGCAGTGGTTCCCAACAGGCCAAATTCACTGCCCTGGAGCCTGAATTGGTAACAGCAATTTGCCATTTACAGAGTGAGTAACAGGGTGATCCTAAGGCACACTTGGAATGAATTTTTGTGCCTATTCAGCCTGTTTAGCTAAAGCTCATCTTTCTCACAGTAGGAACACCTAAGTTTATTTCAACTCGATGGGAAAAGGAAGTTCTACCACAGGTGTAAGCAACAGGTACCACTGAAACCAGGATGAGTTGGCAGATGGCTGGGGGGGTGGAAAGGGAAGCAGTGTTGAAGTGGTTCCAAGCAGGTTCAAACTGTCACATAACACAAACATGTGAGTCATTTTGCAACCACCACTGTAATTCTATCTAAGACTGCCTCTTGGGAAACAGAAAGACACTCACATTCCAATACAGTCGTACGTAACAGGCTTTGACTGACAAATGTATATTAAATTCTCAACTGAAATTGTAAAAAAAGGACTTATGTAAGGCGAGAAGTTGTAAGTGTTTCGAAACGGTTCAAAACACACGTACTTTGTTGTTTCTGGCACACAGGAAACGCTGTTTGTGAAGGCACACGCAGCATTTAGCAACAAACACGATAAACATCCACAGAATTTACTGATCGGAGCTACAGGACTCACTGTCATATGATGCCATATCCAGTGCCAGAGCGTCCCGAATAAAATAGGGTCAAGTGTACTTTGTAAAATTCACGAGAAGAAACCTATGTAGTACTCGGTGTTATCTACGAAACCACTGTATAAAAACCACCTTGCCAGCACACACGGCACGGCCAACATCAGCACAAACTGATGTACAGCCAAGATATCAAGGGCACCAGCGGTGTTTACACAGCATTAAGCCAGAATTTAATCCTGCCAGCACTGACCCAGCAAATTGCCTGTCTTGAGAAACGCTCCGTGCTCCTATAGCAGAAGTTACAAGGAGATTGTATCAACCACAACTTGCTTAAGAAGGGGAGAGGTGAAACAGGTGGCCAAGCAGGCATTTAAAAAATATATACGTATTAAAAATAAAAGCAGGAGTTAAAAGCTCATAGAATTCGGAAGTTCCAGAGGCGGCAGGCGAGCTCTCGCGGCCAGAGCCACCTTTGTCCCGGTTTCCGATGTGGAAGCGCTGGCCTTGTGTAAGGCAGGGACGGGACAGAGGCCGGGAGCCCCGGCCCGGCCCGGCCGGGCGCCCATGGTTCCGTTATGCGGGAGGCGCTCCCAGCGGGCAGGGCACGGCTCGGTAAGGCAAGGTAGGGCAAGGCAGGGCAAGGCAGAGTAAGGCAAGGCAAGGCAAGGCACTGACGCGCCGCTCGCAGCCCGAGGCCCCGTTCCCCGTCCCGCCCCGGCACTCACGTCGAGAGCTTCCTGGTCCAGAAGAGCCCGCCGGGCCAGAGCTCCTGCAGCTGCACGGCGCGGGCCAGGTTGCCCTTGATGTGCTCCAGGAAGCGGGCGGCCTCTGCTTCCAGGCGCTCGCCATAGGGCAGCAGCTTGTTGTAGACGATCTCCTTCTGCGGCGGCCGGGCCATGTCGGCGCTGCCCGGGGAGGGCCGGTGACCGCGGCCGCCGCGCCCCGCCCGCCCCGCTCGGCTCCGCGCCGCTCACTTCCGGCGGAAGGCGGGCCCGGGGCGGCTCCGGGCGCTCGGCGGGCACCGGGCCGGGCCGGGGCTCTGCCGGGGGTGGCCACCGCGGCGCTGGCTTCGCGCGGAGGGGCGGAAAGGCCGCGGTGCCCTGAGGCCGAGCTCGGGGCTCGCGCTCCGCGGCTTTGCGGTTTGTTAAAAAGCCCTTCTCCTAAAGCTGCCGCCAGCTGGACGCGTAACTCGGGAGTGAGCGAAATTCATAGCAATGATTCCCGCCCGCCGGCTGCTCTGAGCGGGCGGGAATCATTGGCTCTCGCTCAGGAACACTCGGTGTGAGCTGGGGATGGAGCGGTGCTGGAGGTAACGGGGCAGCCCCCGTCCCTGCAGAGGTGCAGGACAGACCGGACACTCGGTGCCGTGGTCCGGCTGACACGGACCGAGGTGTCGGGCCATAGGCCGGACTCGGTGATCATCTCCGGGTGATCATCTTTGCCAGCCTAATTGATTCGGTGGTGCCGTAATTAGCCCCGGAGTTTGATAGCAGATTGCGCGGCTGCCTAAGAGGCTTATTTGAAATAATAACGCTAGTCAGGAGCGCAGAGCTCGCCCGCGGGCCGTGGGTGTGGGATAAACTGCTGAGGGATATGTGATAACAGCACTGATAGCTGTTATCTCCAGCTGTCCTAATATAATTGAATTTCCCCTCAAGAGTTACATCGTGGCCGTACAACAGCTGCAAACTGATTAGATTTAAAGCTACTGACAAAGGCAAATCCTGTTTTCTGATATTTTTGCTCAAACTAGCTCTGCTTAAAATTTAAAAAAAAAAAAATTAGAAGGCTAACTAAATTCTGGAACCCGATAGAGAGAGGAGAAACACCACAGAAAACCTGAGTATGACAGGCAAAGGCATCGTGGCATCTTCCTGAGGAGTGCACTCACATCATCTACTTTCTTCACCCTCCTAGACATGTATTTTTAATAAAGGAAGCAGGATTTTGTTTAATGTCCCATCCTTCTGAAATACTCCTCCATTCCTAGAAGATTTTGTGTCGCGTGATCTCGTGGATCACATCTATCAACTTTTACATGATTACAAAATAGCTGGACTTCACTAAAGTACATCTTGGTTTAGCATTTTTCTGGTGAAGACAGAAATAAACAGTATGAAATGAACAGTTTTATCACCAATTCAGTCATGGAAAAATTGGCCCAAAAGCTGTAATAAAAAAACCAATATCTACGGTTAGTGAAAGGGGTAAGTGAAAATACGTGTGCATCGAAACTGAAAAGTCTAAAATTACTTGTTTTCTGTCACTTAGAGGCAATTCTTGGTAATCACAATGGTGATTTGTTCAGACATTTCCAATGTGGGAAAGTGTTTGTGAAATTTGAAGCATACAGTTTGTTTGGACTTGGATGGGAAAAAAAATCAAAATTCTAGCCCAATTTTTTGAAGTCGAAGTTGGCAGATACATCAGGAGCTTCACAGCTGCGTTCTGTTGCTTGCAACCATGTTATAAAAAATTGCTCCTGCCCTTTCTAACCCAAGTTAAAACTAAGCCTTAATTTTGCAGGCATTTTGGATTATTTGGCATGTGAATGGACACCTCTGACCTCAGGGAGACTCTTCTGTCTGAGCCAACAAGCTGCTTTCCCAGCTGTGGCCTCAGACACATGAATGCCTTCCACCAGAATTAAACACTCAAGTTTTGGGGAAAAACATGCCAAGTTATGCCATCAGCACCTCTGACAGCCATCCTACTAACTCATCTGATCTCCATTCCTGCTCCATTCATAATTACAGCAGTGAGCATACCTGTAGTGCTTGCGTTTTGAATGTATGTTCTGCATGTTGATTCATTTACTAATTACATTTAGTAATTATTTAAAAAACCCTAATCCTTTCCCCTCCTTGCTCTGCCACCATTCTGCTCTTTAAAAAGAGAGGGGGAAAAAAAAGACACATTTTGCCAAGTGAGTCAAAAATAAATGTGTTGTTCAAGTTTGCAATATGTTTTGGCTGCAGCAGTGTGTGAGAGCACATTTGGTTCCCGAGTCAGATGATGAAGGACGGGGCTTTCATAACACAGGACCCGTCTGTGCCACTTCACATCAACAGCTTCTTCCTCTCTCATTAAGTAGGAGGAATATGAATTGCCAGCAACCCAAATATGGCAGCCACCTGTTGGTTTTGGCATTGCCTCCTGAGAACTGATGAATCCGAGTGGTGTGGTTGTGAGAAAAACACAATCTTCCCATTCATGAGGAACTTTGAGTGCTGACGGCGGCGTGGGTCACGCTGGGGGTTGTTCACGTGTTCCCCCGCTGGGCCGTGCCCGAGGGCAGCCAGCACCAGCACTGGCACAGGGATTTGGGAATCTTGTCACTCCAGCCTTGCTTCCTGCTGCCTCATCTTAGCACAGATGTTTTCCTTAGTGACCCATCTGTTCTCTTCCACCTAAGTTAAAAGCTAGATAATTTTTGAGTGGCAGATTTCTAGCTGTTTTCAGTACCTGAGGCCCTTCCGGTACCAGAAAAATGGAGAGGGACATTTCACAAGGACCCGGAGTGACGGGACAGGGGGGGATGGCTTCAAACTGAAAATCTTAAATTAGATATACACAAGAAATTCTTCTCTGTGAGGATGGGGAGGCCCTGGCATAGGAAAGCTGTGGCTGCTCCATCCTTGGAAGTGCCCAAGGCCAGGCTGGAAAGGGCTTGGAGCAACATGGGATGGTGGAAGGTGTCCCTGCCCATGGCATGGGGTGGAACTGGATGGTCTTTAAGCTCCATTCCAACCTAAACCATTCTATGATTTTACAGTTTGGAGAAAAATAGCCAATGCAACAGGAGCTTCATATTACCTGTATCATACCTGTCCTAGTCTGTGACCCCCCCATATCTCACAAAGCCCCACTAAGGAATAAAGAGTAATAGCTGCTTTTTGATGAGGATCCTCAGACTTTCCCTCAGCCCCATGTTTCTAAACTGATCAGTCATCCAAAGCTGGCACTGAAAGGTACCTAAGAAGCAAGTCAGAAACATCCCTGTCGCATAAACTTCTTTTTTCCAGAGAATTTGTCTATTTGGGGGATGAGGGCAAGAGTAATTACAGCATCTGAATGAGGAACTTAAAGTTTCCTGTGTAGTATGGGACAAAAATAGGTTCTTCTAAAGTGTGATTCAGAGGAACTAATTTTAGATGCCTAAAATAAGGCTGTATAAATACTCCATGACATGTTTGAAGTTGGATGGGGAGGCAGGTTCAGTGTCACCTACAGCACATACGCTGAATATTGTTCTTTTTCTGCAATGCCTGCTTGGATCTGTGTGTTCCAATGTAAGTAGAACACTTCTGTTGAGCAGAGACAAGAGGCCCTTGTGAACAGGTTCAAGTGTTATTGTGGGCACCTGTATAATTTTTAAAACTCTATTACACAGACAAGGCTAGCCAAATAGGTGCAGCACTGTTATGCTTCACTTTACATTCCCAGTGGTTCTGTTTATGAGAGTTAAATCCATCCTCAATTATATCCATTCATGAGATATTGTTTGGCCTCTGCTCTTTTCCAGCTGAACTTAGTGGGTTACTGTGCTTACAATGGACAGTCTTTGTACAAGAACAGGACCTCAATTCCCCTTGGTGAAATAAATTAATTTATGGCAAAAGTGTTTTTTCCTCTCCACTCCCTGGATTTGTTCTCTTTTGGTGCCTTATTGCCTAAGATTTGGAAAGCGTAATTGTCCCAAACCCACAGCAGAGATTCTGCCTGTGACAGGCTGTTTCCTCTACATGTCTGAAAATCCCAAAGATATCCCTGGAAACTATTGTGCCTGCAGGGAGAAACAGCAGTAGACTTGAACCTTTTTGTAAAAGGTTCTTTCCAAATTACTCACAGCTATTTGAAATAAATAATAATTCCTTGGACATGACAGAAATGCAGCCAACTTTGGGGAAAGAGACATTAGGGGTTTTTTTCTGTTCTTCTTGAGCCACTGACTTGTATTTCTCTGTCTCACTCTCTTGCCAAACAGAAACCAGCCTCAGAGGAGCATGTGATGACAGCAACCTTGCAATGGTTATTCCTAGGGATTCTGCTGTTCTAGGAAATCAAGGAAGCAGTCCCTTGGCAGCCTGCAGTCACTCACATAGAAACTGCTCATTATAGACATGGGTGCCTGTGTTTGCCAGAGAGGATTGTGACACACCTTACCCCGAGTGCCTGGGTAGCTGATCGTATTTATTGTTTTTAAGTGGCAAATGCCTCTGTTGTGGCTTCATCTGCAGTTCTCTGATTTGTCTGTTCCTTGTCAAGATGAAAAACTGGAAATGTCTATTTCAAAATAAAGTAAAGAAAATGTATAAGGTCTGCTTTCCCAACCCAGGATAAATCAAATAACAAGCAAAAATCTTTGCCCAGGTTTTCAGTCTCGTTTCAAGCACATTCAGCACAAATAATTGTGTTTATCATGGCCACAGCTCAAGTACTTGTTCAGGCTTTGATTCTGTGGGTGGATTGTGTGTTCACTGTTTGGACATGTGGATCAGAAGTATTTAAATATTCATGAATTCTGGAGGAGAAGCAAGCTCACTTAAATATTCCCTTAAGCAACCAATCCTTTCTCTCCTGCTAAAGAATTATCTATCCTTTGCTCCTGGCTGAGTGGTTTTGTGCATGGAATCTGCATGGGAGACTTTTTGGCACATTTCTAAAGCAGCAGCTTGTCTCATGGGGTGTTAGGGAGACTCCCAGCAGATTAACAAACCTTTGGGAGGATCACATGGAACAAACTCGGAGCTCTGCGATGTTCATCTGGTCTAACCTGGCATGTTGTTTATGTCTATGCTCTGGTAACATGGGGATAATAAGTGTAATTATGTCAGGGGCATGATTATGGTAGTGCTGGGCCTGCTGATTAACACCAGGATTCAAGGAATTGTAAATTGGTTTGTTATTGTCCCAGGTATCCCATTAAGAAGAGTCCAAGGTGAAACAATGACTGTAAATTAACACTTCCTTACAACCTCGGAAACATAACTGTCAGAAAGGCCATTCAGGATAGAAGGAATGTTCCAATTAAAGAGCACAGGAGGCCTGTAAATTCAGGGATATCCCAGAGAGAGGAAAAAGTTGCTTTTGCCACATTTGTGTGTTGTTACTTCAAGGCCAAGCCCAGTGGAAAGCTGAGCCTTGCTTGGTACAAAGGCAGCTGCTGCCCTTCTGCTGGGCAAAGCACTGAGAACTGAAAGAGCTGAGGGGGTTTAGAAAATTCAAGTGAGAAACAGAATCTGCCTTGAACAAAAAGAGCAGGAAGAAGACAGCTTGTAATCTCCAGAGAGGGCCCTGCAGGACAATCCAGTGGGCGTTCACTGTGGCTGTGATACCACTATCTACAACCCCCATGTGTTTTCTTTTTCAGTAGTATTGCAGTGGATGCATACAGAACCTGATTCATGCTTTCTTGGCTTTGCCAAATGCCTGCTCAAATCCTGTAGCCATGCTCTGAATTAATCTGCTTACCCAAAAGCATTGCTGGAAAAATGATTGTCCTTGGAGATTCCAGCCCCCTTTGCCTGGGAAAGATAGAGCCATCAGCATCTGGAGTGGTATTAGCAGGAGGCTTGACAGGCTCTGAAATTAGAAAAAACTGAGCCAGAATCACTCTGGTTACCCCTAAATATCCCCAGCAAATGAGCACCTCTGAAAAACAGGGAGTTTTGAGATGGGAAGTCTGGAGCAAAGTGAATTTGGGGTGGTGTCAGTGGTGCCAGAGGTGTTCCCAAGTTCACAGCACCCAAGAGCTGGATGATGCAGAGCACCTCTGCAGCACAGCAGCTGCAGCACCCTGAGTGCAGCCACAGCCAGCCCTGCCAGCCAGGGCCAGCAGCCCAGGGCACCTGACCCGACCCTGTACTGCACAAACAAGGAATGGCATCCACCAGCTCTCCATGGGCTTTTCAGGGAGCACCCAGTACCATCAGAGGTACTTTGTAGAGTATCTCCTTCAGGTGTCCTCACTGTGATTTTTTGGAAGTTAGATACTCACTTAGGTAGTTTTATTTTCTCACTAGATTCCCAGGCTCTGGGCTTTTTTCTCTCTACAACCCCTGCAAACGTTTATTTTTTTCCAGCAAAGCTTTCAGTTTGTTTCAGACTGGCCTCAGTCTTTGCTACGGAAATGTGCAAGAACATTTTCCTGTGACAAGCCTAAAACTCAGAACTGAAGATTAAGAACTGGGTGTGCATACACTCCTACTTCCCCCCTGTGTACTCTCCATTTTCTTAATTCACAGGCAGACATCCTGAGTCACAGGCTATTTCGTTCTGTTTAATAGTGCTAAATGAGTTTTTCATCCCCTCATTCATCTGCTTTTTAAGCTCATTATGTTCTGGCATCATGTTCTGCAGCAGTAATTTCTGATTCATGCACAGTGGGAAAAGTTGTTCCCTTTTGATTGTGGTTAACTTTTTATTTGGGAATTTTTTTAGTGCCCTGAGTTGTTCTGTGTGAGAAATAACAAGGCCATCTATGATTATACAGACCTGTGTGGTCTACAAAAGTCATGCTGATTCTTCCTGTTTTATCAGAACCATTAAAGTTCCTGCTAGGTTGGATGGGGAAGGTGCCATCAAATTACAAAGATGGATGAAAGTTTGGGACTGACAGCATCGCTCCTTTCAAAGGCTACAGAGCATCTTTCTTCACCGAGATGCTGACTTTTACCAAGGTTGTCACAAGTAAATGTCTTTGAATACTTTTGATGAGAGCTGGCCACACGTTCAGACTTGGGAGAGTGAAATCCAAAAGTTATCCAACTCCAAGCAGTGAAGCAGTGAGACTTTCTCTGATGGCACAGGCTGCACTAATACAGGGCAAGATTCTGAAATACTCACTATTTTCTCTTTGTTGCTTTTGAGAAGAAACAAAGGTCTAATGCAATTAAGGAAAATTAATCAAATAGTTTCACAGAGCTGCAAAATGCAATGCTGTCAACCCACCTCCCTGAGAAACCATTCCTTTAGCAACCCACGCTCTTTTGTGTGTTCTTAGATCTTTTGTAGAGCCCTGAATCCTCCCTAAATTTGACAGCATTTTTCTGGCAGCCGTGGGAAGGGTGATGCTTAAAATTCCCTATGTTTCAATGGGAATAAAAACTTACTGCCTTAAATGACCACATCTCCTCCCCCTCAGCATGTGCAAGAGGAGAAAACATAAGGGCAGAATCTCAATGTTTTCCTCAAATATTCATGAGTTTCCTGTGAATGGATATTTCATAAATCAAATGTTGGATCAATCTGCTCTCCTATCAAAACAATTTAAATGTAGGTGTTACAGTAGGTGGGTTTGTGTTTGGATTTCGTCATTGAGCTGAGACTGACTTGACCCTTCATGCCAGCAGACTTAACCTCAAATTCCACCTGATTCCTGTGCTTTGGAACTGAATAGTTTAACTTTATCCATCACATTTTTGTTTTAGATGGTTTTGTTTGGTTTTTTTTTTGCCATAGGACACATCAGTTCATACGCTCATGTTTTGATCCCCAACATTTTGTAGTTTTAAAGCACTTCGCAGTGATGATGCAAGTTTCCAAGGCTGATTTCCTCATAGCTGGTATTTATATTTACCCAGTGGTTTAGTTCCTTATTATCATTTCAGATTAAAACTTCACTACTACCAACAAGGAATGATTTACCTGAAAATTCTTTCATTTTTTAAAAAATAAATCAGTGAAAATACTTTTAAAAGCTTAATTTAGACTGAAAAAATTTGAACTTTGTTTTCATTGGTTTTATTGGTGGAGGTTTAGAGGTTTATTGCCCAACTTAAAAAAGCTCCTTTCAAAGAAAGTCTTGATGCCCTACAGAATCAGGCTATGACACAAAAATAAAACAAAAAGTAACACTAAATCTAAACAATATAGTCTAGCCAAAGGAAAATAACAGGCTCACAGTTTGGTATGTGTCACTTGTGCTACCTTATGTAAGCACTCCGGGATTTTGGAGCACGAGGGACAAATTTAGGTCCCATCCACACAAAGTTTGGCTGCACTTCTGAAATTTGATCTGTGTGGGTGTGACTCACACTCTGCACAACACTCCCCTTGTTCAGGGGCTGCTGCACAGGTGGGGGGCTCTTCCCACACGGATCACGTCCCTGGATTTGGATCCTGGAGTATAAATGGATCAGGAGACAAGTGTTGTATCCAGGTCACCTCCCTGTGCTATGGGCACACTGCAGATTCATCTATAAAGTCATTAATCACTCAACCACCAGAATAAAGCTCTCAAATAATCCCCCTTTGTGCCTGTCCTTTAGACTTCCAAATATAATCTGTAGTGCTAAAAAGAAAAGTTCCTGATAGCCAGGAAAAACTGAGAGATTAATCCCTCCAAAAGATTTCAGTATATTTAGATGTTATGTAAATAATAAACTGCAAAAAAGACCCTGAAGAAGCTCGTACAGCTTTGAAGTAGAGGTAGCAATCTCATTAATTTTCATTCAGAAATGAGGAGTGAATGCAATTAAGGAGAAGAAAACACATATGGATGAGGAAAAGAAGACTAGTGAAAAAGGTTAGAAGTTTATAATTTTGCCTGAAGAAGAAAACATAAAGGAACAGCAGTGCATTAATTTAAAGGATAGAAAAACATAATCTGATGTGCATTACCATTTACAGGAAATAAGGAAAAAAAGGCTGGAAAGGTCAAACTAAGCTTATATGGCTTCCAGCCTTCTTCCCTGATACTCCATGCTCCCTAGGTAACAGCAATAACCTGGCAACAGAAGCAGTATCCTTATTATCGATTTATCTAGAGGCTTTGGTGTCTTTTGGGAAACACTCATCAAAATCATCTGGGGACAGTTTGCAAGTAAATCAGTCTAGAGTTTGGTTCAGATAAACAGAGCTGCATCAAGAAACTTTTACGATAAGAAGAAGCAGGAGAGAGAAATGCAATCACAGTAGGTTTGAGGAGGAGCCAAGTTACCTAAAAGTGGTGCAGAAAAATAGCAGTGCAGTTAAAAAGTGAAGGATGAATCAAGACAGCAAGGTGGGAGGTTATGTGCCTGATGGGATAT
Source organism: Sturnus vulgaris (assembly GCF_052056855.1). Lineage (NCBI taxonomy): Eukaryota > Metazoa > Chordata > Aves > Passeriformes > Sturnidae > Sturnus > Sturnus vulgaris. The sequence continues at coordinate 6,287,871 of NC_142245.1, read as the reverse complement.
TTTCAAACCAAGACAGAGATCCATGTGAATGCCAAAGGCAATCATTTTGGGAGTAGCAAACATCAAGTGTGTGCAGTGTGAGGGGACAGCCAAACACAGAGCTAGCAGTAGTGAGTCATCAAAGAACCAGAAAGGTGGGTTTTTTCCAGCTATTCTGTGCCAGAGATGAATAAACACCAAAAACAAGGAAGCTACAACTTTCAGGTGACCAACCCAAAAGCTCATTAGCTGAGATGTGTTAATGAAATAATTGCTTTTTATTGGTAGCAGCCAGTCAGGTGCACCAATAGGTGTGACCCTCTCAACCAGCCTCACCTGGGACCCACCCATGCCCCCTCTGCTCTTTGGTGCAGCAGCTCTACTTAAGCTGAGGGCTGAGCAGAGCTCTTGCCTTTAACTCACGGATGCGTTTGCTCCTGGTTTTACCTCTGTGTTGTAGCTGTGGTTCCAGTCCAGCTTCCTGTTCCTGGAGGGACTCTGCTGGCAGCTCTGGCTCTGCCTGTCCGGGTACTGTGGGATTGTTGTCACTGATGTGCCAAGGTTGCTCCTTGCAAAGCCGTGTTTGTGCTGCTCCCTGGTGTTCAGATGCAAGGGCACGATTGCTGGGTTTTGGTGTTTCCTAGTCATAATAACTTTTACTACATCTTTTTTCATGCCACGGCTAAAAAACAGTGCTGTTGCAAAATTTTACTGTGCTTAGAGTGAATACTGGGAATTTTAAAAGGCTTTATGCCTAGAGGAGGGGCAAAGGGCCTGGTGGTAAAATGAGTTATTGTTATTTTTATAACTGTTTGTATGAAACTTACAGTTTTTTTTTATAGGAGGTGTAGCCGACTGGTTCTCCTTAGACAAATGCCACTACCCTGGAATAAACAGCTGGAAGTGGGAGGGGAATTCAGAACTCCATGCAGGCTGCCTGCATCTCTTGGTGGTGTGTGTGCCAAAGCTCTCTTGCTAACTAACGTGCTTGAGTAACTTTTGGTTTCTAATATTGATTGCTTAGGTAGCAAAACATTAAATGTTTCACAGCGTCATCTTCTGGAATTTTCTCTGACTTGTAATGAAATAAGGAGAAAGTTGGACTTTTCTAAGGAAAGGTGGGCAAAATGTTACAATAAACAAGTGAAATGTTATAGACTGTAATAATAAAAAAATGTTGTTGTCAGTGCTGGAATCTGCAGGTAGCAAAGTGTCGTCAGCACCAGGATAAGCTCTGCTTTCAAGGCTTATATGGCTTTTTTAGTGCAATAAGCTGCTACTATAAATTAATTATTTTTACTGGTCTTGCTCTTCACTGCTGCCAGATGGCAGCAAATTACCGAAGATTTTCCATGTTCTGCTCCTCTTTCTGTGGATCCTTCTCCTTCAAAACAAAATGGTGCTGATTCCACATTAGAAAACTGTATCATCTGTGTGAAAGGCAAAAATTTGATTTAATGTGCCATACAGGTAAAGCAAATGAAGCTTTGTCCATTATGTTCCTATTCTCTGTCATAATTCAAGCTTTTTGTTTCTATGTGAATATTTGTGTTCTGTGCTGAATTGAGTGGTTGTTTCTCTAGTTAATTCCTGCATCTGAGAAAAGTAATTTTGTTATTTTTCTAGGACTCTAGTCTTAAGATCCAAATCTGTGAAAAACTCAGGTTCAGGTTATGCTGCATTACTATAGAACACAAGGTGCATGTGGATGGAAATTGCTTAATGGAGGGAGCAAGTAAAATTATTTTGATTTTTTTATTGTAAGGTTGCTATTAACTATATCTGTTGGTGAGTATGAGCAGTCAGAGTTCATCTTCTAAGGGTGGATAAATGCTGTTTCTAATGTCAAATTCTGCCTGAAAAGTGTGTTGTGGTTTTTTTAATATATATATAGTGGGGGGAAAGTTAAACTTCAAGCAGATCTAGAACACACCAGAGAAAAACCTTTGTAATGTGTTGTTGGATACTCAACCTACTAAATAATCAATTGCTGTCTTGTTTTTTTGTATATGTGGCATATAGATAAAAGAAATGTCATGATGAATTTTGGAAAGGTGTTATAATGAAAACATAAGGACTACTGGATACCACTGAAAGCTGGGTGAGGAGCTTGCATGGGCTTTCTTTTCTGGGGTTTGCTTCTCCAGCTGAGGAGTCTGGCATTTGCCCCAGCACAAGAGGGAGAATTGTGGTGTTAAAACTCTGGGTTGAAGTTTTTTAAGTCATGTGGAGATTGGAGATGTAAGTTAGTCACTCGGCCTCATTCAGAGAGGGATGCCCAAGGCAAGTGTGAGGATTTTTTCTTATGCTTTAGTTTTCAACTTAAATTTTCCACCTGATCAGGCAAAATTACCCCAGTTCAGCAATGTACGGCACACACTTTGTCTTCAATGAGTCCTGTAAATGTCTGGGAAAGGCTAACACCACTCACCTGTGCCGTGGATGCTGGGGACTCCAGGTGTTGTAGGTGGCAGCACCAGTCCTGGAGGAGGACATGGTGCCGTTCGAACACTGCCCTCTGAACATATTTCTAATCTGAAATAGACATTAGAACGACACCTTGTGAGGGCTCTGTAGGACTGTCTCTCAAGGATGCGGGGCCGCATCCCTCAGGGATCATGGAGTGTTTTCCGATCTCGGGCTCGGCCGCTCTCCCCTCACGGCAGGATCGGGTTTCCCGCCTTCGGGATCACGGAGCGTTTCCAGTCCTCGGGATCTGGTGCTTGGCCACTCTCTCCTCACGGCAGGATCAGTCTTCCCACCCTCGGGATCACGGAGCGTTTCCAGCCCTTGGCCGCTCTCCCCTCACGGTAGGATCGGTTTTCTCGCCTTCGGGATCACGGAGTGCTTCCTGCCTTCGGGCTCGGTTGTTCTCCCCTCACAGCAGGATCGGTTTTCCCACCCTCGGGATCACGGAGTGTTTCCAGCCTTCGGGCTCGGCCGCTCTCCCCTCAGGGCACGATCGGGTTTTCCGATCTTGGGCTCGGCCGCTCTCCCCTCACGGCAAGATCGGGTTTCCCGCCTTGGGGATCACGGAGCGTTTCCAGCCCTCGGGGTCTGGTGCTTGGCCGCTCTCCCCTCACGGCAGGATCGGTTCTCCCGCCCTCGGGATCACGGAGCGTTTCCCGCCTTCGGGCTCGGTTGCTCTCCCCTCACGGCAGGATCGGTTCTCCCGCCCTCGGGGTCTGGTGCTTGGCCGCTCTCCCCTCACGGTAGGATCCGTTCTCCAGCCTTCGGGATCACGGAGTGCTTCCTGCCTTCGGGCTCGGTTGCTCTCCCCTCACACTAGGATCGGTTTTCTCACCCTCGGGGTCACGGAGTGTTTTCAGCCCTCGGGGTCTGGCGCTCTCCCCTCAGGGCACGATCCGGTCTTTCCGATCTCGGGGTCTCGGGCTCGGCCGCTCTCCCCTCTGGGCACGGTCGGTTCTCCCGCCCTCGGGGTCTGGTGCTTGGCCGCTCTACCCTCACGGTAGGATCGCTCTTCCCGCCTTCGGGATCACGGAGTGCTTCCTGCCTTCGGGCTCGGTTGCTCTCCCCTCACGGCAGGATCGGTTTTCCCACCCTCGGGATCACGGAGTGTTTCCAGCCTTCGGGGTCTGGCGCTCTCCCCTCAGGGCACGATCGGGTTTTCCGATCTCGGGCTCGGCCGCTCTCCCCTCACGGCATGATCGGGTTTCCCGCCTTCGGGATCACGGAGTGTTTCCAGCCCTCGGGGTCTGGCGCTCTCCCCTCAGGGCACGATCCGGTCTTTCCGATCTCGGGATCACGGAGCGTTTCCCGCCTTCAGGCTCGGTTGCTCTCCCCTCACGGCACGATCGGTTCTCCCGCCCTCGGGGTCTGGGGATCGGCCGCTCCCGGCTTTCCTGCCTTGGGGAGCACGGAGCGTTTCCTGCCCTAGGGGTCGGCCGCTCTCCCCTCACAGAAGACGCGATGTTTGCCCTAGCGGGAAGAGCTGCGTCGCCTCTCGCTGTCAGGTGCGTTTCCCCTGGCAGGAGGAGCCACGTTTCCTCCCGCCGCTGCCGGGTGCTCTCCCCTCCCGCTCGGGGATCCGCTCGAGGTGCCGTAGCCCGCCCCATCCACACGTGAGGCGGCCGCTTACGCGGTAAGCTTGAGCCTCTCGCGCTCCCGTCCGGGCGCCGCTGGTCCGCGGATCACCGGCGGCCGCCGCCGTGGCTGCTCCCCCGCTGCTGCCATGTCTGCCCTAGCCAAAGCCTCCGGCGCGCTCAAATCCGTGGATTATGAAGTGTTCGGGCGGGTTCAAGGTAATGGCGGGCTGAGGGGGGCTGGCGGGCGAGGGGCGGTGCGTGAAAGGTGTGGGAGCGGCCTGAGGGAAGGCGGGATCCGCCGCGCGTTTCCAGCGGGATCGCAAAGTTTTGTGGTGCTTTTTCTTAAATTATACATAATTATAAATATTCCCTTGCCTTGAGGTGCGGCTCGCCTTGGGGCTCAGGCTGCTCTGTCCAAAGTAGCTCCCATTTCCCCTACTTGGATTCTGTCAGCGCGGGTATGTGGGAATGTCCCTCACGTCCTTCCCATTCACACGCTGCAGCGTTTTCATTACCTTAAATACATGAATGGCAATAATCGTGTGACGAAGGGAACGCTCAAACGCCAGTTCAATTCGGTTTCCCTAATATTAAAATCGCTGACATTTCCATAGTAAAGCACCACGGGCGGCTTGTATGCACATCGTTGCTCCTTTATTTTAACTGAAGTTCCTACAGGTGATACGCTTTCACAGGACTTCAATTTCTCTTTTTTTTTTTTTCTTTTTTAGGTGTTTGTTTCAGGATGGTAAGGCAATGCAGGATTTGCTAGCTACTTTATGGTATAATATTTCCAGTGCTAAAAATAAGGCAGCAGGTCTGTGGCGTGTAAATCTATCCAGCCTGAACTTTGGTTGTGTGGTTAAGTACTGTGAGTAGACTTAAAACGTTTTTATATTAAAACGGATTTTTAAAAGCTTGCTGATGCATTGCCTGTGTAGGTTGTGGTTTGGATTACCTGTGATGTGAAAGCCATGAGAGTGTTGTAACATCTCGATCTTTAGAAAGGTTAAATATGAAACAGGGTGTTTCAGTTCAGTTTTTCAAATGGCAATTCAGTACCTGTATTTAAAGAAGGTTACTATAGAAAAATGCAGGGAAAAAATGTGCTGCAAATAAGCACCTTGTGGCTCATATCCCAGGCAAGTGACTCCAGCAGCTCTGAAGTGCCAGCAGGTGGTTCTGCGTTTCACGGAATCCCAAGTAACAAGAGGACATAATTAAAGTAAGAATAGTGTTTTTGTCTAAAAATAGTGCCCCATGCTTAATATTAAACCTCAGATTTTATGTACAGTTTATACATATTGTGGAAATGAGCAGAGGACTGCAGTGGAGTTTGCCTTGAATTTAGTTATTCTATCAAGAAGAAAGGGTAAGTCCAAGTGTGCTGTGCCCTGTTTTGAGCTGACCTGGAGCCATGTGAACACACAGCTCAGTGCTAGTCCTGAGGAAAAGGTTTGCAGCTGCATTCTGTGCTTTTTGGGCAAATTAGTTTGGAGAAGCTGCTCGTAATCACCTTGGAAAATACTGTTCATAGTTAGCACCACTTGTTTGCTGGCTCAATCACCCCAAAGCACCTTTTGTCTTTTGGAATGGAACACCTGCAACGTGGCTCTTGCTGTTTGTGGATTTCATCACAAGTTGGGTGGCTGGCAAACCATAATTTTTTGGTATTGCAGGAGTGTGCTTGTTTTTTTTCTAGTAATTACATTATGACTTTTGCTGTTATTTGTCAGTAGAAATGCAGCAGCTGGGGATAGGATTTAGAGGGTGCAAGTCAGGTGGAAAGGATTTGAAAGGGAACTGGGAGGTCTGTACATGTAGCAGATTTAGTGAGTTTAACAGTGATTGAAGGGTTAAATGAGCAGTGATAGGAGCTATGGAAAGGAATAAAGTAGATGCAAGGGAATGATGTGGGAATAGCGATAAAAATATTTTTTGTGGTCAAAGTCTTGTTCTTTCTGGAAAATGAGCTGTGCCTGCTGTGACTCCAGAGCTGCCAGGAACATCTGAATGCCTGAGGATAAGCATCACTCATGGATTTTTATTTTTTTAAGTGTAGCTCTTGCAGGTGGGGGGTTAAGTGTTCTGTCTGTGCTGGCACTGATTGTCCTCTCTCATTATTTCCCAAATCAGTACACAGAACAGGAAGCCAAGAAATTAGGAGTGGTTGGCTGGGTTAAAAACACCAGCCAAGGAACTGTGACAGGCCAAGTTCAGGGTCCAGAAGAGAAAGTGAATGAAATGTAAGTATTTGTGTTGGTTTTTTCTCACTCTCATTAAAATCTTTTACAGAAGTGTTTTTAATACAAAGTGACAAGTAGATCCCTGTGTCAGTAATGTTTTCATTCAGCTTTGGAGGTAAGGAGGTGCATTCCTTAAGCTGTAAACAAATCTTTAAACTTGAAAAATACTGTGTTTTCATTTCTAGTGTCACACAGTTTCTTAATGTATTTTCTTAACATATTTCTTGTGAAATGACAAGAAAGCATTTATTCATGTGACTAAAGATCTGTTTTTTAATTCATCAAAAGTTCTCTTGTTAAAAAAATCAAAAGCCTTTTCAAAATGCTTTCTCAGTCTGTGCTTAAAAACAGTTTAAAGAATACTGGGTTTAAATATAATTTTCTTTCCTGATTAAAAAAAATACCCTAATACATAAATATGCATTTTGGCCAAGACCTGCAGTCTCTGCCATTGGGAAATGAGTTTTGAAGTATTTTGGTGTCTTTTAAAGAATGGGTAATCATTTTCACTATGAAAGTGCCAATTTCCAGGAGTTTAAAGCTATCACTGAGGAAATGATGCCTAGAAAAGCACAAAGCCTGTTTGAGTTGCTTCCAGCTATCATTTTTTGCAAGTGTATACAGGGAGAGTGTTAGGAACTTTAAAAAAATCCTTCAGGGGTTTGTTCTCTCAACAAAGAATGAGCGTGAGCAGAACTTTTCTTTTCTAGATAGGAAATTAGCAGTGCACATTCTGCCAACGCTTTCCCATACAGGAATTGCTTCACAACTGAACTTGCACAGAGAGAAGTTGGCTTTCTGCACAGAAATGTGCTGTACATTCCAGTCAGGAGATTTGAATGATTTCCAGTCATTTTCCTTGGTTTGTGCTCAACATGAGGTTGCTTATCTTGGGCTGCAAAACATTTACAAAGTCAGACAAATATCAGTTTTTTTGCTTACATTTTTTGAAAGAGTTTCATTGATATCCAGATCTCTTAATGTTGTGTAAATTTCTGTGTTGGTGCCATGTTTTTATTTAACTTGGAACAGGAATCTGACCACGTGAGAAACCAGGATTTGTTTTCTGTTTCTTGTCCTACTTCTTCGTTTAAAAACACAGCTCCAGAAGAAATAAAAAGTTATTTTCAGTTGCTGCTCCTTTATTTCATGTTGCAAATCAATGTGTTCATCTGACATGGGAAAAATGTGGCAATGCTGAAGTCAAAGTATGGTTTTTGATGCATGGATTGTTAACTTTGGGGTCCTGTAGTAAAATTCTGAAATAGGAGGACTTTTCCTTGTGCCCTCTGTGCTCTCCAGCGTGTGGAAAATGAGTTTATTTTTGTCATTAACTTGGTGAAGTTTCATGTGAGAAGGGAGCTTTGAAGGACCCTTATTTCTCTTTGCTGATATAAGTGAATAACAGGTAAACATGGTTTTGATGTTCAGGAAGGTTTTTCCAGCGTTTTTTAATAATGCTATGAATTTGTAATACTGACTTCTCAGATTTAAATGTTATTTAAAAAACAAAAAAAACCAAACGAGGCTTGCTTCTGCTGTGGGAAATGGATACAAACCAATAACCCATAACATGTATTTGTATTCCAGATGTGATAAATCACCAGGGAAAAATTCCATCACCAACTGCCTATGCATGTTCTGGTTTGTGTTTTAGCTTTTCAGGACTTAAAGACACTGTGATGACACTTGTTAAAAGTTGGTAGCTCCTGCATGTTCAAGGAAACTGAACACTTTGCAGAGGAAGAAGTGCATGAGTCAACACTCGGGTATTTCAGGAGAGCTTCCTGGTAACGTTTGTTACCCTGTAGGAATCTTTCCAGAACAGTTTGTGCAGTGTCACTTAGACTTAAATTTTCACACTTGCCCCAGCTTTTCAATTAAACAAATGTGAAGCACAGAACAGCTTAAAAATCACATGGTGATGGTAATAAAATTTGTTAGTTGTTTTGCTGGTTCTGGGTTTTTAATGTTAATGTACTTTAGGGGGAAGTGGTAAAGGTGTTTTGATCTTTCTTAAACAATATTTATCTCTTTATGATGGTAAATAGGATCAAGAACATGGACTAAAAAGGGTAGGGATGCCATTGGAAAGTACTAGTGTCCTACAGGTAAATAAGCAAAGCAATGTAAGATGGAGAAAGAGAAGAATAAGGGATTGAGAGGATGATAAAAATAGGCTAAGTGTAAAAAATGGAGGGAAAAGCCCATGAGGCTCTCCAGTGTTGCCAGAAGCATGGAATGACTAAAAAGCCTGCCTTTGTTCTGGAGCAGGAATACAGTCAACCTATAACCCAGTGGTTTTCTAGCAGCTCCCCATTTTCTGACCCTTTTTCTTCTATTTTTGTATCAATAATTATATCGGGAGGCACAGCCACAATGTACCCAGTGCAGGCTCAACCTCAAGAAGCAATGGCTTTATATGATTTATTTTATTGTGCAGGTTGCAAGGTAAGATGTAACTTAGGAGGAAGGAGAGGATGAGCAGATATAAAATGTGGTCATGCTGAGTTACTTTGAGAGCTGCCATGCAAAACAATTTGATCTGGAGCAAACAGCTGAGCAGGGGCCTCCTGGCTCTGCAAAAATCAGTGTTAAATTTTAAATAAGTGTGAACAATTTGGGCCTGGGGAGTGCTGCTTGTGCATGAAGTTGTATCCCTGATTGGACCATCCATTTTGTGTTGAATGTGGGTATGAATTTCTTTCAAGTGTTGGGAGGCTGATTCCTTGATATTCTGTAGTACTGAAATCTTGATCCCACTGGGAAAATACACCAACCTCCCCAAGCCTTAGACTGCAGTGGCAAAGTCACTGAGCTACAGGAAACCCAAGGGATAGATGGGCACTTGTAGATTTTCCTTTCAATTTTGCATTCAGTTTGGTTTTAATGAGAACCTTCTAGGTTTTCAGGGGTGAGGAGACTTTATATAAAAAGTATTTTAAAGCCAATTTTTAAACTGGGACGTCTTGGCAAATGTCTCAGAGGGTGTTTTTAAGAAGTCTTGAGAACCTTTTACCTGTCATCTTGCTTTGGTATCCCTTGGTTTTTAACTCTAGATGGAGCTGTTAGTTCTGAAGATCCTCAACCATCCCTGCTCTGTTTGCAGGGAATCTATTTTTAGACTGTTTTGGTAGAATCCATCTTTTTCCTCACTGTGTTTTACAGTGTTGTTCCCTTTGCTGCTTCTGCTCCACACAGATCACACCCTCTATCCTTAGATAAAAAAAAGCTCATTTTCAGAGAATTTTACCTGTCAAGTCTCAAGAGAAGCAGACCTGCACCATTTCTGTAACATGGTAAGGTTTTATGGTAGTGGAGGCTTTTTTTGCCAGCCAAGGTATGAGCTCATGATAAAAATGGGGTAGAGGAGTGTAGTCCTCTGTTTAATTTAATTTTTTTCCAGGGATGCTCATGGCACAGGCTTTTTCATTATAGCATCTTCTATTTCTTCCACTTTAACCATTAAATAAGGTTGGAGCCTGTGTAGTCATGGTGGTTGTTGCCATAGCAACCTGCATGGACAGACTGGAAGTTGCTTTTCTGGGAGAATTTTTTGAACTTTGATGACAAATTGCTTAGTTATCCATTAAAAAGGGAAGATAAGAGTCTTTGTAGAGTCCCAAATTCAGAATTTACTCCAAAAATCCAAGGTTTCAAATCAGACTGACACTTGAAAATGTGAAATCTTAGGATATTTTTTAGGCACAAGCACATAACGGCACAGTGAGTGTTCTTCCTGTCTCTAGAGAAAGGCAGAGTTCTAAATATAGATGGCTTGTCTTGGAAATGGATTTTAATTAGGAAGCTAATGCTAATTTCATTTGAATGTAGTATTTTTTATTACTAATGTCAGTAAAGGTTTAATATTAATTAAGACTTAACTGGCACAAGACTTACATTCCTTTAGTGTATAAATGCATAGAAAAAAATTTGTTTTTACCATGTAGAGGAGGAAAAGGTAACTGTTAATTATCATATTTGTCATTTTCAGTAATCAGGTGTAGCCAAGGTTCCTGTCTGTACCAAGTGACATTGAATAAATACTTTTTCTCAATGTAATTTTTAAATTGTTTGCAGGGAATAGCCCTTAAATGGAGCTAAATGCTACTAAAAATACCTGTGGAAAAAGAATTCTAGGTCTTAATGCCCAACTGATGTTTAGTTATAAAATGGACATATTTTAGTCAATGTTCTGAAACTGTTCTCCATTTTAAGAGGATATTTTTAAAACTAGAAGTGTAGTTTAGGAGAAGAACGCTTAACATTGATTTGCACATGAACTTGTTGGTGAGGCAGAGATGTGCCCCAGTAGGATGGCTGAAATATTCCTGGGATGTGCTGTTCTTGGGAAGCTGACAGTGACAGATTTGGGAGAAAAGGGCAGAAGGAAATGAAAATCACATTCTTTAGGTTTTTTAACGTTGTTAAAATGCAAACCAGTGCAAGGTGTTAGATTTGTTCTCATTTATGATGGTAATGAAGAACAGTTTTTACATTAATCACTGCTGAAGGTGAGTTGCAGTGTTTCAGTGAATCAATAGCAAATGACAGGAAAATATGATAGGAATGTTATAATTCAGTGTGGCTCCAAATATAACAAGATTTTTAATGTTTGATTATATTTTTTGTTTAAAGCTAAGACTAATGTATGCTAGAAAACTAAATTAGGCTATAACTTTTGTGGGTAATAAAATGGTGATTCTCTCTTTTCAAATTGAATGTTTGAGGTATTAATTTCTTCTCTATAATGATTTATTACTTAAAATTGACATCCTAAATTCTGAATTATTATAGTTATTAGTCCTGTAAGTGAAATTTACTGAACTGTTACTGATGGTGGCCTGGGAGAAATGAGAGTGAGCCTTGTTCTTTGGGATTTTTTAGCCATATAAAATTAGATGAATTAACTAATTCATTTGTTGTAGCAACTGTACCCTGTTTAAAAGCCAAGGAATAGGTCAGCTAAGTCAGAATTTTTTGGAATAAGTCAGGTAAGTCATGGAGTTTTTGGTTACTGAGAATAAAGTGAGTGAACTGTTCAGCTGAAGGAGAGCTGCACTTGCTCCCAGCACAAACCCAGAGGCCAGTGCACTGGGTGCAGTGTCCCAAAGCAATTCCTGTGTGCCTCTGGGGCCCAGGAAAAGGCTCTTTTCCCTGAGTGCCCACAGGGGCTGAGGGAAGAGGTGTCCCTGTGCCCTGAAGGTCACCCAGCCCACCAGTGGCAGCCAGAAATAGCAGTGGCCTCCTGGCACGGCTCCTCTGCTTTCCACTGTGCTGGCTGTGCCTGTTCCCTGCAATGCCTTAAACCACAAAAGCTTTTAGCCATGCTTGAGTCTTTCTGGATATAGAATAGTGCAAAAAAAAAAAAAAGCGTTTTCCACACCCCTGTTTCTTCTGCTGGAGTATAAAAATAGCTGCCTTGCATGACCTTGCAGTTTGTTTTACAGTAGCTCTGTGGAACTGGAATTCTTTATCAAGTATCTGCTTCCATTTCTTCTTATCAGTGAAGTGTTTTTGTTTATAGAGCATTTACCAGATACTTCTGCATGTAAACAGGTCTGAATTTCTAGGATTTTGGCTCTGGAATAAGCAGTGTTAGTGTTTGCTTTGTCTTGGAAAGCTCAGAATGTGCTGTTGGGCAAGAGAGTTCGCTTTTCTCCTGTCTCTGCTGGATGCTGCATTAATGCTCCCAAGTCTTTTAGCAGTGTTAGGAACCAAGGCTGGATTTCTATGGAATTCCAGGCTTTTATTTGGTTTGCTGATGGGTATCTGTGGGAACACTCAATTCCAGCATCCCCGCTGCACAGTTAGAAGCAGGAAGGATTGCAGGGCTGTCTGATTGTACTGTAAAAACAGGCAAGTTGAGGTGTTGTTTGGACACTCAATTTAGGCATTTTATTGCATAATTAGCAGTTATGTGCCTTTCTTCCACACTGGGAAGTCAGGTTTCTTTAGGCTCAAAATTAATCTTAACTAAACCACAATAATTCTTCTATGAAGGACTGGTGGAGCTTTGTGGGAGACTGATATCAAAATAAAATTTCTGATGTAATGCATGATTTCTACTAGGAGCTTTTTTTTCATTTGAGCACTTATGCATGCTTTAATGCTGATATTTTTTATTATTTAGCCACCTTTAATGCTTTATTTCCAAAGTGAAGGTGTTCTGTTATTGCTGATGCAGTAGGATGTGGTGCAGTTCAGTGCCATTCTTTTGGTTTTTTTGTGCTGAATAAAGTGTTTAATGTGTCCTTAGTGCTCCACCACAACGCTTAGAGAGACACTGATGAATAAAATTCAGCTTAACCTAGGATTTTTAAATAGCTTTTGTTACTTAGTTTATCAGGGTGGGTAACTGTGCAGACAGTCAAAAATAGGTCTTTGGCCACATATGTACTGGTAATTATCAATAAAAACATGTCCTTAGTGTAGGTTTCCTGGAAGCCTATTCTGGACGTGATGTTTCAAACAAGTTCTGAAAATACAAACCAACTCACGTGACTCTTAAAGAGCAACTTCCAAACTGCAACTTTTTGGCTTTCCTTTGGTGTGCTGATGTTTGAAAATCACTGAGCAGGCAACAAGCCTGTTATGATCATTTTTCTATCTGAAGGATGTTATTCTGGGTCTGGAGATTTGTGTTTGTAATCCACAGGAGAAAGCAACATAAAGCTAATATCAGAGTTGCATTAGTGTGAGGATGAGAGGATCTCTATGGGAATGCTGCTGCTGTCACACCTGGGGAAGCTGCTCCTGGTGGGAAATCAGGAGGGAATGTTTTCCAGGTGTATTCAATCTCCTGTGTAGTACAGTAGGGGCTCTTCCACAGGAATGCCACGGTTTATCCCAGATGGAAAACGTTTGGCAAACTTAACCAGGAGCCCTGTGCTGAGGAGGTAGATTCAGTTCTGAATTTGCTGGTGTAATTATGCACAAATCATGGGTCTTGCTGCTGCTGATGTTATCAACGTTGTGGTGGTGTAAAGCATCTTCTCTGGGATTTCAGCAGTTCCTTAGCCAGGTGAATCTGGGACTGGAAGCAAAATCTCTGTTCCTTATGCTGTGCTGGCCAGAAAGGCAGAGGAAGCTACTTCCAGCTTTTCTGGGGAAAGGGCTCTGAAGCCTGTTGATGTTGTTGTTTTGTTCCTTAAATTACTGTAGTTCTGTTCTGGTTCATTGGCAAGCTGTGTTCAGTTTATTTACCGTGTTTTTTATCAAGAGTGAGTTTCACACTTGTGTCCTTAAAATATACTATTTGCCAACAGCAGAAAAATCAAAATTACTTCTGTTGCTGCTCTTCCCTCAGCCACTATTGGAGCATTGCAGCAGTAGAAAAAAGTCTCTCTGGGTAACTTCATTATAGAATTCAATTTTACCTTGTTCTTTTTTCCTAGCTCCTCCCTCCCTCTACTCCCTGATCTGTCTCTCCACCGAAATACAATGTTTATTTGTTTAAGATGGTGCCCTGAGATGTTTCCCTTGAACTGTGCTGGATGTCACCAGCTATCCTGCAGCGTTAATATTACTTTTGGTGTCTTAGTCTCTATGTGGCCCCTCTGAAGGGGGATTCTGAAGTCTCTCTAGAGAGAATTGCTTGGAGAAGTCCCTGGGTTTGGTCTGCCAGCCTTTTGCTCTCCAGCTCATTTACTGTAGTCACTCTGTGACTGGATTAGAAGCTTTCTTTTCAAAGCTGATTTTCTTGGAGATGTTTTTTCCCTAGCTGGGGTGAAACAGCTGGCTGGGCTCATCTATAATGAATGCTCTGCTTGTGTACCTTCAGTGCTTTCCACTGGTGATCACATTTGTGCTCTGCTCTTGTGATGCTCTTGGCTCTTCCTGCCACTAAAGGAACAAAGGGAATCAGTCTGGAAAGTGTTCAGAACTTCATGGGGGGGGAGGAAGGTGGAGTTTTTAACATAGGGGAAAAAAACCCCAGGCATTGAATTTAATTAATGCCCAATTCAAAACTGGGCAGCTGATACTCAGTTTGGGCAGTTTCCTTCAACTCCCAATGGACATTCTGGTGAGAGAAGATCCTGGGCAAGGAGTTTTCCCTCCCTGCTTGACTTTCTAGAGCTGTAGAATTTTAATACGTGCTGGAATACAAACCCCTTTGGAGCAAAATCTCAATCTGTTCCAGTCTGCAAATCTCCCAGCAATTGTTCAATGGTGTTTGGTTCGTTATACTTCTGAATTTGGGCAGGTTTGGTGTATCATAGAGGAGCTCACCTGAAACCATCAGACTCTAAAAATGCTGAGCCTGAGCCTCTGTCCCTGCTCACTGTCTATAATAAAAACACTCCCTTGAAATTCATGTCAGTGCTAGGAGCTTTCTTAGGCAGCACAATTCTACTGCCCTATTGTTCTGGGTAGGGTTAAAATAAATCTTTAATTTCAGATGGCTGGTGACTTGCAGGGGAGGTTTTGAAGAGTTTAGGAAAAGGTTTGGCTGGGTATTCTAGGAGGGACGGAGGAAAGCAGCTGCCTGCTGCCAATCTCAGACCTTCCTGGTCTGCCCTTTTCCAGGCTGGAGCCTGGAAATTGAGGTCTTTCCCTGGCAGTCAGAAGGCTGCAGGGCTCCTTTTTAAAAACTCCTAGCAAATTCCAAATTGAGCTCCTTTGGAAGGTGAATCTGAGCAACCTCCAGCAAATCAGTTTTCCAGGGAATAGCACCTGTAACCTGTCTCTAGTTGGAAGTACGTGCAGGGATGGAATTTTGCTGCTGCTGCAGATTTCTATTGCCTGTGCTGCTCCTTGCTTTGCTTGAGCAGTGTCACTCCACCTCAGAAATGGGAAAAAACCTTTGCTGTTCATCACAAGCATTGCTCCTTGTGTCTACCTGTGCTTTAAAAAGCTTTGGCTGGGATGTGATCAAGATCTGATGGATTTCTGTGTTTTCCAGTTTTGTCTTGTCCAGCTCACACAGCACATCAGTGGTTTTGTGTCAAGTTCAGCTGCCAGGACCTGCTATTATCCAGCCTGGGGGAGGTTACTGCAGTCTGTGATGTCCTAAATCCCAAATCAGCAGCAATGCAGCGCAGCTTCAAAAACCAGAGTTCCTGTTTGCTCTTTGGCATTGTAGTGGAGCTGAATTGAGAGCCATAAAGGGACTACCTAAATTTGGAATGAGGGCTTAGACAAAATTTGCTAAACGCTAGTTTTTCAATTCCTAGTGCAAATGTGAATTAAAATTGACAATAATTTTGGTGAGTAGTTACATATAGATTATTCCCATGCTGCACTTGGAGGAACTGGGGCACAGAGCAGAATCAGTACAGTCTCTTATGGCAAATGTGTGATGGAGCTGAGAGGCAGTGTGGGAGTGTTGATATCCAGTCCTGTGCTAATTCTTGGAACAGAGTTTCTTGCTCTAAATTGTTGGGGCTCTGTGCTTTGGTTAACTAATGTCAGTGAAGCACTGCCCAGAATTTCAGGGTGTATCATGTGCTTATTTGGTTTCCAGTAACTGTTTTTGGACTGCTTCAAGCCCTGCAGCAGCGTTATTGTATCAGCTAATTCTTCTGGCCCAGATGGAGCTGTTGCTTTCTGCTAGGTCCAGAAGAAATCCATCTTTCTAATCTCAAAATGTTCAAGAGTACAATGAAAAAAAAACCTGATAGGCTGGAGTCAGTCAGGACCTCATTCTGCTTTATCAACATGAAATTCCTACTACCAAGAAGCAGATAGGAAAATCAAGGAATAGAGCCAGAGAATGAGAATGTGCTGTGTTTCCATTTGGAAATTAGTACTGAGGGGAGCTGATTGGCTCTATTGCACAGAAATTCTGGTGCTGACTCTGGATTCAAGTTCTTCCCTGTTCCCCTCACCACTCTCCTCTTTGCTCTTCTGGTCCTGTAGTTTAAAACAAAACTGTTCAACTTTCCTTGTTAGTAGCTATAAAATACAAACATGCCCTTTGTAGTTCTCACACATCAGAAGTGAAGCAATTGTTATATGCCAGCTGGCTTTATTTTGTTAAATGCTAGCATTAATAATAATTAATTGGATAATTATGTAGAAATTGTCATTCTGGCTTGTGTCCATATGGATAGTATGGGCAGAAAATGCAGTGTGGAGTGGAACATAGGAGCAATTAATCGTTTCAGTGAGTACTTGTAAACAAGGTCAGCTCAGCAGGCATCCAGGAAATCTCTTCTGAAATGTGATGCTGTCTTCATTATCCTTTTAGAGGATTTCTCTGCCCTTCTCTCTGACTACACACAATAAATTTCTGAGGGCTGGTAGACCCAGAGATGAACATTAAGAAACCCCAGACCCTGTAGTATTTTATTTGAACTATATATTATTCTCATCTCTGAAAGCTGCTGTTTTGCCCGAGTTTAGTTGCAGTTATGCAGGCTAACAAAAAGCTATTCAACTTGGTGTCTGGTTTAGCATTTTAGCTAGTATCAAATGGGATGTTTCTGGTTGCAAATAATGGGAGCATGTGGAAGGCTGACAACCTTGGTATTTGCTGAGTCACATGTTCTGAGAAATGCGAAATATTTTGCTTGGTATTGTTTAATAGAATTAAAAATCACCTTCAGTTTTGTAGTTGTCAGACGTGCAAGCCATGCCTGCTGGAGACCTGGGAATTGCCAAGGCTGGAGCACTTGGGGCTCAGGCATGGAGCAGTGTGCTGGTGGCAGAGGTGCCTGGGGCTCAAAATGTCCCCTGGCCCTGTGGGATTGATGTGAGAGGGAATGCTGGAGATCTGGAATGATACCTGGGACCTGTGCTAAAAATCCTTCCTGCTGGAGACCTGCCCAATGCCTTTGCCTTGAGGAAACCACTCTGTTATTAGCTCTCCTCTTCCTAATTATCCTCCCAAATGGAGATAAAAAAATGAACTTAATGGCTTTAGCCAGAGTCCTGCATGGGAATTTGTCTTCTCCCAAGGGGATCAAGTCACTGGGAATGTGACTCCTTTAGAAAGGTCTAAAAGAGATCTGTGTTACCATGGGGTTTGAAAATAGAACTTCCTGAGATTCTCTAAGTGTTTTTCCAGCTGATGTGGCTTTCCAGAAGGATGACCTTTACCTTGAGATGGATGACTGAGGTGCCTTCAGTGGGCTTGTGCCTGTGCATGTCTCCCTGACTTGTTTTGGGAAACACTTCTGTCATTCCTCTGGCCTGTTGTTTAAATCACAGTGTGTGCTTTGAGATGTGGGGGACTGGACAGAAATAGAATATTCTTTGTTCTGGACCAGGTGATCTGTGCTGCCTAGCCCAGTGTTTCCAGTGAATAGCAAGAATAGATGTGCCAGAGCAGCCAAGGGTTTGTTTGCAGGGTGGTTTTCCTGGCAGGCAGCTGCTTATTGTGGCTGTTGCTAGAGAGGAGCTCAGAGGACAAAGGGGGAAAGGACAGAGGGTTTGTGGTCCTGTCAATAATGTGTTAATGCCAATGAAGTTATACCTGGTATGCAGCAAGTGTTCATTTTGAACAGCTGTCTTTAGGTAGGAATAAGTTCTCTCATCCACACTCTCAAAATACAGAATGGGCACATTGTGCTGGTCACAGGATTGGGCAAATCCTGCAGTGGAAGTTGGTGTAGAAAGGGACACAGGTGCCATAGGCTGCCTGAGGGTGGAACATACACTCCATTCCTGGAGAGTGTTGAAGATACTTGTTTGGAGCTCTGTGGTTGGTCACCCTGTTCTCAGCCTGCCTCCCTGCTCTCGGTGGATCAGCAGGGAATGTGCCAGTGGCTTTTGGAATTCATCTCAAGGTCACATCTAAATACAAGAGAACAAAAGGCAGGGACTGTGATGTTTGCCCCTAGTCTAGGCAAGAGCAGAGTATCCTCTGTATGGCTTTTATGCAGCAATCCTGGGATTTGCTGAAGAGGAAGGAATGAGGTGAAGTACTCTAAATGTTGGATAAAAGAAAATATTAGTTCTGGTTCTGTAGCCAGCTCAAAAAGCCGAGAATAAGATGGGCAGAACAAGCAGGTACTTCTATTTTTGTTGGTGATTCTGCCCCTCTGCAAGAGAGGGGAGAGCAGCTGTTTTGACACCAGCAGACACTGAAATCCAGGAGCACTTTTGTGTTCTGGCTCCATTCCACCTCAACAGGAAGCAAGATCCTCTGGTGGCAATTTGAGTTGAAGTTTTGGTTATTTTATACCACTGTAATGTGGCAGAGTGACTGCATGACAAAGAAATTCTGCCTTGATGGCATTTAAGCTGTCTAGTGATGAATAGAAAATAAATAAAGCCTCAGGGGATTTTCAAAGTATATGGATCTTGATGAAAAGATTTTATTTTTTTAAAGAAAGGTTAATAATTAAATTCCTCTGGGAGAAAGGTTTATAACTTAAAATATGCTAAGAGGGCTGTTGTTCTGGCAAATAACTTCTAGTGTGTTTTAGTTGCTGAATAAAAAAAAGCATAGAAAGGGAAGTTGGTTTTAGCTAATTATGGAGAATATGGTTTTTAAATCTGTTTTCAGGCACACTGATAATATTTAATTCACTAATGACTCAGTGATAGCATCTTGATTGAATGCATTGCTAGTTAAACATTTGTGACAATAGTTGATATTTTTTTCTCAAGGCCCAAGGCCTCTGTATAAAACTATAGGAATTGAAATTCTGTTTTAAGTAAAGGTTTGTAGCCTTCCATATTGCATTGTTGAGGTAATGCCAAAACCCAAAGGCAGACAAACATCTGAATTTTGGTTTAATGGTCTCAGATTTCCACTGGTCTCATGATTTTTTTGGCAGTTGATGAATAAATCTGAACATGAGGGATTATTACTAATCCTTAGTGAAAATGAGATAGTAAGAGTATTATAAATAATTTCCAGGTATTACCTACTCTGTTCAGGTTCATTGCACACTTTGCTTCTCTGGTGTCTAGTTCTCCTAATTAAAAAAAATGGTAAAAATAAAACAATTACATTCAGGTAAGGTCATGATATATTTAAGTCTTACCTTGTTTTATCAGACCCCGTGTGATACTGATGACAAATGAGAAAAAGCAGCTCCTGATGGATCATTTCCTGCAGTCTGTCTTTGGACTGTGGAGGTTTTGTATCTTAGCAGGTAGGGATGTAAAACCTACTTCAGACACTCAAGGAAAACAGAACAAGCATTTTGTTCCAAAGCCATGTAACTTGCCCTGGTTTTCAGTGTATTTCTGCAGTAGTTACTTGAGGGTAGTCACAGAGCTGTATTGGGCATTGCTCCAGTTCATTTTGTATTGTTTGGTTTCAAGCCCAAAACAAAAAATAGACAATATTTGGGTTTTTTTTCCCTTGGGTTCTGCCTGTTTGCAGTTTCTGAAACTCCTTTGCTTGAGGAGCAAAACTGGATGCATTTGAAATTGGCAGGGTCTTGAGGATTGAGAGAATTCTCCTTAGCTTTCCCTTCAGAACTCTGTAGGGTTCAGGTGGTGCCAAGGAGCCATTTTCCAGCTGGCTTGGTGTGTACCAAGTCATTACTGTCAGGAAACTTTGGTTTAGAGTGGAGCTCACTCCTGTGCCCTTGCACAAATGGCCCTGGGAGCAACCCTTGTTTCATTTTTCCAGCTGTCTTTTCCATTTCCAGAGCTTATCCTGAAGTCATGGCTCACCTCTGACTCATTGTACAGAGGTTCCCTGGAGTCTTGAGTTTTTCTGAGTCCAAACAACCCTTGGGTCATATCACAGCACAAACTGTCACTTGTGTAATGATTAACACATTGGGTCAATGGCAAGCTGAGCAACTGTATTTACTTAATAAAAAAAATAAATTTTGGCCTTTACCATCACTCAGGGCAATGGGGGTATCAGTACAGAATGAAATATTGGGTTTGAGACAAAGAGGTGTCCTAATATTGTTATGGAAAATGACTTGTGAATGAGTCAGGAACTGCTTGCATGCTCTTCTCTCAGCATTTAAGACACAATTTTTTTTAGACATTGCTTTTGTGAAATTATTACAGGCAGGAACCTGAAAATAGTGCTGAAACAGCCAGGAAAATGTGGTGAGATCCAAAATCTCTGCCACCCATACTGGACACAGAGTAAAAAGGTGATGAACTCTTGAGATTCCTTTGAAAGGAAGGAAGACACCTTTGCCCAAAGATATTTAGTACACTAAATTCTAGGATCATGGTGCTGGTACAAGGGGTCAGTCTTCAGTGGAATGACTTTGAAAAGCCTTTTATTATCTTTTCTACAACATAGAAACTTTGTTTCCCCATTCATTGTGTTGAAGAACGCTGTTGATTAGAGACTATTTACACCTTTCCTCATCAGTCTCTGGGCCTGCTACACAGAAATTGGAATATCCAAGATCTTTCAGTCATAAATTCTTAACCATGCAAGCATTCTGTCTTTGTCTCCAGCTCTTTACTTCACCTTATCCAGAGGTGGAAAAAGCTTCTCCTTGACCAGCTGCCCTGTGTTCTTCCTTGTTCTCCCTGACACACTTTATTTCTGCTTTTTCTCATTTGCTGTTCTGATTCACTGCTGACATCTCATTTCTTCTCTGCTGGAAGCTGCATTTCCTCAGTCACTGGTACAATGTTTTTGGCTCTGTGTAGCCATTAAAAAATAATAAATTCAGCTGCTTATATTTTAATTCTCTTGTCATATAAAAAATATTTTAAATTAGTCCTAGTCAATATGACTTTGTAGTTCAGTGTTTTTACACTAGATGTCAATCTACTTGCGTATGTGGAAGTTACTATTCTGTGCCTTCTAGATATTTCTCTCAGCAACTCCCCTGCTAAAATTCTGCTTTCCATCTGCTTTGCAGGGGAATCAATGCCAGGAGAAAAGAGAAGAGTTGAAATATTGATTTTCTTTTGATGGCTGATGTTGAACAGGACTTTTTGCAAATAAGACAGCAGTTTTGGGGCTTGTCAAGTGTAATTAAAATCATTTATTTCAGTAAAGCTGGTTGACAGCTTTAATGGAAAATGAAATTTCAGCCAGTGTAGAGAAACTTGTTCCAGGGCTTATTTCTTAATCTTTCCCTCTTTACAAACACCATTCTTGCAGGGTTTGGTTGAAATGAGATCTTTGAGTTTACAAAAGCATTTCCTACCTTGCCATTGCAGAGCCAGTGCTCCAATGAATTGTTTAGGAATAAATGGAACTAATTCCTGCTAGGAATGCAGAATTCAGTGAGTTATTTAGTGAGTGGAAGTTTCTTGTCACAGAGAAACTAATAATTGCTATTAACTGCTTTTTAATATATCTCATTAATTTAACCTCTTCTCTTGTGTTTCGACTCCAGTTCTGTGATCTCTTCTGAGAGGCCTCAGAGCATGTTTTAATTTGTATTTGTGGAAGATGAACCAAAATGATGTCTTACATTATGCTCTAATCCTATACTTTATTATTTTCTTAATTTTTGCAGTGCATATCACTGCCTTGTTAATACATCTTCCCAGGATTTTCTTTAATAGGTGAAAAATTCCAAATGGCATTGAACAACTGAGCTGGCTGGAACTTCTAGTCGTTTGGAGAATTATTTTATTTAGAAATCAGTTTAAAAAGAGCAAGAATATGTTCAACATGGCAGTGAAACAGAGAAGCCAGACAGAGCATCATGGCTTGTTAAAAGAAAGTTATATAAGAATTTTAAATATGCAGAGACTTGAAGAGTTTGTGCTTCTTCATTATGAAGTTGATTGCTGATGAAGAGTGAGACAGGCCTGAATTCTTTTAACTCAGTCAATTTTAACTTGTTAATTATTGGGAGGTTTTTTTTATTCTAAAATATTAGAAGGCTTTTTAGTGCCCAGTCCCACTTGGTAGCTCAAAATTTTTGAACTACTGGAATATGAAAAATTTCCAACTTGGGGTTTTTGGAAGTGTTTACTGAAGTCCTGGGTTTCTGACTTCAGGTTCCTGCAAGGTATATGAGTGAAGGTGACCTTTGCAGTTATGCCTCATTTACTTTGTGTTATTTCATAGGGCTGAATATCAGTTCAAGAGACATAAATTTGTCTGAAACAGCTGCTAAAAGTGGTGAATGTATCTAAAGTAATAATTAATGAAAAGTAATTTGCTTTACAAAAATCCTTTTGATGAGCTGGGATGGTTTGTATTCTCTAGCCAGCAAGTTTCTTTGTCTGAAAGAATTTTGCCATAAGGGAAGTGTTTTGCATTCCTTAGCAAACACAATCTCTCCTGGGATTCACTGAAGTGCCCTGAAGAACTGTAATAAGTAATTGCTTTGGACCTGGAACTTTCTTTGAAACTGGATGTATTTTAAAAACTTACCAGGAAAGGGTGCAGTTTGAATGTTGCATGGTAACATCATGGAACAGATTTAGGTCCTCTTTATCACATTTTACATAAAAATCCCCATCTTTGAGCTTTGTTGCTTTGGAGCAGCCTACAAAGTGATTTTTATAGAAGCACAGGAGTGGAAAAATGTACCCAGTTCTTTGATTCTTTTCCATGTGTGATGATGGGAATCAAAAGGAAAGCTTGTCCTTGTCACCTGTCACTTGGTGTCCCCTCACACACTGGAGCTGTGCTGTCTCTGACTCCTACAGACTCTTCAGGAGGTTTGGGCTGGTGCCCTCATTCTCCATGGACTTCTCTTGCCAACTTGCTGGAAATCAGCTCTGCAGAGAAGGACCTGGGGATCCTAGTGGACACCAAAGTATCCCTGACCAGCAGTGTGGTGGAGGCCAGAAAGGCTGATGGGACCTGGGATGCATTGGAAGAGCATTCCCAGAAGGTCAGGAAGGGAATCCTGCCCTGGGAGGCACATCTGGAGTGCTGTGATTGTCAGTACAAGAGGCACAGGGAGCTCCTGGAGCAGGGCCAGCGCTGGCTGTGGAGATGAGGAAGGGCCTGGAGCATCCCTGCCCAGGAAAGGCTGAGGGAGCTGGGGCTGTTCAGCCTCCAGAGGAGCCTGAGCTGAGAAGGGGCCTCAGCCCTGGGTGTCCCTGTGTGCAGGGACCAGGCTCTGTCCAGGGGGCCCAGCTGTGGCACAAGATGAGCAGGCAGGAACTGATTCCACCTGGACAGGAGGAAGAACTTCTTGGAACAATTGGTTTAAAGGGGCTGTGGAGTTTCCCTCTCTGGAGATGCCCCAGAACCAGCTGGATACAATCCTGTGTCGTGTGCTCTGGAATGGTGGGACTGAGCCACTGTGGTCCCTTTTCACCAAACTCATCCTGGGATTCCAATTATGCCAATGTTGATGCACATTGTGGCTGTTTCAAGCATAAAACCAGAGGATGTGGAGCTCAGGTGTCATGGAGAGCTGTTGCTCTGCCTTGGTCTGTGCAGATTTAGGACTTGTTCATACTTTTTGCCACATATAAATCTGCTCTAAACCAATTTTGTAGGCTTCATCTGTCCTCTTTGCTGAGTTCCTAAGTCACCATTGTGCCACTAAGCAGCAGAGTGCTGGGAACACGCAGCTGTCACTTAAGGACTGCAGATATGGCAAGGTGGCCTTGGTTTGTAAGGGTGGTAAAGAGAGACAAAAAGATTTATCCACATAAAACTGAATGGGAAAGCTGCTCATTATTGTTCTGAATTAAGTGCTCCCTGCACCTTCTTTAGTGTCTCTGCTTGGGACTGGTGTTCAGCCAGGTTTCCATCAGAGTGTGTGGCTGCTCTGTTTAAATGTGGCAGCTTTGAGCTGCTTATGGTTCATGTTAAAGCTGCAGCCACACAACCATTTTTGTCCCATGTGCTCATGGTAAATGTAATTGTGTTTAAAATTATACATGCAGATAAAGGCCTGAATTGTTTATGCATAGTTTTCTGTTCTGGTAATTTGTGCTCCTTAGGGTTCTCCCTGTTTGTTTTCTAGTTAGTCTTGTAAGGGTTGTAGATGTGTTTAGGTGGAATAAAGAGGGTTTTTTTTCCTGCCCTGTTGCTTCAGGGTTTGATCAGTTGGTGTTTGCTGGTCACCCCAGCTGTATATCAGTTGTGTATCTGGGAAAATTGTCTTTTCCTAATAAAATCAGTGGTTTATGTTTTGTGAAAGGTAGGGAACTGTCATCCTTTTACCAGTTCTTGGGAGCCATCCAGCATTTTGGATCTGTGAGTGCTGTGGGGTTTGGAAAGAATCTGCTCTAGCAATTCAGAGTGCTCATTGTCTATCTCTAAACACAGGGAGAGGAGTCAAAATTTCATTTAACCAGCACCTACAACTTGATTAGCTGGGCAGGTTTTGCTGTCTGTGTATTTATCCTTTTGCTGCTGGAGGAGCAAGGCAAAGCAGGAGATATTAATATTTAATGAAATTTTCTGGATCTCAACTGTAATTGTGTTGCTTTTTAGCTGGAGGTGTCATCTCTTGAAGTTCCTGCTGGATTTCTTTTTCTGAGTAACTCAACCCACATTTCTCAAGCTCGTAGACTTAATCCTTGAGTTAGTTATATTGCCAGTTGTTTGGGTGTATTTGTAGGGGATCAGACTCTTGGCTTAAAAATATTTATAAATTAATATCCAGAGTAGAAAATTATTGTAATGGTGAGGTTTCTTAGATGGTTGCTGAACTGATTCTTAACATGCATCTTGAAGATGAAGGACCCTAAAGAAATAGACCTATCAATATTTATGAGTTTTGGGGCTTTGTCTTCCAGTATTGGGAAAGGTAAGTAATTAAAAATCTCCATTAGTTAAAAATGGGGTGAAAATAATGATTTAAAGCTGAAATGTAGAGTTTTATGAGAGAGGCTTAAGAATTGAGGGAATGTCATAGTATTTTTCTACATACTGGATCAATATATGGATAAATAAGCAAAATTGCATAAAGGAGAGAAGGTTGTTTCTATTATGAAGTCAAAGGAGAATGAAGGAACAGAAGGATTTACATTCCAATAGTAGATCTGTCAATATTTGAATCCTGAACTCGTTTCCATTGTTTCAATAAACAAATATAGGCAAGCCTGTGATGTCCTGCACTAAGTTTAAAGCCAAAATCCATGTTTTAATTAAAAACAAAATGTAGTAAAAAGGATTTTTATGGGGGAAAGTTGTTCTCTGGTAGAGATGCATTTCTTTACTTGGAGGCACCTTCCTAACATAACCCTTGTGCAGTTTGTCTTGTAGGAAAGTAGCTGGAGAACCAATTCCATGTGGGAATTCTGAATTTGTAATGCAAGGTTCTGGCTTTATTTGGGCTCCCCAGTCCACACTTAGAATGTCATACAAGGGTGGGAAAGTGGCTGATGTAATTTGAATTATTTATTTACTAATTTTTTGAGTTCTGTGACCAAATGCTCTTGATTGGCAAGAAAACTGCAGCAGCAGCTCTGTATTAGGCTGGTTATGGCATTGTTTGTGTTTAATGCTTGGAATCAGCATTACAGGTGTTCACTGGCTAATGAATTCCTAGAAGTCTTTGCTGACTGGGTTCTGACATCTGTTGACTTCCCAGTGCCAGCATTTCCAGTCTCCTGGAGGAGTTTGGTTTGCCTAAATAATTGAGTGTATCTGTCCAAGAGGAAATATGCTCTGGTGATTGGTGTCCAAGAGTTTGAGGGATGGCTTGTTTTTGGAAATTGTCTCTGGAATTGGAAACCTGTATATGGTCGTGAATATATTTTGTGGAGATGTCACAGTCAATATTAGCTTTTTATGTATTTTTTTACTCTAGATATAAATGCAGATTTGCCCTCAGTAGGATCTCTTTACACAGTAGCAGCAGTTCTGCTGCCTCAGATGTTTTTGTGTGTGTGTTTGCTAATGAAAATTCCACCAGAATAAGCAACCACTCATTTCTCCAAACACAGGAGAAGGATTCAGCATGATGTAAGAAATGGGACTGACTTTGCACTCGTGTCTTAGTGCTGTGCTGAATGAAATGGCAATTATTCCTGCTTGTTGAGATGATAAAGGATGAAATGATGTTTCTGTGCCTTTGGAAAGACTTCCAGTGATTCCTCCTTTCACTGGTACCCATTCTGAGAGCCTGGAATGTGACTCACAGAGGTGATGTGCTCTTGAGCTCCTGCCTGATCTCAGTTACATCTGTTTGGTGGTAAAATCTGTCATATCATCATAAATATTCCTAAAACTCGGTCCTTATCTTGGAATGGGAATTCCTGGAGGCTTTTAGTGCCTTTATCTGGAGGCAGATCTATGGTCTAGCCACTCTCTTCATCCCACACATGCTCTGTCCTGAATTTCAGTGCAGCTGCTGTGAAGTTCATCTTTAACTGATGTGATTTATATAGTGTTTGGACTATCTTTTCTGGACAGCCAGGCAGCTTGTTTTTATAAAAAGCATGATGACATGAACTGTTCTGACATGAATTTTGTGAAATTATTATTTCACAGCAGCTTCCCCAGTCATACACTGCTAATGTTTGGAAGTTTGCATAATTCTTATAAATTATTACTTTTGTTGTTTTGCTTCGAAGATCTTGGTGTTGCCAAAAACTGAAAACATCTTTTATTCTCTGTGCACTTAGAAATGCTCAAATAAACAAGGAGCAAAATCAAAGAGCCTGAGCTTGCCTTTTGAGAAGTTTTATTCTGGGAATACTTCTGTGTTTTCAATGCAAGGGTTTCAGCTCTCTGCCTTTTGGAGGAAATTTTTGTTACTGGAAGCACCAAGGAACTCCAAGTTGACTGTGAAATAAGTTGAGGGTTTTTCTGAAATAATTGTACATAAATTTCAGTAAAATGAGCTACTAGTTAGACTTGTGGTTTTCCAGGATTTTTTTTGTAGTTCTCAATTCACATCCCAACCCATGTAGCTGCTGCAGCAGCCAGACTATGGGAAAGCCATCAGGAACAGATCTGTCAGGCAGAAGCAAACTTCAAAAAAGGGGGAAGGGAAAAAAGAAAATGGTATAAATTGCAGAGAACAAATGAGATGCTCGATACTTCTTGACAGCCCCTGAAGCTTGAAGGGAAAATGGAAAAAAAACAGGAAGATGGAGTTTAGGAACATACTTAGGCTTTGCTAATAATTCTCTTCTTACCAAGCATCTCAGAAAATATCAAAACCTGCTGTATATTAAGGAGTTAGGAGGCATAAACAACAAAACTAAAAATTACTGCAGGACAAGGTACTTTAAAGAGTTATTAACAAGACTTATTTGGGAATACTGAAATAGTCTCCCAAAGATGGTTTCTTTTGATTCTGCTAGTTATTTTTTCTATACTTGGAGTTCTTTGTTTAAATTTTGTAAAAGCAGACATCAGGTCTATCTCCCTGTCCCTAATAAGCGTTGGCTTCAGTAGAAATAAGCTACTGCCTTTTATAGAGTCCTGCTTTTATTCTGATTTTTTTTTTTTTTAGATTCTGAAGCTCTCACTACCAAAATCATGTGCTATTAACAGGCAGATTTGGAAGGAGCAGGCAAATGTCCAAGCCCATGGGAAGCTTAGGTGGAGGGATGAAGCCAATTACCCCCAGTGATAATAAAATCAATCTGATTTGTTTTCTGTTAGTGGTAACTTCAAGCAGGAAGTTCCAGAGCTGCCTGGAGAAGGTGAGATTTTTGGGATTTCCAGTCTGGGTTTGTTTTATAGGAAGAATGATTCAAAGAAACCTATTTCTTGATTCATTCATTTTATCACTGTTGCAGATAAACAGGAGACTGTTTTTAGGTAAATACTCTGAAAATAAGGTTTAGTAAAAGCAAGTAGTACAACACTGAACAGCAAGAACACGTATCAGATCTCATTTCAGTATGTATTAAAAGCCTTGTTGAACAATTTTTTTACACAAAGAAACATTGAACCAGGATTCTTCTTCATGCTCTGATAGCTTTCTTAAGTAGCTGGGAGCTTTAAGTGTTTATTTTTCCTCAGTGAGTATATCCATAGTGACAGTTCATGGACCCCAGGATGGGCTTCACCCTTGGCATGCTGTGGTGAAAAAGTCTTTTCTATTTTTTTAATATTAATAGAAAGTATGAAGCCAAATGATTAGAGATGTTGCAATGCAGACTTTGAGGAAATCAAATAGCCTTGGCTGAGTTATATTTGGTTTTTATTTGATATCTCAGCTGATCTATCCAGCATCCTGCCTGTTGGAGTGGTTTGGGATCAGGGCTTGAATGGCTTCATTAGGGTGAGGTGTTTAATACCTGCCTGCAGAGAGTGGAAGGATAACTTCATGGAACTTGGGAAGCCAGGAAAAAATGAAATTGAGATTAGATCTGCCAGAAAGGATATCTTGAATATAGGTGAAGTCATAAGAAAAACACGATAAAGAAGCAATGTATTGAAGAATGAAAATTATTTTCTTACTGTAAGTGGAGTACAATTCCTTGGGGTGTGGCAGTGTGGAAAGGGGTGTTTGCTTCCATAAGGTCCCTGAGGGACAGCCTGGCACATCCCATCCTGGAGCCCCCCCTGCCTCAGGCTGCTGTGTCTGGAGCTTTACCTCAAGGCAGAGCAGACACAGGGTCTTGGGGGGTGGTATATAATGGAAACAATAAATAATACATATCCTAGTCCTTGCTCTGCTTTCCAGGGAATATTGCATGTGCATCCTGTGGATGACAGGTTCAGTGTTCCCTGCTTTGTAAACACACCCTGCTGGATTCACCTCCGTGCTCTGGTGTACTGGAAACCACCAGGAGCTCTTGTCAAATCAAGAACAGAATCCCTGCAACATCCTTATGTTAATGTTTTGCCTTCTGCTTGTTGGAGCTATATCTGTAATACCAAAAAAAAAATAGACCATTATGAAAATAAGTCTTGATAAAGCTCATTTGCTCAGCTTATAAAAGTTAAGCAGACTATTAGCTAGTGGAATCCACTTGGTGTTTTCCTGAACACTTGTGCTCTTTAATATTACGTATTTAAAACACTTTCTTGTTGCTCTGATATTCTGAAATGTCTACTATGTTATATCACAGTTGCTTTATAAAAAGCAGTTGGAGATGGGAGGTTAAAGGGGGGGTGTAACTGCTTCCTTGGAAAGTGTGCAATTTAAATTAACAAATTAGATCACATAGTGTAAAATCGGGGGGAAAAAATAGAGCTGAGCTGGCTGAATGCTTAACAAAAAAATTCAGAACTCTTTTGCAAGCTAAGGATAAAAAGAAACACAAAGTTCTTAGTTGTAGGCCAACCTTGTTAGCTTGTGAAATATTCCAACAGAGGCATTCTAGGAAAAGATAAATTTATGTGCAGTCACTGCAACACTGGAAATATTAAATATTGGCCTTCAGACTTGTTCAGAGCTCTACAAGAAGATGTTTTAAAAGTGTTGATGCTTTCCTTTAAGACCTTTATAATTGGAAATGCCAACTTCTCAGTGAGCCTTCTAACTTTATTTTTTCAGCCCTTTAACTATGCAAAGAGATTTGTAAAGTAAGGGAGACCTTTGAGGAAAATAGAATCCCAGTGGTGTTTGAAGGAATTCACTGCTTTGGCCTGGCATTATTTTTAGTTCTTGCATAATAATGAATTATTCTTCAGTGTAAGTGAAGAGGACATGCAGAAAATGTGGAGTTGTGGATGTTATTCCTGGTGGCTTTTCTGTCCAGCTGAGCCTTGGGACTGCAGAACAGGGCAGTGTGTTGTCTTTCAAATTCCTGACCGTGGACTTGTGGCTCTTGAATTTCTGCCAGGCTGTGTGAGGATATGGCTTGAAGTAAAGCTGAGCTGGTCAAGTGTGATGATTCATTATGGCTCTGAAATGGCCAGGGTTTAATTAACATTTTGATGGGTAAAGTTGGTAGAGTCCTGTAGTCCTTGTTCAATCTTATGTGGGTGATGGGTGCTGAGTGTTAGAGCTTTTCTTTTGTTGGTGCCCCAACAGCAACAGTTCCTCCTCATTTAAGCTTCCTGTGGCCTTGGGTTTAATAGATGTGGAATGGCAGAAAACCTTGAGTGTAGTGGGTGAGGTTAGCCAAAATTCCCAGTCAGCTTGGGGAGCCAAGTGTCCCTGTAGGGGCAGACAGATTCCAGGGAGAAAATACAATGGGCCTTTTGGCTGCTGCTGGCTTCCTGGGATGTTTACTGCTCTGGGAGACAGGACACAAGCTGAACTGGAAATTCCCTTTGTCTCCTACTTTTCTCTAGGTCAGCGTGGACATAAAAGCTTTGTTTGAGTTACTGGAATGGCTGAATTTGGGTTTACTTTTCACTTACTTCTTTACTTTGGAACAAACGACTGCAGTGTTGCTGAGATTTTTCTGATAAGATCTCTGAAAGAAGCCAAAAGTGACTTGCCTAACATGGCCTAAACAAAGAGGTATGCTGATAAGTTTTAATAAAAATATACTTATGATCTCATGTTGAAATGATTAAATCCTCCTTGAAGGTTACCAAGATGATTAACAGGAAAATGCACAACAGATCTTGGCATTGCATATGACAAAACCAAAACAACTCCAGGCTTGGTTTCTATCGTTGTGGGATAATTCCTCCTCTTTAAAGTAATAGGTGAGGACATTTAACATAGATCAGATACCAGTATCAGAGTAAATTTGAGATACATAGAGCCAAATTCTGTCCTGATGCAAACTGGCCATGATCACTTTTACATTAAAAAAGCCTTGCAAATACCATACAGAATGTGATGATTAACACATAAGTCACTTTTCTCAAGTTTATAAATAGAAATTCACCACCAAAATATGTGTTTGAGGCTTACTCAGGGCCATGTTCCACAATATCTGTAAAATCTCAGATCCTGCTAATCTGCCCTTGCTGTTGACATCCTTTCCAATATATCTCAAGGAAAAGCTCATTGTGGATTCCCAAGGGAAATGCTGCCCCTGAGTGCAGCA
The DNA here is from genome assembly GCF_052056855.1 of Sturnus vulgaris. Taxonomy (NCBI): domain Eukaryota; kingdom Metazoa; phylum Chordata; class Aves; order Passeriformes; family Sturnidae; genus Sturnus; species Sturnus vulgaris. The sequence continues at coordinate 6,256,925 of NC_142245.1, read as the reverse complement.
GGGAAGGAAGAAATATAAACAAATTAACAACATTCATCTGACAGCTGTGTTTAAAAACAGAGCCAAACACCAGTTTTGATTAACTACCTTTCTCTCCTTCCTAAAACACTTCCAGAGCTTGTGTTAAATCCCCTATGGGCTAAGGCATTCCTGCTGTGGGGATGCAGGGAGCAGCCAGGCTCCCACACCCCTCCAGGCTGCAGCTCTATTCTGGGCCACCGTGCCTACGCCTCAGCAGGTCCCTTCCTTGCCAGCCACCCACTGCTTGGTCTGGATCCTTCAATCCTGCTGCTTTTCCTTCCTTGCTTTAATCATCTGGAGTAACCCCTCACTTGCCTTGGATGTGGTGGGGCCATCCCAACACTGGGGTTAAAATTCCCCTGCCTTGCACTTTGCCTTGTTCTCAAATCCCATTATTTCCAACACACTTTTTAGCAGGGTTTTTATTCTTCCTGCTACTCTTTCACAACATGAAACCCTATAAATTTTCTTTATAATTACCTGTTTTCCTGGCAGGAGGGGCAGAGGTGTAGGGACAATAGGAATGGCTCTGCAGTAAGCTGGGGAGGGAAAGGTGAGAGGTGTCTTTATTCAGAGGAATTTTGGGGTTTATAAAAAGGCTTTTGAGTTCATGTTCCTGGCCCTAAAGATTACAGAGCAAAGCTTGAAAACCGTGGCTAAAGTTCTTCCCAAAAGCTCAGAACCCAGACAGCCATGCGAGAGAATTCAACATTTCTTCTGCAGATGTGGAAATATCAGGATTTATGAAAATTGGACAGTGCTGTTGCAGAAGGCAACAATATTTTTGGAGGGATTTTATAAATATTTGCAAGCCTGGTCTATATGCTGTCACAGATGTAAATATGGTCTTCAAAAAATAACATTCTCTGCTGTATTTTATCCTAAACAAGAGGAAATAAAGTAAACAAGACAGTGCCATTATTTTCTCTTCCTCTAAATAAAAGCACAGGTTTCTCCTGTTCCACTTAAGTGACACTGTGCTTGAGGTAAAGAGAGGAACATATTCATAACCTTTGCCTAGTTCTTCATGTATTAATGTTGGCGGGTATTTCCAGGTCCTTTCCTAGCACCACAGACTGCAAATTTCTACAATATCACTTTAAAAGTTCGTCTTTTTGCAGACAAAAATAAACTATTGCAGGAGTAGTTTTCATATTGTAGAGAAATACCTCAGAGAATAATGCAAAGCAAGCTGCTTATTTTAGAGAGATGTGTTTCGTAGCAGAGATTGGAGTTAAAAAATATATATTATTCAGGAAATCAGGAAGTTACTCTGTTATTGTAGTATTTCAAGCACATTGGTTTTTAGGGCTGTGCCAGTGTTATTAGTTGTTATTATTATTAATGACAGCACTTAGTGCTGTGGTTTAGTTGACAAGATGTCATTTGGTCAAAGTTTGGAATCTATCTGGGAGGTCTTTTCCAACCTTGAAGTGTGTGATTATCCTGTGTTATAGAGATGTAACTCCTTAAATAGCTTTTCCAGTGAGCTCTCCAGATACCTGGCCAGGCTCCATTCTGCCAAGTTAACAGGTAGGAGTTTTCCTGCTTGGAATGCTGTGCACAGCTAGGCTGTTTCCACAAGGATATGAGCTGGGATGGTGCAAACCCAGCTCTTGGGATGTTGTTTTCCAAGATGTGTGGAGTGGAAAGGGCACTGTCACCTGGGTGTCAAGGCAGTGGCTCTTTGCAAGGTTTGTTTTAGTTAATGAAAGGAGAGGAGAGTGACAGATGCAGTTGTTTTAAGCTCCTAGGAGTCTTCCCCATGACATGGGAAGAGGGAAGCTGTTTCAGGAGCACTGGCTTCTCCCCTGGACAAGGAGCTTGTATAACTGAGAAATCCATGGTGATCCACAACTCAGTGGGATCAGAGCATGGCCAAGAGTGACTTCATGGACATGCAGTGCTTGGGATGGGGAGGAACTGTTCACAAGAGAAATGGAGTGACAGGACAAGGGGGGAATGGTTTCAAACTCACAGAGGGCAGGGTTGTGTGGGATATTGGGGTGGAATTTTTCCCTCTGAGAGTGGGGAGGCCCTGGCACAGGTTGCCCAGAGAAGCTGTGGCTGCTCAGCCTTGGAAGTGTCCAGTTGGATAGGACTTGGAGCAGTCTGGGACAGTGGAAGGTGTCCCCTACCCGTGGCAGAGGGTGGCACTGAATGGGTTTTAAGGTCTTTTCCAACCTAAACTATTCTGTGAACTTAAACATGGTCAGAAATGGCTTTTTAGAGGTTAGCTCTTGTTCTGGATTCATTGGAGCAGTCACTTGGGGAATAAATCCTTTAAAACAAGAGTCAGGTGTGTGGTATCCTCCTTTGCTTCAGATGAGCGAAGGGGAGGGAGGCTTTTTGTACTCCTGAGAAGTGGGAAGGAGCAGTGAATTTTAACATGGATGCTATAAATGACAAGCTAAGACTCTAAATGCAAGTAATTGTAGCTCATCTCTGCACACATGAAGAGATCTGAGGTGAATGGGAATTGAGAAGGCTGAGTGAAGCAAGGGGAGGGTGCAGAACCTTTTCTTCACTGTGGATCCAGATACTCATAAGTTAAAACCATTTCCAAAAATACCCCTGTAGTGATGAGATTGGAGATGACACTTAACTTCTAGGAAATACTGGTTTTCTGCTTTCTTAGCTTGTTAAAAATGTGCTTCCTCATAATGCTGGTGACTGGGCTGTCACTTGAGCAGAGAGAGGGAGATGGCTGAGGGAAGTCCCCTCAAAGCAGAGCTGAGCCCCAAAGTTGTGCAATTCCCGGGTATTGTCTCCTCCCTTCCCTCCTGCATTAAGTAAGGAATAACACATACATCCTGTAAAGAGTTTCCATGGAGCTGGGTTGCTCTGATGGGATTTTCATAATTTGTGCTTCATCCTTATTCATGTGAAGGAGAGTATGTGGAGCTGAGAATTGATTGTTTGCTCTGGTCAGAGGTTGGAGTTATTTCTTCACCCAGCAGAACCTGGGAGTTGGAAGCACCCAGGGATGAATTTTTGTTGTGAAGGCTGGACAGGGAATGTCCAGATATTTTAATTTCTCTATGCTAAAATAAAGCAAGTCACGTTTGAGATACCTGGGTCTGGTTGCTGTTTTGTAAGAAGTTTTTCCATACAGAGGCTCTGTTTTGTTGTTCAAATCACACTGAATGCAAGTTCAGAACTGTCTGTGCTGGTGATGAGACCAATCTGTGAGGGACTAACATGATTCATGGGGAAAATTGTTTGTCTCTGGTTACCAGTGAAGCCCCTTGAGATGTTTTGCAATGTTTTCTGGTGTCAAGAATTGCTTTTTTAAAAAGTCTTGCATGTGAGGTCTCTAGCAAGGTGTTTCTGTATCTCAGATGTGATATACTGATTTACTGGCTCAAGGTAAGTAATTTCTGTGCATGATTCTCATTATAAAGTCATCAAAATTAGGTCTTACTGCTAGAATATCGTGGTTTACATTGCTCAGTGTGTTTCTGCAAAGGATTAATTAACATAACTTAATAAGACAGCTTCTATTGTTTTCAAATCAGAATTTAGGTGAATATTACTTTTTAATAGTAATCAGTTAAGTATCTGTACTAACTTCTAAAAATTATTTTTGTGGAAATACATTTCTCCTTCAGTATGGTACACTAAAATACTTCCTCTTTCTACTTTTGGGAGTTTAGTACAACCAAAAATACTGACCAAGTATTTTTTGTAAATAAACCTCTGTGTAAGCTCTCACCTGCTGCATTTCCAGTGTTTGGGTATCGAGTTCTCCAGTATAACATTCAGTATTTATTGCTAATCAGTATTGATGCGTTTTTGCTGGTTTTGAACTCATTCCTTTGCAGTTCTAACTCTTTTAGTTGCCAGCAAGGAGCAAACTGGCTATTGGGATTCTGTTTTCCTGTCACTTCTCAGTTATCAGTGGTTTGTAGGTGCTTGCTAAAAGCACAGTATTGAATCTGCAAAGGTAATTATACCTATTGGAATGCTGTTAATAGTGTTTAGGAGGGATCATTGCAGTAAATCTGCTTCAGCCATTTTGTCAGCTGTGTTTTTATGTAATATTGTGTAAATCCCCTGGAAACACTGATACCTTTAAAGAGATTGGTTTGCTTTTAAAGGGGAAAGGGAGGGAAAACAGAAAAGAACAGATTTAGAGTAACTTCCTTATGGAAAGATGCTTTTTATGGCTCTTAAGAAAGTAAAAGTGAGTGAAGGTGTGACAGAGAATAACCCCCACATGTGCAGTTCCTTGTCTGCCAACCCTCTCTTATTTTTCCTGCAGGAAATCCTGGCTGAGCAAAGTTGGAAGCCCAAGTTCCCGCATCGATAAAACAAACTTTTCCAACGAAAAGGAGATTTCCAAGCTTGACTTCTCGGATTTCAACACTAGATACTAACAAGAGAATTCTGATATTTCTGCTGCATGATATTTTCTGTGCCTCCATCAAATGTCACAAGAGCATTGGAATGCTTTTCTGTACTAGGGATAAACATAAATGCTCCCTGTTCCCACCAAGTAAGAATTCTTGGTTGCTGTGTTAGACATCTTACACCATGAATGTCAACATTTAGTCTTTAAAATGCCAATATCTAATTTATTGCAGCTTTGAAAGACAGATAAAAGCTTAATGCTGGTGGTTACTTGTGCACAATGAGACTTGTTACATACAGCCAGATGGTACCTAATCTTTACACTGTGAGTCATATTTTAGATGAAAAATAATAATAAATGTATGTTCTACTGTTTGTAATCTCACCAAAAATACATAACCACAGAACTGGGACAGTTGAGAGTTCTATGTATCAAGTCTCTTATAGGCCAGGCTCTTTGTTGTAATTAATAAAGTTATAGTGGTAATTTAAAATAAATATCTTGTTTCAAACTAGGATTATCTAACCAGCTCTGCTTTAAAATTCTCCATAATAATCCAGGTAAATCTTGTTCCAAGGTGATGAAATGTGTGGCCTCTCACCCTGTTTTTTCCTTATTTACCTGTAGCTTATGTCCATGCTGACTATAAAGGATGTTTTAATCTCTTTGCTTTTTTAATGTTCTTAATGAAATTGAAGATTTAAATGATTTTCTGTATGGATGTGGATTTGCTCCCGAGTTATGACTGTGTGGTGGAACCTGCACCCACATCCATCATCTGAAGTCCTGAGCCCTGGGCTTGCAATAAATCCTGCATAAGTCTGATCCATTGTGGATCCAGTTCCCATATCCAGCACTGTCTCCACAGGCACCCTGGATTCAGACTGGATCAGATCTTCACTCCTGCAGTGCTTGTGGGGCAGGATTAGAACATTCCAGGAGACTTCATGAGGATACTAAAGCTGGTGTTCCCACTGCCTGCCCTGTCCCCCTTCCTGGGGTAGGTGGTGTCAGTTTGGGCAGCTGCACCAAATCTGCAGCTCATGGTTAGAATTTCAGGAAGGACATTTCCTAACTGAAGCACTGCACTTCCCCATCAGTGCAAGGTGTGCCTAGAAAGGTATTTCTGCTCACCACTAGGTTGATTTTCTTTGGACCTTTGCATTAAGCAGTAAACTCTCCTTTCTAAAATTTGCAGGAGCTGCTTACAAATTGTTCTGTGATTATACACAAGCCCCCATTGTTGAAGTCGTGGTCAATAGCTCTTGTTCAGCTGCTGGTAAATGGCAAAGTTCAAGTGTAGCAGGAGCTCAATAACTGCTCCATCCTCATGGAAAACTGTGTCCTGCCTAACAGAGCAATTCACATTTTCCTTGGAGCTACCTGGCACAAAATACCTCCTTAAGTCAAAGATTTTCCAGCCAAGTGCTTTGTTCATATTTTGAGAAACAAGGAGAAAGGAAGGCAGAAAACAAAGGGATCATTGGATACAGAAGAGCAGCCAAAAATTGTTGTAATGTGTTCCAGGGGTGGAGTTGGGTGTTTTTACCCCAACTCCCCTAGAAAGGCAAGGCCTGAGGAGAGGGAAGCAACCATTTAGAGCACTCACTTTTTGGGGGAGGAAATGTGAAGAGAGCGTTTTTCTGTGCTGCAAGTCTTGTGTTGCTGTGTTCCTGAAACTAATGGAGCCTTGGCTGGCAGTGTGGGCATTAATCTTCTCATTTTATTTAATTCTCAGATTCTGGTATAGTATCCTGAGTCCAAAGCCATCCCATTTGTGGAAGTACAGTGTGTGCAGAACAGCAGAGCAGTGTCTCTAGATTTAATGAGAACATCATTGGTTTTGAGGAGCCAAAGAATCCCAATGGTAAGATAGAAAAAAAGCAAGAACAGCTGGATAACTACACATCAAAACTGAGTTGAGACATATTTCCTTTTCTACTCTATTCTACTATCACTCAGTTATGACTGTAGATACCCCTGAATTTTATTTTTCCAGAATGCAGTGCAGCAAGAATGTATGGTGTGTAGGCCAGCTTTATTCTTGCTGTAATGGAAATACTTTCAACTAAATAGTTTCTATTTAAATAGAAGTAGTTTCTATTCTCTTATCCTAATAGTTTCTATCTAAAGGTAAAGGGTTGAGATTTGGAAATAAATAGTGGGAACAGACTTCCACAAGTTACTTTTGAATTTTGGACAGTGCTGACTTTCTTGAGGGGAAAGTGGTGTGCTGGACTTGTGTTCTACTGGAATTTAAGAAAATTCACCTCATTAAGCCTAAAGGTTAGACATGTTAATTAAAATCAAAGTTTAACTCCTAAATGACAGGCATTTCAGAAATGTATGGGTTGGTTTGCATTTGAATAAAGAATAAAAAAATAAAACCTTGCCAAAGCCATGAGCAGAAGGAGAGCTTTGTGCCTCGTCAGGAATGCTGTAACCTTGCAGAACAGGGATGTTCTGGACCTGCTCGTTCCTGGTTTCTGTGTGGAGAAAAGCATGGTGGCATCTCCTGCCATACTTTCTCTTAGGTGACACCAATCTGTCACTTCTGATTTTCTTCATGTCCTCTGGAGCTGCCTTGCTTGACTTGTTTTCTTCTTAGAAAACCGGGCATGTTTGCTGCTGGAATCCTCTTACTAGACAGAGTGAACTGGATTAGTCACTCGAGCTTCCTGATTAATGCATGGCTCTGTGCTGCTGCAAGCACTCTGATGTGAAGGGAATGCTGCAGTGAGGGATGAGGCCAAACACTGCTCTGTGTTAGCATTTATTTTTCAGAGCTTGTTTATACAAAAGCAATCATCTATATTGGGATTTCTGTAGTATTTTCTTTCTTCAAGGCTCCCCACAGTCTGTTGTGTAGTGGGTAGAAGTATTAGGATTAAAGAGAGGTTATTTTTGCCTCAAAAAACACTGCAGGGACTTAAAATAACTAAACTCACCCCAATTCATTTGATATTAATACTGGTATAATTGACTAAAAAATCCTGACATGGAAGATCAAAGGAGGAGCAACCTCACTTTTGGTTTAAAGGGTGCAGGAGTGGATTGGGAGGTTTTACCTCCCAAAATCAAAATTCCAGAATGGTTTGAGTAATTAGGAGGAGACCAGTTGTGTTCCACAATTAGATGATGTTACTGTAAAACTTAATATACATAAGTGCAAATATAAATATTTAAAAGTGGCTTCTGTTGAATAGCACCGTAAATCAGTTGTGAGATGAAGTTGTCTTTATCCCAGAAGTGAAGAATTGCACTCTGAACAGCATTAATGGGGGAGTTGGAGAAGTTTTTGGCTCAAAATCCAACAAGCCTCTGTGTCTCTGATGAAAAGCTCTCCCCTAGCTGTAATAACTCCTCAGTGGTAGGAATTTACACCTGTGATTCCTGCAGTTTGGAAATGGAGAAGTCTTATAACGTTTCTTCCTGCATTTGTGTTGTTCTAAAGGTTGGCAGCAAGCTCTAAGCCATGTTTTTGTTTCATAGACAATTGACCAGCACCAAGAAGCAAATTTTGTCCCTCATAACCATAGTGTGTGTTCCAGGAAAAAAAAGGGGGCAATGCTCTTGTGGATTTTTGGGAGCAATTCTTTTCTGGGTCTGACAGGCTGAATTAGAGAATATCCAGCATGCCAGGGTTTCTCCACGAGCTGGAAGGTGACCTGGCATTCCCTTGGATTTGGCAGGGAGGTAACAAAGCAAACAATGGAGAGACACAAGTTCTGTGCTTCAGGCACCGACTTATGTTCCCCTGGAATGCTGCCATGGACTTTAGTGGGAACAGTAATTGGTCATGCAACCAAGGAAATGCATTATTAATGGGACAGTGTTTGAGCAGGGGGTGATAAGATAAAGACCAAGCCACTTTCTTGGTGCTGGTTTTGTTTCTTCCTAATTACAGAGGAATCGCTGTGGCTTCAGGAGCATTAGAAAAGCCAGGACTTTCTTGCATGGAGTTCAGCACTTGAACCTATGCCAGGTACTCACTATCCCAAGCAAGCCACTAATTCCCAATTTGTAGTTACAGAGTTGCTCTGCAAAGGGGGGGGCAGAGAGTGGATGCATACAACTCTTCAAAGCCTTATGTAATAATAAAATTAAAAATAAAATTCTAGTGCAGCCATAGAGATGGCAAATAGAACAGGAAGGGAGCAGGGACAGGAGTTTTAAGAAGATCAATGTGGAGAAATTTACTGCAGTTGTTTATTGGGAGCTGCAGTCAGTGGCACTCACTGTGAGTCTTGTTCAGCTATTGGTGATGTTTTGTATTTTGCCTCTGTTTATAACCAACCAGCCTCAAACTTTTCTTAAACATCCACTCCTGAACTCTACAACTGTTGCACTGCAGTGAATAGTTCAGCACACTTGGGAGAGGAATCTCAGTACCAGGTAAGAAAACAACCCTGAATTGTGTGAGGGGCTCTAACAGTAACATCTCTTCCCAGAAATAACTGCCTGCTGTCAGGAAACAGGCAGACAAAAAATTTGCAGACCAAGTTAAAACTCATTAATGACCCACAATATAACTCGGGGAGAAAAAAAAAAAAACCTGTGCAGTTATCTAAGTTTGCTGACACTTTGGAAACAAAATGATGACTAAATAGTAATGTGTGCTCCAAAGAATGAGTGATATACCAAGATGAATAGGATTTAGGCACTATTTATCACAGTTAAGCCATAGTCTGAATACCATCATGCTGATTCCTTAAATTCATTATGCAGCCAGTATAATCTAGCAGGCAGCAATGTGCCTGTGAGAAGGAAGAAACTATTTCCATTGTTTTAAACTGAACTGTAGGCACAGAGTGATTGACAAGATTATGCTTTGATTTCTAAGATACCACACCAATGTTTGTAACAACACTTGTGTGAAGCAAAGTGTTAAACCCACTGAATTCTTACATTTTGCTGTTTAAAGTAGTAATCACAGTGTATTTATCTGATGGATACAGGGGGATGTCATTCCATACACATAAGAAGTGTTGGTGATGCTCCCATCATCCCTGTTTAACGCTGGCAGTGTGTGAGTGCATCCACCTTCTATTTATGTGACTGAGATTTGGCCTGTGGAACAAATAATAATTCATTTTTCTGGTGTAAATCTCCCTGACGTTCCCAAGAGCCTCCCAGCTCTGCACACAATTGTTTGGAGAAATTATCATGTGTGAAGTAACAGCTTTGTTCTGACCCAGCCATAACATTTACTCTTTGGGTGGTAGGAAATGTGGCACTCCTGAGCTGCCCTTCAGGGGGAATTCTGTAATATTTTGGGAAGAAAGGAAGAGGAAGGGACAGAAATAGCCACAACTTCTGAAATTTTTGGCTTAGCCAAGGTATGTTTAAAACTCCCTCAACGTTCTGAATGAAATGAGTGAATTGTTCTGAAGGTACTAAGATAACAGTTGCTGGTTGCTTTTTTTGAATTTTCAGATAGCATGCAGGAAGTCTAAGGAGTGAAAGCACACAGGAAAGCTGAGAGATTTATGTTGTTTAATGTCCTTTTTCTTTTATTTTTCTTTTTTTTTTTTAAAGCCACAGCCATGACTTATTTGCATTTTTTAAAACCTGTCTGCTGGGGAATGGAGCCACTAAAAGCTGGAGTGGCTGTGATGAGGCTGTGATAATTAACATGGTTTGATGTGCTCAATGCCTTGAAGCAAATCACTACAGAATTCCTGGTGCTGGGTCCTGGGGGAAAGGCTGGGACACATCAGATTGCTTTATAGGAAAGCCCCTTGGGTTTTTCAAGTGGTGTAAAGAAGAGAGCTTGCAGCCATGCAGCTAAAAATGCCACAGAATGATCAGTCCTGAAGTACCTTAGCAACAATGAGGTAGCTTTGCTGCCCTCACCACAAAGCAAAAGAGAAAAAATGGATTCTCCTGTGTGCTGCTGCAAGCCAGGAGGAATTAACTTCTGGAGATGAGTAGGAGGCAGGTTTCACCTTAGATGCTTGTATTCCCTGAAATAAAAGATGAGATGGCAGCTCTACATTATTTAGTATCAAACAACTGATGCATCTAATAAGGGAAGCAAGGGAAAATACCCTTTGAATTTTAAATATCTGTTTGAGGCAGCAAACCTAATAACCACAAATCAAAGGCTTGCAGCCATGAGAAAAATACTTGAGAGGACAACCTATTCACAGTGACCTAGAGCAACCACTAAACTAATGCACTTGGAACAAGGATTCAGGAAAGAAAATAAATCTGCTACTTAGAAAAATAGGGGGAAATGGGGATCTCCACCTCTTTAGTCTTGTGTTTCTTCACTGGATTAGTACCTGTAATACCTGCTACCAGTAGGTGAGGACTGGTTCTGTATACCACAATTGTTACAAAAAATATTCTTTTTGGTGAGATAAATCCTACCAATTCCCTGCTTTGCCTTTCCCCACTAATTTATTTTTCCTCAAACATCTTTTCTCATGTTTTGCACAGCTGAGCTGCAATCCATCTGTCTGTGACAGAGATGTTTATTCTTAGTCCAAGATGGAATCTCAGACTCCTGTTTCCTGGTTACCATTTTCCTTTACCCAAGAACTGCAGATTTGGATGTAGGATATTGACAACCTAAAATTTCAAGTGGAGTAGCCTGAAAAATTGAAGCACTTTAAAGAGCTCTTGATGTCCTCTGAAAGCTGCAGTGTGGAGTGTAGAGACCATCCACAGGCTTTTCCATGCTGAGCTGCTTCCATTTGATTTTCCAGCCCTTTGCTTCAGATCAGAGTTGTCATATCCCACTGGCCAATTCCAAGGCTCTCCCTTCTCTCCAGTCTGTTTTAGTCCCCTTGAGTCTGAGGTCAGCTGGAGTTTTTTAGCCTATGAACTCCCAGAAACCTGGAATGTCGTTCTGTTCTGGCCCTTTGGGATTTTTGCCTTTCCATTTTATTTCAGACTTTCACAACTGATCCATGTCCATGAATAACCTCATATTCCCCCTGCTCACTGTTCCCCTCTACTCTATTCCATTTCAGTTGATAGTGATCACTAATGGCTCCTCTTTGTGCCTCCCTCGGAAGTCCAGCCTCACCAGCCACACTCCATTGGATCTTTGGGGGTGATCCTTCCTGACAGTGTAACCCCACTGGGGATTGCATTAGCCAGGCATGCAGAAAAGAGAAAGTGCCTGTCTAGTGTAATAAAATAAACACACAAGGGGGAAAATTGCCAGCCAGGGGTAGAGCTGGGGCTTCCAGTGTTCTTGAAAAACCCTCCCCTGCACAGGTATAGTAATACACCCTCTGATTCCCTCAAATCTTTTAAGATTTTCCATAAATTTGGAGTTGTTTGTTTTTGCTTTTTTTTTTCAATAGGTATCTGGTGAGTTTTCTTTCATCATTTCTTTCATTATGAAGAAAATGTAATAATAAAAAAGTGAAGTCATGCATTTGGAAGCTTAGGGAAGCTCAGTCACTGAGCCATCAGTTTAGCCCTGAGTCAAGTAAGTTTAATCCAAGAAAACAAAATTACATGAACCAATCTTATTTCGCCTTCATCCTGCTTTACAGTAAACAGTGTTATTAGGATCCTGAAACTTAGTTTATCCCTCCCTTACCACCTCTAGCTCCTTCCCTGGAGGCCCCAGTAAATCCCTCTGTGACTGCATCCCACAATCCTTTCAGAAGCAATTGGCTTATGGCAAACAAGTGGAAGTCTGGTTTGGTACCTCATTGCTCTCCTCAGGAACCCAGGGTGCCTAAATCCTTCTGCAAGGTACCAAACTTAGCAAGTGCCTTTTATTTTTAACTCTTACTGTGGGTACAGTAGAGAATTCTCTCTGTGCCTTCCTCATTCTCTACAGTGCACCCACTTACATTTGCAGACATATTTTACTTGGGATTCTGCTTGGGGGAATAAATCTGTCATTGAGAGAATTTAAATCCACCTGTCATCCGGTTAAGTGGCTCCAGTGATAGGTTAAAGGTCATTTCCTTCAGATGCTGGCTGTAAATGTAAACCCCAAACCCTCCTCTTCTTCAGGTAAGTTATTTCTTAGGACTAAATGAGGTTTCTGAAAGAAGTAGGAACTAAAGCTGTCCAGTCCCAAGTGAAGGAGGCTCTAAAAAGGTAATTTCAACTGGATGTGATGGGTGTCATGGTTCCTGCCACAGTAAAATGTCTCTGCTGGGTCTGGCTGCAGAAACATCACCCTGGAGCTTGTGTTCTTCCTTTGCAGCTCCTTCCTGCTTAAGCTGAAACAGTAGCAAAGAGTTTTTTGGTGTAAACTAGAATTATAGAAGAAGTACTCTGGATATGTTCTTCTTCCAAGGCTGTGAGCACCCACAGGCTGCTTGGGGTCTGTCTGGTGATGGAGACACTGAGCAGGGTGCAGGAAGGCAAAGCTTCCCTGACTTTCTTATGGGGTAATATTGAAGCTGGGAATGGGGAGCTCAAACAACCCGAGCTGGATTATCCTAGGCTCCATCCCAAGCTGCTGAAGGGGGAGAAACAGCCTCTATCCAGGCCATTTATCTCCATCAATCCCTGTTCCTCCTGTCTGCCTGCAGGACAGCCCCTTTCAGGAGCTGTTTCCTCACAGCCAAGGAGGAAGGCTCTGCCCAGGGCTCCATGTGGAACCAAACTCCAGCTCTGTGCAATTCCAGGTGTTTCAGGCCTGGGAAAGAGCAGGGATGTCTCTAAACCTTGTACAGATACCTTTCTTGAAGGCACTTCCTCTATCGAATTGCCTCTTTGGTACTTCTTTTTCTCTGTTTTCTCCTTTTTTTTAACTTAGCTACTCACATGCTGGATAAACAGAATTTCAAAGAGTTTTCCAAATCCAAAAGATGGGGATGTTATACAAATTAATCTTGTGAAGCGAGGTATTTCCTGGGAAAGCCTCCTAAAGGAATTTTTTTCATTAGTGAGTCCCTCATTACAGGATTAAAAGCTAAGCTCCTGCCTCCCTCATTTCTTCCACAAATTAGGTTTTCATAAGACCTTTTATGTGTTTTTCTAAGTACCCCAGGTCTTGCCTCTTCTGGCAGAAGTTTAAATGTTAATGACATTAATTACTTCATGCTAATAAACTACTTTTGGGAACCTTAGCTAGGAAAAATTTAAGAATCCCTCTTTTTGCAGTTTTTTGCTGTGGTATTTTAGGTGTAGTTGGAAATATGCAGGCCCACATAATAGATGGATGTCATCGACTTCAATGCAATCTAGATTTTGCAGAATCTCTTTTGCTTTTCTGAAGTCATGCCTACTTCTAACACTGGTATTTTAGAGGGGATTTAGCTTTGTAGGGGAAACTCTCACCTGTTAAATCACCAAATCTGGCAAGTAGTGTCCAAAAGTGAACCCTGGATCCTCTGGAGATGCTCTTATGGGCTTTCTGTGTGGGGCCAAGTAAAGATCCTGGAAAACATCAAGAAAAACATTATGGAAGTGTTTGTTCTTCTGTCACATCCAGAATTTTAGGGGAAGTGCAAAACAATGCACAACAATTAACTGCCAGCCAAAAGAAAGATGTGTAAAAGATGGAATACATAAGGTTTAGCAGCTTGAGAAATGCAGGGTATTTAGCATTTGGGATCCAAGGGCTCACCCTCAGCAGTGACAAAACAGGCACAGGAAAAGAAAAAAGAGTGTGCCTCCATTGGAAGTGTAAAGTTTCTGATATAAAAATGTCTGAATTCCAGGGAGAAAAGGTAATTCATCTTGAGTCCCTATCTTTAAAAACACTGGGCAATGTCTAATGTTCTTAAAAGTGTCTCATTTAATGAGATTTGACTCAGTGACAAGATTTCATTATGACTTCATTTAGAACCCTAGGACAAATGGAAAGGAGACTAACAGTTTAACCTGAACTCTGAAGATTTTGTTAATGTACCTGATTTCCTAGACAAGAAAAACATCTTTGACGAGTCTAAGAAAAATCTCTTAATGAAAGGCATTTATTTGTAAGTGGAATTGGAATGTAGACTAAAACCAGACTGGAAGTTTTCAGAGATGTGATTCCTCCTCAGAGGCAATTGGGAGAAGTCTCCACCGGGAGAAAATGATCAGAAAACAGCCTTTGGCCCTGATGGAGAGCATTTCTTTTTTAAACATTAACTGTAGATCACAGTATCAGTTCTGGTTTATCACTGTGATAAAAGTTCAGTTCACCATCGTCTTGAAATGGCTGAATGTTTTGTAACTGAGAACCATTTCCTTCTGTAACTTAAGCACTTAATTGCTTCTAATTGGTTTCTGTTGCAAAGGAGACTCAGATCCAAATGCCAGAGCACAGCGGATAGGAGGGGGGAGCCCGGGGTAACTGCACATTATTGAGGTGTCAGTGCTGTGACCAGAAGTGTCATTGTGGGGCAGGACAAAGCAAGAGGAGGAGGAGGAGACTACGGAGCATCTGGGAATGCGCGCAGAGGGGCGGCTGGGGATTCTGGGAAACGTCGCTAAAGATTAGTCGTGGCAAGCAAATCAGGATAGCAGCGTTTGATGAGGCATAGAGTCCTCAGCTAATCATGTCCAAAGCAGCTGATAAGAGCAGTCGAAACCATTGGAATCAGCTAGTCGGTGGCACTTGGGAGAGCTTGGCACCATGGTCTGATCAGGGAAAGAAATCACAGAAGTAAATCAGGAATTAAACACCAAACAAACTCTCAAAACAGGCAGCCTGGTGCAGGAATCTGGTTTGTGCCTTCAGGATTCAGTGGTAGATGTGAGTGAGTCATGATCTTAGTTTGGAAGGACTAAGAAGTCGTTTTCACTGCAGCTTTCTGTACGACCTGACCTTCATTGCCCTCATATGAATCAGGAGTAAGCAGAAGAAAATTAATGTGAATAAGAACAAAATTTGATTTTTGGCATTTGCAGAAACTTGAAGCCAG
The DNA here is from genome assembly GCF_052056855.1 of Sturnus vulgaris. Classification (NCBI taxonomy): domain Eukaryota; kingdom Metazoa; phylum Chordata; class Aves; order Passeriformes; family Sturnidae; genus Sturnus; species Sturnus vulgaris. Next base: position 6,241,712 of record NC_142245.1, on the reverse strand, counting down.
ATTATACCGTGTTCTGGTTTTACAGCAGTCAATAATATCATCTAGGACATGCTGACTTCTGAACCAGTACACAGTGGCATAAACATATTTAATTATCAACAAGTAGACGTCGTGTATTGGTGTAAAACTTTCTTGTCTTCTTTTGTCTTTTAGCCTGAATTGGGATGGAATGTTTAATATTGGCACAAGAATTGCCAACAGAGACTTCATATCTCTCCCAAATAAGTGCTGCTCATGTTCACCAGTGGCATGACAATCCCAATCACATTGTGCAGGATTAATTAGCTGCAGTGTAAGGCTGCTAAATGAGCATTTATACTGTTGGGGAGCAAAAGACACCAAAACAAACTAGGTATGAACAAGTTTGCACTTCCTTTTTCAATATTGTGAGTGGGAATGGCTTCAACTGAGAGAGTAGGGTTGGACTGGATATTAGGAAAAATTGTTCCCTGTGAGGGAGGCCCTGGCACAGGGTGCCCAGAGAAGCTGTGGCTGCCCCATCCCTGGAAGTGTCCAAGGCCAGGTTGGATGGGGCTTGGAGCAACCTGGGTTAGTGGAAGGTGTCCCTGTCCATGGCAGGGGGTGGGACTGGATGAGTTTTAAGGTCCCTTGTGTCATTAAACTCCACTGCATTGTAGAGCCCCAAAGAACCAATCCAGGCACCAGCCTGAGTTGGCTTTGCCAGCTGAGTTTAGTCAGCAGCAGGGGAAAACCCTGGAACTTTTCTCCAGTACTGGATGTCACCTGACTCGATTGCACTGCAGACACTGTCAAGCAGTTGCTCTCTGCCAACAGCTTTAGCAGTTGTGTTGTTCATTTTTGTCTATTCAGAAATGGAAAAAGGTATATTTTTCAAACTGTACTTCATGGGGAGCATCTATGTGCAGAGAAGAGTTTAGTCTTCATATAGCAGTACATGTTAACAATTACCCTGCTGATGTCACTCGAGGTGTTTCCTCCTGGTTCTCTCCCCCATCAGGAGTAAACAGCTATAAACACTGGGAGCTCACCTGCTGTATGACCCTGTATCAGTAACAACCCTTCCTCTGGCATGGATAAATCAAACCTTTGGGAGTTACCACATGAGGAAATACTTCTACTTAAAAGCTCCACAGCTGGAGGCTGTGAGGTTGGAAAAGCCTCCCTTCAGCTATTTGAAGGTAGAGTTACTGGTTTTGAGAGAGTTGGGCCATGGAAGGCCAAGTGTTTGCAGTGTCCCCTGGCTGAGCAGCATGGGTAGCACAGAGCCACAAGGGCTGTCTCAGGGCAGGTAAAATTCAGTCTCTTGTCCTTTTTCCCAGCCGTCTCTAAAGCAAATTAATGAGAGCAAGTCTAGACCAATTTTTAACCAACTGCTCAGACAGGCTCTCTCCCTCTTGCTGGTGTTTTGTCAGCATAATGGCTGACTGGCCTTTTATTCCCTGCAAGCAGGGCATTTGGGGAACTAAGTGCTCCATAAAATCAGACTTAGGTGAGCAGGGAAGCCTCACCTGGCTTGCAGAGCAGGTGTCCCTTGGGGGGCCTGGGAGCAGTGTCTGATCAGCCACTCATCCTCAACTGCTGCTGCTGTGACTTTCATCACAGCTTGTTTCTGCAAGAAGAAGTTGCTGGAGAGCAGCTGCAATCCTGCATTTCTTCACTCCATGTGTATTTATTCTGAGGCAACTGGTTGGGGAGCCAACACCCTTGCTGACTATGCCAAGAGGATCAGCTGAGCCTGCTGCTGTCACCAAAGGGTGTTCCAGGAGAGCAGCGTGGCAACAGCAGCCTTGGAGACTAGAGTGTTATGGCTGAACTGCATTGTCTAAAATGCCCCTGTCCTCTGGATCACCTGTTTAATGCCAAAAAAACACTTGGAAAGACAGCAGAGTAACAACCCAATGTGTTTTCCCAGCTACCACAGCCTGATGCATTTGAAATAAATATAATTCTCCTCTAATGCTCTGAGCTGCTCTGCTTCTGTGGATTAATAGAAACATTTTCAAGTTGGGAGAAAGGGGCTCCCTACTTGGCAACTTCTGAGCAATCTGAGATGTGGAGGGAAAAGCCTTTGACAATTATGGTAATTAAGAGAGAGAGAGGAGGAAGAAGGGGAGATGTTTCCTTGAACAGAGGCACAGTTTCTTGTCTGCCCTGGTATAAGGAGGGGAAGGGCTGCTTTGTCAGGGCTCTTTTCTCTTGAGTAATTGATGAAGCAGATTCATTCTGCAAGACACAGAAGCCAAGGTGATGCTGACTGGGCAGATCTTGGAGCTCTCCAGGTCTCTGCCAGCAAAAGGAGGAAACAGCATCAGAAGAAAATCATTTATGTTGCAGCAAGAACTATTATGTGCTGGCTTTCTTTCCTCCAGGGTGGGAGGGGAAAGAGAATAGCAGTTGTTGGCTCTTTTTCCCTGCTAGTGAAAGAAAGGAGCACGGATAGGAATGTCAGGATACAGAAAGGCACAGATCTCTCTAAATCGGTGCTCTTGGCTCATCAGGGGATGCCTGCTAAGTGTTAGCAGAAAGGAGTGGCAATCAGAGAAAATCCTAACTCATAGGTGTTTGTTCTATCCAGTGTCATCTGGTGCTCAGGTCAGGTGGCTGCTGTTACAACTGCTGCAAGGTTTTTAATCGTGCAGACCCTCCTGCAGTGAATTCATAGCCAAATGGGAGTTATGAAACCGTGGTTTAAGATTTAGTCTGTATAGTCCAGCTTGTGTAGTGGAAAATAAAAGGCCACATTTAGAACCATGACAGATTTTGCTGAACACTGAGAAGGGTGAGAGAAATAATCAGGGAATTATTTTCATTTTTCTGATTCTTTCTGCAGCAAAAGTCATTGCAGAGGTAATAGTAGAATTTGGAGTGTGGCAATTGTATTTACCTTTACCTGGAGGATCCTGAAGCCCGTGATTCTTCCATGGGTCCTGTTGCCTGACTTGGTGACCTAAACACGTGCTGAGCACAAAATCTGTGTTCCCTTGTGACAAATCTCTTGTTTCCTTGCGGGAAATCTTTTGGGCTCTTCTAGGAAAGATCTTGGCTCTGCTCTCCTGGCTGTTTGGTGTTGGCCTTGTGTCAAGGCAGATGGAAGTGGCCTGTAACAGAATGCTGGATCATTTGTCCATTTCCAAGGAAGGAGAATGCTCTGAAGGGCCAGCCCTTCCCCTTGGCATACCAGTTTACTGCTCCTAATATGGCTGTGGTTGTTCTGTGCTTTGATCACTGATTTCTTGCCTTATGGAACTTTGTATCCCTGGAGACTGCAGCACTGCCAGTTTAGTCCGGTCTGGAGCCCCAGATGGAAGACTTGGGGAAGGCTTCTATGCAAGTACAGGTGGGGAATACTTTGGAAACCTGGTCCAGTGATGTCAGCCAAGCTGTGGAGCAAGGATCAGTCTAATGAGTGGCTTATCTAAGGCTGATTTCCTGTTTAGAGAGTTAAGATAATAATCTTTTATTATTGAAAAAATCAGCATGATCAGCTGAAAGCGCCAGCATTTAGGGAGCTAATGGCTGGTTCCTGGTCTGTGCTCCTGTGAAGCGTTTGATGGACTCAGTCCCATCCCTCGTCGGGATCTGTAGGAGCTCCTTTGTGACTCCATCCCCCAGTAGTCACTGTGGGGAAAAGGGGCTGGGATTGATCCTGGTGATTCACAACCACTGTGACAGCAAAAGACTGGTCCAGTGTTCCCTAAATTGCTGCTGGAGTGCCAGGACTGGGAGCAAGCACAGGGCACCCCTGTGCCCTTTCCCCCTCAGCTCTAGTTGAGCAATGCCCCCCTGAGCTGAGCGTCTGGTCCTCCCAGACAGACACAGTAACTCCTCTATGGGAACGTTCATACCAATTCAATCTTATCATCAAATCATTCTGTTCCATCACTCCACTTAATTAGCCATGGTCTTTGGTATTTCAGCAATGCTGCACCGTGCCAAAAAATGAAAGTATTCTTTGTGTGGTACACACCCAACAACTGCCTGTCTGCCAGCCAGGGGCAGACCAACAAATATTTCTCCTGCACCAGAGCAGTATCTGCTGGAAAATGTAATTGCCCACTTCTGTTTTTTCAAACTGAAATGACTTAGAGGCTGTGGTCTTTTCATCTAGGCACTCTGCTTTCCTTGCAGCAAAACCAAGCTGGTTTCTCCTCAGCTGTTTAGTGAACATAAACTGGGATGAGTCACACAAAACCCACAACTGAAAGGGTTCCTCCAGTGTTACTTGTTAATATGGTCTTTCTGTTTACAAGCGATAAACACAAGAAAGAAGCACAAATTAACTGCTCGTTAGCAGCAGATCACAGCTATTACCTAAATCCTTGTCTGCAGCAGAGCCCTTGATTTTAGGAATGTGTATCAGGTCTAACCTAATTTTATTTTATGTTTGGAAACATCCAAACCCAAGCAGATCGCATCCCACTTTCAGCAAGAAAGCGCCTGATTTGGCAACCTCTGTTGTAAATGGCTGCAATTTTTTCACCTAAAATTTGAGCAGCTCCTGTGAGTAAGTGAGGATAAAAAGCTCTGTGACCTGCAGAATCCAGCCTGGAATTGCTCATAAATAAATGACAGTAAGGGAAACATTAGGAATGCGATAATAATAATGGTTAGTTCCCTGCTGCCCACTGATACTGAGACCCGTTTACATTGCCAGTGAGGGGGAGGCCACCAACTTACCTGTGACAAGGAATCAGCTGATCCATGGAAACAGGAACTCTTTTAATAACCCCCCAAAGCTGTGCCCTGCCATCTGAAGCACGTGGCCTATTTTTGTCACACAGTAAATCCTTTTTCCTACTCGGGGCTCAGTCCCACCCTTGGATGTGAGGTCAGTGCTCTTTCACTTTCAGCATGGAAATGTTCTGTGCCTGAAGGCAGAATTTGGCTGGATCTGAGTAATGACATCTGTAATGTTCCCTCACACAGGACCCAAAAGACACCAACAGGTGCTGATAAGCATCGAGGTGTTTCTAAATCCTCCACAGTGTTTGTCTGCATCTTCACTTGCTTTTGGAAAATCTGCCTTGGGTAGGCTTGGAGAAAACCTGGAGTTGCTGCAGGAAAGAGTAGGGCTTCAGTCTGTTTGTCTTGGTGGCCCAGACAGGACCTTAACCATCACAAAGCTCCACTCCTGCCAAACAGCCCAGGTGATGGTTTATCTCCTGTGCAGTACAGCCAGGTGTGCTTCTGCCTCTTGTCCTCCACGTGAAAACTTTGCTTTTCCTATCATCCACAGAAGAGCCAATTCCAAATGTTCCATTAGCATGAAATAATCAGTCACATCACCCATAGAATTCCAACATTGCTGTGAACCTCCAGCCCTGGTGAAAGCAATAGAAAAATATATGTTCACCTCTACTGAGCCACAATTTCAATTTCCTGGGATACCTAAGGAGTGGCTCCAAAAGTGCCACCATCACTGGGGTTTAGTGATTTAAAACACACACCCCTGCTGGTTTTTCACTTGTCTCAGCAGTTCTTTAGGAAGTTGCCTGTTTCCCCTCACCATCCTTTGCTGGAGGAGCCCAGAAAACTCTGAACGAAGGCTTTCCTTGCATTCTCAACAGGAATTTGCCCTACTGATCTCCAGATCATTCAACAAAAATCCTCTTGACTTTTTCCTTGTGTTGCAGGCCCATGGCAGCTTCATTGACACAGAGAGGTTGGCACTGGTGTCAAAGCATGTAATCTATGAACAGATATTCACCTTTAAACCTCTCCCCTCACTTCTCTTGCTGAGGCTGCCAAGGTGTGGGGGTTTTCTGGAGTCTTGGGGGTGGTTTTTGGCTTCTGTAGGCCGTTCTTATTTAGAGTAGCTGAGATTTTGTTCCAAAGATTAGTTTTTTGCATGAACTTTTTGTCTCACAGGTACCTTTAAATGGCAAGTGTGGCTCTATTTCAAGGGAAAAGGGGAAATAAAAGGCAAGAAGAGGTCTAACTTCAAGATTTAGCTGCTTTTATATGAAGCTGGAGCAAGATCTATGCTGGTGTGTGAAACCCAGCCTTGTCCAGAGAGGCTCAGACTGGGGCAGCAGCTCTTTTCCTTTCTGCTCTGTGTAAATACCTTTGCTGCCCTTCACACCAGGCTCTGGGGATCTCCTCTGGATAACAAGTTAAAGCCCAAATACTGAACCATTTGGGGTGATTGATGAGGGATGTTGTGCACACACCCAGGGTATGTCATTTCCAATCTGAAGGGAAGCAATTGTTTCCATATGTTGGCACGTTGGGGCTCTTGGTGCCGAGCCAGTTGTCTGGCTGTGATCAGGCAGCAGCAGCATCTCTCAGTGATGGAAGATTATACCTTGGAAGAGGGGTGCTGACTTTAGGCTGTATTCCTTAAAAGGATGCAAACTCTGAACACTTCTCCAGGATGTAATTTATGGTTCAAGTATGTTTTGACTTTGCATAGATGAAAAAACAGGCCTTTTCTGTATGCATATATGCATAAAAATTCCTTCCTGCTCTGCAGCCCCCTCTCCCCCACAAAGGAATCCAATAAAACAATAGCTGGGGCTGGGTTATGTTGCTAACTTGGCTGCATGGGCTGCTGCCTGCTGAGGCTCAGAAGGATTCCCCCTCTTATTAACCCAATTCCCTGCAGGTATTTTAACAGCTACAATCTAGTTTTATTAACTAAATCTAGCTTTTGTTGCTCAGCTGGAATTTAGGCTCTTGAAAGAGATTTTAGAGATGCCCTGCACCTACCAAACCTATCATGTTGGGATTTTGAGGTGGTTTGGTTTTATTTTGTGAAGTGTCAAACTGGTTGCATGTTGCTGCACAAGTAAGTTAATTCCATTTTCAAACTTCATCAGTAAGATTCCTCTGTGCTAAGGCCCTGCATCAAGCAGGGAGAGGCCGAGTTAAAGGCTGCTGGACGAGGGTATTTTATAACATTTAAGCCACCAATTTAAAATATTCTGTGAGAGCTGTCAACAGTTCCCTGAATCACCATCACTGGAGCAAAGCTGCCTGAATGGTGATGCAGTCAGTGAGGGATCACCACATCCTTCCTGAAGTGTCTGTACTGCCAACAAAACCTGCAGGAGATGTTGTGTGTGTGTGACCCCATTTGAAAAACACAGGCAGGTCACCATTCTGTGTCATATCCAGGCCAGTTCTTTGGGATAAAGTCAGTCTGAAATTCTAAATAATGCATTTCCCCCCTCCCTAAAAGTTGAGCAATCATCAGGCTTTTAATTCTGCAGCCAAAAGCCTTTGCAACTGTGAGACACAGTGGGCAGAGCCACTCAAATCACTGCTGCAATGCTCCTTCCCCCAGCTAGGAATAAAGAACACATCAAATCACTCTGTGATGTGCCACACACACATTTCATTGAGGGAAAAGGGCTGGATTGGTGTTTTCACTCTGGAAGTGTTTGCAGTGATATCGTTTGAGCATCTTGGGCTTGTGTATTGACCATGGGATGATCTTCTCTGTGCAAGACTTGGACAGATATGGAGAGAAATGTTGGAATGCTGAAAGCCAAGGATGCAAGTTTCTTCCCAGGAAGACTTGCAGTGTTGTGAGAGGAAAGCAGAGACACAAATCTGTTTTTCTTTCCAGTCACGTGCTTGAGGTTTTTTAAATTTAAAATGTTAATTTATTAAGACCCTCTACTGAAATATTTACATAATATATATTGCATGATCTGAAGAGATTTTTGATGCCTAAAATTCCACTCAGAGGAATGAGTTAATGTCTTTTAATAGAAGATTCGTGTGAAAAACTGAAGCGTGTGAGGATACGTAACGTATTCAACTTTTTAAGTAATTTATTAAGAAAAGAGTTTTGATCTTCTGAACAGGTGTTTGAATATTGAGGGAAAAAAATGCTCAGAGCTTTTATGGGAGCTACATGCACACTCAGGATGTCAACAGTGGCATTATTCACATGTGGTTTTGAACAATGTGGCTTCTACCTTGTCTCTAAATAATGCTCTTAGTGCCTGAAAAATGTCGGAGTCTGGAATTGATAACAATATTGTTCACGCAGCTACTGCCGTGGTTGGTGTGAATATATATAAATGTATGCCCCTGGACTCCAGCATGAAAACTGGGAGCTAGAATTTCCATCTCATTTTGGTTTTCACTTTTAAGGTTTTCTACAATTGCATGTGGAAATTTGGTTATTAAACATCACCAATCAGGCAATTTATAGTTCTACCAAACCAAACAATTCTCTCTATAAAAAAAAAAAAAAGTGCTCATTTTAAACATGCCTCGTTCCTGCATGGAAAGTGTCAGCTCCAGGGATGCCTCAAGCTTGTAGGGCTTCCTGAACAGCTTCAAATCCATGTGTGTGCACTTTTGTAGGAACTCCAGAGCTGTGTTTGCATTCCTGAGCTGCAGGGATTGCCATTCCCCTCCTGCCACTGGCAAAAGCTAGGATTGCTCTGCGATGGTTGACCTAAAACTGCTGCGTTCTCCTACAAAACTGCTGCATCCCTCCCTGCTGGAATGTAGGTCTGCCCTATCTTCAGAGCCTCGTTAGCACTAATTAACTACTTCCAGCGTATTAACAGCCTTGGCTCTATGCATCAATACTAGATGGACGCTAATCTAACGAGCTGCTCCGTGTTAATTACCCCCTCATTGAGCCAACCAGTTTGGGAAGAGTGGGAGATCCATTTCTCTCCGTGGTCTGCGGGCTCCTTCCCTCTCGGCCTCTCTGCCGCGGTGACCTTGAGGAGCTGCTGAGCTCGGATTCCTGGTCCTTCCACAGCACAGCCCATTTCCCTGGCTACTGCTCTGACAAAGGGCTCCAGGTTATCACACTCGGACTCCTCTACCTGATCTGGCCTTTGCTGCTATTTGGGGCCCATGACCACTATTTCTGTGCGGTGGTGCATGTTCCCAAAATAAATGTCCTTAAATTAGCAGGTACGGTTACAGGGAGCAGTCTGGCTGTAGCAGTAGAGAGCTTAATTTAGGCCAGTTTGGAATTTTTTTTTTTTTTTGAAAATGTGCTCTTTTGAGGTTAATAATTATCTAATTACTTAGTTAATAATAGATGCCTCTTAACATATTAATGGGATATCATATATTTTTCAAAAGCACTGGATCCTTTAGTGGATGCAAGCCTTGGTCCAGCAACATTGTAGCAATAAATCAACATCTGTTCAAGGTCTGCTGGTTGTATCACAGAGAAGCCAACCACAGATTTACTCTGTTTCAGCTCTGCTTCCACATTCAGGGTCTATTTGAGGGGTTTGTGTCCTGGTGACTCTGACAACTCTGCTGAGTTGCTGCTGTGCAAATGGAAGTGAGTGGCCTACATTTCCCTGGTGATCAGTGAGACAGCCTGACCCACTTGAAACGTGTTAGCCAGCCCTGCTTCCAGACAGCTGGGAGCACTTGTCCACCACTGGACCTGGGTTGATGCCATGCCTCAAGCTGAAAATGCAGAATTTCTGGCCGTTTTGGAGGATTTGATACAGATAATTTAAGTTGTGCTTGGCGCTTGTTTTCTTCCCCTTGTGCCTTAATGTGTCATGGTTCAGTGTAATGGGTCAGTCTGTGTTTCATTAAATATTAACAGGGAAAATGATTTGTGCTCGTTTAGAGGGTAATACAGCTGTGCTAATGGATGGAAAATTGCCTGGAAGGCTGCTGGTAAAGGTGTAGTGGCAACTGGTGCTGAACCCTTGTTCTGAACTGCCCTACCAGGGGGATGGGAAACGTGAAGAGGTAAAAAATCTACAGGAAAACAAGAAGAAAGAATGATCTGACTGGCCTTTTCTGCTCTGCACTGTAGGAATGAGCCCTCTGAAACATGGTTTCCATCCAGAGCCCAGCCAAAGCCACCTCAGAGCACTGTCCCTCAGCAAAACCTCGTGTTGCTGTGACATGTGTGAGCCCGGCCCACTTTCCCTTGTGGGAAGCATTGTGGTCTCCCTGTCTGGCAAAGGCACTCGAGCAGCTCAAGAGAAGCTTGTGTTTGTGCCCCGTGGGCTCTCTTGGCCGTGTCCCACAAGTGCTCCCTGACAATATTATAACAATCTATTTTTCAGAGCTTCCAAAGGTCTCCTGGAGCTGTTCCAGGGACAGACCTCCTTTAGGCATTGGTGCAATGCCAGGGAGCCTGGTGATGAACCCGTCCCAGGGAAGGTGGGACAATGTGCATCCGCTGTGATTAATGGCATCCAGGAAGGTGGAGGAGAACGTTTATCCCAGAGTTTCCGACTGTCTGGGCAGGAGGAAGATTTGTTGTCAGATGCTTTAGATTGGCTGACAATTAATATTAACGAGCTCTTTTATGCTCCTGGGACATGCTCCCTTTTGTATTTGTGTGTGCTGTAGCACCCAGGCTTCCTGTGGGCTTGATAAACAATAACCTAATCATAAATCACATGATGTGGATTTCTGAAGAGGGTGTTTATGCTGTGACTTCACTGAATCCCACTGTCTCTGCCTGCGAAAAAGCTGGAATGAGTAAGATAAGAACAAGGCTGATGCAGAAAGGTCTGTTTTGATACATGCACTTAACTCTTGCCAGGCCTTGGCTCTCAGGAGCTTGTACATGTGATTATGCATTCCTTATAAATCAGTAACTTAGCATAAGTAGGCTGTAATATATATAAACAGACTTTGATAGGCTTCAAGGAATCCAAAATACAGGATTTGACTGTGAAAAATATTTTGAGAAATGCAGGGCCTGCTTGTTTCCCCTTCTGTTTATGTAAAAAAAACCATAATACTGGAGAGAATCCTGCGTGGCTCTGATGAGCAGGCTGGTTGGGGATGCAGTCATAAATCTCCTGGCCTACAAAAGCAGCGGTTCAGCATCGTCTCCATGGCAACCCACGGAGCAAGAAATGAAATCTGATATGAAGAGTCTCACCGAGGAGAGCCGCATGCGAGTCACACAAGGAGCAGAGAAAATAAGATGCATTTTCTTTTACTTGTTGCTTCGTTCTGAGGATTCCTGCCATGAATAAAAGGGGCTGACAAACCAACCATTATTCCATGGCCTTCAACTACTCGGAGCCAGGCCAGGGGCCAGCGGAGCGGCCGAGAAACAAGCGCGGGCTCTGCCAGCACTTGAGCTCATAAATGAACTCAGCTCACAGCTGCATCTCTGAGCTGCTTATGTTCCCCTGCTTAATGTCAACCTTGTTTCCCCTTCCAGCGACATGGAACTTTTGTGTGTGCACAGATAAAACCAACGAGTGGTCGATAGCTCTGAAGGGGACAGAAATGTTCCCGAGCTCTGGAGGGTCATGTTCACCAGAATGGCCAGAAACAGAGAAAGGAAACTCAGTGAAAAGCTGAATGACCTCACCCACTTTCTTCCTGCAGAATTCCTAGGAGACACTAGGCTCTGAAAATCACTTATCAAAACCAGACGTCAGAGAAGTAGCCAAGGCATAGCCCAGAATTCCTGCGGGAGGACACAGAAGTTCAGGCATGTCCCAGACAGCTGAGGTGGATGTTGGCTGCCCTGCTGGGGAGGAGCCCTTCATGTCCTGCAGTGAAACACCTTCCACCAGTACAGGAGGGGGGGTTTTACCTTCTGCACAGGAAAACATGGAGACACTGATCCCACCAGCAGCAAGTGACGAAAAAACCGAGCCTGGAGTCTCTCTTTGTGCTTATTCCAATGTGTCAGTGACGCCAACCACGAGCTGACACCGGGGAGTTGTTGGAGGCAGCACAATCCTCCTTTGACGTGCCAGCAGCTGCACCATGCTTTGATGTCTTCACAAACCTCTGTGTTTATCAGAACCTTCTCTAATGGTGACACTTCACTGCCTCCCTGGTGCCATCAGCTCCTTGATTCCTTCCCTGCACCCCGTGAGACGATTTTGAAGTTCGTCAACGTTTTCAGAGCTGCTGCTCAGAATGGAAGCCACTGTGATTCATGAAAAGGTGCTTCATTTTCTGAACTAGTCGTACTTTTCCTCTCGTGTTTTTGCTGGTTGCTAGGTGTTCAGGGGGTTTTATTTACCACATCCCTTCGGGTGCTGCGGTGTGAACAGTAATTCCCTATGCCGGGTGGTGTCAGCTCGTGATAAATGGGAGCCATTGTTGCTTCCGTAGGAAACAATGACAGCCAAGAGGGACAATTTGCTGCAGTCCACAGGAATGCAAAAATAATATGTCACTTCTCTCCACAGCTAATGAAGACAAACCCTTGGAACAAGCCCTTTTGGGGGAGAAGAGAATGGGTTTTGCCTAAGATTTAAGTCTACTTTTTTTTTTCTCATATTGGGATACATTAAGCAAGAAAACAGTGAATTTACTCAGGGTTACCCCCCCAGACTAAGAGAAAACAATTGTTCAAGAGGCTGAAGGACAAGTTGTATTAATATATCTCCAGTATATTTCCCTGTACTATTCACTGGTCTTCCCAATAGGTTTTCTCCTGTATTCTTGTTTTTTAGCTCAAAACCCTCCCCCCTATACAACATGCTGTGATAATTTTTCATTTCTTCTTGCACACTTTCTCTGGGTAGGTTTTTAAACATGAAGTGGCAGCAGCTCAGCGTTATATTTAATCAGATGTTTATGTAACACACACAGATCCCCAAACTGCATTAATTTACTGTGAAGTTTTGCAAAGTCCGGTTTTAGACAAGATGCCTCAAAAGAGCAAAATGCTTAAGTTAAAATCTATGGGAGACCAAGTTCACGTGATGGAGAGGGTGTTGCCATCACATCTGGTGCCTTTTCAGTCTCATGAGTGCCTGGAGCATCCTCACCAGCCAGCTCTGAGGCGCCACTCCAGGATTCCCTGTACTTGGAGCTCTTTGAGGACTTCTGTCTGTCAGATCTTTCTGTTTTCATTGAGCATCAGTAGAATCAATTCATTAGTTACTGTACGTAGTGAGAAATCAGTGCCATTTAATATGAGCGTGTTACAAAATACATTTCTGTATCCTGAAGAGTTTTAGGAAATAAGTGCAATATAGAAGAGATGGGTCTTGTTTTACATCTCTCTTTTTAATCAGAGATTTTGTGACCCCCCAAGACTAAAAATCATGTGGTGAAATCTTTGAAATGTGCCGACATTTTAGGACTTTTGATAGCGTATACTAAACTGAGAAGTTCCCAATATGTGCAGTTGAGTTTTCAGAGTGTTCACTGACTTTTTGTGACATTTGGATGCATTGTTATGTGCTTGGGCACAAGGAGTTTCCTCAGAAGCTGAGCTACGCAGCGTGTCTGGCTCATTCATCTGCCAGCTAAAAAGTCCTGTGGGGCAGCAACAGGAGGATGAGAGCACTGGTTACATTGTCTGTTTCAAAACTCCCAGGCTTCAGGGTTCCAACATCCTTGCTCCAGCTAGGAAGCCTTGTCCTGGTTTAGGTGATGGGAAACAGCAGAATCACAGAATGGTTTGGGTTTGGGTTGGAAGGACCAATCCCTTGCCATGGGCATCTTCCCCCACCCCAGGCTGCTCCAAACCCCATCCGACCTGGCCTTGCACACTTCCAGGGATGGGGCAGCCACAGCTTTTCTGGGCAACCTCACCACCCTCACAGGGAAGGATCTGGCACTGAACTCAGTTTACTGCTTCTTCAGCTGATCATAAAATGGCAAAACTTGTGGCTGAGGCTTCTGGCAGCCCCTGGCTACATTGTTTGCTCTGTAACATACTCATCTTTCCCAGGCAGCTCTTGTTAACGGCGTGTCCGTGTTTTCTGAATGTAAATATGAGGGGAGCTTCAGGGAACATAGATTTCTTTCTTTGTCTCTCCTTGAAGAGGTGATTCAGGATGGTGGGCAGGGATCAGTTGGACAGACACGTGTGTGTGTTGTCCAGAGCTCAGTCACTAGGAATTCCTTTGGGAACTGTGCTGCTCAGTGTCTGGGTCGTGTGTCTGTCGCTCTGTGATGTGAGTTACTAATCTTTTTGCACACCCCAGGCAGGAAGAATTGTGTGAAAAGAAACCTGGGAGAAGATTCCACAGTGTTCAGGAAAACCCAGTCTAGACAAGCTGAAGGTGGTTCATTATTCAAGGCTGCTGCATTTCTGCTGTGGAATGAAGACAGCGAGTGATTAGCCTTGTTATTATCTCCGTAGCACTGATTTTACAGAACTTGTGAGATTTAATCTATCTGAGTGAGCAGGTGGATTTTTGGAACCCCTCACAATTAATCAGCAGCTGTAATTGCAATGCACAGCCTGAAACGTTGTGTTGCTCTCAGCTGACTGAGACACGAGGACGTGTCTGCTTCCAGTTCAGAGGCAAGTTCATGAATTCCATCATTCCATAATGCAGGAGTTCAGCCAGAATAGCTGCAATATGGGATATTATGGCTTATCACCAGCTTCCAGAGCCAGTCCCAGGCTGGACATGGTGTCCTGCCCATGCTTTGAGTCACCAAAGTGCAGTGCTGAGGTTACAACTGCAAGGTGTGGGGGCCGTTCCTTGTATCCCAGGGAGGAATTTCACCTCCCCTCTCTCAGAGCTGCTGGTGAAGGGCAGTGAAGCAGCCTGAGATGGCCTCGCTGGAGCATCACACCGTGCTGTCATTTTCCATGGCAACTGGAGCAGGGATAGCCTCACATTGCCGTGGCATGTGCCATTATCCGTGTGCATCCCGGAGGCTGATGCTCGGCACCTTCAGTAACGCAGCAGCCACTGCGGCGAACAGAACACGCTTCAAAATCAGAATCACTTGTAAGGTCCTAGGAAGTCTTTTCCCGTCAATCTTTAGTTCTAGGGTGGGGCTGGAGTGAATGAAAATGCTGCCAGCAGCAGTTGGATCCGGCCGGGTGGCGGCACTTTGTGTTCCAATTGTCTCCGAGGGCCGTGGCTTTCAGCGAGCCCCAAGTTAATGAAACTGCAGCGTCAGTGGCTCCAGCCTAACAAAAGGAGTGGAGCCCCATCTGAACACACATTTCCCCTCTGCAGTAAGTAATGGGGGCAGGACAAAAGTGCAGTCTTTGGAAAAGGCTCCAGCCCAGCCGTTGCGTTTCTTTGGCACAGATCAGCAGGGATTAAGCTGTGACCCATGGAAGTTCCTACTAGAAGTCCTCTGTGAATACAACTGCTGTCACTGCACATGGCAGGGGAAGTGGTTTGTGCAACCACAGAGTGTCTGTGAAACACTGTGGTCAGACCAGGGCTGAAAGTGAGGAATATCTGATATGAAGTGAGTAAACCCCAACCACAATGGCCAAAAGGTTTGAAATTTGCTCTAGGAAATCATCCTGTAGAGTAAGAGCTGGTGTCCTGATCACTATCCTGACCAAGATTTTATTAAATTTAACAGTAACTAAACAGAGATTTACTGGGAGCTGTACAGGTGGTCTAGAACCCCATTCATAGCACAGGTCAATGCAATTGTGCCTGTAGTCTTCTCTCTGCCTCCAATCTCCCCTCAGCTCTCCCCAAAAAGAACATTTTTCAGTGTGAAACCTATTTGCCAATATTTGAGAGAAGACGTGAGAGCAGTGGGATCATTAAAAAGCCCTAATCTGAGTTTGTAGATGCCAAGAAGCAGTTAAGGAGGTGTGTGGGGAAGCTGAGCATTGCACATGGGTTTAGCACTGATGTCCCGGTCTCTTTCCCTGCTCCCTCCTGCCTGGAAACAGCTCTGGACAGTGGAATGTCTCTGAAGGTGGGATGTGGAACATAAGCACTGGGCTCAGCTGCTCCTGAGCTATTCTAGTGAGAGGACAATACAGAGAAAACACTAAATCATTTATTCACTGCAAATGTCAATTAAACATTAATCAAATGCCAAGGTAGGATGTGGGCAATCCGAGCAGTGTTTATTCTGCTGCTGAGTATCCAAATCAATTTAAAAAGGAATCTTCTCCCACACTGTTTTATTGGAAACTTATGGACTTGTTCGTTTTCAAACCTAAGAGTCAGAGTAATCCCAGCCATGTAAAATTACAGAAAAAATATCTGTGTTTAAATAATTAATAGTGAATGATTTTCTAATGCTTTTTGTATACTTGGGGTGCTTTGCTGAGCTGTTTTCATGGAGCAATTGCTACTCCTGTCCCTGAAATGGATCAGTACACCGTGAATTTACATGGTTTTAAAGTAACCTTTCATATCAGCACTGCAAAGGCAACACATCTTAGCAGTGTCACCATGACCTGTGTCTCCAGGCAGAGAGACTTCAAGCTTTGGTTCTCCTTGTCAGAAGTAGAGAAAGGGATTTGCTAGAAGAGAATGAAGAGCTTTAGGATTCAGGTGGGACTGGGGAGATCTCTGATCTCTGGCTCTCAGCTCCCAGCCACGGGGTGACAGTGAGCCAGACAATTTGTAGGAGCATCAGCCCTTCCTCTGTTAGGATGTGCTTTCCTCCTTTGTAGGAATCCTCGAAGCTTCTCAGGCATTTAAGGCAGCACGTTAACTGTGGCGATATTATGGCCAGCCACAATATTTAATGAGGTGTCCTGGGAGCCTGCCGATGTGGTAAAATGTCATGCAGAGCCCAGATCCAATCTCAGGGACAGTCTCTGAAGATGGGAACGCTGAGACGCTGCCTCCCGATCTCCTAGGTGACAGGAGCTTGTGTCACTAATTGGTCCCCGAGCCTGCGGCACCGGGGTGACGCGATGGGGCTGAAAGGCAGCAATTACAGCTGAAGGGGTTTGGTAAAGAATTCGGTGAGAACGAGTGTTGGGCGTGTACACAGGGGATTTAACCTGAGTTTGTTCACACAGACCTGTTGTCTAGCGAGTTACTCGGAAGAGGAGCCTCAGGCTGCAGGATTAATGTAGAACCGTACTGAGTAAATGGTGTCTTTTCTGTGACCAAATCACAGCTACAAAACAAATCTTCTGGGGAAGCCAAAACTGTTTGGTTTGTGTACAGCTCACTCACACATGCCTCCACCTTTACACGATGTAGAATTCATCCTTTTGAGGAGGTATTTACCATCTATCCCACGAATTGCTCTGCTGCTGTCTTGGTAGCAAGTTAAAATTGTGAGTCAGCTAATTGAGCTTGAAAAACAGTTTAATCCTATTACAGCACATAAGACACTGTCTTTTTTTTGTTTTTCTTTCAATAATAATGCTGGTTCATGCACTACTCCCAGATATTAAGAAACACGTTGTAAGAAGTCTGGCTCCTCAAAATAAGGTGTGGACCTGCAACAGGTAAATGAGCATTACATTCTGCAGTCCTTGTCACTGGGACTCCCAGTTCATTTCACCTGTGCCTTGGCTCATCACCATTTTCACAGACCATCATGCAGATATAAATTCATGCTAAAATATTTGGGTGTGTATTTTCCCTCATACACTTAACCTGTAGCAAACACCTGGATTAGAAGCAGCAGGTTCCAAACCTGTGCATTGTCTTCTCCATGTGAGACAGTGTGTTCAGAAAGAGAGTAGCAGCCCTCATTTGGTTAATGAGGCAGAACTATTATTATAGTAATATTAGTAGTAGTAGTATTACTATATTAGCATAATAATAGTAGTAGTAATAATAATGAAGCAGCTGGCCTTTCATGAAATGTCTGGGCATGGAGAAATTTTGGAGTGAGAAGCCCTCTCTGCCTTTAGGGCTGTGGCACAGGACTCTGCTGTGACTGACCTCACAGCCCTGCTTGTTGGCTCTGGAGGAACAAGTTTGGGAGCTCATTATTCCATAGCAAAACTCTCCTTAGTACCAGTGACTGTGCTCTGCTTGCAGAGGTTGGCTGCTCTCCAGTGCTGCTGCTCTCCTGTTCTGGGTGACCTTCAAAGGAGCAGCAGTCCAAGTTGGATTGTTCTGGGACAAAGGCTTGTTCCCATGGCCTGGGACTCAGTGTCCAAGGGACACTCAGCCACTCACTTCCTCCACCTTCCCAAGGGCTTTATAATCATAACCCAGCAGCAGGGACAATCTGTGTCAGGACAGCCAAATCTGCTGCTCTAACCACCACCACCACACTCTGTAGTCCTGTGCTGAAGCAGGGACATGCAGGTAATGGATATTTTATTCCATTTATTGCTCCATGTGTGCATATGGAGCAATATATTTCCCTATGTATGTGTCAGAGCTTGAAAGGGGGATCCATTTTTAATGAGCTGTACCATGCATAGCTAATGCAGAAGCTTAATTTTAGACACAGATTTTGGTTTTATCCATTAGGGAACATTGTAAACCCCTGTAGTGAGTTAGGATGGCACGAGGAGGGTGCTGTTCAGTGGTGCCTTGGAACACCAGGTGAGAGGCACAGGTGAAGGTGCTCCTGCAGGTGCCTCAGTCCTGGATGGATATTGCCAAGCAGAGCTGCTGCATACATAATGTACCAGCCTGTTCCAGCCAACCCATTCCAGAGCCTCCTAAAGGCTCAGTTCCCTGCAGGCAAAGACTAAAAATAAGTCATTTGAGAGGTGTACTAGCTCAGCTAATTAGCCGAGGAGCAGAGTACAGACTGTTGCACTGATAACAGTGTCTGGCTGCCCACAAGGATCGGGAAGATCCTGCCCAGAGGTGAACTCCACAGTGCAGCTGCTGTGCTGAAATGAGAAGCTCTCCAGCTCAGGATCCAACTTCTTTGGCCAAATCCTCAGTCCTTTATGTGCTGTTGGTACAAAGCTTGCACGAAGCTGGCCTGGAGTCCGTGCAACTCCTTCCACAAGGAGTGTTTCCATTTCACTGTAGATCCATGATCCAAGTCCTGACCTGCCTGTGTCATCATCTGAGTGTGTCATGATCCCATTGCTGTCAGTGCACCCCACAATGTTCTGGGCTGCAAACAGAAGAGGTCAAACTCTCAGTCAGACCAGGCACAGAGGCACAAATGCAAGAAGAGGAATTTTTCTCAGCTTAATTTCTATTGCATCCCACTTCTTTACCTGCTCTGCTCACTTCAAAGTGACAGTTCTCCTTCCATACTTTGGACTGTAAATTTGGGGTGTAACATAAACTTCTCTTTCTCTTAGTTCTGTTTTCGTTTTAATCTTTTTATTATTATTTTTCAGCGGTCAAGGAGAATTGTCAAGTACTTCATTTATGCTGATTGGAAGTGGCAGAGCAGTACCACCGAGGCCTTTGTGCCCCAGGAAATCACTGAGGTCCTTTATGGCTGCTGAGCATATCCATCTAGAAGCACCTTTTTGCAATGTTCTCCCTCCCCTGCCAGTTGTTTATTCATGCATCAACAATGAGGAGCAATTGAAGGTGAGCTTACTCTTGCACTTGTAGTATATTAAAATTAAATAGCTGTGCTTCCAAGAATTGCACTCTCCTTCCCCAAACACAAAAAGAAAAGCCAGATCTGAGCAAAGTGCACCAGGAGATAGGATATGAACCTCGTTCAGCTCTCATAATTAAATACAGAGATCCACAAGATCAAAGGGCACCTGGGTAAATTAAAGGAAAAGCCTTTATGGAATGGATCCATCTCTGGAGCAGCTTCTTATGAGTTAGAATGATGTGAAGCCTTATCACTCAAGGCAAAGGTGAATATGGCTGGGATTTAACTGTTTGGGCAGAGTACACTTCTGGTTTGAATTCAACATAAAAGCTGAACCAGACTGACATCAGTGAAATGGGGAGGTAGCTGTCCTGGACCTGAAAGGAAGTAACTGTCAGAGTCAGTGAGAGTGTTTTTGTTCACAGCCGTGACCCTGGGGCAGAATCGTGTCCCCACGATGTGTGTCTGAGCCAGGCAGGAGAACCTCTGGGTGCTCCTGGCACAGTGCAGCAGGGAGGCAGGCTGGGGAGGTGAACGCTGGGGGGGCAGGGGCAGGCACAGCCAGTGGTGAATCGGGAATTCTGGGCAGCAGTGGAGCCAATCTAAGCGGGAGAGACACGTGCAGGGGAGGACAGCACATTCCTGGGACAGAGACACCGAGAAAACCCAAACCTGGAACAGGTAGGAGTGACTCACATGGAATTCGCTGGGAGTGAAGCTGCTCGGACTCAGGCAGAGCCGCTCCAATTAAGCACGAGCATTTTCCAGCGCACCAGTGAGAGCATCTCTCCTTGCCCGAGGAGTGCTTTTCATCGCAGGAAGGCTCTTGTTCCCACAATGCCACCCGAGTTCGAGGCACTCCAGCATCCACGAGGGTAAGGCAGGGCTCTTGAGCATCAGGAGAGCAGGATCTGAGGCCAATGAGCAGAGGTTAGAGGAACAGCACATACTTCACTTTGTTATTGTAAATTATCCCACATCCTTCCTACCACACCAGTTGGAGCCATCCCATTACATCTGCAGGGTAAACACATGTCCATAAGAATGGAGTGCTGCTGCCCTGCTTTGTTAAGCCCTGCACTGGTTCAGAAGCCACTGGGGGTAAGTAATAGCTCCTGGAGCCAGGCAAGATGATTGTATCCTCATTTCCATTTCAATGTGTGCATTGCTCTTCCAGTTCACAGCTCTTTCATGGCCGTGTTGATGATATCTGGGGACAGGGAACAAAGCAGGGATCCGAAGGCATCAGTCTGTGTGCTGAACTCTTTCTGCAGCAATTAAAAAATCACATCACTTTGAATTACATGAGACCCTTGAAAACCTTCCCTTCAGAGCTGTGAAACTTCAGAGGAGCTCAGTGCTGCCAGCCTTGCTGCCTTGGCCTGCTCTCCAGTTTCCATGAATACTTTACTCCTTGGAGTAAAATGTGTGTGGGCAGTGTCTCAGTGGTCCAGCCTCTGGTGCCACCCCAAAGGAGCATCTGACTTGACCAGAGTGTGAATAGCCTGGTAGATTTGTGCCGAATCTCAGTCTTAATAATATCAGAATGTAGATATAAATATATAGAATATCAGTTAATAATGAGCAGAGATTCCCATGCAAAGGAGTGGGAATGCTAAGACTGGCAAAACGTTATGGAATTGAGATGATGGATTGATCACTAGGGCTTGCTGCTAGTTTAAAGTGAATTATTTTCAACACTTGGCTAGGCCTTTGCTAGGCTCAAAGGAGCTCTCTGTCCATCCCAGCATCCATAACCCTCAAAGCCTGTGGACCAGTGGTGCTGTCTCTGATGAGTGAGGGCTCCCTTCATCCCTGGAAGTGTTGCCATGTGCTGCATCCCCGTGCTGCCAGGGGACTCCCTTTGGAACATGGAGCAGAAATCTTGCAGCTGCTTAACACGCAGATTTCTCTGTGATGACAGGACATCTTACTGCAATTAGTTTGAGGGACTAAGAGGGACTTGGAAGGCTCCAAACAGTCAGGAAAAAGACAGAGAAAATAGGGTGTGGAGACCTCTTAACCATTTCCTCAGCGTTTGGTGCATGACTGTGACTGATTTATTATGCCTGAACTGAAGTGGAAGATGGAGAATCTCTGAGCTTTGCATGCCAGGTCAGAGTCACAGATACACCCAGATCCACGGAGGACATGCACATTGTGTGAGCTCACACATTGTTCTAACATTAATTTGGGATCACAAGGCCTGTTTTCAATTGCCAGACCATTCTTCCCCCAGCTTTGCTGTTCCTTAGCATAGCCAGAGTTGTTTCTTGCTCATGGGGGTTAAATATCATTTACACTTCTATCTTTCTCCTTTGTAAGAATAACTCAGTCTGCTCCCTTAGACAATTCCTGGGTATTAATTGCAGGTTTATTAGCTTGCTCAGAAATGTTCCTTGTTTACAGGTGAGCTGTGATCTCAGGAGAAGATAAATAAATGTTCCCATCCTAGGAAACATCAGTGATGGACTTTTAGGCTTAACAATCCATTTGTATTTGTTCTCCAGAAGAGGAAATGCTGGAAATTTGGTTTTGGTTAAGGAAAATCCTTTCTTGCATCACTGAAGGTGGGCAGAAGAGCAGGTTGGTGTGAGAGTCACAGGGCCTGGGTCTGAGCAGTGAAAATGTACCCAAAAGAGCTTGGCATGGCTGAGTGTTTTCGAAACAGAGCTGCAGGAGAGGGGAGCATCTGGTGGAATTAATTGCCTATAATTTTCTGGAGGTCGTAGCTGAATGGGAATGGCTGCAGCAGAGCAGAGATCAGAAGGGTGGGGACAGGTTTTGTTTTTTCAACAAAAGCTGTATCTGATAGAGCATCTCAAAAGGAGAAGCTGCATGCAGAGACTGTCTTAACACACTGACGTGTCCCAAAAGCTTCAGCTGCTGAGAAAACATATTATAGAAAATTCAGGTGCCTGTGCCAACAAATGGCACAGACACATTGGCTGAGAATTCCAAGTCCCCTTTTCCAGTAGCTTGTGAATGTCAGATTTGGACTTTTCAGACCAAAGTATCCCACCCTCAGTGTCAGGCTCAGGCTGAACTTGCTTTTGCTGTGGATTTTTAACTTTTAACAAAAGCATTTCAGCTCTTCCTCATAACCAAGTGTGCCCCACATATATGATTTGGTTTTTCATAGATTAGTTAAATTTCTTAGAGTCCTCTTTTGAAAGGTGGTTACCACAGGTGTGTGATTTGCCTCAGGTGTGAAAAAACCCAAACTGTGGCCTCATATAACCTCAGTAACATCACCTTCTAACAGGAAGAGCCTTGTTGGACTTTGTCAGGGAAGAGTCTGTGTGGTGAAACAGGTCTTGGGTGAGTCTCTGAGTGAAACTGGGCTGGACACTGGGCAAGGAATGGCCTGGTGTGAGGTGACATAGCTGGGAAGCCAAACTGAAGCCATAGGGGCATTTCCAAGGGGCTGCTGTTCCAGAGGCTGCTGAAGGATGTTCCTGAAGGACAGCCAGCAAGACAAGGCAGCCTCACTCTGGCAGAGGAGGGAGGAGACAGCACTTTCAGGGATGCATCAGTGCAAGGGTGAGGTCTGGTGGAGTAGATTTTAGTAGATCAGCATGAATGAAACAGGTTTCATGGAGCCTGAGTCTGACTAGATAAACAGAAGTAAAGATTGGAAGCCAAATAATGAGGATTGACAGGGAGGGCTAGGAAGCAGCAGGGTATTAGTCATGAGCACCAGGAAAAACAAAACCAGCCCAAAAACCAGCACAGAGATGAGAAATCAGAGTTAAGAGCAGAAAGCCAGGCATCAAGTAACATGTAGGAAAATGAGGAGAAAACAGAGTGTCTACTCGTTGCTGTTAGGGATCATTTTTCCTGGAGACAAAAAAAAGGCTGGGGCCCAGTGGGAAAAATAGTGTGTAATAGTTCATAACACAGAGAGGGCTGAATTAAAATTGCACAAGCAAGTCTTCGTCTGCGGAGGTGGGAGAGCACTGGAAAGTTGCATTAGTCAGAGGAGTGGTTTGGTATTTTTTATTTGTTCTGAGGGGTTTTTTGTTTTCAACAGGGAGGGCAAGTAATCACTGCAAAAATGTAATAGGCTGTATAATGAATGAATAATTAATTCTCTTCCCCTTGGAACCTCCAAATCTCTGAGGAGCACAAAGCTAACCAAGATGTAATCCAGTTTGCCCAGGATTTGTAGCTGGGGAAGGAAATGATGATGGGGGATGTTGTGGCCTATGGAAGAGGGACATCCAGGCACTTATTCCTAATTGTGAAGTCTCTGTTCCTTCAGTCCTGACATTTCTACATTTGCTTTGCTTGACCACCACTTCCATGCTGTTCCTTGGAGAGTCAGCTTTCCATGAGCAAGGGGAGCTGCAGGAAGGAGGAGAAAGGCTTTCCCTGACTTGGCAGCAACCAAATCAGTTCCATTGGCTCCTCTCTGCTGAACAAGCCTGGCCTGGCAGCATGAGCATCCTTGGAAAAGCTAGAGGAGGAATCATCTTTGGAGACCCCAAAATTTCTCCTGGAGTTCTGAGGTTGTCAGGCACCAGATGATTCTAGAAAGTGCTTTTGATTCTCTGCCTGCTTGCTCCCATTTCCAGCCTTCCCTGTGGGAATTGGCTGCTGAGAGGAAGCTGATCCTGATCTTCAGGCCTCTGCTTGTCCCTGGGGACAAGGGATTTGTCCTGCAGCCTGGACATAGGCAGCAATGATGTAACACAGGAAGAGAGGCAGGGGGAAGGGAAGGAAATCTCATTTTTTCCTCCAAACAGGACAATTATACTGATGCCTTGAAGTACGCCAGAATCAATGTAATAATTTGGGAAACTGCTGGAAAATCTGTTGTGGAGGTGGTGCTGTCCTGGGGGCTCTAAGCAGTGGCCGAGATGAAACAAGGATCTTTTCTGGAGCTTCACTATAAACCCCAGAGCCTGCTGGCCTTTTGGAAAAGGGTGGGAAGTCCCAGGCTGTGTCCTGGGTGGAGACCTGTTGGCTCTGAGGAGTGGGAAGGAGGCCAGTGGGCCGGGGCCAGCCCCGTGGCCTCTGCTATCTCCTGGCAAGGAGGGCTCTGCTCCTCCCAGCCCTGCAGCTGAACACGCTGCTCCCTGAGTGTTTGCCTGCAGAATCCACTCAGATCTCGCCTGCATTTTGAGAGATCCCTACTGAACTTGTAGGAAAAGATGTCCTGATTTCTGCCAAGGCTGGGGGGGATATTCTGCAGGGCCCTGCTTGGCCATGGCTGAGCCCCTCAGCTGACACAAAACCGCTCTGAAGTAACGCCAGTAAAAATTTGGGGGATGCCAATCCTGTATGAAAATCCCACTGTCCTACTTTAGGATGTGCCACCATTTGGGCTGGGTTTTAGGGCAAACTTTTAGAGTTGGAAAAGCTGAAGAGATGCATAGAGAAGGGAGGGAGCACTGCAGAGGCTGTGACTGAAGGCCTGTCAAAAGAAGGATCTCAAAGACAGGTCTGGGTCAGCCCTAGGAATAGCAGTCCTGGGATCCCTTCCACTCCCTTTTTCCTCCAGTTCAAGGCGCTGGAAAGGTTTTTGTCAGTGGCAGTTTTCTGAAGAAACACTCAGTGAAATGCAGCTGAGATAAGGCAGGCTGACACCTGGGAGCATCCTTCTCCCTTTCAGCACTCCTGGCTTCCAGATAATTCCATTATGTGCACACATGAAAAGGATCCTGTCCTGAGATGAGGTTACCAAGTCCAGCCAGGGCTCTGAATGAATATTTGCAGATCTTGGGAGTGTTCTTCCCATGACAGTGCATTCAAAGCTGACCCAGCACACAAATCTTTTTGCAGAGCACATAAAAACTGTCTTAAAATCACTTTTTCATGTGCACCACAATAATCTTACTCTTTTTAAATTTGGGCAAGGTGTTAATATTCTTGGCTGGCTGGAAACCTAACAAATACCTTTGACTTCTCCCTTGGCTGTGCTTCTTGCTGGATCTGCCAAGCATTCTTTAGATGTCAAGGTCTGGGATTTATATGCTGGAAAGTGCATGATATTTTTGAGGGCATGGAGTTAACCAATTTTGCACAGAATGTACTGGTTATGTAAAAGTCATATTTTAGAATGAAATCGATGCCTTATGGAAAATCCTAAGCATGGAAGCAAAGCGAAGCTCTGTGTTTATGCACAGTGCAGATCCAACCCCAGGCCTGGCTTTGCAGGATCCTCCACCCTCCTGTGTTGCTGTGCTTCAGCCATGACCTGAAGGGTTCATCCCAGAGGTGAAGAGCTCCATTTCCATGTCCCCTCTCCTAGCAAGAGCTTCCTCTTTGGCACTGTTGCTTTGTTTTCCACTTTGTGTGAAGATCTGAATTCCAAAAGCCTAAATAGCCAGATAACACCAAGCATTTTGCAACATAGACTAGTGGATTTCTCCATGGCTTCCCAAAGTGCTGTTGATTTGTGGAATTAGGGGAGAAGGTGAACATCCTCCTCTTGTCTTGCACCACCGCCTCATTGCACTTCCACCCCATCCCAAAACACATCCTCCTGTAGAGGAGGTAGATTAAAATCTCACGAGATTGAAGTAAAAAAGGAAAGTGGGTGAATTTTTATATTTGCCTTTCAGAGGTCTCAGATGAATTTTAAAGCATTTTTGAATGACTAAAAAGGGAAACAAACTGACTTTTTCCTTTTTGTCATTATGTGAACAACTAAAATGTATTAGTCATACCTTTATTTTCGTTTAATTAATGGAGAGATAATAAGCTATTTCCAAACAAAAGCCCTTGAATGGAAACTGAGATTATCCTTTGCTTTGCTGGGCTGTAGTAAAGATCTGATTGGGAGCTTTGATGAACTTTAGTGCAAAAATACATTGAGTGAATATGGCTTTACTGTGAAAAGCAGATATGGATTATTGCTAGGTACATTCCATACTCCCTTCTGAGGTGGATGTGGATCCACCCTGAACATGTCTTTGTTTATTTGTGAGATTGTTTCCTGCTTTTCCTTATCACAAAATCCAGCCGTGAGTTAAAGAGGCAGCGCTGACGTTTGGGTCTCTGGACTGAGGGATGCAAAGAGGTTTTTCCGTCCAGGGAAGGACTTGGGCAGCTTAGCCAGGGGTACAGAGGAGGCTTCTCCAGCTTCCTTCCTTCAGCTCTTAGTCTGACTCCTCTGAAACAGGGAGAATAAGAGCAATAACAAAGCTGGGTTATTTGCAGTGATTTTTAGCCTGGTTTCACATAGCATTACACATCTGCGTCTTCTTCTTTCCCAATATCTTTTGGAGCTGCTGGCTGAACTCAACACTTGAATTTTTAGCAATAATTAATATTTTACATGTTTCCTAAAAGGAAACTTGTTTTATACTTCTGTCTGGTCCTTTCCCTGTACTAAACTTCTTTTTTTTAATCAAGAGTAGCCCTCAATAGCAGGTGCAGCATTCCCAGTAACAACAGAAGTGATGCCATTCTTTTCTCCTGGAAAACAATGGGGAGTGGGATTAGGAGCTGACCCAGATTCTCCCCTTGTCATAATGTCAAAGTCAGTTATGAAGATATCTGAACGTGTAAAATTTTGAATTACTCTTCTAAAATCTATCAGGAAAACCCTGGTAAAATGCATTTCAGTGATCTTTATGCTAGTAGGGAGTTGGGCCTCCTGTGATAAAATATTTTAGTCTATCCTAGGACAGAAATTATTTATAGAAAAGCCTTCTGAGTAAAAACACAAAGCAAATTCCACACTTCTCAGTGGAATATGAAAAAACCTCGGCATGATTCTCTGCCCCCCGACCCAACACCCATCAGTCACAATAAATAGTGGCAATGTTGTGAAATAAATAAATGATGACAAATCCCTGTCCAGGGTGTTCTCCCCGCTCCAGGCGATGTGGGATGTCCTCAGCACGTTCCTCCTGTGCTCAGCTTTCCCCTCTGCCAGCACAGAGCTTTTGAGTGAAATGACACTGAAACCCTTCTCCCAAAGAGCTGGCAATACCTGGAGTGTGGATTTGGAGGGGCAGCGCCTGGTGGTGACCTGTGGAGCAATGTGGGCACGGCAGCTCTGGGAGCTCGGGCTCATGGAGTGACCCTTCCCTTGCACAGCTGCAGCCTTGGCACCCTCCAGGCTGCCCTCCCTGGGCACTCCCTGCTCCATGGGAACACTCTGCACAGGGCACTGTGCCCACATGGCTTCATCTGGAGCAAGGAATTTAGGAAAAATTGCCGTTCTTTTAAGCATGGGTCTGAATCTGGATCTCGTTTCCATCTTGGCCTCTTCAGGAACGACTGTTCCCAGGAGGGAAAGCTCCAGGTTGGTTCCCTGTGTCCAGCAGCTCAGGGTTCTAAGGCAGTGCTTATCAGCCACTGTGGAAGTGGCAAAACAGGAGAAAAATGGGTGACTTGAGACCAGAACTCCAAAGTGACACTTATCACCATTGGGTGTTTTTCAATCATTATTTTTCCCTCTGTATCTCTCATTCTAAAATGAAACAAAAATACCTAAAGGTCACAAAAAATAATGTGCGTTTTCATGCTATATTGCTTTTGCTTATTTTGGTTACATTTAACCCTTACTTCCCTTCCCTATTTTGACTTATAAACACAAAATTTTTATTCCAAGTGATAAGTGCACGCTGAATTCTTCCACCTTAATTGGAAAGATGTCGATGACTTTCCCTGTTTTCAACATGGATCTGATCCAAAGCTCAGGGAAGGAAACTTCCAGCAGGCGTTGGCCTGTGTGTCACAGACACTTGAATGACTTTCTGTGCAGGGTGGGAAAATAGAATTTTCCATTCTATTATTTTCCTTTTTAAAAGGACATGCAGTATGTACTGGGTTCTTTTTAAAATTATTTATACAACTGTATCCTGACAAGCTACAACTTCCTCCCAGGTAAACACAGCTCCAGTTTGTTTCTGTAGTGTGGAGCTGTGTTTATAAGGTTGGGGAAGGACCACAGCTACTGTAGGGTGTGCTGTCCCAAAAATCTCCCCCCTTTATTTTCTTTACAAACTTTGGGGACATTCTTCTTGTGTGGGTTTCACAAGTTCTGGTTCCTTGTGCCACAAAACCTGTTTTATGTAACCCACATTTGTTTTTATTCAACGTTGTGCATATGGATTTTGAGTAACTATGTACGTAAAACAGTGAGTTCCAGGCACTTGAGGGGAAAGTTGCATCACAAATCTTTACCATTCCACATGTATTTCATCTTGAAATTCCAGCATCTGACTCTCTTGTCATGTATTAAAGGCCTTTTTTCCATTCTAGGCCTCCATTGGCTAGACAAGATCAAAGCATTGAGTTGGAAATTGCTTTGTGGTACCTTGAAGAGGGATGCAGGGGAGAAAAAAAAAATTGTGGTCTGTCAGGTGCTTAAAAAAGTTCATCTCCTGGCTGAGAAAACCAGCGTGCTGTGCCCTGGGTTTGTGCCATTTTCCATGGGTAACACAGAGGCTCTAAAAGCACTGGAGGATTGGGAAAAGCAGCAAGGGCAGTCGGATTTTACAGGGCCTCTCCTCCCATCAGCTTCCCACTTTTCACACTTAACTAATAGCCATTTTTTTGGTTTTTTTTTCTTTTCTTTCCCAAATAACACTCCTTTACACAAGGCTGGATTGCCTGCAAATGCAGAAACCTCTGGATACCTTTTTTTTCATGAAATCCAAAGCCCAATTTTGGTGCCAAAGGATCCCATGTGGGTTTGGAACTGCTTCTTCCCCAGGACCAGAGCACGATATTTACCTGGTATTTTTCAGGCAAGAATGTGTGCTGGCTTCATTCCTATGGCTCACAGGGAAATATCAATTTGTTTGGCTCTGTAAAACTTATATTTTTCCTCCTGAAAATACTCTGGATGAAAAGTCATAACCTCTGAAGATGAGGTGACCACTGGGTTAACTGGAAACAAAGCTGCCTTCCAGGAGCCAGGGTTCCTGGAGAGGAAGGATGCAAGAAGCATCACCTGCTGTGTGAGTTTTGCTCTGTTTTTTCTCACTTTGTTTTTATTCCTAGAGGGACAGTGTGTTAAACAATAGTCTTCTAACTTGTGCTATGCTTTGACAGTTTTGGGAATAGCATACACACTGAAAGACAGGAATTTAGACATTGTGACCTCTGGCTGACTATAATAAAGATAAAAGTTGAGAGTTTTCCAAGGGAACTAGCCCACAATTAAGATTTAATTCTGCAATTCACCATTCCCCCCTCAGCCATCCTGCTTTGTGATGAAATTTCCAACAGATGGCTGGGATCCTCGAGGCTGGAGAAACTGTTATTATCTGAATATTAGCAGGCTTTTAAACCTTCCTCCTACCTTAGCTGCTGTGCTAATGAGGCTCCCATCTCCCCTCCAGGCTTTGCCTCAGGGCTTTCCTTTGCAAAAGAGACTTTTCAAGGAAGAAGTGAAAATGTTGAAGGAAATGTTGTAGGTACGGCCTTGGAAGAAGATTTCCCTTCATATTCTTTCTGCAAAGGGCTAAATAACGCTCTTGATTTTTTTTTCCCCCCTTGTGGAATAAAGATGTTTGGACCTTGAATTGAATTGTGTAGGAGTAAACTTCACAAAGCTTTAAAATAGAACCACAGCAAGAGGGGGAAAGCAGCATTCTGCAGAAACTTGCTGCTCTAGGACAAGGAGCAGGAGTGTATGGAATACCAGCTCCTCTGCCTTGGGTTTCAGGCAAGCCACTATTTATAGGGTGATCGCTGAAGCTGACTCCAGACTTCACTTATAAATAGCTGAGCCTACGTTTCCCTTCTCTGCCAGAATTTTCCCAACTGCAGTTTCATGCTTCCCTTGTCATGCTGAATGTTGCTGGTGGTTTGTGGACAACGTGGCTGGGCAGTGGGGGCTGATAAATTTGGATTCACCAATAGATTCCCCTCTCTTCCTCATTAGCAAATCCTGCATGGATCCAGTCCCACTTTGGGTGTGATGTGGGAATGTGGGTGCTGTTGCCTGGACACAGACAAGACTCTGATGACAGCTGAAGATGAAACCTGGGGCTTCAAACTCTGACTGCAGTTTGAAAGTCAGATTTTGTGAAAAGGTGTCTCACTGTGTGGGATTCTGAGGAAATGCTGCAGGCCATGCCTTAAGCCCTTAAAATCTGCTGTGCTTGGCTGCTTTGGACTTTTTAAAATTTGGCCAGATCCTTTGCAAGGCAGAATCATGACACTGGGGGCTCTTTGCCCACCAGAACATGACAGAGTGACACTCAGATTCCTCATTCCTGGGGTTCATGTGGAGAATCCCCACTAAAGCAGTGACTGTAACAGGCCAGGACATTTTTAGAATAAGCAGTCCTGCATGGAGGCAGTTGAGAGATCTCAGCTAAGTGAGGAAAGGAGAATCTTCTTAAAGCTTCCCACAGAATTTAAAGTTACCAGCTTTCACTTCCAGACCTGCACCTGAACAACAGCACTGGTGTGGAGCGTGCCCAGGATCCAACATGGAAGTTGTGAACATGGGAGAGAGCAGCTCAGCCTGGAGCTTTGAATGACAGAGCAGCCTCCTGGTAAATAATTCCTGTTAGTGTGCCTCTCTGGGGATCATTTCATCCACCTGTGTGGCAGCATTAAGGCAGGGAGAGCAGATGACTACACCTGGATGAGGCTCCACTGATGTCAGGCACGTCCCTGCACATGGTCCAGCTGCATGGAACTGCACGAGGAATCACAGCCTCAGCAGTTAAAGCCCAGCATTGCCAGAGCAAGGTAAAAGCATTTGAAAACTTGTTTATGCTAGTGGGTTCTTGGAGTATGTGCTGATGTCTTAACCTGACCTGAAAGCTTCAGTTTCTGTAGGAAAATAAGCAGGTTGTCAGGAAAACGAATAAAATCTGGGGGAGGGCTAAGAATTTAACTTTTTTTTCCTGTAGTAGTTAATGGACCAGCTGCACCTGACAACTTTGTTTTGTCAAACTACAAGGGCTGATGTGTATTTTTCATAGAATGGAATGTTTTGGGTTGGAAAGGACCTTAAAACCCATCCAGTTCCATCCTCTGCCATGGCAGGGACACCTTCAATTATCCCAGGTTGTTCCAAGCTCTGTCCAACCTGGCCTTGGACACTTCCAGGGATGGGGCAGCCACAGCTTCTCTGGGCAACCTCTGCCAGGGCCTCCCCACCATCACAGAATTTCTCCCTAATATCTAATCTAAAACTATTCTCTTTCATATTAAAGCCATTAAATTTCTAATTAGGTGCATTTCTGATGCATCTGGAGGAAATGGAGGAATAAAACGATGGTGAAACACAAGGAAAGAGAATAATGTTTGGCAACAAGAGGCAAAGCTTTTGCAGAGAATTGCGCAGGTTTTTGTGGGATGGATAAATGCTGAGGATTTTGGTCAGCTTTCCTCCCCATTTCTCTTTGGGTGAGGAAACCTTTGAGGCGTTGAGCCTCAAACTGCTGCACCACGAAAGGGGCTTCGAAGGGCCAAAAAACTTCCTTTGCCTTTGTAGCCATCCTCTGTGATTGCATTCCTTCCGTGTGGAGCCTGCAGGACACGAGCAGGTCCCAAGACATTCATTTCATTTTTTAATGCACTGCCTTGAACACAATGGGAAGGTCTGCAGGGGATGTTGTGGTAGGCTGGCCCCGAGCCCCTGCCAGCTCTCACTAATGCTTCCTGTCCTTCCACAGGGATTCCTGCCAGGACTCCTCCCGGCCCTGGAGATTGCCGTGGTGCTGGCAGGGAGAGCAGGAAAGCCATCTTGTCTTCACACTGTCAGCATTTCCACTGCTGACTCCGGTGGCGTGGGAAGGAGACAGCAGCTGGCTGAGGCCAAGGCCAGGCTTTTGTAAGTGCCCTGTGCTTGAGTCATTTTCCAGGGTTGGGGATGTTGGGCACATGGAGAAAGGCCTGGAGCTGATGGTGGAGAGAAAACAGCTGAGAATGGATGCTCTGGGGACAGGGTAGGCACAGAGAGTTGGGGAACACTTAGAAAAGTAAGACTTTCTGATGTGCAACTCTGAGAGCAGAGCTACAAATGGTCTGCATGTCCCTGCTCTTTGTTTCTCCCAGTAGAGCCCCTTCCTGTGTCACACACACCTTTCCCTGTGGATACTGCATGAGGATACCTGGATAAGTGTTTTATTCCCTGTTGTAGAATTTTGGGCAGGTCAGCCTCCTCAGAAAGGGCAAACTAAGGATTGAGGATCAGACACATTCATGTTTTCAGTGACTCTTTGGAAACAAAATATCCCAGCAAATCCATTCTGGGAAATGCATTGCTACAACGTGTTCCTGAAGGTAAGGGTGTAACCCTGAGCTGGGTGTAACCAAGGTGCTGAAGAGAAATAAAGTTCTGAGAGGAAATGTTTGTGAAGAGGAGCCATCCTGCCCATCCTGCTTCCAGACACTCTACACGCAGTGAGGGAGCTGAGTTTTTCCTCTGGGCAGATTCTTGCCCATCTTTGATTTTCCTCGCAAGAGCTTGGCCAAGTCTGCCACAAGACAAAGCTGCAGTCTGGATTTGTGCCTTGGAGCCCCGCTGTGTGTCTGCCACCAGGAGTTACAGGTGGAGGAAAGGTGTGTCTGGTGAGGGGAATGGGATCTCAGTCATGCTGGGAACCTGTGGAACTGGAAGTGTCTGATAACAGGAGGTTTTCCCAGTCTAATGGAACAGCGAGGCAGTTTTTTATTACAGTGTGAATTTCTTGGTGTGCATTTTTATTGTGCTCCTGGAATTTGACACCGTCCTTCAGTAGATTTTTTTTGAGTTTTAGCCTTAACAATTGTGGCTCTTAATATCTCATCTAGATGTGCTGCTTTTGTATTTATTTGGAAGTGCCCTTTTACAAATTTAAACATGGGCCTTGGGGACAGCCTTGGCAGCGCTGGGTTAATGGTTAGAATCAAGGATCTTAGAGGATTTTTCCAACCTAAACCATTCTATGATTCCAGTTTTGCTTCACTTTGTTTTGAATGATGCATTAGGTTTTTCAAACTAGGATTTATTTTTAAATTATATGATTACCTGTATACCCCTGTGCACTTTTCCCCTTGGTGTCAGTATGCACGTGGATCTGTTTCTGTGGAATGAGCATCAAACAATAGTACTGAGTGTGGTGCCTTGGTAGAATTTCAAAAGGAAAAAAATCCCAAGATTAAATGTTACTTCAGCTGTGAAGAAATCTAGGTTTGCCTGGGCAAAATGAGGGAGGGAGGGAGGGAAACAGCCTTGGGCTTCAGAGCCAAACTAACTACAACGTAGCAGGGCTGAAGGGAGTGACTTTGCCCGACATTGTTGCTGCCCTTTCCATTTCATTTAACAACAGTTTCTGTCATGACCATTCATTCCA
This sequence comes from Sturnus vulgaris, assembly GCF_052056855.1. NCBI lineage: Eukaryota > Metazoa > Chordata > Aves > Passeriformes > Sturnidae > Sturnus > Sturnus vulgaris. Next base: position 6,208,356 of record NC_142245.1, on the reverse strand, counting down.
GGCCTTTCAGTTTGATTAAAGGAGTGGGAATGTGGACATCAGTGGGAACAACCTGTTTGACTGACTGGCTTTACTCACTGATATTAGGAAGTGCTGCTAGTTTACCTTGTTAGTATTCCCTGCTGAATCTTCACCAGGCTGTAGGCTTTGGCTTTCTAACTCTGCAAATGAAAGCTTCATGCTGAAAGTACAAAAAAATTGGTGCAGTACTTTTTAAAATTGAGTGAGCATCCTCTCTGTCAAACTTGGAAATGCTGCTGTGAACTATCAGCAGCAAAACACTTGTACCTGCCCTGCTCTTTACCAAATGCCAGCTCTTTAAAGAGGAGAAAATGTCTGTCAGTAACTGGGGTAACTGGTTGGAGCCCACAGTGCCCCCTGCTATTCTGGTCTTGCTTCTCCAGGCATTCATTCCTACCCAGTTATTTCCATGGGAATCCATGGCCCACCCATCTTTGAGCTATGGGGGCTAAGGAATCCTAAAATACTCTGAGTGCTCTTGCTCACTCCCAGACATTGCAGACTTTCGTCCCTTCCAACTTCCTTGATGGATATTAATAATTGAGCGAAGGGTGATTTTTTTAAAGGATATTTCTTAACATCTTAGCTTTTGAATATATTTTTAAAAATTTGTATCTATATACAGACATTCTTACTGCATCCCATATGAACCAGCACAAGTGACAAACATGAAAGTATGTTCCTAGATCTTATCAAAAATCTTGTAGGCTTCATGGTGACAGAAGAGACTTTCTGAACGCCAGAGGAGCTTTTCCCAAGTTTAAGGTCCCTTTGGGACCTCGCTGGAAACTGGGAGGAGGATGCACTGCAGGGGCTGTAAGGAGGTGGCTCTGGCAGGGCAGTCTTGGAAACCAAAGGAGAACAAAATATCCAAAAGAGCCAGGCTGATAATTTTGACAGGCTGGAAATGAAGCAATATTCCAGAGATTATGCCAGGAAGTGGATATTGGAAATTTTGGCAAAGCAGCTGAGTGTGAAGGGGCAGGAGGCAGATAAGAGGGAGTTTAAGATAGGCGGAGGAGAGGAGCTCCAGACAGCAGTTAAATAGCAGTGAGTGTGGGGATGGAGAGCAGGAGAAAAGGGAGTGATAACCAAGGAGCCAAATGAATCTAAGAGTGGTTTGCTGATTTTTTTTTTTTTAATAAAAGACATGGAGAGCACTGGTCCACAGCTGTATTGCAAGCGATAGGTGAGGGAAAGTGGGCTGGAGGGAAGGGAGTGGAGGCATGGGGAGGCAGGCAGGGAGGCCAGGATTAGCAAAGGGAGCCCGAAGCAGCAGTGTCTGCCTCTGACCTTGGCTGTGGAAGAGGGGAAAGGAGGAAAGGCACACTGGCTATGGGACAGCAGCTTTCTCTGGAAAGACAGGCAAAATCCTGCCCGGGAAAGGAGGAAAAGGGAAAGTGTGGCACAAGGGCAGCTGGACTCGGGTTCCGGGGGGTTGGCTTGCACTGGCAAAGGGAGGCTGTTTACGTGGGAAGGTGGCAGGACTGAAGCAGCAGGAGAGGATGACTGCAGTGGAGGAAGTCAAACCCGGGATGGGGTTTCCACTAGGAATGACAGAGCAGCGGGAGGGAGAGCAGCACTAGAGGAAATGGATGCTGGGGGCGAGCCAACATTGTCTTTGCGATAGGAGAGGGTGTCAGAGGAGGAGGAGCGAGGAGGCTGGAGAGACCCAATAACCAAATAAATGTAAGAGAAGGGAAGGGGAGCCGGGAGCGGCTGGATAACACCCACGGGAGGCTGCGAGCGAGGGCCGGCGGAGGGGGAAGACCTGGCGTGAGCACAGGGCAGGCCCGAGCAGCAGCAGCAGCAGGAGCAGGAGCAGGAGCAGGAGCAGCAGGTGAGGATGCGGTGCGGGCTGCGGACCGTGCCGTGCCGAGCCGAACCGAGCCCCCCGCGCCGCAGGGCGGCCGCAGGGCAGGGGCGCGGGGCGGGGGCTCCTCCCGCGCTGTCCCCGCCCCGCCCCGCTCCTCTCCGCGCCGGGCGGGGCACACGGAGCTCACGCAGCGGGGCTGCGGGTACCGCCGCTGCCTCCGCACAGCGCGGAGCCGCCGCCCGGGCAGCGCCGAGGTAGGGCCGGGAGCGGGGATCGGGGAACCGGGATCAGGGATGGGGGCGGCCCCTCCTCCCCGCTGCGTGTGCGCAGCGCGGGCGGCTCCCGCAGCCTCTCCGCAGCCTCGATCGGCGCGGAGCGGGCTCGGCGCTGTCAGAGCCGCCCCGCCCCGCCCTGCCCTACCCTACCCTGCCCTGCGGCGGCCCCGGCCCGTCCCCGGGGGCCGCGGCCACCGCCCCTTTCCCTCCCTCCCTCTCTCCCTCCCTCCCCGCCCGCGGTGCCGCCTCCGCCGCGCAGCCGCACGCCCCGCGCGGTGCGGTGCGGAGAGCCCGGCTCGACTGCTGCTCCTGCGGTATTCCTTGCTAGACGGATGTAATTCCTCCTTTATTTTTCTTGGTCGGGGCGGGGCGCGGGAGGCGGTGCGGGGGTCGCGGCGCCGCTGTCAGCCGGGCCCGCTGCGGGGCTTTGTGTGCGGGAGCGCCGCGCTGAGCCGAGCCGAGCCGAGCACGGGTGCGGGGCTGCGGTCCGGGCGCGGCCATCGCCCGCCGCCGCGGTGCCCGCAGTGAGCGGCACGATGCGTGGGCTTGCTTCGCTTGTCTCGGGGCTGGCTCTGGCTGTTAGGTGGGTACAGGCCTGATTTAACAAAAAAAAAAATATGGCAGACTTGTGCTAGGGACCGTGAGACTGCAGCAGCTCTGAAAAACCCTTGTTCATGGCACCAGGGCTGACGTTTCATTCAGTAGCTGATGTTTTTCCTTTTGGAGTGATGATACAGAGCTAGAGTGAGCGTTGAATTTGTGATGTTGATGTCTTAATCGTGAATGAAATTGCTTTCTTGTTTGAAGGTGAGTAGTGATCTGTGTTTCTATGTTGTACTCCGCATTGTCCGAAGGTATAAATGCTAAATGTTCAAGATCAGGGTTGCGGGGAGAGGGAATAAACACGGACTGTCAAGATCCGGAGCGTTCGGCTCATCCTTCGACCTTTATTGACAGCATACCAGCATTATGAAACCTGCTTATTGAACAGTTCGGGAAAAGGGCTGGAATTCCCGCAGCCCGGCATCGTGCTGACAGGCATCTTGGGGAACAATGCTCCCCGGAGCCGGGCTCACAGAGGCAGGGCAGGGAGAGGAATTTATTCCAAGAGATAGCAGCCCTGTGGAAATGTCAGGGGAGGCTGTGACTCCTCAGGCCATTGCAGGGAAACTCCGCTGGAGGAAGGACTTACATATGCTCAGAAGGCTCTGGAGAGAGAGTCAGGAGTGAAAATTGAATGGGATAAAGGTCTGGGAAGGTGGGTGATGGCAGCGGGATGTGGTTTTTTAAAGAATTGTTCTTATCCTTTAATGTTTGGGGTTTTTTTTTTCTCCGTGTTCTTGGGGAGAACAGAAATGGCTGTAGTGATGGCTCCATGACTTAGCAGTGGTTGTAGGGCTGTGAGGAGGGGCGAGGGGCTGGCTCATGTGTCACAACTAGTGCTGAAGAGGCGAGAAAATAGGGAATATTTTGTTACTTCATGCAGGAGCATAAGCGTGGAATTACGAATGTGGAATTTGGAGGTCAGGTTCTGGAACAGAACCCGCTTTGGGTTTTTCTGTAATGCAGGTTAAGTGCAGCAAATGACACTCACTAAAGCAGGATGCAGCATTTTGGGATAAAATAGGAGCTTGCAGCAGCCATGTGGCAAAAAAGCGTTAGAGATGCTGTTTCATCTCCGTGGTGGCACGGATCCTGCAGCTTTTGGAATTGCTGTGTGCTGCTGAGCCCTGCCTGCACACAGGAGTGGGGCAGAGAGGGGCAAAACCCTCTTGCTGCATATATGGAGACCTCATACTGCTGTGTGCTGCTCCAGGAGCCCCTGGGGAGCAGGAGTACAAACCATTTTTTACGAAAGATGTTTTCTTTTTCCTTCATCATCTATAAAATGGAATCAGCTAAAGCGCCTTTATTGGATGGGCCTGGATTGCTCGTTTGCATTACGTCACCTGACGAAGGATTTATTTTTCGTGTGGGTCAGTTACGGGATGTGATATTTGTAGTTGGATTGCCTGCAAAATAATTGTATTTCATTAGCAAGGAGAGCATGGACGTCTTTCATGGAACACAGAGGAGAAAGTCTGTTTATGGAGACGTTTAAGGGTCAGACTGCAAAAGTTATTTAGACTGTTAATTGCTATACGCACCTAAATTCCTTAGTCATCTGATCTGGGCACAAGTGAACAAGCAGTACAATGGTTTATCATTGCCCATTAGCCATGAGTCAGCTACTAAATCCTGCCCAGGATGGTGTCTGTGGCCACAGGCTTCCTGACTGCCCTTTCCCTAGGGTCTAGGAATACCTCTGGAAGTGCTGGAGCCTCAGGGGCCGGACAGGTGACCTGACCTCAGGGCAAGGAGCCACCAGCTCCCCTTGGATCTCTGTGGCTCAGCTGAGGTTGTGCTGTGTGAGGGGAGCAGTGCAGGCTCCTTCCTGTGGTGCCTGCAAGCTCCTGATGAGAGCAGGCCTGTGCTCCATGGTAGGATCCATAAGGGCTTTCCTGGCGTGGCAGCTCCTGCCGTGGGCTGCTCCCGTATGGAGCTGGGGAGTTTGCCAGCACGTTGGACCCTTACCTCTGCCGAGGCTCATGGCAGCTTTCCCGAGTGAAAGCAGCAGGAATCTGGCCTGGAGGTGTGACATGTGAAAATCCAGTTGCCTTCTCTTGCCTCAAACCATCTCTCGTGTTGGATTGTTCTCACCAGATACTGCTTGTGTGGAAAGGCAAGTGCTGGAGCTGCAGCTCCACACTGAGGGGAGTGGGATCCGTTGGGATCCGTGTCCTGCTTCCCCCACTGCTGGGTCCTTTTCCCCCCACCCACATGTGGTTTTCGTTTGTCAGCCTTTTATTATTACTCTTAAAATGATCTGTTGTGAATTTGTTTTTCTAATGAACATGAATACAATGTTGCAGCAGTTACAGCTGGACTTTTGGAGGCTTTTCCTCTAACGACAAAAGGGTTTCAGAAGAGATTACATGCTTTTTTTAAAAAAAAAGTGACATAAGAAAAATTCTTCTTATGTCCAGTAGACCCTAACTTATTCAACAGCTTCATCAGAGTGACACAGATCAATTCCATATATATTTAAGCTACATTTAAGCAGGTCACTTTTTTTCTATTTTGCCCGACTTTATTTCTTTTTCATGTATTGTTAATCCCAAACACATTTTTTTACTGTCCACTCCTCATTAAAAAGGGCCAGTTTTGCATGGAAAAAGCTTTGATGTGTATTGTTAGGTGAGGGTTGAGTTCATAACAGATTTTATGGCTGGGGGAGCTGTGTGTCTGGAACTGTTATTTCTGCTTGCAGTGAAATGTATGTGATTATCAAAAGGTATGTACCAATGTATAAAGGTTGCACTCAGGGCTTGTGTACATCTCCCTGTGCCCAAGGACAGATTAAGGTTGAGGATTATATTGAGCTATTGTTTTTCATCACTGTTAACATTTTTCTCATCATCTTCTCTGTGAGGTTTTTTTCTTGTTGAACGCTGATAATTTCAGGTTATTCTTAATTTGTCACGTCTTTTCACTTTTCTGCTATCCTCTTAATACATTATTTGATTGTTTAATATATTTACTCTCCTATTACACTGCACAAACTCGTATTTCTTTTTAAGCTGCGTGTGTTTTAGCCTAGCAGAAACCCCTTTGGTGTGTCACCACTGCCACCAGAGAAACACATTTACACCGCTGTGCAGCCACTTTTTATTGCACGATGTGCTGGGTGCTAGTACTTTAAAAAGAAATGGTGAGTTGGTTTGGTTTGTTCAGCAGCCCCCTCATGTCAAGAGGGCAGTGGGGACTGAACAGAAGAGGCACTGCATGAGAAGCCCTTGTGGCAGCAGATGCTGACCCACACCTGTTGGATACTGGGAATAGCCTCGCTGGTCATGCCCGTGCCCTTGGAACAGGAGAGGTGTGCCATTAACACTCTGTCCAGAGAGCTAAAAATACTCTGCCACCAAACTGTTCACAGGTAAATGTTCCAAATTTAGCTTTTTTTCTGTTTACTGGGATTCCAAACATAGGATGTTCCCTTTTTTGGGAGAAGTAACCAGACCTGCTGAGCAATTTGCCTGTGATCTGTGAAACATGTTCAGGAATGATGTTCCTGGATTTTATCTCGGCTTTTGTTCACGTGTCCAGAGCTGTGCACCAGAGAAACAATTTCTCCTCCTCTGTGAGAATAGGAAACACGGATGCAAATCGTCAGAGAAGCTGTGGGCTTGCCTTGAAAAACGAAGTGTCCAGGAATAGGGATTGACTGACAGCTCAGTTTGATTGCTGTGACCACTGGGCTTGGTTTCAGTAATCATGTCTCAGTCCAACGTGGAATGATCCCTGGAATGGGCAGCTGCTGCTCTGCGTGAGGTGTGGGGTCTGGGAAGAGATGGAGCTGCAGTCCCAGATTTAGGATGTGAGCAGAGAGGAAGAGATGCAGACCTGGAGCCACCCAGCCGTGCCCCAGTGCCCACGTGAGCGACTGGCATGGGGTTAATGGGTTTGAGGTAGCCAGCTTAATGAACAAAGCATTTATGCTTCATGTGTTCAGTCTCCCTGTGGGAAGTGCTGGAGTGGCTGTTGTGATCCTTGCTGCCCTCAGTCTGTGGGGACTCGGACACCTTTAGTTCTGGCTTTTGTTTTTTCAGCTTGCCTCGAGGTTTTGGAAAGCAGCATCACATTGAGGTCATGGCTGTGCTAAAACCTCCTGGCCAGGGCTGCAGTGGTGCCTGCAGAGATCAGGGAGGATCGTGCCCCACCCCAAAACTGTGCAGTTGGATTTTCCATTTTCCCCCTTCCTTGGAGGCGTCAGTGGCTGGGCCTGGGTGGGAGGTGCTCCGAGGTGACGCAGAGGTTCCTCTCTAAGCCTGGCCCTGACATTTTAAGGTTATACTGATTACCCACTTTATCCCAGGCAGACATTTTTCCCAAGCCAGACCTACAGGCATCATTGGGAAGTCTTTAGTTTTTGCTGTGGGATTCAGCCCCAGTAGTGTCCCAAGAACGTGGTCAAGGTCTTCTACAAGGAGCTGTGGGGATTTCCTGCCATCCAGCAGTAATCCAGATCTACAGCTTTTGGTTTTGTAAGTTCCTGCCTTTTGTTCTGAGTTAATCCTATTGCTCTATGGATTGATTTATTACAGAATGACATGGGGTACGTGCTTTTTGGTTCTTACATGATAAAAGGGAGCCTTGTGTTTGGAAGACCAAGGAAACTGTGCATGGTGAGCTCTGGCAGTGTGGGCAGAGTCTGGGGTACAATGGAGCTGATCACTCTGGGGTTGTGCATCAGGACCAAAAGCTGATTTTTCTCACTCATGAAATCAATTTTGCTTAGTGCCTAGACACCACAAATGCTCCAGCTAATTATAGCAAGTAGCTCCTCTGGTTTTTTTGGCTTGGAAAGGAAAAGGTGCTGCCTGCTATATGTAAACTAATTTAACTCAGATACATTTATTTGAACACCCACAGGTTTTGGGTTTGGGCATTCCAGGTGTTGGCTTTTGTCAGTAGCTGAACTAATAGTGAGATTTTTCTTGCCAAGGACTTTCACTGACTTTTCTCTTAGTAAACAAATATTTAATGAACATGTTTCAGGGTGATCTGCACCAGTCCCTGCAGATGGGATGGATGGCTCATGGCTCTGGGTGCCAGTGGCACACACATTTATAGCAACGCTGGAATGCAGCTTGGGGTTAATTTTTGCAAAGGGACTTTAGGCCTAGATCTGCCTTGTAGAAGTCTGGGTGTTTGATACAGGAGGATCATGCAGTAGATCACCCTTTGCCAGAGCCTGGGTCATGCAGTGAAGAAGTCGGGAGAGTTCTCCTTAAATTAACAGGAATTCTTTGTCGTGTAAGATCCATATGGGATAAAGATAACCTGGTTAGTTTAACAGTTGCTTCTTTTCCATATTGTAAAATATTGTGACCTTCTTTGGGGCATAATGCCATGAATAACCCTCTACAATTTCATCATAGTAAAAGATGAACAGATTAATTGCTGCCTTTTTGTTTTTAACCTTTTTTTAGAGTGATGTGTTCTTGTACTAATTTGGGAGGCTAGGTCCCGAGCCTGAAAGAAACCTGGTTGACTTTGGTGGGGCTACACTGATTATCACAAGTTGAAAAATCTGCCTTGCAGTTTTCAAGTTTTCATAATACAAACACTGGAGCCTGTTGTGTTTTATTCTGTTGGTGTTTTTGGCATCAGAGAAGCTTTTCCTGATTGTTTTCCTCATTTGAAGGCTGATTGTACTGAGTGACCTCTTGCTCCTAAAGGGTGGGTCAGTTTATGTGGGAAAGTCTTAGTCAACGTGTCTGGGAGATAAGTGGGACTGCATCCCAACGAGCCTTGTGCGTTAAATACTGGAATGTGCTGGGGACCTGCCAGGAGATTGGAAGCAGGACTCTGCGACAAGCCCAATGCAGTCACACTCTCCCTAAAATAGCACTGTGGATAACAGGAGATCTGCAAAGTTATCACTTACCTCATTTTCGCACAAATTCTTTCCTAAAAATGGATTATTGACTGAGGGTTCAGGCGGGTTTTTCTGGTAATATATTCCATTTACGTTTTGAGAGCAGTCATGTCCCTCTTTAAGTCTTTGGCTGCAGGTAAGAGGGAAAAAGCTGTGGTGAAACCACACAAGTCCCAGCACAGGAAAAGCCATTTCTATCATCCTCATCATCACCTGAATGAGAAATGAGATGGGTTTTACCTCAGTGTAGGTCAGTAGGAGCCTCTTCAAATTCGTTCTGAACAATCTGAAAGTATCAAGGCAGAGATGAATCAGTCCAGCAGCAGCCTCAGACGTGCCTGGGCTGGCTGTGGGTGACAGGCTTTTGGCACCAGCCCCTGGATGCAAACAGCCAGTGTTTGGATATTCAAATGAGCAGTGGCTTACCACTGCAGACCGTAGATGGTTTTGTTTAAGGGGAAAAAAAAAGCAAATTTGATTTTTCGGCCCCGTGTCAAATTTGTCGAGGGAAGACTCTGATTGTGCAGCTTTAGTGGTTAGCATAAGCCAGTTAAACTTGAAAGCTGGGGTGCCTGAATTAGTTTCTTAGGGAAAGAGGATGAGTTGGCTGCTAAATGGGATAGTGTGAGGAAAGTGCGGGGGTGGCCGGGTTGGGAGCAAGGTTGGGAGATCCTGAGTCAGCAGGTGGCTGTTCAGCCCCGGTGAGAGGCTGCCCCAGGAAAGCACAAATCCCAATAACCGTTCCCTGGATGTGTGTTTGCACTGCTGCAGGGACCTGAAAAAGGGAAAAGAAAAGTGGGATTGTCAGGGAATCATAGGATAGGGAACAGAAAGTCTGGAGCGCTGTAAGTCGTGACCTTTCGGTGCCTGCAGATTTGAGGGCGAGCTGCACTCTTGGAAAGACAAATGGATTAGAGGTCATTTGTGGAAAATATCCCTCAGCTTCTGGTGTGCACTGCCAGCCTGGTGTCGGTGATGTGACTCCCAGCAAGCCTGGACCAGGACTGACATCCCTGGCCCCGGGAATTAGATCCACAGGGCTTGTGCTTGGAGCAGGGCGGGGTCATATCCCCCGTGCTGCTGAGGCTCTCCGTGCAGAGGACACTCACTGGGCCACGCTGCCAGGCTCGCTGTTACCCTGCCACAATCCCTCGGGAAGGGAAGGCTGTGGCACTCGGGATGAAGTGGGGCACTGTGGCTGTGCCCTGGGCTTGGCTGGGGAGGAGGATTGGCACAGCGGCCCCACCCCTGTGCCCCCCGGGGGGATTCCCTGACCCCAGGTGCCCCATTGATCCAGCTTTGCAGCTGCCCGGGTGTGTAAAGGAGCTTTATTGTTGCTCCAAGGGGGGACGTGATGACATCAAACCCAGGTAAAAGGGAAAGAGAGGTAAAAAACTGCAATCCAATGGAGTTCACTGAGCTCTGCCTTCTCCTGTCTTGCTCACTTTCAGGTTTTGTGTCAGGAAGCATAAAAATTTCCAGAAATTGCAGTTTATGTAAGACATGTGAATAATGGCTAATAATAAGTGAAACTACCACGAGGAGCTGGAAGAGGGGGGGAAGAAGGTTATTTTTAGAGATCTATTCTCATTGTATGCTAGACAAACAAGAATAAGGTGACTTTGCATTAAATATATACCACAAAGAAGTAAAGACATTTTCCCCAGACAAGTCGTCATGGTACAGTAATGGTCTGTACTATCTGCCAGCTTAGCAATGAGACTCCAAACTGGTCCTTCACTGTTTAGTAAGGAAAAAAGGGACCTTCCATGCTCATTTTCATTGCAGTACTGTGATTCTTCTTGCTCTGTGAAGCTTGAGAATGAAGTATCTGAAGCCCCATTTGTGCCAAGTTACACAACTACATCCCAGCATGGGATGTTGTGTCCATTTGCATCGTCACAGTCTGAGACTTGAGGTTTTAAATCCTCTTCATAGGGAAATATGCACAAGAACATCTCAGAGTCACAAAATTAACTAGGTTGGAAAAGATCTTTGAGGTCACTGAGCCCAGCCTATATCTGAGATAATTTTGTATTGCTTAGTTATGTTTCAGAACCGTTATAGAAATGTAAAGATTGTAAAAAAAGTGACAAGACCCCCAAAATGTTGGAGTCAAGGACGGTGATCCCTCTCCGTGGGTAGGTGACAGGGAGCACACAGCTCTTATGTAGCTGTGTTTTTAGTCTGAGTAATCCTAATCAGGTAATAAATCCTGGGTGAGATTATGCTGCTGCAGCAAGTGCAGCAAAGATCAGCTGGATCTGGAGACTCCTGCTTGGGTATTCACTGAGGCAAACCAGAACTTTGGAGGCTTTGTGGAATCTTCCTCTGAAGGAGTGGGGAAGAAGCCCAGAGAAGACAAATGATGTGTGGGCTGCAGCAGGGCTGACAGGTGAGGAGCACATGGGCATTCCAGGGCGAGGCAGAGCACTCAGGGATGTTTCTACAGCTGCTGCTGACCAGCAGAAAATAACATGAACCACTTGGGGTTGCAGTGGCTCAGCAGAGCTGCTGCAGACTTCAGAGAGTCCCAAAGTTCCTGGGATTCCTGGCACGGGGCGATGAACCCCCACGTCACCTTTAGGGCACTTTTCCAAACAGAGCATCCCTGTTATCCCAGAGTGCCTCAAACAGGAGGACAGCTGTTTGCAGTTTTAACTTCTGCTTGTCATAAGCTGCAGCAGGAATCCAGGGAGCCATGGAAAAGCCTGAAATTAATTTTCAGCCAACTCGCTTAGATTGGTGCCTGTAGCAGACTTACCATTGCAATTGATGTGTATTTTGGGATAAATGCAGCCCCTGGCTGGTGTTTAGTAGCTTGGCCATCATATCTAAAGGAGAGCTAGGAGGGCATGCAGATACATAAAACAAGGAACAGAAATATCCCTGTATGAATTTTTAATGCTCTGCTTTGTGGATTGATCAAAACAGTGCAATTTGGTGGGGATGAGCATTGAGAAATGGTCACTGTGCAGCAGCACAGCTGCTCCATCAGAGGGGAATGAATTCCCAAATTGCATCCCAAGCATGTTATTAGAGGATTAAAGAGCTGGGCGACTCACCTTGGCTAACTGTCCTGAAACTGTGCTTGCACTCATCATACGTATAAATAGCTATTATGCAAATATTACCAGAGCAACAAAGCAAGTTTTGAATTTGCTTTGTGCCTTGGAAATGGCCAAGTCTCTTGTCTCAGTGTTCCAAATGATAATCTTGTTCTCCCCAAACACAAAGCACTGATATTACCTGTGTCATAATTGGAATATACCACTCAATTCATCTTTCTCTGAATTGGTCTCAGTGTACAGTAGCAGACTGGAATGTTTGGTACATAATTTCCTTCCTTGATTAAGTTAAAATTTAAGAAGATTTCCCATTTGGGCTGTCAACAGGAGCAATAAATCTTTGTTCATCTGCCCATTCTGGTTTTGACTGACATCACCTGCTGCCTGCTCTCTGCAGAGAGGAAACCACCTCAGTTTGTACCAGGAGAGGTTTAGGTTAGAAATGAGGGAAAACTCCATGGAGAGAGTTGTCCAGGCCTGGAGGGATTTAAAAGCTGTGTGGATGTGGGTCTTGGGAACATGGTCAGTGGTGGCCTTGTTGGCTTAGTGTTTGGGCCTCAGAGTGTGTCAGGAACCAGAGGCTGGCTGGATGCTGGCTGCTGTCTCTAAGAGCTCGTGGGTTTTGTGCTGATACTTGCCCCTGGAATATTGCACCTCAGGGATCTGTTCCCCAGGAATCACTTCTGCTGCTCCTCGGAGAAGTCTTGGATGTGACTTCCCATGGAGAGCTTCCTGTTCCCTGAGGTGGTGGTTTGGGAATCAGGGTGTTATGATGGGAGGCTCCAAATTAACTGCAGATAATAATAATAATAATAATAATAATAATAATAATAATAATAATAATAATAATAATAATAATAATAATAATAATAGTACTGTTAACAGCTTCTCTGTCAGTGGAATGACCAAGCCAGCCTTGCCTGGGGTTTGGGTTTTTCCTGCAGGGACTGATGAGGCAATTCCCAGAAGTGAGATGTGTGGGGAAATGATGTGCCCCTATGTTTGGTGACTGATACTTAGCATATTTTCCTAGATTTATTGCTAGAGAGCCCAGGTCTCCTCAGGGACAATGAGGAATTTTCCTGGCTCTGCTGGTATGGAGTTATTTTGCTCTATCTGTTCCTGATGTTGGCAGGTGGGAGCCATGGGATCCTCCATGGGGTCGGATGGGATGGACTGGAATGGGATTAGCTTTGTGTTTGGAAGTTTGGAAGTGCTGTTTAAAAGTTGCATGTTGTGGTGGGGGAATGCAAACAACCCAAATTCGTGGGCTTGTTCCCGAGCTGCTGGTTTTAGAAGGAAGGCCAGGGGCTGTCTTGTGGTGTCAACAACAAGGGGGAGGAGGCTTTGTAATTTGAGTGTTGCAGCAAACAGAAACCCAGCAAAGGCCAGAAGAAATACAGCTGAGGGAATTTTTATACAAGCCTATGGTTAATTTTAGCTGGGAGTTTGTGATGTAGGGTTGTTTTTTTTTGATGGCTTTTAATTTCAAGGGCTGCTGAGGGATGGGGAAAAAAAGGATGTTGTGTGTGTGTGTGTGCTGACCTCCCAGCCCTGGTTTTAGCTGTGACACCTGGCTGGGTTTAGCAGCTGGATGCTGGAAAGCTTTCATAATTACTAATTTTGTGCTTTGTGCATGGTGGTTTCTGTTGGAGACTATGGTAAGCCTCCCCAGCTCTGTTTCCATGCAGAATTCAAAATGGCATGGGCAGCACAAGAGCTGTGTCACAACCTCCTCTTTGGTCGCCTGTCCCTATTACAGTGCTGTGATTGTGAGGCACCCAGAAAGCCAGTGCTTTGCTAAAAATAGGCCATTCCTCTTGCAAATTCTATTACAATTCTGATATTCAAATATTAAACCTTCTCTGCAGTGTTAAAAATAGCTGTGAACAGAAAATCCTTTCCTTATTCTCAGCTGAATATTGAACGAGTCAAAGGCTCAGTCCCGAGCTTGGAGCTGTGTGGGAGTTGATTTGAGGCTTCTTCGCCCCTATTTCTTCACCCCTTATCTGCTGCTGTTGTTGATGAACAGAGGACAAGTGGGTGGGAGAGAGAAACGAGCAGGAAATGGATCAAAAGAAAGTGAGGAGTAGCCAAAAGAAATGGAGAAAATAAGAGTGGAAGCAAAGTGAGAAGAAAAATCAGGATTTAAGTAAAAAAACTGCATTGGGATTGTTTCATCAGAGCAAGGCTCCAATCCTGAAGCTGCCAGACAGGGATTTGGGGAGCAGCTGGCACAGGGTGTGAGGCAGACCTGCCTCTCTCTCAGGGCTGTGGGTACAGCCCTCCTTTCTGTGGCAGCAGCACTGCAAATTGCAGCAGGCCACTAATTGCCTTTGGGAGGCCACTTACAAGGGTGGGAGCATCCCGAGGGTTGAACTCAGTGGGAAGATCAAGGGCTTGGCAAGTTGGGGTGTGTGCTCCAAGTGCTGATATCCTCAGCCTACACCCTTCAGGAATGCACCAACTGAAAGGCAGGTGTTTATTTTTCTCCCCCTTCCAATGCTCTTATGCATTAACTAATGCAAAATTTAATAATAAAATACCATTTCAGCAAAATAATTTCCTTCCATTTGCCCTCAACAAAAGACGTATTGGAAAAGAGAATTTCCTCTAGGGTGAAATAAAGGACAAGCAAACAGAAATGACCACTGTAGATTTAATGGGGGGAAAAATGGATTTATCACATGGTTTGAAAGTCATCTTAATGATATTATGAGGCAAGGAAGGAACCAAACAATGCCCACCTTTTATGATGGAAATGAAGCCCAGGAAGGCTTTCAGCAAACACTGTTTAGCCAAAAATAAGGGTGAAGGAAAATCTAATTTGACCATATAATCCTGTTGGTCCAGGTGAGTGATGGCAGGACTGCTGTCTTTGCCTTAGAAGTTCCAAGGGAAAGGAGATCCTTTTTCCCATTCTGTAGGGAGGAAAAGGATAAATGAACCCAACATTTATCAACTTAAGTTGGGTTCAACCAGTTGTGTTCAGCTGGAAACCACTCTGATGATCATCCAGTCACAGCTGGAGTCTTCTTGGGAGAGAATCCTGGAGCAGGTGGATCCCACAGGGTGAAACCAGAATGCTTTTTGTCTCTGACAGTATTATCTGTAGCCTTGTCCTGGATTTCCCCCAGCAGGAATGCCATTTGGGCTGTGGGGACAGGAGGCTGGCAGGGAGGGAAGAGCTGGATAAATCTCCGTGTCGTCGCTGTGTCTGGAGTCACTTTGGGATGGCGGCTCCCCCTCGGTGCCCTGGCAGCTGTCTCTGGAGCTCTTACCTCCTTTAGGAGGTGCTCCAAGAAAGGGAAGGTCCCTGTGTGTGTTCTCCTACCTCTCCTGGCACCCTGTTCTGGTCACAAAGCCCAGATCTTGGAAACCCAAAAGGGCACAAATTTCACTCAGATTAAACACCCAGAAGAAAAGCCAAGCATGCTGTGGAGAGGGCAGGGCATGGCTGGTCACACACCAGCATTCACTTTGGTTTGCAGTGGCCTCTGGCTGCTGGTCGGGGTCTCTCAGTTGGCCACTGAGCTTTCCTTTGTCCAGATCACCTGTTGCTGTAAGTGGAGCCAGGATTCCTGGGCTTAGGTTTGTATCAGGTCCCTCGGGTGTGGTACTTGTGCCTGTTGTCACACAAATGGCAGCAGATCTGCACACAAATGAGTTTTAATTCCCCTTGCTTTAGCAATCCAGGGAGAATTGAACAGCTTCTCTTTGGAAGGCAGTGCTGACGTGGTGAAATGCCCATGTGTGCTGTGCAGGGAGCTGCCCTGCAGGCCACCAGTGTCCCCCTAATGTCTTTACCTGAGTCCTATTAACCACTTGACATACAGAGATGTTGACGCACTTCTCACACCGTGTCGGTGCTTGGGCGAGCAGTTAAGTGCATTATTTTAATTCACGAACATCCTGGGGGGATTAAATTCTGCACACTGGCATTGTTTCCTGGGCAGAGCACACTCACAGGAGATAACAGAGGTTACCAGGCCTCCCAAATAAGTTAATTTTGATTCTCCTGTTACATTTGAGTTATGGATGACGAAGGTGGGTGAGCAGTGTCAGCTCTGGATAATCCAGGTGTGCAGGTTGTGCATTTCCGTGGCTGTGATGGCACTTCCTGCTGGTGGCAGTGATCCTGATGCTTCCTGTCTGGCATCCCCACATCTTTTGTCTGCTTCAGTTTTATTCAGTTATTTTCATTTTCAAATCCTCATGAACCTGCCAGCCTGTGCCCGGGTTGCTGCAGCCATGTCTTGGGTTTTCTCAGATTACTTTTAGAGGATACAAAACTAAAAGTATCTGGAATATCTTAAGGGACCTTCAGTGCTCATTTTTCACTGACAAAATCCAGAGCAGCTTAGGAAAGGTGAGCAAAGTTGAAAGTTAAGTCAAGAAGAATGCTGAGCATTGCTCTGGAAGGGAAAGAAAGAGAAGTTGTTCAGACTTATGACTGGCTGTGCTCAGGAGGGCTGAACTGCAGATCCCTTGTCCTCAACTTGCTCATAAACCATCCTTGATTAAATTAGCAGCAGGTCCAAGTGGGAGGAAGGAGAGGGAGCTGTGCTAGTCTTGATGAAAGGAAATCTGCCCGAGGAGCAGGCGAATCCGAGCTGTAATTCCTGCAAAGCTTCAAACATGGCCTTAATTTTGCTGACTCAGAACCTCTTTTCTCCTAATCTTGGCATGGATACCTGCAGGCAAATTTGTCCATGTCTTAATTTGTCAGAGTAAAGCAGTGAGGGCTGAGGTAGGGACCAGAATTCTCAGGACACAGATTAGTAGGATGTGGTCTCAAGTGCCCTGTGATCTGGGAAAAAATCCCTACATGGGGAGAAATAAAGGCCAGACAAAGCCCTATAACAGAATTCCTATAACAGAATTCCTGCATAGCCCTGTGACCACCTGCTGCTCTTAGGGCTCCTCCCAGGATGTTCTGTGGTGTGTCCACTTTCCTGTTTCACTTGCACTGAATTAAATGTACTGATGGGTGTGATATTTTTTTTTTTTTTCTTGTTGAAATTTTTGTGGGTATTCCCTGGACTTGCAGAGCAGATGATGGCTCTGTGTTCCTTGCTCTGAACTTGTGAGCCTTCCCAAAAGCTCACAGAAGCTTGGGCAGGGTGAGGTATCCCGAAATCCCTGTGCTAGAGGCACAGCTGCTGTAGGCTGACTGTTTGGGATAATGAAAAGAGGGAGATCAGAGTTTTGCCTCAGGCTTGGAGCATTGGAGACCCAATTAATTTTGATGGGAGCTGTTGGTGTCCAACACCTGTGCAAATGAAGCTTCCAGCATTTTGCTGCAGGTAAGGAAGTGGCTCTGGGTTGGGATCTCGGTGCTGTTTTGTCTCAGGTGAGACCTACAACGTTACAGAAGTAGTTACATTGGGGGTAAAACGTTGTTTTTGATATTTTTTGCTGCTGAAAGGAGTGATGGCGAGGCTAAATTTAAACACCTCAGTAGAAGTGATTAATTAATGTCTTATTTGTACTCACTCAGAGTCACAAATCAGTAGGGAAAGGTTTATCATCAGACAGGTGAGGTGAAAATGTGAGTATCCATTTCCCCAAAGCCCCAGCCTGTCCCCTTGCTGGTTTATTTATTCCCCTGCACAACGAGTCTCCTGTCGGGCAGTTGAGGGTGGCTGTTCTATTTTAGCTGCTAATTTGTCTGTGCTTGGGTTACTCCTGACTGACACTTCCACACAGGAGCCCAGAGCCTCCCCCTGTGCCGGTGGGAGATGAGCTCATGGATGCCTGCTTTGGCCTGGGAAGAGGCTGTGAGCAAGGAGTCGTTTTTGTCCTGTGAAATGCCAGCCCTGGTGCCTGGCTGGGTCCCTCTCGCAGGGGAGGAGGGAGCTGGCAGCCCTTGCTCTGCACAGAATGTCTGAGGCTCTCCGGAATTTCCTGCTCTCCAGATCCCCCTCCTGCTGGAACCCACACCCTGCTTTGTTCTGGCTTTGGCCAGCTTGGAGAGGTGCCTTGCTGTGCGACAGCTCTCAGGACAGCAAACCCACCCGGTCTCAGCGCTCTCCACACTGGAATTCCAGTGCTGGATGGGGCTGGGGTGGTGTCAGTAGGTGCCAGAATGCTGATCCCGAGGGATAAGAAGCTCTAGGGAAAATGGCCTGGTTTAAATCACTGTTCAGTGTTGCTGTTCCTGCCATATGTGTGGGCTCCTGGCATTAACTCGGGCTTGAATTTTGAATTTCACCCCTCTGTATTCCCTGCAACAACATCTTTTAGTCTTGTGCTTCACCAGGATCCTGGGAGAATCCAATAGCAGCCACTGGGGAAGGGAGCAGAGGAATACAGGGGAAGGTGTCTTCCTTGTGATGTTTGAGATTTTCAGCAACCTTCAGGAATTCAGAGGATTCATTTTAAATCAGGATTTCTATTCATCTTTCAGCTACATTCACAGGTGGCTCAAAGCTTCTCTAATAGCATAGCTCTGGTAATTTTGCTGCTTGTACCCATTTTGTATCAAAATTCATCACAGGAGGCTCTGAAGAGTGTGCAGCAGAACTGAGCTGCAAAACAACCCCTCTGTTGTTGTACAGAACCTATGGTAACTTTGAACGGTATGAAGTTTTAATAGGCATTAAATCTTTGTAAAATACCCAGTACAACTCTTGTGTATCTGCAATTAATAAGTAATTCAGCCATGCCAAAGTCCAGCAAGCACAAATCCCCTTTATACCACACTGTACCATCTGTCTAATCTATCTGTGTCATATATGGCTTGTTTGGGTCTGTCCTTCCACAGGCTGTTCTGGGGAGATTAAATTAAAATTTCTGCTCAGGGGAATACTTTTCATTTTTCTAGCTCAGGTAACAAAAGTGTGTTTGGTGCTAGTTTTTGTCATGTATTTGGTAAACAAAGAGGGATTTTACAGCTCCAGCACCTCTCCAGCAATTCCTGGGGAGGAGCTGAGGGAAGGGATCGTCCTTCAGGCACTTGCAGGTGGGCAGGCACCAAAGTGCATCCTGTGGGTTCATCTGTTGCCCAGAGCTTGTTTTCTGTTTGTTCTCTGCTCCTCTGGGAAGGCTCTGTTTGCCTGGAACTTGCATTAGGGTGATGGAATGACAGAAAGGAATATTGAAAAGGACTTGGTTTCCTTTCTTCTCCATTATGTCTGTGTGAGTTGGAAGTGGTGGGGGAGTGCAAGGAACAGTGGGGCAAAAATAAACTCTGGGGTTTGCAGGTAACCATTTCCTTTGATATTTTCCCAAAGCTGGTGCAGAGCCCTGTGTCCCTGTGGATCACAGAGGTTGCTGTGCTGGGAGTTGCTGTTGGAGAGAAGGAAGCTCCTTTTGGAGCAGAGCTGGGGGCTCTGGACGTGGATGTAAGGCTCGGGTTGTGGTGACTTGGGGTTTACTCCCTCTTCTGCACAGGGGATACCTGGTTTTGGAAAATAGGGACATTTGCAGGGTCCAGAGATGCCAGAGGAGCTCCAGGGCAGGTGGGCCTGCAGGAGGGATGTTTGGGGGAGCAGGACTTGTGCATCCACGTGGATCTCAGGTTCTGATGGAAAAGGCTCAGCTCTGCTGCTCCTGCCCTGCCTGTGAGTGTGTGCACACCAGGCTCCCGTGGGTGCCAGCCCACTCCCACGGCTTGGGAATGGGAGATTTCTCTCTGGGACTGCTGTTAAAGCAGCACAGACACAGCCTGCATTCATCATCACCCTCTGGAGAGAACCAGAGGGTGGAGCTTTTCCTGAGATGCCTGTTTGGAACAAAAACAATCTAAAAATTCTGCGTTTTTACTTATTCAGTCACATTACCTCGCTCTGCTGCTCACCACCCCCCTTCAGCCTCACTCAGGTTTTTTTTTTTTGTCTCCATCCTTCACTTGCATGTGCTTTACAGCAGAGATCCCTGGTCTCCAGACAGCTGAGCCTGCTGTGCAGTGCCCTGTGAAGGGAAAGCAAACTCCAGCCATTCAGGAATTAAAATGGCTGAGTTGGAGTGTGGTGAGCTTTAAGATGGAGTCAACCAAGCAGATCTTTCTGTAAACTACAGAGACTGATTTTGCTGTCCCTGGTGAAGTTGTGAGGCTTCCCCTTGCGTGTTGTGTTGGCATTGATGGCATCACTAATAGAGATGTTTCATTTAAAATCCCACCTTCGGTGCTTCTGTTCAGCTGCAGGTGGTGCAGGAGTAGGAACCAACAGTGGGATCCTCTGGAATAGAAAGGGCAAAGCTGTGCTCCAAGGTCTGCTTTAACCTCTTGCTGCCAGCACCAGGCTTTTCATGGAGAGTATAATAATTGAAAAGCTGGCATAATGTAATCCTGAGGTTTATATTAAAGCCTCTTACGAGTGCATCACGTATTTCCAAACACTCCTATTAATATATTCTCTTTGAGAAATGCTCTGATCCAGGCCTTTTCTGGGTTTACCATTCCAAATAAGGATGCTTTAATTACTGGTGACCTGATTCGAGTATGGGCTGGACTGATTTCAGGTAAAATACTAATTGTAGCTCATTGGATTGGTTATGCTTTTGCTTTACTCCTGGAGTAGCCACCATCCTTGCTCAAACCTTTGTGTTGAGGTCCTGTCTTACCCCAATTCCCATCATAAAGGGATGCAGTGCTGACCTGATCCTCTCAGTTAAAACTCCCATTGTGCTTTTACATCTCATTCCTCACTTTCACTGGGGATTTGGAGTCTGGCGTGTGGGTGGAAGCCACGGACAGGATGGTGGTCAGGACTCCAGGAGACATCTGGTCCCATCCCAGGCCTGTGTGAGGTCTGGGAGCTGCAGTGGGGCTGCACTTTCCCCAAGGAACTGTTACGCTGCATTTTTGGTAAGGAGGGGAGCTGGGCTTCCTCCAGATCCATGGGAGCTACGAGGGGGAGATCAAAGCACAGCTGGTCAGGAGCAGGGGGAGCATCTGACCACAAATAATTGTTCCAGCTTGAAATGCCAAGTGACAGTGAATGGCACTTGAAACAAGTGGTGGGGTGGCCGTGCTCAAATCCCGTCCTGGTAGGGCTCAGAGAATTACAGAACTGGTCCCACTTCATTTAAAACCAATGCTGGTTTTGAAATCCTTGGAAAAAAACAGGTTTTCTGGTTGGCTTTAATTTTTCCTTTCCATGTTCTCATTCGGTGAGGCTTTGAAAGCTTGGAGGTTTTGGTTTTACCTTGAAAGTGAATCAAGGCTCAGGATTTCCCTTGGGGAGAGGAGCTTTTCCAGGCTGGAAAGGAGAACTTTCTGCTCCTGAGGTTTGTCCTCCCCCAAGATGGCTGTCAGGAGGGATGTGTGGGAGAAAGGAAAAGCAGGAAGATCTGGACAGCTGCCAAGCTTTTAAAAGGGCTGTGTAGTAAACAGTCATTAGGTGGAAAATGATCAGGATTAGCGCTTTCTAAATGGCTCCAGGGCTGGTCTGGGTTTTGTTGGGTTGGTTTTTTTTTTGTACTGTGAATCTGAAATTTGTGAGAATCTGAGCTTTTAAAAAGTAAAAGCTAAAGAAAACCACTTGTTTGCAAACATTCCTTCATAACTGTTTCACCCCTGTTGTACTTATTCTCCCTACTAGGCAATGTTTGAATTCTTATTGAATTAAAGAATCATTCAGGTACATGAAATAAGATAACATTGACACAAGGCCCAATCTGTTCAGGATCCAAGGCAAGTGATCATGGCAAGTGAAGGATATCTCTTTCTTCCTGTATGGGAATTACTTCATGTATTTCCATACCCCAAGATGATTCCAGTCTTCTGTAATTCGGGAAAAGGTGGAGGATTTCCATAGAAAGCCCTGAATGCAGGGAGTGTGACTCAGGAAACCAGAGAGAATGGGCAGTTGCTTTTTGTAGCAGATGTTGGCTTGGTGGCTGTGACAGAACATGATGTGAAATGGAGCTGTTCTCTACTTTATTTATCTACTTGTCCTTTCCTCACAGTGCTTTTTGCCATCTGAATTCCCTTGAGGAAGGGGAGGTGGGCACCCTCCACCCTTTGCTCTCTTCAATATCTCTTTACCCACATTCAGTGTAGAGGCTGCAGTCATCTTGTATGAACTCATGTAAGCAGGAATAGTAAAACATTTTAAAACTTTTTTTGAGCTAAAAGTACAATTGTGACTGATAAAGTCGATTTCAGAGCTGTGGGAAAAACGTTATCTCCATAGGTTTGTTTCCAACCCTCCAAATTTACCAGATAAACTGTTTTTTGCATGGGAACTGAGTGTCTAAATCTGTAAAGAGGTCCCGACCTTTATAGGATCTGTGCTGTGTAAGCCACGTTGTCGGGAAGATGAAATCATTTTTCAGGAAGAATTTATCAGCAGCTGTGACTTGTGGGAAAGGTGAAGGGCAAAGTCAGGTTATCCAGCCAAATTGAGGTGTGCCTTGGGCGAGGAGGGAGGGAGCCTGGGTGCTCCTTGATGGGTGTCAGAGCAGAAACTCAGTGGTCCCACATGCTGCTCTGCAGAGATACAACCTTTTTTGGTGATTTATCCTCCTTTGTAAATGCTTGGAAAAACAATTTCCGAGTGAAATGCACCTTGTTTTGCCATTTTGTGCTGGTGGAAAGAAATCATTCCTGATGTAATTTGAAATGGCAAAACCATTACAGGTCAGCTATGAAAAATGCCAGTGACTTCCTTGTGTTTTCACTTTCGTGGTGTTTGCTGTCAGCTGCAGAGCTTTGCACATTTCAAATATTTTGCAGAATTAATTTAATGGACCAAGGTTCAGAAATCTGGATGGGAACTGAGATAGTTTTGCAGGCAGCTTAAGCTGAGTTTGGGCTCTGTGCACTGGGCAAGCAGCAGTCCCCAGAAATGCTGAGCAGATGTTGTTTGCCATAAAATAGGAAAAAAGGTGAAGATTATCAGGTATTTTGAATACCGAGAGATTTAATCGTAGTTTCTAACTGCTGAGGACTTGGCATGATGTGTCAGGTTTATTTTCTGGGCCATGAAGTAAGAATGAAATTGTCTGATTGCGTTTGAAAGTTGCTGGGTAATGAAAACAACAGCCAAGATCATATTTAAATATGAAATGAATATCAAGTGGCATTTATGGAACTCTGAGGAGAGATTGTTACTGAGAGGAGACAAGTGGAGATCAAAAGTTATTGGTTTCTGAAGGAGGAATTCTGGAATTTTCTTCCAGGATAGCACACATAGTTATCTTATTAAAAACTCCAAAAGCCAAACAGGTGATAGAAACAATCTGTAAGATCCTGTCCAGTGGGGAGAGCTCCATAAATCTTCAACATCTGTACCCAATTACTGAGCTTCTCGGGGCTTTTTTTTTTTTTTTTTTTTTTTTTCCTGTAGTGCACATTTCTCACTATGAACTAATAGTACATAATAATAAAGTGCTGGCTGTGTGCCAGCACAAACAGGGCTTTGGCGAACTTTCCGAGTGTTTGTGGAAGTAGAAAAGCAGTGCAGCTGTTGGGCTGGGGCTGTGCCAGCTGAGGAGCCATTTCCCAGACACAACCCTCGGATGAGGATGGAACAAGGATCGGATATTTCACACATCCCTGCCTTGTGCAGGTCCTTCCTCGGTGCTGCTCGCTGGGCAGCTCTGGGGCTGTGCCCCTGCAGTGATCACACAGCTCCAGTGGTTTCCTCGTGCTTCCTCCTGCTGCAGGACTTGGGTTGGAGCCCTTGGTGTGACAGTGCTTGGTACAATTTCCCTGGGAAGTCAATGCAAAGGACCATGAGGATTTTGGATCCTTTGGACCCGTTCCCCTGCCCAGGTTCTGAGCAAGCCAGGCCATGTTTATGTGTGGCCAGAAGCTGCTTGGATCCAAGTGCCAATAACAATAGTTGGGTGCTTTGAAGGAGCCGGTGTCATTGGTGTGTTTATTTGCCCGTTTTACTTGGAGAATCCAGAACTGTGAGTAACACGTGGCACCTCATGCTCTGGGCTCCTCTCGTGGCCCCAGGGAATTGTCCTGGCCCTGGCCCCTGGAAAAGGCCTTGGGCTGGCTGTGTAGCCAGGGTCCAAGCTGGAGGGATCAGGGCTTTGTCTCCTGGCTGGACTCACAGGGAGTAACATCTTGGGGTTGGTGGACAAGACAACACTCCAAGGATTAGCAAACTGACATGGAAAACCTGGAAAGAGTCACCACTCTATCATATATAAAATGGTAAATATCTCTTATCTCACATGAATCAGCACACAAGGATGTGCACTCAAATATTTATTTAAAAAAAAAAAAAAAAAGGCTCCGCCATAGTGGAAACATCGAAGAACCAAAATACTGACCTGAGTTATTTAAGACATAGGGGTTTTTTTTTGGGCTTTTTCTTCCCATTTATCATCTTATTTCCCAGGGTTTTACATTCTGGGATATGGATGGAAGCCCATGTGCTTTCTCCTCCCAGGATGCAAATTGTTTGCTCACAAATGTTCTGAATAGCAAATTGACTTAATTTAGATGGCATTAAGGCTCTTTAACCCATCTCAAAGGGCAGGGATGCACTGAAGATCTACAGGCATGCATTTAAATGAAGGCAATAATTAGACAGATTTCTTTTCCTTGCCTGACTATTTTATCTATGCACCAGATGAAAGTTGGAGGGGAAAGGTTTCTGTTAGTCTTGTCGGGAGCTGGCCAAAAAAAAATGTGAAGAATGTAGAAAGGAATTAACAGCTGGTGTCCATTTAAAACTTCCATGTGGGCAAATGCAAGCAGCCTGCTGAGTTTTACCTGTTGTGTTCCTCTAGTCAGCGTCCACTAACTCATGAAACATTTAGTTTAGAGGAGAGGAGACCAGTTTGGATGTGGTGCTCTTGATTCCTCTGCCAAGAAGTGGACGATGTGTGTTGTGTGTCCCCTGGGGAGGATGAGACACATTTCCTGCTCTTTGGGAAGCAGTGGCTCAAGCTGGGCTTGGTTACTTGAACCAGGAATCTTGTTGGCCTGATGGAATCATGCCTTACACTGCCTGACTTGGTGATTTGCTTGTGTGACATCTGACATTTCCCTCTTCCTGGGGAGAGATTCTTTTCCAGACTGCTTTCAGCCATGTTTCTGGTTGAGCCTAGCAGAAGATGTGCGTGTGCATTGCTGTGCTGATTTGCAGGACAATTCTTGACCACCTCTGTTTTCAAGAGGGTGTTTAGTATCCAGCCGCTCCTTTTCTCAGTTCACTTTCCAATCAGCTCTAATCCAGAGAAATGCTGGCATTCCCTCACCTACAGTCGAGTACTGTCTTCATCTCCCCAAAGCAAAAGTTGTCCCGTTCTCTTGGTTATTCTGGATTTAAGTTCATTCAAGAGAGAACAGTTAGAATCCATATGGTACCTGTAACACATTCCAGTGCAAGGGACAAAGCTTTGCATGACCCCGGCTGTGACTTGGGTTCCAGCATCTGAAGGAGGTGCTTGTTCTGGAGCAGGCTTTGATGTGCCTCCTCCGGGACCACCACACTGTCCAAATCCGAATTCTTTTTTCAATTCTTCTTGTCTAGGCCAGCTCTTTGATCTTTGATTTCCAGATCTCAGGAGCTGGTTGAGCATCTCTGGCTGTAGCAGAGCTCGCTCAGGGAGGGAGGTCTCAGGAATCTCTGGTACCTGGAGCCAGTACCTGTGTGGGAGCAGGTGGATCATCTCAGCATTGCTGTGGGGTAATTAGTGCTGTCTTATGTCTCCTCTTAATGACAGTCTCTGCGTGTCTGGACTCGGGGATGCTCCTTCCTGGGCTGGTGCTGGAGCTGCTGAAACCAGCTCTTGCTTCAGCTCTATTGCCTTATGGAGAGTGTCAGCAAATCCTTCCCCATGCCTGCCCCTAGAATCTGCTTTTTGTTGTTTGTTTGTTTGCTGATTCCGAATCTGCGTAGCAGGTTATTTACTCCAGGCTGGCCCTTTAAATCGCTTCCCTGCTCTGCCCGCCTGGCTGTGAAGTACCGCTAATAAACAGAGTCCAGAACAAAAGCCTCCACAACAAAACATCCTTTTTTTTTCCCTGGGCGTCTCCCTGGGTGCGGTTTCCCACCGCTGCTCTGCAGTTTGGGGGCAGAGCCAAAGCAGCTCAGTCTCATTCTTCCTCGCTGGAAGTTGTCACCAGGCATCCTCCCCCGAGTGGGGAGGAGGTGCCTGTGCACAGCCTGTCCTCAATTTCTCCTCCTTGGCTGGAGCGGTGGAGCCTTTCCCTGCCCTTACATAAAACCCTCCAACACGGAGGAGGTTTGCCTAGGCGTAGATCGGGGTGGCTTGACATTACTCCCTGTTTTTGTGCCCTCCCTCAGGGACATTCCAGGATTGCCAAGCCGTGAGCGTGCTCAGCCTCCCACGGCTGCATCTCGTTCTGGCTGTGCCTGGGCTCAGCACTGCGGCACGGCCCGGGTCCCTCCTCCCTGTGGGAAGGAAGCGGGAGCTCGCAGGGATACCGGGAAGGGAAGATGGGCAGAGGCTCTGGCTCACTGCCGCTCATCCACAGGTGGAACGCCCTTTGGTTGGGCTGGGACCTTTCGGAAGGGTGGGGTGTGGAAGTGGAAAGGGAAAATAGAAGGGCAGGGAGACAGCAGTTGGCTGGGTGGTGAGCCAGGGCTGTTTACTTGGCAGCCCTCCTCCTGTAAGGAGGTCAGAGCTATCGCATCTCGGCTCTGGAGACGGAGCACAAGGGCAGGAATGTGCTCCGGATGGAAGTGTGTCAGTGCCTGGAGTCAGCTCTGCACCAAGGGCAGGCTGAGGTGTGCTCTCCTTCTAAAAGTGATCCATCATTTCTGTGTGACACCCCCTCACAGGAGTGGGAAGTGGGGCAGAATCTCCAGTCTCAGAGCCATGGCACAGCACCTCCAGTCTCTCTCCCACCCCCAGAAACCTGGCTGTAGCTCTCTTCATTTGAATTCGTACAACACATGTAAACGATATTCTATCTATATGTATATACTGTACTGATATTGCTAAATTGTGTGGTCACACAGAGGCAATCGCAGCATTTCTTGAATGACCCAGTGATGTCTAAGTTGTCTTTTTTCCCTGAGGAAAGTTTCCCTGTAGGTTGCAAACTGTCCCCACGGTGCCCCTCAGCCCGGTGCCACCTGGCACTGCCAGTTTTGCTACCCAAGTAAACAGTGATGTCACCGAGGGCTTTCAGGTTGCTGGGACTTCCTGCCAAGCGAGGGTCACAGCCAGGGTGGAGATGTGACAGCAGTGCCCTCATCCAAAGGACAGCCAGCTCGGGAGCGTCTCCCCTTTCAGTCCTTCCCCGACACACTGCGGGTTCCCAAAGCTCAGAGCTTTGGTTCTCCTGAGCTGAGTCATGAGAGAGTGGAGACCCAAAAATGAGGAACTCCTTTCTGAAGGTACCTGGTTGGTATTGGAACTGTGCTCTGCATGAGCACTTGAAAAATACTAAAAAGGTCTTTTTTGTTTTGTTGTGCTGAAGAAAAAAGGAAAATACCGCTGTAGACAATTGCCCTGTATTTTCACATTCTTTTGGTGAAGGTCAGCCCACAGATTGCTTCTAGAACAGGGTGATACTAAATGTTGTCCTTTAAATGCTCAGTGACTTTGGAGGGGATTTTTTGGGTTGTTTCTTTGGAAATGTGTTGATAAGTAGTGAAATACATCCGTTTTCCTTCCTGCCAGACAAGCTGTCCCTGGTGTCCTCCACCAGTCCATCCACAAGTACTTCTTAGAGGAGATTGGAAAGTGGATCTTTGCCTTGCTCTCTGATCAGGATGGGTGAAATGCAGAGGCTTCTCACACCTTTACGAGGTGGTTTGGTGAAACAAGGTCTCCTCAGTGGTACCTGTGAAATGGCTGGGTTGTGCTAAAGCTGGAGGGTGGATCAGAGTAAAGGTTATCTTGAGTGAGAGCCTACGTCAGAAAAGTCCTTCCTGTAGTTCCAGAAGGGACTCAGCTGACCTGGAGCCTCTTTGATTCCAGCTCCTGTTCATTTCCTCTTGTGGATTTCATTTGGGGTTCAACCCAGAGCACCCTTTGTGGTATATACAGACAACATATTATTAATCCTACTCAGATTTTTAATCACTTTTTATTAATTTACCACCATCAGAGCATTCTTGCTATTACTTTATTTATCAAAACGTTCAGGCAATTCTATGGTCAAAATTTCCTGTGTAAGAATTTATAGTAAAATAAGTGCATGGGCTGGAAGAGCAGAAGGGCTCTTGGCCTGCTGGCAGTCATATTCCCCAGAAAAAGGAGTGGCATGCCAGCTGCTGACCCCACAGATCAGAGCACACAGGTGCACCAGCACACATTGGCTGTCTTGTAAAGCCCTCACAACATTCAGGATGCTATTCCAGTCCCCAGCAGAACATAATCCCTGGTTTGCTGCTCATTCCTGCCTTTTCAAAGTGACCAGCTGCGTTTGCACCAGAACAAGTGTGCAAGTCTGAAGAGCAGATTCAATTAAAACTCCTGAACTGGCACTTGAATTTTCCTCCATGGGAACGTCCTCCCTTGGCCTAGGCTTTGGAAAAGGTGCCTTCTGGATGGGTTACCCTACTCAAAAATGCAGCTCTTTCTGAAAATGGGTGGGAAATCTAATAATTGGAAGGTAGAAGTTATAAGTAATGCCAGAATGGAGATGGAAAGAGAAACTGCTGAGCTGAGCTGATCCCCCAGGTTTTTTCCAGCTAAGCCATATGCATGGCAGGACATTCCCAGATATCCTAATAATTTCAGGGTGTGTCTTTCACTGACACAGGAAAGACCAAGAGGACGATGAAAGTGTTTTTTAAAAGCAAATGACCAAGAGCTGCATGAATTTAAATCTATGAGAATTTCTTTATTGACTTACTTAGAAGCAGAAATCAGGATGGCAGGTTTAGAAAATGCCCAGCTGATGGTTTATAAGATTTTTTTGGGTCCTGAGTTACATCTTCTTTGGCTGTGTTGGATACAAACGTGGTTTGTGAGTTGGTTTGGAGTGAAGCTGTATTTAATTCATGGATCTCACTGGAGCAGCCATGGACTATCTCATGATGTACTTATTGGAGTTGAACCAAGCTCTTACTGCTTAAATACTAACCTTGCCCAGCAGTGCTTGTTTAGGGAAAACCACAAACACATGACAGAAGAGGTCGAGTACTCTGTGTTTTGCTTAAAAACGAAATAAGGAGTTCAGATCTTTGAGCATTCTTTGAGCTGGGCCCAGTATGTGGAGTTTTATTCTCACAGCCCTCGTGGGTGTTCATGCTCTGTGTGTAACTCCAGGCCCTGCTGGATCCCCGTAGACTTTCCCTTTTGGTAGGGATGCAGGAGTGCTGCTCCCTAGGAGCTGCTGGTGGCTGACACAGAGCCCTCCCCTCAGCAGCTTGGCAAAATGTGTTTTACATTTTTCAAGTGATGGGGGGCAAAAAGGAAGGGCAGTGCCAGAAGGAATTCGGTGATCGCTCCACCCTGAAGTGTTGTGTGTGGTAAGTTCAGTTCTGCTTCATCTTTGTACTCCTCTTTATTATCTTCTTTCCAAAAACAGCCACTTTCTGCCTAAAATGTCCAGATTTTTTCTGGTTTGGTCTGTTCATGGTTTATAGATAGTTGGTGGTGGGGCATGGCCTTCTTCAGAGGATGGTTCAGAGGCAATATCTGTTCCAGGATGTTCCACAGAGAAATACAGAGGCCTAGAGAATCTCACCCCACAACTCCTGTTATGTGTCTCCCCTTGGATGAAATCCATATGAAGCCTCCTTCTACCCTCTTGGTGTTTTAAGGAGGGTCTTCAAATAATGTTGGCATATCTTGGGTTGTATCCTCAGCTGGATGGAGATACCTCAGATTACAGAGGGCATATTTGGACCACGTATATCAATTAAATTATTCTGGAGCCTTTGGGATAGAGTGTTGGAGTCCAGATCTTCTGGGTGGTGTATGAAAAACTGGGTGAAACTTCATTGCTCCAAGTGTAGAGAGAAGCAGACCAGAAGATTTCAGTGGTCTGTGCTGGAACTGAAAAGGTTTGAAATAGAGATTTGTGATTTTAAATAACCTATTTTCAGTCATTTTGAGTTTCTCTGTGCCCTTGGCTGTGCTGGGTTGTTGGAATCCTTGTCCTGTGTGGGGCATGTGGTGCTGGGTGTGCACTGGTCACCCCTGCTGACAGCACTCCAGGACAGTGAGGCTCTGTCTGTTCTCAGGGAGCAGCACAAACACTTTCTGAAGTTGTTTCAGTGCTTATTTAATTATGTACCCATCTCCCAGCTAGAGTGTGATATCCTGGGGACCTCAGAAAGAAAACAAGAGCCTGGAATCCACTCTCAGCTGCCTGGTCTTTGGAGTGCTGGGTTATCTGAGATGTGGGAAGCAGACCTCCCTTGTGAAGGACGGGCTGCCTGATTTTAGTGACCTTTGCACACTTTTCCAGCCTGTATTGGGAATAAAGAGGCTTCAGTCTTGCCTTGTTTGTGCATTCCTGAAGTGCCCCACATGCTGATTGTGGCATTTGGTAGCTCAGCCTGTCCCCCCTTTGCTGTGACCTTTCAGGATGCTTTGGGCTGGTGGGCTCCACGTCCTGGAGCATGGACAGCCAGAGGAGTCAGCACCACAAAGTGGATTGGCTTGGGAAGCAAAGACAAAGATATGGAGCACTCTGGGGCTGGAAAATGCAGAAACAGTATGGTTCTGTTTGTGGAAGGAAAGATGGGATTGGGAGAGGGGGAGAGGGGATATTGGAGGTCAAGGGAGTTGCAGCCTTGCTGAGTTACTGCCTTTATTATTTTGGGATTGGTTCAGCAGCTGAAACAACAAGCCAGAACATAAGTGAGTGTGCTACCCTCTCTGCCCTGTTGGGACAGGGGAGCTCCTGTCCCTGGAAATGTGCTGCAGTTCAGCAATGCAGAGGCTGAGCAGGGAGAGAGCCTGGAAACACCTCCTTGTTTCCAAGGATTCCTCCTGGAAACACCTCCTTGGGCTTCAGGCTGAGAAATGGCTGGAATTGGGACATGCATTCTCCAGTCCTTCTAAGCTTCATGCTCAGGACTTCAGTTTCTCAACCCAAAAGTTCTGTACAATTCCTGAGTTTCTACCCAGTGTTTTGCAAATACTTGCAGAGTTTGACCTGTGGGGGTGTTTGATGTGCATGTTCATTTGGCATCCAGCCCTGAGCCTCTCCCAGGGTGCCCCTATTGACCCTGACCAGGCCACTTTGCTCTGTGTGGAAGTTTAGGGTGAGAATCTCATCCTGTTGGGGTGACAAGATGTGGGTGGACCCTGAGAGTTCAGAGGAACTTCCATTCTTCTGGGTAAATACTGGCTTAGAATGACATTTTAAAAGTTATTAAATGTCTGTTGTGCTGCTGTTAGGAGGGAGCTGAATGTTGCTCAGAGTAAATGCAAAGTTTGGTGACATTTTATCTAAATTTCCCTCTTTTCAGTAATAATCATTACTCTGAAGTGAAGATCTGGACTGATGAGATGGTCAGTGGGGGAGAAGGACTGACTGGGAGGGAAAGTATCCTGCAGAGAGGGTAATGGAATTGCTTCTTTGCTCGTCCAGCCTTGGTTTCAGAGGGCTACCAGAAAGGAGGCAATGTGTAATTTTGGTTTCTTGGAGGTACATATCTGATCTGTGGGATCAGGACAGCATTCTCTTTGTCACAGTGGTTGTGTCCCTGCTTGTCACCAGATCCATGTGCTCTGGTGACCTGGAGATGTGGTGTCTGTGTCCCCTTTTCACATAGTCAGTGGGAGTTAGAGATGAATTTCCAATTTATCTTTAATGCCAGGAAAGCTGCAATAGGTTGGGCTGTGTGTTAGCCAGGGAACAGTCTATTTACATAAGCCATGAGACCATTTGGGGATTGCTGTTCAAACTATATTTTCTTCAATCACAGCACCATAAAAACCTCTTGACCATCCTTAGTTAGAGTAACATGAATCTAACTACAGCTTAGCATGTTTCCTGGAAGAATAGTAACTCTTGAAAAAACACTGTTTACTTTAAAGATAAATGTAACTATTAGGAAGTAATTCCAGATGTGTGGTTATGGCAGAATTTCAGGGATTATAGTCATAGCCTGTTTAGTGAATTACATGATTGCATTTAAGAGTAGCCAATGAATTTTTTTTAAATTAATTCATTCTTCAGATGGTCTGAATAAAACTGTTTGTTTTCTATTATCTGAGAAACAAGCAGAGCAGAATCTGGTCTATTTATGAAAGTAAATACAAAAGGTCTGACCCCTGGATGTGGCCTTTGAAAACTGTCTGAGAAAATGCTCTTCCTGGTAGCTGATTTTTTTTCTTCAAGCCATTCCTTCTTTTTGAAGATAATGCCAACCTCCCGCCCTCAGATTATGCAATAGGTTTGAAGGAATGCTTTGAAATGAAATGGTTTGATCTCTTTTGTCTCATCAGGTCGTCTAGCATGGTACCCATGGCAGAAGGCAACAGAGTTATATTTTATCAATGAGGAAGTAGTTCGGGAATCTACAGATTTTTCTCGACCCATTGCAGTGTGTCTGTGGATTCAGGGCCTGGAGCTGCTCCATGCTATTTATTAGTTCACCCCTGCTTATGCCTGGAATTCTGCTAACATCTCCAAGCCAGGTGCATGCAGCACTGGCAGATGAGTTTAAGAGGACATGGATTAACTGAGAATCCCCAGTGCCTGCTTTCTCTGGTTTTATGTGCTATATAACATCCTAGAGCGGGCCTGAATTGTGAATAGGAAAGGAGCTGTGACCTGCCATTTCTGAAATACCTTGTTCCCAGTGGGTTTATCCAGGCTTGCAGGATGCTGCTCAGGATGTTGGCAGCTGAAATTCCTGTTACCTCTGGCTCTCTGCAGAAAACATAATTCCTTTATTAGAGGGGTTATCTGAGCTTAAAGCCAGGCCAGGATGTTTAAGTGACAAAGGTTGTTCCTGCTGGAAAATGGGCTTCCCTCTGTCCCTGTGCTCTGTGGTAATTTCTCTGTGGATGTTAGTGGGTGCTTCATGCAGAGGCTTAAATTAAATCTGCAAATACATGCGTGCTACATGTCTGTGTGGACTGCACACACACACAGAGGGTTTTCAGCATGCTCCTTCAAGTGCAGGGCTGGTTTCACAGGTGAGTTACACTCAAGGTCATTAACAGTGAACTCGGCTACATTAAGGGCTCCAGGAAAATTCCGAACCATTTCCCCCTGTTACTCCCTGGGCAGTTGCTGGTGTTGTTCCTGTCAGATCAGGACACCCTTAATGTGGACACAAGATGTGCTGCTGTAGCTCATCCCAGCTGCAGGACTTCCATCCCTGCAGTCAGGAGCCTGCAGGTTTCTGCCAGAGCTCGTGTTTATCTTCCCTCCCTGTTCCCAGAGGCACCAGTGGGTCGTGCTGGATCAGAGCTGCAGCAAGGCTCAAGAAAAGCAGTTTTCCAGCTTTCCTGCACTCTCTGTAGCTGGGTCTGTCTCTGGAATCAGGATTCTCTTGTGTTCTCCTCACCTTGCTTTGCTGCAAGGTGCTTATTTTTATCCCTGCAGCGTTTTCCTGCTCCCCCGCTCCACTGTCCCTGTGGCGGGAAGCTGCATCCCAGAAAAGGGAGCCAGATGTCAGGGAGCGAGGCGCTGCTTTTATTAGACTCCGAACAAGGATAGAGGTTTTCCAGCCCTATAGGTGTGGGATAACAGGCCATTTCATGCTCAATTTAGCTTTATCTGGGATAGATTTTGCTTGTGCGATGCTCAGGGTGGGAGAAGTGATGAAGCACAACTTAGAGCTGAATTTACTCTGGATCGAGCTGTGTGTGTTTCTAAACAGCAGTGACACAGAAATAAATTAAATCCCATGGCTTGTCCCATCTATATTAAATTACATGTCACTGCATCCCAATTTCGGGGTCACTGGTTTTTACGGTTGGAGCTGCAGCTTTTCCAGCGGCACATCTTCTCTTCCTTGAGCACTGGTGAATATAGAAAGGATGGAAAATGATGCTGCCGACCAGCCTGTTCCCACTCGTTGTTTATACGCTGGATTTAATTGGAATTAACCCTGATTTCAGCCTGTGTGCAGGGATCAATGGGAGGTTTTTGTCTAGGCCTGATGCTCAGTGAGGATCAGCTGGTGAGGGCTGTGCAGAAACGCGGCGAGCGGGGTTTAATCCTTGCCCCCGTCTTTGCTCCGCGCTTTTGTTTGTTCCTAGCGGCAGGATCCTGCTCCACGCCCGGCTCCTGCGGGATGCGCCGCGGGAGCATCGTCCCCGCGACCTTCCCCAGAGCCAGCTCTCCTCGCCTTCCCTCGCTCCGTTGGCAGCTTCCCATGACTAAAGCGATTCCTTCCCACTTTTTGGGAAGGTTGAACACTCGCGCTCAGCCCTCGCTAACAGCTCCTTATGTAACAGCCGCCCCAGCGCCGCTCCGCTCCCGTTTCTGCGCCAGACACCGGCGTTTGTCCGCGGGGAAACGCGGCCCGGCCCTGCCCTGGGGTGCGGACGGGGGAGCTCTGATATCCCGGGCCCGGACGGGGAATTAAGGCCGCTGGTGAGCCACAGCAGCCTGTCGCGGGCGAGGCGGATTTATGTCGCGACATGCGGGTGGCGGGAGGGGCCGGGCCGGCAGGTGGCGCCATCGCGGCGGGCGGGGAGAGCCGTGAGGGGCGGCCCCGGGAGGGCCGTGAGGGGCGGGCGGGCTCGGAAGGGCCGTGAGGGCGGTCCCGGGAGGGCCGTGAGGGGCGGGCGGGCTCGGGAGAGTCGTGAGGGGCGGGCTCGGGAGGGCCGTGAGGGGCGGGCGGGCTCGGAAGGGCCGTGAGGGCGGTCCCGGGAGGGCCGTGAGGGCGGGCTCGGGAGAACCGTGAGGGGCGGCCCCGGGAGGGCCGTGAGGGCGGGCTCGGCTCCTTGGGCAGGGCGGGCTCGGCCCCGGCCCCGCCCTGCGCTCCGGGCGGCTGTGTGGCTGCTTTTTTAATTTTTAAATTTTATTTTAAAATAAGATAGTGGGATAAAAGAGAGAAAGGACGAGAGAGGCCGCGGGCGAGGCGCCGTGAGGGGAGCGCGCGCCCCGCCCAGGTAAAAGGGCGGCCCGCTGGCTCCCCCTTGGCCATGTATTTAACTGCGTTTCTGGTCATTTACTTACTAAATTTATTATTTACCGTGTATTTATTGCGTTTTGCAAAGGTGAGGTGTGTGTTTCTGTGCTCCTGAGGAACAGCCTGTTCTCCTCAGGGTCTCTCTGAACACTGACAGGTGAAGGGGATGCTCAGAGCTGTTCCCTCCTCCTCCTCCTCCGCCTCTCTTATACCTAGTACTGATAAATACATGGAAATCCTAATCAGAAAACAGAATAAATATGCAAGCAGCACCCTGAAAGAGGAGAACCTCACCCCAAGGGTTGCGTTGGTGGGTGCCATGTTGTTCCTGTGGAGAGTTCAAAGTAATGCATCATTTAGTTGGTTTTATCTGGATTAGTTCATAAATAAATTGCCAGGACCAGTCACAAAGTCAGTATTTGCATGTGGAGACAGCAATATTTCTTCAGATACATGTTAAAAGGCTTTTGCTAGTCAAATGCTTATGTGGCTTTTTGAGAATCTGTATTTTTTTTTTATCAGTATTTGCACCATTTTGTAAAGTATTGAGGTCATCTTTGTGCTTGAGGTTTTTCTTACCCAAGTTATCCACAGCTCCATGTACTTTACCCAGCACTCACAGATCAAAAGCAAATGCTTTTGAAAATGACAATTGTGGAAGTGTTTTGCTGCACTATTCCATCCTTGTTCTGCTTTGTGGAGCTAAATGTGATGAATCTGGATGTGTGTATGCAGCAAAGCTTCTGGCTTTGGTAAAGCATTTAATTTTTTGAAAATATTTGTTCTCTGAAAGAGTGTTTGGTACCTCACCTGTTCTTGAGCTTGTCTTGAAGTAAAAGTCACTGATTTTTGAAACCAGAACTCCTGAGATTTACAACTTTCTCCCAATATATGTGTACCATCGAAACAATTATTTTTCTGTGTTTTTCTTTGACAGAGGGTTTTAGGAAGAATCTGATGGTGAGGAGAAGCTAAAGGAGAAGGCTCAGGATGACGACAACGGTAGCGACAGATTACGACAACATTGAAATCCAACAGCAGTACAGCGACGTCAACAACCGCTGGGATGTGGACGACTGGGACAATGAGAACAGCTCTGCTCGGCTCTTTGAGCGCTCCCGCATCAAGGCCCTGGCTGGTAAGCACTGACCTCAGATTTGGAAAAAAATAAAACGTGGGTAACAGAGCTCTCCTTCAAAATACCTCCATCTGGAAGTGTGCGAAACATCTCCTGGAAAAGAGGAATGTGGTAGGTGGAGGTAGTTGTCATGTGGTAATGAGTGATTGGGACTATACATTCTTTCTGGAATGCTTGCTGTCTTCTGCTGAATTCCACTGTCATCAGCAGAGAAATGAAACTGGGCTGGATCTTTTCTCATTTGAACCGAGATTGCGTTTGATCATTGCGTATTAAAGGCTATGCATTAACCATTCTTGTTTATAGAGCAAAGAGATTATGTCATGTCCCCTCAGCTCTGAGTCACTGCCCTGCAAAGCAATTTTTATGCATTCTGTAAATGATTTCCTGACTTTTATGGTAGCATGCCCACATTTCTGACCTCTGAACAAAATGGCTTGGCAGTGTGGGACAGGCACAGAAAACAGCTCAAAACTATGCTGAGCATTCTGCTGGTGAAACCTGAGCTCCAGGAATGGTTTTAAACCCGACACTTCGTAAGGTGTTGAGACAGGTTTATTAAATCAGCTGCACTGGGACAAAGATATCACCTGCTCCATTTGTGATTCCAATGGGGCTGGGGCTGGAGTGCAGCGTGCCCTTTCTGCTCTCCTCTCTGGCCCTAGGGATGCATTGGATGCCAAACACCTTTACGTGTCAGGCACAGGCCAGGATCAGGTGTGGAGCTCAGCAACGGGGGAATGAAGTAGTTCATGCAGGTGGGCAGAGAGCAGATCACATAACTCTTCCTGGGGATAGTAATGCTATTGACTTAATGGAACTGCTCACAGTGTGTTAGATTGTGCTGCCTTTATTTACAGCAGTTCCCATCAGAGTGTGCTTGGAGTGACAGGGAAAATACCTTACCTGGGCAAGGCTGTGCTGAGTGGAGTCATAAACGACTTGCTGTACCTGTGGTGACAGGCAAAATGAATCTCAGCTTGGGTTGTTTTATTTTAGTAGTTTACTCTTGTTTGAGGTAAAAACTGTGTTTTACTCCTGCCACGTTAGTGGTTGTAGGTTGTATCCTGTTCCTTGGGTGGGAAATGCTTTTGGTACAAAGCTCATGAGCTGTGTTTGGGTCCCAGATCTCACCTTACTGCAGCTGCTTGTTCCACTTACTTTTACAGCAAGCAGAGCTCCCCACCTGAGTAATGAATAATAAACATGAAACTCTTATTTCAAGAAGTAATGTAAGGAAAGTACTTGAATTATTTAGCTAGCCTAAAACACATACCAATGTCAAAGCAAACAATTTTGCTGAAGATTCAATTCAGATATTTAAACATTTTCCCACAGTATGGTGTATTTATTTTTCTTCTGAATAAGCATTACTCATAGTTATTTTAATTTGATACATTTCCATACCTGTAATTCTCTGTGGTTGGTGCTGAGAATGCTGTTTGCTGCCAAAACTTGGCTTAGCATCCTGCATTGCTGCAGCACTGCCTGAAAGCTTAATCATGGTGCAGGGAGAGAGGAGTGATGAGAGGTTTGTATTTCAAATCCAAAGTTATGGTTAAAGGCTGAACTGTGGTACTCCTGGAGCTGTTCAACCTATGTTTTCAGGTATGCTGTCTGGTGGGTCCTTGCATCTCCCCAGAAAGGCACTGGCAGGTTTTTAACAGCTGCAGCCTGGAGCTGGGCTAGCAATGATCTCTGTCATTGTCCTCTTTCAGTGGAGACAGCCCTTTCTGGAAAGGTGTTCTCTGATTCAGCTGTGTGTCACAGGACTGGGCACAGTGACCACTGGGTGAAAGCCTAGTGCACTCTCAGTCAGCTGGGGGATGTCAGGGTCCTGGGCTCTGCAACCCCTGCCTTTGGCTGGCTGTTGCACCATCACTTCCCTCTGGGTGAACTTCACTGCTCTCAGAAACAGCAGTAGTTGTGTGTGCCACCTTTGGGGTCTGGATCTACTGAACAACACTCCAGCTTGACTTGGGTGAGCGCTGGCTCTTTGTGGGCACGAGCACCTTCCCACATCTCCAAAACTGGGCATCATTTCTCTCTCCAGAGGTCATAGATGGGCTGTATCTCAAGACTGCCTGTGCCTGTGCCCTTGCAGTATGTCAGTGACAAGATATAACAAATGACTACCAATGTCTTGCAGTCTGTGAAACTCTCATGCCTCATTCTGCCCCTGTCCTAATATGAAAGGTTTCAAATAAACACACCAGGCACTGGTTCCTTAAATTTCATCACCAAAATGCAAGCTGCTGTATTCCAAAGTAGAACAGCCGTGGGCATGTTACACTGCCTGACTAATGGCTCTGCACTCTCTGTGGGTGCAGGCATCTTCTTTCCATACTCTTCCACAAGCTGTGAAGCGCCTCCTTGGCCGAGCTTCCATCTCGTGTTCATTCTACTTCACTGTAATTGAAGTGCAGCTTACTTCCTTTAAGGTAAGCTGAGGTAAAGAGTGAGGAAATAAGAAGTGAAGTTTGTAGCCAGAGTCTGCTACTCCACTGTAGGAAGAATCCTGATGGCCCCACATTCCATCAGGATGTTGAAATATTTAAACAGCAAAGGCAGGAGGCGGTGTCAGAATAATCGGTGATCAGAACAATGTCCTGAAGGAAAGCTCAGGTAAAGCAGGTATAATATAATAATAGTAGAAAACCGGTGTTGTTAGTACAGTAGCTGATAACCAATGTTATTAAAGTGGTCTGTGCACCATGAAAAACAGAATGCAAATGGTTGTTTTGGTTTAAAACCAAGAAATCATCTGGGAACTAAACTTTCAATCAGAATCCAGATTTGGAGGGATATGCAACCAGATTGGTTGCCATTCATGTTGAACTAACTCACTCTGCAACTGATATGAGAAGAAGGTAACTGATCCCTTCTTGGCCAAGTAAGGTATCCCACTGTAGGAAATCATCTTTCACCTGTCCTTGTTCTCCCTGGTTCTTTGGAAGGTCTTGCTGGAAGACCAGGTAATTCTACCTGCTCTGTAGGAGCCAAAAAGATATCATGTTTGTGCAAGATTCTTCATTCACAAATCCTCAAGGGTTGGATTTCGTCTGTCTAGGACCATTAGCTAACAGGATTTGTTGTGCAGCCCCTTGGTTCATGAAGCTCTTGCAAAAAACCTTAAGAAACAGTACAGTTGTTCAACAGAATTTTTCACACTCAGCCTTTGGACTGTGAGGTTCAGGTGTGCCAGGTGCTGTTTTCAGGTAGCATGAGAGCTATCACCTCCAAAACTTTCCATTTCTTCAGTTAGCTAATTCAATATTAAACTTGGCTACAGTTACTCGCTTTTCTGCTAATTTGTATTTTGCCCTTTAATCCTCTGGGTTCATCCAAGTGACCAGAAGGTCTGTGACTCAGCTCTCTGGCCCATGAATTAAAACCAGTTTCAAGGTTTATGAAATGAGAGGAGTTTCCTACTGTGGGCAGGAGAGCATTCCTTTTCCAGCTTCACCCAAGTGCCCATGAGTAGGTCAGGCACTCACTGGCAGCAAGAGGGGAACAAGCATGTAAATTGTTCCTGAAGTTACACTATTGGAAATTTTTCCTTCTAATGTAGTGGAATAGCTATTTCATAAGGTTAAAAAAATTAGAGAAAACTTCTGGTGGGACGGTTTTGGGTACCTTATGTGAGGCTAATTAGCCCCTTGTGGCCCTGGTGTTTGAGCCATTTCCCCCACAGCTCCAGTGTAAAAAGTCAGCAGAACAGCCCCACAAAGAAGTGAAAAGGAAGACTCTGCTTCTAGTACTCTCCAAGTATCACACCTGCCTGGCCCTGCTGTAGAGCATCCCTCCCAGAGCAAAATTTCTGTTTCACTCTGAGCACACAGAATGAAGTTTCAGGTCTCAAACCAATAAAAAAAGGACAGACTACCATGATGTAGAGCTTAAGAGACTAAACCTTGGATTTATTCTTGGCTTTGAAAGAGCATACTGAGAATAAGCTCTTGCAGGGTGTTTCCTAAGTATCTTGCACCTGAGCTATCCAGGACTTGAAAATCAGTTACTAATTTGAATAGCAGCAAGTGGTAAGGAAGGAGAGCTCAGCATTATAGTGATGCTCGTAAATCAACTTGAAAGGGCATGTGAAGGATTCACTTGAGACTTAAGAGAAATAAAAGCCTTAGAGCAGTGAAATCTGCTGTGCACTGGTGTGGCAGAGCTGGTTATCAGCCCGTGGGTTTGTTTAGAGCTACAGGCCGAATGCAGGTGTACCCAGATGAGCATGAAAGGGCTTAT
Source organism: Sturnus vulgaris (assembly GCF_052056855.1). Classification (NCBI taxonomy): domain Eukaryota; kingdom Metazoa; phylum Chordata; class Aves; order Passeriformes; family Sturnidae; genus Sturnus; species Sturnus vulgaris. The sequence goes on along the minus strand of NC_142245.1, from coordinate 6,168,357 downwards.
TTTGAAAAGTTTTGTTTTGCTCAGATAAAAGTTGATGGAATTATTTCAACAAAATCTTTTCCAAATGTTGACCTCACCCTATGCTTTCCTTCTGGATTTTACTTCTGGAACAATTTCCTCTGTTGTTTCTAACCTTCCCAGACTCCTCAGGGGCGGGTGTCAGGAGCAGCAGTGCCATTTGGTGTGTTGTGTGTTGTGCAGGCGTGAAGGGAAGGAGCAGGGCAGCAGAGAGGCTGCTCTACTGCCACATGTCACCTGTGGTGCTGGCTGGGACTCCTGACACACACTGTGCTCTTATCAGAGAGCAAGGAAAAGCTAAGCCCATCTGTCACTGTGCATTAATGCTTTGGCTTTTAAAGTTACCGTTGAAAACTGTTTCTAAAGCAGACAGCAAAACCCGGACGATAAATAGTACTTTGTTCTTAGTGGGTTTATTCTTAAAGATTATCAGTAGACCGACCCAAAAAGAAGAGCCAGCATGTCTGTGAAACATAAAGTAACTTGCAAATAGAAGCAAACAATGTATTCAATGATCGAAAATGTAGCCTGGTACTCAGGTAATTTGTATCTTGCTGCTGTAACAAAGTGATTTTTGGTTTAAGTTGGGCATGGTTTGGGGGTTTGCCTTCTCTCTCTTCAGAATCAGAGAAGTCATGTTGCAAACTACGTGGAGATGTGAGTCGGGTTCTTGGTAGTCTGATTAGATCCCTGGTCCCGTGTAGGCTCTTGAGTAGAGAGCCAAGCTGCTGAAAAGAAGTCCTGCTGAATGTACCTTAGGAACTGTCTGGAACTGTGCGTGCTTGTCTGCTCCATGGACAGGATTTATGAGTACTTTGTAACCGAGTGGTGCAGGACAGTGGTTGCATCCTGGTGAATGACTGTAATCTGGCACGCATTGTTCAGGCATGATGAGCTGGGGCTGGAAAAATAGGCTTTTTGTTTCTTTGGGGACAGAGCAGGATAGGAGCAGTTCTGGCAGCCCCACTCTGGAAAGTCTGAGTGCTGTCGTCATTTTGCACCTCCCCTGAAATCCTTTCAGGACTAAGCACTGTTGAGTTGGACACGTATACAGGAGAGCCCAGCATCCTGCCAGCGTGAGCCTGTGTTGATTGATCCCTGGATCTTGGAATTCCTTTGCATTAAGCTCCTGGGCTGCAATAGAGGTCCATATCTGCTTCTTGTAGTTCCTTGAGGAGAGCTCTAGGCATACGCCAGTCCTCATGCACAGAGGACTCTGTGCTTGGACAGCAATGCAGTAATTTAACAAAATAAGGTACAAGAGAATTCTGTGCTCTAGTTAAGATTAAATATAACAAGCCATCTGTACCCAGAGGAAGCCAGTGGAAAGCTGATGTGTGTGTACTGACTCGGTGTGTGCATAGGTGTATTTGCTTTTGGGATATTACCAGTGAAATGTGCACAGGGATAATCCTGCAGCAGGTCAATCTGTGTGGTCATACCTGGGCATTTCAATACTGTGGCACTGCACTACTTCCAGAGTGAGCTTCCTTAGCTGGGAGCTGTGTCTTCGTTCCCACAGCAGCACAGCACACTGCTCTCCTCCAGCCTACTCCAGTTTTCCTCATCCATTCATCCCCATGGAAGAGTACGAGCACCAGGGGACGTGATTTTGGCTGCCCCAAAACACTGAGCCGAGTGGGAGGCAGCGTTCAGCATCAGCAGGGCAGGAGTTGTGAAGGGGGGGTAAAGAGCTCTGGCTGCAGCAGCTGCTCTGGGAAAGGAAAAATGCTCCTGGGAGACACCCACCATGGAGTGAGTGAGAGCTGAGCCAGGCACTATCTTAAGCCTGGGATAATATGCTGAAGTTGACAATTCAGAGGATACTTCCCAGCCACATTGATACCTGGTATAAACTGGATTCTCCCCTGACTTCTCTGAGGCCATGCTGTCTTACACCAGCTGGGAACCTGACCAGGGGTGGCACTTCATGGGAAACCTGGAGACTGAAAAGACTACAGATGTTCTTTGCTGTTGGAGTCAATGCTTTAGGCATATTTATTACAGAGAAACCATGAGAACCTTAATTGAGATAATGAGATATTCAGCAAATTATCTAAAAACAATTTTAATGGAAAATATTTCTTCTTTATAGAAACTACATGCCAATATTGGCAATATATATTTTTTTTTAATTATGACTTCTCTCAGGGGTGAGCTTAGCTGTGGATGAATTTCAAAACCTAGTCATGTAATTCAAAAGAAGTCTTTCCACAAAAAATGTGTACCCAGAAGAGAATGTTCTCGTCGCATGTCTTTAGCATCTAGCTAGCAATGTTTCTGTATTTATGTTATTTATTCAGCCAAATCTGCAATGTGCCTTGCATTTTTTCCTTCTATTTGTTGCTGGGATACTGCCTGAAAGCACTCCCTGAAGTATAAATAATGTCTAACAGAGCACACTGCAAAGTGAAATTCAGTGCAGGATTCAAACATGTTTACTAATTTCTGTTAACCTTGGAGCTCTTCTAATGGGGAAGGATTAGTGATGAAATCATTCCCTCGGATCAGAGCTTTGATTCTTATCTTGAGGTAATATCCTGGAGAGACATAAACCCAGATTGCCTGGAGACGAATTTCCTTGATGGGGAAAAGGCAAAAAGAATAGGAATAGGGATGAGAACCAGCCACGTAGAGAGGGTGATGAAAATCCACTTCTAAGTTCCACTTCTTTAGTTTCCAGAATTCTCCCTAACAGTTTTGAGCTCTTCTAGTGAGCAAGGCAATCACTACTATTTTTTTTTTTTTTTTTTTGCCAACCACTTTGTGTGTGTATATTGTATGAGGATTTTTTCAAGTTTTTCTTCCTTTATTAAGCCTTGAAGGCAGAGGGGTTTCAAGTGACAGTGCCTCTCTGCAGTGTCCATCTCTGTCAGGGAGCAAGCCAAGTGCATTTCACGGGCAACAAATAAAACCTGGGAATGTAGTTACAGCTTTTCAGGGCTGACTTCCCTGTGTTGTTGAGCTCATGGAGTATAGGAAGCAGTACAGGTTGGAATGCAAACCAACAGAAACCATCATTTCTTCTGAAATGTTCCACAAGTGCCTCCTGTAGCTCTTCCCTGCTGGCCTTCCTGGCATGTATTGACTCCTGCAGTTAGCAAGGACATGCTGTTATGCTGTTATATTAAAAGTCATGTCAACTTCCCTGTTAATCTGGGACTTGTGTAAACTGAAACCCGAAACCAGGTAGAACTGACCCAGTTGCAGTAATAAATTGATATTCTGGCCTGGTTTGTGAGAAAATTCCCAAAGGTTTTGGTCTCAGATGTCACAACCTAGAGATTCACGTGGAGCCCAAAGCTGGTTTGTACCTGTGACTCAGGGCAGAGCTGCTGGAAGGCCAGCCCGGACATGGCAAAAGGAAAACATGTAAAAAGACCCTTCTGTAATAAAAATCTTTTCTCTTGCTTTTTAATGGGCCCCTTTTCCTTGCCTTTGGATTGCACTGGCTCTCCAAAGCCCACGTGAATCACAGAGAATGTAGCTGGAAGGGAGTGGGAGGGACCCCATGACAGGGCAGTTGCCACTGACCTAAAATCCCCTTTGAACAGAAACATCGAGATACTTTGTGCAATGGAAATGTTACTGATGAGGAGATCTCCTGGTTTGCTTATTCATTTCACCTCCTTGTGAGACAGTTCCCAAGTGTTGCAGGACATGGCAGGTTACGAACTGGAGGGTTCTGTTCCCTCCAGTACCTGCAGCAGAGATAATGAGCTGGCAGCTCATTGCTGCTTGGTGTGTGGGCTGCTGCTCCCTGCTCCCAGCATCTTAGATAAAAAACTGGAGGGAAACCAGCTAACTCTTCAGGATTCATGTTATGTAAATTGTCAATTAGGGTAAAAATAACTATTTCCTATTACCTTCTAGAACAATCCCCAGCAAAACCTATCTCTTCTTGGCCAATATATAAGGAAAGGTTTTGTTTTTACTGTGAGGATGGAGGCAAGTATGATAATGAGTTTTCAGTTCCTAATTGTAGCACTTAAGGGATGTGTAGAAACTTTACCCACCTTCAGGAGAGGAGCAAAATGTTACGTGATCTCTCTGGCATTTTAGTTTAATAAATCATCCTTTTTATCTTGTACTTTTTTTCCTAGTTAGCCACCAACTAGAGAATTTACAAGAGTAAAGAGAAAAGACAAAGGTGATGATTAACCAGGCTCGTAATTATTGTAAGCTCTGACTTAGAAACATTGATAATTAGGAATTTGGAAGGTAATTTTGCTGGATCTAACATTAGTTTCTTCCTTAGAAACCCTAGTTTTTTTTTCCTTTGTGTCAGAACCTGTTTGCTTCAGCAGCATTTTTCAGAACCATTTAAACCAGAGCCCAGGAGAGATCCTTTTGTGTTCTGGGGTAAGCAGCTGTTTCTAAATGTCACTTGTACATTCATAATATTACTGTGATCAACCTCTCATTCTCCTTGAGGCTTTGCAAAGCTCTGATCATGTCAGCTAGGACACTCTGCATTATGGCTAAGTGGATAATCACTTGTGTTTTGTTTACTCTGAATAAGTACGTGAGGCATCATCACCTAGCAGGTGCTCTGAGACAGAGACAATTCAAACTGTGCCAGCAAAACTTCTTTCACAGTTATGGGCAAGAAATTGAGAACAAAATTTAGAGGGTGAAAAGAAACCCCAGCACACCCTTCCCTCCTCAATATGCTAAGTTGAATGTGTGATCTGGCCCCTCTTTTCCTCCAGTGCTGTGATCAGCAATGAATTACACCACGGACTATTTCCAGCTGTGTTGATGTGATAAGTTGCACTTGGCCCAGTGCTCCAAAGCTATCTATGGCTTTAAAGCATTCAATCCCCTCCATAACATATTATCTAATTAGTGTTGTCAAGGGCTTAGTCAATTAAAGATAAACAGGGAAAATGAGTAGAAGTGGGTGTCACAAAGGGCTTTGTGCATGCAGAGCCTTGTGATCGATCCGGAGCATCACCACATGGCAGCAGGAAAGAGCTCAGGTTCACTCATTTGCAGTCAACAGCAGACCAATGGATTAGGCTTGGTGTGACTCACACAAAACCGGGAGCTGGCAGCGTGCCCGTTTGGAAGCTGCCTTGCTACGTACGGTGTAGCATTTCACAAACACAGACATGTCCCCATTTTGCTTTGCTCTTTCCACTGAATTCCCAGCAACCTGTTCAGCAGAGCCTTCAAGATGTACGGCAGTGCCCAGCAAAGCAGCAGGAAGGCCCTGGCAGCTGAGCCTGGCACCAGGGCCAGCCCCAGGAGCTGAACCATCAGCAGCAAAGTCTGTCACATCTGCTGCTGGGGGGGCACATTGTTCAGCCCAAATGCCAACCTGGATGGCAGCTCAGATGAGGTCGGATATTCACAGCAAGTGCTGATGACAACATGTCGGGGTCTGGTGTCTGTTTGTCAAACCTTGAACAAAATAAGCTCAATTCAAGCACAGGTTCTTCCCTGTTCCTTTAGCTTTCCCCCTACTGCTGTGTAGCCTGCGTTGCTCCACACCTGCTGCACTTCCTTCCCTTTAAGGTTGTGTTCAGTGCAGCTGGGCAGGCCAGAATTGGGAGGGACAGAGAGAAGACAGGGACAAAAAAAAAAATCAGACCCCCAAATTTTATTCAGTGTCTCCTGAAGCTTGCCAGCTTCATTTGTTCCACAGGGGACAAACTGAAATGTAAATTTGTGTGTGTGATGTTAATGTTTCATGATGGGGTGGGTAAGGCCAGTCTGTGTTTTGTATGCGCCTAAGCCAAATAATTATTTTTAGTTTTTAATATTTTCCTTTTGTAATAGTTTACTTTTTAATATTTTTAATAATGACCACGTGCATTAGTGCGTTGCCTGCCAAAGGTTTTGGGAAAGCTTTCAGCTGGGGAAAAGTTCCTGACTTATGGCCTTCATGGTGTTAAAAAAGCTCCAGTTTTCCCGTCAGTCACTTGGACTTTAGTTTTACCTTCTGAGCTCACATAGCAACACCTGTTTGCTCAAGGTGGGACAGAATGAGTTGATATGCCTGCAGGTAGGGCCTGGCTGCCTGCCTGCTCTTGAGGGGAAGGGTTTGCATTTAATTATAACGTAGGTCAGGCATGGCAGGCAAAAGCTGCTGTTGGTAGGAAACTGCAGGAGAAGTATCTGTGATGGAAATAAGCCTGTACTTGTGTGCTGGGCAAAACGTGCTCCTCCAGCTTGGCAGAGTTCACCTTGCTATGTTCACGGCTGGGAATTCGGGAACCTTTGGTATTTTGTGCTGCCCTTCTTCCCTGGAAACCCCATGGCCAGGGCGGCGTGTGGGTGCCTGTGTGCTGGAGAGACAGCTGGCTGCACAAAGATTATCAGGGGAGGGTTTAGCAGGAGCCTGCCACACCAGCCCATTGTTGTCTGGAGAGCAGCATCCTGCCTGCTGGGGCTGCAGCTGCAGGTGCTTCCTCAGCTGCCCCTGACGCCTTCCAGACATGTTTTTAGGGCACGAGCCTGCAGGGCCTGGTCCCCTACACAGCCACTTTCCTCCCTGGTACTGTCAAACCTGTCTGGGGCAGCTGAGGAGCCCTTTGTGACCAAGTGTGGGTAGTGCTGAGGGGATTGAAGGCCAGCTTTCAGAAATGTTTTAGCTCTATTTGAGGTGTGCTGTGGTACCAGGAGTCTTGTGTAAATACAGCTCTACTGAAATAAAGGGATGCACTGAAATACCCCAGTAAAAGCCCTTCTGTGTCAAATACAAGTAACTCCACTAGAGCTACGGTGGTGCTTCAAGTAAAACAGTACAGTTAAAAGCCATAAATATTTTAAATGCATTTATGAACTCAGGAGCAGTGTGCCAGACATTTTCAACAGTCCGTGTGTTTTTGGAAACCCCAGCTTCAGCTAAGAAGTGTCAGCTTCCATCACTTCTCCCTAAATTGGCAGTGTTCATGGTTGGACTTTGTGCACATTTGTTCCCTGGTGTGCTGGTAATGGCTGGTTGAATTTCCACCTTGCACCAAGCAGGACCTTGGGCTGCAATGAGTCGGGGCAGTGGGCTGAGTTTCTCCCACAGAGATTGTCCTCACAGAAATTACTATATGACTTAAACCTTGTGAAATGACAGTATTGAAACAAAGGCAACATTTTGAAATGTTTCATGAAGGGATGGAGTGGGAGGAGGAGAGAACATGGATTCCAACGGAAAGGAATTTGGAAATGCAAGAGAAGAAGAAAAGAGAAAACATTTGTGTGAACATTATCAGCAGTTTTAAAAATGAACAGGCAAATGTTATGTACTGAGACTATGAATGTGGAATTGACCTTTTAATTTCACTTACAGCTAAGTGAGGGCTGGGAGCTCGTGTCCCTGAGGGAAAACTGACATCCTGTATCTAATACCATCTGCAGGAACTGACTTCCAGGGCCAAGCCCAGCTGCTGCTGCTGCTGTGCACGTTTGTATTTGGGCAGAGTATTGAGGTGCCAGTCAGAAGAGCTCGGCGCGGCATCCTTATTTATGTTAGAGCCCTCCCCCCTGAGCGCACAGCCCATTAATCTTGCAGTAATACCCAGCACACTGATAAATGGGCAAGGAGCCACATGCACAGGGCATGTCAAAATCCTCAATATCGTCAAGTAACATAAACCGAAGTGACAGGAATTGGCTGTTTAAAGAACCTTTCGACAAAGCTTTCGTTTGTTCCCGGTGTGCTGGAGCGTACATCTCCCCGCGTCCCCTTCTCGGCTGGTGCTAAATACTGAATGAGCGCTTCTGTGTGCGTGCGGTACTCCTGCAAGCCGACAGCCCCGCAGATAAATAAAGAAAAGTGCCCTCCTTTTCAAGTGATAGTAATCTGAGACTTTTCCGTTACATGAGGCTCCTAACAAAAGGTTGTAATTCCAGCAGCTTGGCTCGGGAAGGTACCACGGTGCTCGGCGGCGGTGCCGGCAGCGCGGGGCCGGGACCCCGCGGGCAGCCGCTCCCGGGGCGCGGCGGAAGGACTCGCTGGGGCGTTGCATGAGCCGGGCCGCTCTTCCCCTGCTCCGCCGCCCCTTCGCCCTTGGTACAGCCTTCCTTTCCTCCACCGTGCCGTATGGTAATCGAGTGACATCAGCCCGCGCCCGGGCGGCTGCTGTTTATATTACAAACCAGCAGAAAGGTCTGAGGTGTGCGCGGCTCCTGGGAGCGCCGGCCAGGGCGGCAGCGCGTGGCTCCATGCTGCCTTTACTTCGGCCTGAATCGCACGCTTGCTTTTATTTCACTTGGTTTCGCCAGAGCCAGACGAGCATTTGAACCAGATTCAAGCACTTGAGAGTTGCCTGTTGTGGAACTGGGGAAAAAAAGTCCCCAAAAACCTCCCCTCCTGGGTGCTTAAAGTTTGAATCCATTACAGAGAGCTTACCGCCAAGCCACACTGCTGGATTTTGAACCGAAGCTGTTATTTACTTAGGGCTCAGGGGGGAGCGTTTTCGCTAGGGACTGACGCCAAACTACTGGAGGAAGCTGGGATTTACCTGGATGTATGGTAAAGAAACTTGTGGTTCCTTTATGCTGCAGTTCATCGTATCCCTGCGCTACCTGTAAATGGAATTACAAAAATCAACCAGTATGCCCGGGCCGTTGTCCCCAGGATACGCAGCTCAGGTGCCGTATAACTATAACCAGTTAGAAGGACGGTTCAAGCAGTTACAAGGTAAGCCTGTGCGGGTTTTTTGGAGGTGTTGCCATGCTGTGATCCTTGTAAACATGTTAGTCCGGCCTTATTCTCATTGCACCAAGGTGTTAGTCAGAGAGAGGACAAAAGTGGTGCTGTGGGAAAAGCTCTGAGGTCTTTTAAGGGATACTGTGTGGCTTTTCTCACTCGGAAGGTGTCCCGAGCCTTTACACAGGGTTAGGGTGTGTGTTCAGCCTCTGAGCCACTCAGCATTGCAAGGAGGACTAAGCCAGAGCACGTCTCTTAGAAAAATAAGGGCGAGAGTGAGGAAGCGGTCTTGTTATTTTATCCTTAAATAAAACGTAGTTAAAGCTGGCCATCAGTCATAAATCCTAGCTGTGTTTGGGAGCAGTCTGCAGTGCAAGGGCGCTTTCCAGCCCCTACGTACCTCCTGCAAAGGCGGGTGGCTTCACTTCTTCAAATGAAGAACAGTTGCATAATTCCCTAACGAGTTAGTTTGCTCACGCCATAGATATCTGAGAAAACACTCGTGTACTTTAACATTCCCAGTTTTCTTTGATTTTAGACAAGGAGAATGCCCTTTAATATTTTCCGATTAACTTCCCTGTCTGTGTGAGAACCAGAGGTTTCTTTTGGGGGTGCCGTGTGCTCTCTGCAGGGAGGATAGGCCTTAGCCCGGGCTGCAAACCACCAGAGCAGGGGGGAGAATGGTGCCCGGCAGCTCCGTGCCTCAGGCAGGGTAAAACAAGCTCGGCTGTTTCTCTGTGGTAGACGCGTCCCAACAATGAATGAACTGCGGGATTGCAGTTGCAAAATGAAAAAGAATTCTTCACTGAAACCAAACCTCCTCCTTCTCCTCTAGATCCATGTGACTCGGGATATAGTCCCAGAGCAGCCTGAGTACAGCAAAGTGCTGCCCTTCTGTGCATGTTTCTTAATTTACTCTGGTCTATGCTGCAAGTGTGGTCTGTGGTTCCTGTCAGAGAGGGGGCAAGAGCCTGGTCAGTGCAAAGAATGTTGGCTTAAGGAGGGAGGGAGGGAAAGAAAAAATCTTTCATTCATAGCACTTGATTTATCTTGTAAACTGGCTCACAGCAATGGCTGCACACTGCATGTAATGAGGCAAAATGACAGCATCCTAAACACCGGGAACATGGAAATTCCTGGGATCAGGCATGGAAAATCCAGGCTCCAAACTTGCACACGAGGGAATACATTACAGGCTTTATCTTGGACATCTGTCAGATCTTAGGCTGTGGTACTTGTGTGGAAAGAACTAAGTTCATGGCATGAAGAAAAACCTGGCTCATGCCTCTTTCTTTGCTGATTTAGTTAGCAGTCTAAAGAAGGCAGATTTTATCATTTTCAGGGTCACTGCTTCAGGAATCCATTATCTGTGTGTTTACATCACACTGAAAGAGGAAAGCAGACTGCATTGTTGAAAGCACAGAAAGTGAGTTTTCCCTTCAGTGGAATGCACTGAGTTGACTTAAAAAAAAAAAAAAGAAAGGTGAAAAAAAGATGCAGTGCTCTCCCTAAAGTACAGCAATTTCCTCCATCAGAAGAGATAAAACGCAGTAAATTCTGTGCAGCTTTGCAGCAGACCATCCTGTGGGTTTTTACTCACATCACAGGCTTGAAAATGAGTGCTGCTGCCAGCGATCTTGTTCAGGGTGGAGCTTAGGTGCAGGCAATGTTGTAAATTATGCACCAGATACTCCATGAAATGCTAAATAGCCATACAAAATATCGTGTGTGATGGAAAGGGAGTGGCTTAACTCTGCTGACACAGAAGAGGTCTTTCCTCGGATTAGTGGCTCTTTGCTTGAAGAATGTCTTCAAAGCCTTTGTTTTGGGGTTGTAAGATTTTCAGGAGATTCTTGCTGGAAGGCTCTGGTGTGAACAGGGAGTGTTCTGTGGCACTGGACAAGTCTCAAGCCCAGCGAAGATGAGCTGAATGTATGTAATTTTTTTAAATTACAGATTTATGATGAGCTTTACCTCTTTCACAATGCAGGTGTACAAACGAGTAAGAGCAGATGCATTTCAAATAATCAGATACTCCTTGATAATTGTTTCACCCCTCCTACTTCTGGTAGGAGGGCTCTCTGGAGCAGCACCAGCGTTGGCACCACACATTACTCTAACTTCAGCTCATGTCCTTCACACACTGAATTTTCCCCTCTTTTCTTCACAGTTCCTATAGTTACCATGTGAATCCCCAGCTGTGCACTAGGTTGTAGCAAGGTACTGTTTAGATCCAGTGAATGTTGAGCTTTCCTCAAAAAAACCACTTGGGAGTATATTGTTTTGTCTAAAATAACACAGAGCAAATGCTCAGGCCCTGTACAAAGAGAAGTCTGAATCAGCAATTAGTAGAAGACAAGTCTCTCTGATCTCCTCTTTCCTAAGATAGACAATACATGAGGTTTGACACTGCCAGCTTCACATGAGGAGAGGAGCCAGCCTAATTCTGCCCCAAAATGCTACGGATAAAGCAAATTCACATCATGCATGAGTCCCTAGGCACTCCTATGTTCCACCTCTTTTAAATGCCTTGAAGTGATGATTGTAAGGAAACTGTCCTTCAACTTGATGATGTTTGTGCGGTGATTAAAGCAGATTTTCCAGCCCAGTCCCGCTTAGGCTGTGGGACTGACTGAAGGGACCAGACCGGCTCCTTCTGCACCTGGAAAGGTCACCTGGCAGGAGATCTCAGCTCCCATTTGCCTTGATGGGCCAGAGAGAAGCAGGATGTGGCAGAAGCCATTGCTAGGGGTGAATCAAGACCGTCTTTGTGTCAAAAGAAGCCCTGAAGTCCAGTGTGTGATAATCCAGGAGTTCAGCATACCCAGTCCTTGTGCTCGTGAGAATGTGGGCACAGGTGTGGGGAGAAAAATGCTTTAACAAGTTGTGTTTCCTTGCTGAAGTTTCAGTAAGGTCCTATTATGCTCAGTTCACCCGGTCCTGGAATGATAAGTGAGCGATACTATCAGTGGTTGCTATCATCTTAAACCTAGGTGTGGAGTTTTGGTTCTCATGGCCACTTGTGCAGTAGAGAGGGATCAGGTTGCATGGCTGCAGTTGCTTGCTGCAAGTAAAGACAGAACCCCAAAACTTGTTTGTGGGAAACACGTTAGCATGAAGCTTGTGCAGGTTCTGTCAGTGGGGAAAGCTTATCCTGCTACATTGAGGAATTAAATGCAAATCAAACAGATACGTTGTTGATGTTAACGTGGCAGGATCCTGTGGATTGGCTGGGCACAGGTGTAGGAGCTGGCAGGAAGAGGTTAATGCAAGTCAGGAATTTGGAAGGAGATCCCTGCAGCTGTATCACCTTGCAGCGGGAAGGGTGCACAGGGAAGCAGCTATCATCACTGCTGCAGGGGCTCTTTCCCAGCCGCTTAGCAGGACAGTGGTATTTATTAACATCTCTGGCATTCGGGAGCTCCGTGACTCTATCTCCTCCATGTCATTGGAAAGTTGGGTCTCAGCTCCGGGGCTGTGCCCGAGGTGTGAGATTTCCAATGGTAATTGCAAATGTGGAATCTTGGGGGGTGGGGGTAAGCTAGATTGGCACTCCTGATAAGTCCCAGAGGAAAGCCAGCTTTCAAAAGAGCTCTGCTGTGTGTCCTGCTGTGTGGGACATCTCAGATTCGGGCATTTTTGTAATGCTGCCTTTCAGGCTGGACATTGAGCATTTTAGTGGGAGCCTGGTGTGTTTTGGTGCTCAGGCTGCATGAGAGGATGTGCCTTTATTTTGAGCCATGTTAGAAATAATAGGTTTGAAAAACTGGAGACTGGAATAAGCTGTAGGAAAGGTGAGCTGCCTTTCCCATCAGAGGTGTTTAAGATCAGTTCTAAACTCTGTTTCATGGGGATACAAGGCTGATGTGGCTGCACAGCACTACCTGCACCAGGAAAGGCAATGCAAATGTATTTTGGGTGTTTGGGGCCAAGCCCCTCTCTCTGATAAAAGAGCCTTTCAGCAGGGGAGCTCCTTGGCTTGGAATCCTTTGATCTGCAATGACCCAAGGAGGTTTGGCATAAAAAGAGACACACACAACTTCAATTTTTAAGTGGTCACTGGTAATCAGCCTGATCATGTATGAATGAATATATGTGTAGGTTGGACAGCAGGGAGATTTTCTTGGTTTCTTATTCTCAAGCAGGGCTTTCCCCTCAGCTTTTGCTGCAAGAAAATCGTCCCCCAACTCCCTGTATGTGCTCAAGGTTAAACAGGGAGCTCCTGCTGCCGACAGAGCAGTTTGCAGGAGCTGCAGTGCTGTCCTGCACTAGGGCACAGACGCCCTCTGTGACACCAGGATCCTTGGAGTTCCTCCCGCGGGTGCCCTTGGAGCAGCCAGTTTCAGCAGTCGCCTTCCTGCTTGGGAGATTTACCTTGTGGAGGCTTTGAGTCTGCTGGGAGCAGTGACCTGTATAGCTGCAGGCACTGATTACTGACCTGGGACACCCTACTTTGTCTACCAAATGGGTCACTGGCATTTCTTGTCATGGTAATTGCTGTTAAAGCTGAAATGCAGGGAGGCTGAATTTCATTCTGGGTGAAATGTGTGTTTTGGCTTGGTAATGTTTGGCCGTGTTCTCAGACCCACCAAAGGTGTGGGGATATGAATGCTTTTATCATGGGGGCCTGTAAGGCTCCCTGGCCCTGATATAGCTTTAAAATGCTGTTAAATAGCGAATTTTTTTGCGGTGATGATGATAAGAGTTTGGCAGTCTGGACAGGTTGTGGAGTTTGGAGATCTTCCTGTTCGTGTGGCAAATTTTGCTGGATTTTCTGGTGTCTGCACCACTCCAAAGCCTGAATGTGTCACAGCACACTTCAGTCTTCTGGTTTGGGTGAGCACCTGAGCACAAGCTGCACGGTTGGAAGCCCTGCCAGTTTTGCAAGGGGTTTTAAAGGGATCCCAAAATGACTTAAATGTGCATTTCTGTGATAGCCAGGCCCTTATTCCTTCCAGTGCAAGGATCCCTGCAAACATCCAAATTCTGACTCAGTTTTGGGGCAAAAATTTGCCTTTTCTGGTCGTGGGTTTTGGTACTTGTGGAGATAGAGAAGGCAAGCTAAAGGAGCTAAGGGTAAGGTATTTCTGCTCTTGTGGTCAGTGTTGATACAGGTCAAAAGTAAACATTTAAATTGGATTTGGCTTTTCACTGCAATAACTATGAACATTTACAACTCTGAGCTGCTGGCTAGGGTTTTTTTGTAGTCTGTTCTCTTCAGTTTTCATTTAGAGTACGTTTGTAACATTTGTTTTTTTAACTGTGTGTGTAAGGAACTTAATTTAAAAATAATCAGAAATCTCTATGTGCTCTGGCCTAATTTTGTTTTAAAAAGGGCAATTCTGGAGCACTTTTTATGGCTCTGAAATGAAGTAAACAAAGCTTGTCAGCAGATATTTTCACATGGGACGTGTTTTGAATACCCTGCAGGAGACATGTAGCCAGAGTAAAATGATTTGTGTGGTGCTCAACTGGTGTAAATCTCCACAGCTCATGGATCTGGGAATGCAGGACAGGAATCAGCCTTTGGGTGTTTGTGCATTCCATGTCTCCAGAAGCCCAGTGTCACAGACCATCCCAGTGTTTCATGGGCATGTTGTAATCACCTGGGAGTACAGGCTCCTACTGCAAATATTTTTCCTATCCAAAAGCCCTATTGAAATGGATTGTGGGTTTTGCCATTAAGCTGTGTGGAAAGTGGGGCAATAAAACAAGCCTACGGACAGAGATGAAAGTGGTGATAAAACAACAGAACAATGGTTGACTTCCATTCCTGAGCTCTTTCCCAATTTGTGTTTGTGATTTCCTCTTTTTCCTTAGTTTCTTTCATCTCTCTGTTTTCTGTTGGGTGCATGCTTTGACTCTTAAAGTGGATGAGCTGCTACCTAAGCTAAGTAGAAATGGTGACAAAAATCGAATTATGTGATTCACAAAATCCCCATTCTCTCTTCCCTCTACTAAACTCTCTCTTCTGTGAGATCCCAGCACAGGGTGTGGGGCTTGGTAACTGCACCCCTTCTGCTCAGAGTCTGAATTTCATGAGTATTTTATTACTAACAGCTCTGAAGGTCTTTTTGTTCCTGTTTAAGTTGAATTGAGAAGTATTAAGTGTCAGGTATTAAGTAGCAGGGTATGACAATGACATATTTTCCTCGTGTGAAAATGAATTATCTTCATTGAATAAATGGGTTTGGGAAAACTCTTAGACCAAATATTGGAAATTAGTCTCTGTTGACTTTCAAAGCTCTGGTGAAGGAGGTAGAATATCATAAATAAGGTGTTTGAGAATCTGCTTTGCTCTTCCCACAAGAAATCAAATCTGAAATTCCATTTGGATGTTTATATCTGGGCCTGGCAGGTAATGGCCTTTATCCCAGTGTGATTGTCCAAGTGAAGTCAAGAAAGATTGAAATTGTTTAATAAGTGTTAGTAAACAATTCCACTCCCACTCAAAACGAGTTCTTTCAAAGTAAAGGGTCATTTGTGGAGAGAGTAAGAAGCTGGTGGATTACTCTGCATTCCAGCAGCTCTGAAACTCTGCAACAGGAATGAGGTGGTGGCAGAAGCAGAGGGGACCCCGATGAGCACAGGGATGCTGTGGGGAGCAGGGCTTCACTGCCAGCTGTGCCCCAAACGTGTTGTGTCCCTATTGGGACCCAGAGTCACTGTGGCCCTGCTGTCCACACAGGGAGCCTCGTGCAATTAAAGGGAGCACGTGAGCCCAAAGTTGCTCACTGCTCCTGAAAATGCATGGAGCTGAGTCCTCACATTTCTGTCAGAGCAGAAAGGCCCAGAGGGATGGGAAAGGCCCCGAGGGATGGGGAGCACTCACGCTTGTGACTTGTGATGCGGAGCCCGAGGTCGTGGTGGCCGGGAGAGCCCACGCTCACACAAAAGCCCTTGTGCACTTGCTGCTGGAGCGAGGGTATCCCGGGCTGAGAGCCTCCTTTGTTGGGAGAGCACTGCTGTAGCCAAACTTATATTAACCAGGCTTGTAGCCCTGCTCAATGCCCCACTGTTCCCCAGAAAGGAGCTTACAGAGAAAGGCCCTTCAGTGTGCAGGGAACAGCACAGCCCAGCAGACACGCAGGCAGCCACTGGGACATGGTCTGGGGGCCACACTCCTGCCTTTTCAAAGGGCTTGTGAAAGAGCTGGCATTACCCAGTGGCCTTTTCATGGGGTAACTGGAAGTGCCGATAATTCCGTGTTCAGTAAAGTTGGGTTTGTGCGTAAAAATATAAGCTGGAACTTGAAAGGACAAGCCCAGTTACACGTACGTGACAAAGGGACACTGGACAGGGTCAGTTTGCTCTTTGGTGGGAATCAGTAGCATGCACAGTCCTGCACTGATTTTACCTAAACTGTTTCGGGGAGGAGGTCACAAATATGATTCTTATGTATTATTTATATTAGCAAAAAAGAGCAATGTCATCCCAAATGGCTTTGTACAGAAGGCATATCTGGTGTCCTTGCAGAGACTTCAAACATCTCTGGCTACAATATTGCCAAAATGGCCGGGCATGTGCTTCTTAGGATTGGTTTGGTCTTGAGATTAGTGGCTTTAAGTTCTCTTGCCTGTTTTAGTTCTATAATGACTGTTTTCAGGTTGGAGAATTGCTCGCCAAAGGGTCAGTGGAAAAAGTGCAGTGGCAAGGTACAAACATGATCTGTGTGACCACAGTACTCTAATCACAAGCAAAGGGTGACCTTATGCCTTCAAAGATTAAACAAAACAACATGTGGTTACAAAGAGATTTAAGAGTTTATCTGAACAGAATAAACGCTGGCTGCCCAGATTTTTCTTGGAATGAAACCCCTGTGGTTTAATAAAGATACCTACATTTCATTTAATGGCTTGGCAAACTGCAGAAAATCAGCCAATATGCAGCACCTACTTCTCACATAGTCTAAACCAATGCAGCCCCATTAAAAGGAACTGCACAAACAACACAGTGCTGAGGGATTTTGTCTCTCAAATCCACTTCTATTCCTACATTTGTCTCAAATAACAGTTCCCTCTTGGTTTCAGCTTCTCTGTGCTATTACCATATATTGGGTTCTGCCTTCTCCTTTCAAAAAGCCTCCAAAGTCCAGTTCTTAATGCTCATTTTGTCCAGGAAGTGTTTCCAGTTTTTGTGAATATGATCTGATTATGGTTTGGTTCCAGAAAAAAAGAGGAGTGGAAACCTGACCATCCCATCTGTAGTCAACGAACTAGGGTTTGCTTTGGGTAATAATTAATTCTACATCTAGTTTAGTATCTTTCCACAGTTATTTGGAGGGAAGCTAGACCTTGATAGTGCAACGGCTGCTTTTTCCAGGGTGTGTTCCTCTGTCAGCTCAGATTGCCTGGCAATATAATGGGAGAGACTGCTGTGAAATCACAGATGTGACTGTACCGTGATTGCAGGCTGACATGAGTAAGAGCCATTATAGAATGGCACTTAAGGCAGGCTCTGAATAAATAGGGGAGGTGTCTAGAAACATCAAATATTGGTGGTGTTCTGAACTTCTGACCTTCTGTTATCCTTGTCACGGGAAGTTCAATAATTTGGGTTCTCTTTATCTCTGAGTGCTGCATGTCTCGTGTTCTCCCTCCTCGTGTCTTTGTTCACCCTGTGGGCTGTGAGGTGAGTTTCATCCTCAGCCTCCCCTGGGCTCAGGAACAGAGTGTGTCACTTGGAGCTCAAGGAAGTCTCTTCAGAAAACTGGCAGTGCCTGCAGACTGTTCCCCAGCTGTTCCCTGGGTGACGTCCTGGCCACTGTCACTTGTGCAGGTGCACTGATAATCTGCCAGCCTTTAGCAGCAGATTAAGTGCTGGTTGCATCTGGACCTGCATGCTCTTAGCTGTGGCCCAAGTCCTTACGAGGGGAACTCGCAGGGCGAGACGTGGAAGTTATGGAGCATTTTTTCCATAAATCCCCTGCTGCTGATATATTACCAAATGCTTGTCTCTCTGCCTCTCCTCCAAAATAAATATGTCTGATGGGGTATATAATAAAATTCCCATGATATAAACCTTATTTACTGGAGCCTTTGCTCTTAACAGTTGACTTGCACTGGTGTTTGCCAGCACACTGATGCTAATGATGCTCTGTGCCACTTGAAAGATGCTCCTGTGTCCTCAGTGCCTGGCGCCAGCCGTGTTCCAGCTAATTCCTCACTGCACATACTTTTTTCCTAAATAAAAGCAGTCACAAGTTGTCCTGGAGAGCAGACAACACTTAAGGACACCTAATATGTAAAACCTTTAACCATGCAGCACGTCCTGGCAGTGCCATCCCCCGCAGGGATGGATCGGAGCTCTGCCCTGGCGCCAGGCTGGGTATGGCAGGGCTGGGACAAGCATGGAATAAAACAGCAGCTCCAAGGGGACTTCCCCCTGTTTTTCCCAAACGACTGAAATGGCTGGGCAGGGTGGTGTGATCTCTGCAGTGCCCATTTCAGGGTGCTGGGTTTGTGGCTGTCCTTTCCCTCTCCTCCAGCCTCGTGAGCGTGGCCCATCCCACCCAGTGCCTGGCAGCTTTCAGGTGTACCTGTGTGAGCCACCTAATGCCAGAACACCTGTTGTTTTCTGTGCTGCACAACTCAGCTCTCCCTTCTGGTTTAGCTCCTGTTGCCGAATTTAGAAACATTTCCCTGGCATCAACTGCAGGTCACCGTGGCCTTCACACTCAGGAGTGTATTCATGGCACTTTCCCTTTTGCATAAACATCTGGTGTATCTGGTGAGTTAGGCTGAAATGTGTGAAATGTGTGTAAGTTTGGAGACCTGAAAATCAGTGAGCTGTGACTGAGGCTTCGGGAGCATACAAATGAGTGTGAGATAGCCCAGTGCCTTCTCATGGCTGTGCACGCCTGTATCCATGTGAATTGGAGGTGTGTAAGATGGGAGCAAGCACAAATAGTCCGTGCAAATGTGCAATAGTCCTGTGCTTAGCCAATACCCGACCTACGTTCTAATGACATTGCTGTTACACTGACAGACTACTGGGAGCATTAATTAGACACTGAACTTTCAGAAGCTGCTTTTCCTTTATTAATTGCCATTACCTCATAGTCTGGTTGGGGCTTTATTCTGGTTTTTGGGGTTTTTAAAGAAAGTACCACATCACCAATTCACGTTTTGAGGGGGGAAAAGCCCAGAATGTGGAGACAATGTACAACATAGCTAAGGAGGCATCAGTGAAATGATTGTGATCAGGAGTCTTAGAGTGCTTTTATAATTTTCTCATTGTGCTAAAAATGAAAGAAAGAGAAGGTAAATGCTTGGGAGCTCTCCTGGATCCCTTCCACAGGAGCCACACCTTTGTCCCTATGTAAGGCCTTCCAATTGTTGCAGTCAAGGCCTTGCACAATCAGTACAACTCACAAGTCCACTTTTCAGACTAGAAAAACAAGAAACAAGCAATGTTTCTGCATGAAGATACACATTTAAGGTATTCAAAGTATAATTTTACCCTAATTTCTTCAAATTTGCATCACCTTTTAAAAATCAGAGAGACTTTCGAGGGTTTCAAACAAAAGGTTTTTTTCTGGTACTGCTTTGAAAGTTATTACCTGGGCAGGAAATTCTGTGCTGGAAAGGGATCTCTTTTCCCCACTCTTGCATAATTGCAAAGGCTAAAATCATTTTGCTTAAACATGCCACATTGTCCCACAAAAGCAGATCATAAATGACCTTTGGATTGGAATCAAAAAGGCAAGTAAGAAAATTTTGAGGTCAGATGAGGAATGCATGTGCAACTTGTTTGTGCCTCAGAAGTCCCAATAAAGTAGGTGTGGCATGAAAAGGAAGATTTCTTATTATTGTTATTTTTTTAATTGCACATGGATTTCTTAAAGAACTCCTTTACTATACAGAGTGATTAGTTGGAATGTGTGTTCAAGCTGAGATCATGGTTCAGTTTTCTGGAGTTTTACTTAAGCAAGCAAACAGGTGAAGGTGTCAGTTCTGCCAACCTCAAAAGACACCAACTCCAGGACTTTCTTGGGAGCTCTTCATGATGGGTTTGCAGATTAGAGCCGGAGAAGATTAGGGATTTTTCCTCTAATGCTCATTATTAGCAGTTTGTCTCAAATCTCATTAAAATTAATGCATTTTAAAAACTCACTTTTTAGAAATAATGTCATTTTATAAATATCAAGGTTCCTTCAGTTATGCAAGTAATTTTTATTGTGACCTGTAGTATTTTTGTTGCTGTTACTCATTCAGTTTCCACCTCTGGGATTTAGTTTGCTGAGCTATGGTCTGGCTTACCTGTGGTGCTGCTGCTTTTATTCAGCATCCTGTCAGCACAGCGTAGTGCATCTGACTCTACAATATGGCACTCAATTAACAATAGTAAATTATTGTGTGGCCATGGAAACTGCAGGAACTAAACACATTGTTCAGCAAGGCTATGAATTCAGCTCTTATTAATCCCTGATCAACGCAGTGGTTGTTTAAATACATGTTCTTCCATTTAAAATATTTCTGTGATAATGAAAATTATAATTTAGCAGCAATTAATTATAATGATAACATCTCTTAGCACAGAGATTTAATATTTTGAAAGGATTAAATTCAGTCATTGTAGATTTCTTTCTTTTCTATTCATGCTTCTCTGTCATTAAGGTGAAATTAGATTTAAACATGAAACCAACAAAGGTTTGGCTTTCTTTCATCTATTCTTCATTCTGATTGCAGTGAGTTTTTACAGAAGCATGGTCAAAACATACTACAGCTTTGACTTTGCTCTCCATATAATGTCTCAACTTGTGCCTCAGATGCAAGAAGTTGTTCCACAGCCCTCTGAAATCCCTCAGTGGGATTCCATAGGAATACTGGCAGTGCAGTCTTCTGGCCTATTCTTCTTTAAGCTTGCTGGAATTCATAGAATCACAGAATACTTCACGTTGGAAGAGGAGTTGATTTGGTCCAGCACATCTGCTTAAGGCAGGGGCAGCTCCCATGGTAGATCAGGTTGCTTAGGGATTTGTCCTCCTGAGTTTTGTATCTTCCTAAGGGTGGAGTTCCCACAGCCTGTGAGGGAGGCAGTGTCCCAACTCCCTCCCAGTGACAGCTTTCTTCTGGATATCCCATCGGGATTGCCCTTGCTTGGCTTCCCCAGCCTGGTATCCTGGCAGCTCTCCTCCCTGCAGGGTGGCATGTGCCACTGGAAGTGGTCGCCCACAGTGCCACAGTTTGCTCTGGAAAGGATGGGATTCAGCATGCACTGTGCTGTCCTCACAGGGATGCTGTCCTGATGCTCACCTCTCTGTGACTCGGCTCTGGTTAATGTCAGTCACAATTTGTATTTCCAAATCTCTGCCTCACCAGGGTCCCAGGCTGGGCACACGGGACCAGTAGGAATGGCATTGTGGGAATAGCAGTGTGAGAGTCTTGTGTGAGAGCAGCTGCATTGCCTGCAGTGCTGAGAAGAGGGAGGAATGCTGAAAGGAAAAGAGAGCAACAGAAATAATAAGAACTCCCAGCTCCTTCTTCCTACCCTTGCTTTCTTCCCCATAGACAAGAGGGAATCCACTGTAAAACCTCATTCTGCTGGGTTTGCTGAACACAGGAAGAAAGAAGATGGATCTGATGTAGGGAAGTACCTGGCATGTTCCCTGCCTATGCCAAGCCTTGCTCTCATCCCCACTCAACACTGCCAATCAAAGAGTGGTTTGGACAAGTACAGAAACATTTTCCGTCCCCCTCAAAAATCCCCTGGCACTTCCCTGCATTTTGCATATAATGTGTTTTAAAGGAAACTGCCAAGACCCCCCCAAGATTGTGTGTACTTGAAACAGTGCAGTGACCTCAGGTTTTCATTGTTCTTCTGTGGGAATTTTGCAGTCAGTGTCCTGGGACAGGCAGATGCTTTTTCCATGCTCCTTTGATGAAGTGATTTGTTTCTTACGCAAAAGGGAAAAGTAGCAACAAGCACTGACATCAAATCGGCCATGAGGGGTTTGTGTCCTTTTGTGTAAAATGCCAGCAGCACTGAGACATTTTCCCTGCTGCTTTTTAAAGGAGGCCCATCTGAACACTGCACGTCATGAGGCCAAAAAGTGACTCCTTTATTCATCTGTATTTCTGCTGTTTTGCTGTAGATATGGTTTTGTAACATCTTTCTTCAGAAAGGAGGAAGAGAGGCCCAGAGGAGGCCACTAAGATGGTTAGAGAGATGGAGCACCTCTCCTTTGGGAAAGGCTGAGAGAATTGGGATTGTTCAGCCTGAGGAAAAGAAGCTTCAGAGTGACCTGACTGTGGCCTGACAGGGCCTGAAGAAGGTACAAGAAGAAAGATGGCCATCACAGCCATCACCAATGCAGGCAGAGCTGGGCACCTGCCCCTCTAAATCTGCTTGAATATGTCATCTTCATCTTCTGAATTGAAACGAAAACTATAAATCAAAAGCTGAGTTCTTCCACTAAATCCAGCTGATTTATATATTTATTTTCTGTGGGAGGCTTTACAGTAACTTTTTGCAGATGAACATAGTCATTCCTGTACACGAATCTGCATCTGGCTTGTGGAAGGTTTATTTTTGTGTTGCTGACACCAAAATGCCATAAACTCTGGGTAAAAATAAAGACAATGAAGGGACCTGCCCTTCCACGCCCCGTAATGCTTGGCTGGCTCCCGGACATTGTTCTGTGCCTCGTGTCATTGTGTGAGGGAGATTTAGTGCCATCAAAGAGAGAAAGCAGCAGAATTGTTTGTTCCACATGCTGCATTATGTAGCTTTCCCTTTTTGCTTTTCCAGAGCATTTTCAGCAGTGAAAGTGGTCACATGCTGCAACGTTTATTAGGGAAGGGTAGATATTTAATAGGATTTAGCAGCTGGCTGGTGCTTCCTATAAAAGCAAAAGGATTGCTGAACACACCCCTGATTTCTCCACAGTTGTCTCCACCTAGCAGAATCGAGAAAGCAGCAAAGATTTTGCTCCTAATGAAATCACCAGCTAAACACAGCACGAACAAAATCCCCTCGTTGCTCTGTCATCTTTAACATTTGCATTCAAGTTCTTGTTTAAGTCATGCTGGAGCACGTAAAGGCTCTGGTGTGATCTCACCAGTTTGGATTGGAAGTCACTCCGGAGATTACTTTGTGCCATAAAATAACCATTAACAAATGCATCCTATTTGCATGAGAATGATCAGCTGCTCCACTCCCATTCCTCCCTGGTAAACTGTCAGCAAGATTAAAGTGAAGGAGATGCCTTTTTCTAAGCACTGGAGCCACATGTATCATGTTCTCTGCATGTCATGTGTAAATTTGACTTCCTGCAGAGTTTGGTTTAGTTTTTCCCTTGTCCCTGCATGTGTGTACTATGGACTTGTGTTTTCTACATTAAGCTTGGTTTCTTCAATTTTTATCAATCCCAGTTTCCAGTCCTAACCTGTCATCTGCAGCTGGAGAAAAGCAGCACCCACTGCTCAGTTTATTGCTATAGGACACCTGAATATTAAGAGAAACTTGAATGTTAAGAGAAAATTTACTTTTCTCTACTGATAGCTAATAGTGATCTTTCCTCCTTCCTTCATTTCCTTCCCTATAGATCAATTCCAATATATTTCCTTCTAGATTCTCTGTGCCTGGCTGTGCATGCTTATGCATTGTTCTCTGGGCTTCCTGATGCCCAAGGACTCATCCAGCCTGTGTGGGACCATGTGGAAAGGTCATCATTTCAGGAGTGTTTACCCAAGCCAGATGTTTCTCTCCTCAGCTGATCCTCAGTGGATACACTGAGGTGCATTTTCCCCTCTGGGCTATATTTAGTGGTGCATCAGTTCAGTGCTTTGCATAGCTACACACCCCATAAGCCACAGTCCCACAGGGGTCTCAGCCCCGGGTGGGGTCCTGCTGGGCTGTGAGGAGCACACAGACCCAGCCTCAGCCTCCTTGCCCAGCCTGAGGCACAGCCCAGGGCTGCTGGCAGTCCCCAGCCCGGGATTTGGACAGGGAATCTAAGGAGCAGGAGCCACCAGCACTGTTTGTCAAGGTGCTGCTGGAGTGGTGACCAGAGGAGCTGTGTCAGACCCTCTGAGTGAGGGCTCTGTGTGCCTCAGGACCAGCTTGTTCCATTCAAGCCTGCCTGCAGTTCCAGAGGCCGGAGCCATGTTAGACTTATTTCATGTTCTCTATCGCTCTTAGCTTACTCCAGCAAACAGTGGAGGTTATCACAGCACATCTGTTGGTGGTGTTTACTGATAAAATCTTATTTGAGCACCACATTCTGGTCCCACTAGCTGATCTACCCTTCCCTCACGCATCTTTCTCAACTGAAAAACCTCTAAGCACAGCTGGAATTTGTGAAGCTGTGAACATTACTGGCTGTTTCACTCCACGTCCTTGCATCTGTGAGAAAGCATAGGGTGATATCCTGCACCCTGAACACCGACACCAATGGCAACGTTGCCCTGTGAAAGGAAGCTCTGTTTTCTCTATTAAATGAGGATATGATCTGGAAAATTCTGGGAAGCTGTGGATAGTGGGTATCAGCAGAAGTGGTGTGCTTAGAGCAGCACTCAGCTGATTTCTGTCAGTGGATGTGACAGTGCCTCATGTAAGGCACACACTGGATGCTACAGTGAAAAAAGTAATAATACTTCCAGCATGGAACTGTAAGATGGAAAACCTGCAGGAGATGGAGCTTTTGAAGTTAAGGGTTAAAAATCATTTGTAATTTGTCTTGCTTGAGGTATTGCAGGGATCCATGAAGAGTGCCAGTGCCAAGAGCAGCTGCCCTTGTGCTGGGCTGGGAGGCTGTTGGTGCCACTGATGGCTGGGCTGAAAGCCCAGCAGCAGTCCCAGGTTGCTCCTTTCAGCTCTCCTTTTTGTGCTCCGGTTTCACAGTTTGGGCTCCTTTGAGAGCATCCCCTTTGCTGTGTGGAGGCTTTTGTCCCTGCCCAGGGGCTGGTGAGAGCTCTCACACACCCAAAGTCATTTTACCTGTGCAGGGCTGGCAGCAGCATGGCCCAAACAGATTTACCACTCCATCTGAAAGGGATTCAAGGCCGGTTTGTTGAAATGTGATTTGACTGGTATGGAAGTGATCAGGGTGTCTGGAAGCTGTTTTTAGCAGGCAGGTGGCTGCACAGGTAACCTTTGCCATGGCTGTGGGCAGTGCTGCTGCACACAGCGGCCCTGGGGCCTGAAACACCCGCTGGCATTGGGAGCACACAGGGTCACGTTGGTCTCAGCCAGCTCCTGTAGCCCTGCCTTTCCCAGGGCAGTTATTAAAACAAATTCTCCATTATTCTGGCACAGCCCTATTGAGCTCACCCAGCGGAGCTGAGCGTGTGACAAGGGGTTGGTGTGTGTGACCCCCCTCCCACTGTCCCGCACTGGGGACTCCAAGCTGAGCTCTGGGCTTTCAGAAAGTGGACTGCGTTTTGGTCAGATTTTTTTCTCATCAAATCAGTGGAGGAAGAATGGTCTCCCCTCAAGCGAGGAAAGGGTTAGATGCCTGTTTGTGATCCTGTCCAGCTCAGTTTATGCTTTCAGTGTACCAGCTCTGGTTTATTTACTGAACTCCTAAACAAAGTCAGTCCTTGATGCATCACAATCACAGTGCTGCAGTTTGCAAGCTCCTGTCTGGTGGTAGCATTGTCATGGGGCCTTCCGCAGAAAGGAAATTTCCTTCCCAGTGTTGCTTCAAGATAAGTTGGATTCTCTATTATCGATACTGCTCTGAGAGTGCCTTCCGTTTTCCTGCTGTGCATGTTTTGCATGTTGCTCATTTCTCTTTACCCTTGGGAAACAAATGTTTTCACAAGCTGTAGGACACTTGGAGCTCCACCCATATCCTCTCGTTTTAATTAATCTTCAAAATCCATAACTATGTTTTTGAAAATATGAAGGACGTTTGTCAAAACCATCACATGAGGTTTGTAAATAGCACTCAGGGCCCGTGGCTGATGTTAAATCCCTGGAGTCACCACTCATGGATGCACCTGGCCCTCACTGTGGAGTCTTTTGCACATTAAGAGAGTCACAGTTGTGTTGTTTGCTCAACCAGATTGTCAGGGCTCTGAGCACCACATTTCTGTACGTATCTTTCTTTATCTGAAACATACAACCAAAATTCTTTGGGTTTAATTCTGTGAGCGTTTTAACCTGAAACCCCAGAGCAGAAAAATTTTTTATCAGTTAGAAAGGGTTGATAAAAGCATTGCAAAAACCTGCTGTCATTGTGAAACACCATGTAGAAATAATCAGGAGAGGTTTTAACATGACCAACCCCAGTCACACCACTTTCCAAACGGGCTTGGTTTGCTTTCCCACGTTGTGGGAGTGCAAGAGGAGCGAAGTGATGCAGGGTAAGAAGGGCTGTGCCTTCTCCCTCCAGGGGCTTCTCTGGCTGAGAGTGTCAGTGGGGAATTAGAGCTGTGCTCCGCCTGTGCCAAGTGCGGATAAAGCCTGGCCTTCCTGGGTGACTGCCCCATTAACAGCCTGAAAGAGCTCCTGTGTCTCTCCAGTCTGACATAAGTTGCTGGTTGTCCCCAAAAGTTGGCAGTGGCATGTGGGGCCTGGCCCTTGTGTGGTGCCACAGGGTTTTCCCATGGGGCTGCACCCGGGCAATCTGGGATCTCCCTGCTTTGGGCCCTGCTTGCTGTGAATCAGAGGAGAGATGGAAAGAAAGTGAAAAGCCATTAATAGCTCCAGCACTGAAGTTGCTGGAGCTCATGTGAGAAGCTGAGAAGCTTTGGTCCCAGAAGAGACCTTCTCACTATTTTTACATGGTGGGGCCAGCAGGGAGGAGGCCGTTCCACAGAGGATGGGTGGGGTTCAGGTGAGAGGAGCTCGGGCAGGAGCGAGCTGGGGCGGGGGCGGAGGTGGGAGCCCGAGAAACCAAGCGGGCCCTGCAGCCTCTCGCTGTAAACAGGAAATCGAGGCCACCCAGAGCAAGGCTGAGGAAACGGGAAAGCAGAAGGGGAGAGGCAGCCACTGGCTTTGAACTCTAGAGCAAAGAAAACACTCCTAACAGCACCACCATCAGCTGCCCCAGCACAGAGGGCCTCCAGCCAGGCTGGGCTCCCATCCTCTGCCTCCCTGACAGTTCACCGTGCTTAAGGATGCTGAGGCAATGCTCAAGACAAGAAGTCAGTCAGACTTTCTCAGGGCTTTTTCCCTGAGTCCCCACTACCTGAGAAATGCACTTTGTCCTCCTTTGGGGCCACTCAAAGTGCTGGGCTGGGAAAACTTTTTGGGAAAGCGGCCTCAGAGCCATATGGATGCTGTCCCCAGGAAGGACCTGTCTTCCCTGTCCTGGAAGGGCTGCTTGCTCTGTTGGCTTCCTTGCCTTGCTTTCAACACCAGAAGATCCCAAGCTGGTGTCAGTTAATACCATGGTTCCTAAGGTTTCACAACATGCCTTGATGTGTTACTGCATTTCCCACACCGTGTCTTCCCTCTGCTCAAAATTAGGCCCTGACTCTTCATCTCCTTTTACTAAACCCACATGGAAGTTCTTTTCCCACTCTTTACTTTCACTGTGACCCCGTATTGGGAGGATTATTGATAATCATAATTTTTTGACCAAATATTTTTTAATGGTTGCCTTTGAGATGGTATTTAATAGCTCTGTTTGTTTTACATAGTATTTTATATATCCAACTCTTCAGGGTTCTGTACATTGGCATTTCTCTTTGGAATGAATGTAAGCACAGGGATCACTGAATGTTGTGCTTCTGTGTAGAGACTACAGTGATTAAATAAACCAAGTTGCTGAGCTGTTTTGGGGTTTGTACAAGCTGCTGAAAGGACACATAATTTTTGTTGGAATTTTCTTTAAAAAGCACCAACTATTGCAAGGTTTTTCTTCTATGACTCTTTTCCAAAAAATACTTCAAGTAAAGGCATGGATTACTAGACAAGCAGATATGCAGATACAGCATTCCCAGGCACTTGCTATAAATAGCTCAATAAAATATGTATTTAAAGCTAGTAGACACTAGCTCCAGTTCCTGCTGATTTCCTGTTCTCTTCCTCTATTACAGGGATCCTCTGCTCCGTACGGAGTGAGGGCAAACACAAAAAAGCAAACTGTCAGTTCACCCAAAGCACATTGTTTTGTCACTAACCCCAGCTTTGACATTTTTCCAAGCCACACTTGTAATTTCACACCTTACAGGTAGGTAAAAGCTGTCAAAAATGAGGCAGTAGATTTGGTCATGTCCAACCACATGGGTAGGAAGGACAAGTTCAGAAATAAGTGGGAGGAACTGAAATCTTAGGGTGGGATTTGTACAGTTGTGCAAACCACCACTCAGTGCATGTCTGCTTTCCTTCCCACTCACCATTGCTGTTATCTGATTTCTCTTATGACTGTCTTTTCTTATTTTGCTTGGTCCCCACCTTTCTGTCCTCTTCTCTTCACTCTCAGCATCTTTGTCATCCCACATCACCACGATCAGATTTTCACTGCTGTCCCCAAGGTCCTGGAGATGTGACTGGTTATGAAATGCCCCCACCATGCTGCTCTGCCAGGAAGGGAGCACATCGTTCCTTTGGGAGGACAGCATCCACCAAACCCCTGGGCAGTCACATCTGGAATATTCTCTGTGTTTCAAGCAACATTCGTGGAGCTTTCAGAGCTGGAGATGCTGTAGTTTAGCATTAACCTGTCTTCATGTCCTGTTCCTGCACATGCCAACAGCTTTAGAGAGACTGATTGGGAGGCTTGGAATCTTGTCTGCCTGGGAAAGCAGAGCACTTCCATTCATCTGTCTCACTGTGGCTTTCAGAGTCCAAGTCAGAGCACCTGTGTTTTGACAAATTTGGTCTGTAGTATTTCCCAGCTCAGTGAAATGACTTTTGGCTAACAAGGAAGGGCTTCATCC
Organism: Sturnus vulgaris; assembly: GCF_052056855.1. Classification (NCBI taxonomy): domain Eukaryota; kingdom Metazoa; phylum Chordata; class Aves; order Passeriformes; family Sturnidae; genus Sturnus; species Sturnus vulgaris. Next base: position 6,139,851 of record NC_142245.1, on the reverse strand, counting down.
AAAGCCCTTGGCAAAAGACTGTAACCACAGAGATGTATAATGTTTTCTGTCTGAGAGCTCTGGGCTTGGCAGATAGCTGGGTAGGAGTTTGTGAATTAATGTGGACTGCAGTGAGCCTGTGCTCAGTAAGAGAGCTCTCACAGCCAATGTTTTCCTCTATAAACAGTTGTGAAAGACTCTGGGAAGGAAGGTGGAAAGAATCTATTTTTCTGTCTTAATATAAATGCTCGTCTACCTCAGGCATGTGGTTATGGAAAAATTCATGTTGACATTGTGTAAATATGGTTATAAATGTTGAATCTGCAAATAAATATTGTCATGAGAAGGGAAAAAAGTCAGTGGGAAGCTTTGGTCTTTGCTCTCTATCATACTTGTCTTAATCCCAAATGACTTGTGTTATTTTGGGGGATGTGTTGTGGATTTGTGTGTGTGTTCCTGAGCAGGTGAACTCAGCAGGTGAAGAATGGTGAGTTTTCAATGAAAAGTCTCGATTTCATCAATGATTGTGCCAAAAAGACAACCCATAGCTTTGATTTAATCTTACGTGTTTGAGCATCCCATTTTCACACAGAAACATGAGCTGGGATTTATTTTGAGTAACGTTGTGTTGTTTTCCCCACAGATGAACGTGAGGCAGTTCAGAAGAAGACCTTCACAAAGTGGGTGAATTCCCACTTGGCTCGTGTGTCCTGCCGGATTACAGACCTGTACACTGACCTTCGAGATGGGAGGATGCTCATCAAACTCCTGGAAGTGCTTTCAGGAGAGAGACTTGTAAGTGCTTATCAGTATCCATTGTGGGCAGTTGGGTTGGGTTTGGGTGGGGTTTTATGAATCCTTAGTTCGACTGCAGTATAGGAAATCTGAGTGCTGAGGGTTCAGCACTGAAGATGTCTTCTTATATATTAAAGAAAAAAAAAAAGAGCTCTATTGCTTCAGCTGGATCCAGACACCATTAAAATGCCTTTCTACTGGCTTCAGTGGGAATCAAAGGAAGTCTTCTTCAAAGGTTCCTTGCTGGTAACATGCTGAGTTCTTCCAGCATGTTCCCTGCTCCCAAATCTGGCAGGCACAGAGTACAAAATGTTCCTGAGCCTCTTAGATCCCTCGGTGGAGGTGAGTTAGATATTCTGGGGGACATTCCTGACCCCTGTGGGCAGTGGCCCATTTCTCTGCTAACAAACACTGCATTGATGCAGGTGTGCAGGCCTGGCACATCCCTGCTCCCTTCCCAGAGCATGCCAGGGTTGTGCAGGACAGCAATTGGAGAGGGCCATGCCACTCTGGGAGCAGCTGGAGGTGTGGTGTTCATTACACCCCACTGCTGAGGAATGTCCCTGAGTGTACTTGGTTTTACTTGGACAGATAAGGCTTGGCTTGCTTTGGTTACAGGAATATCTAAAATCAGTTTAAATAAATGTGTCAAATTGTTTCTTTGGGCGTGCTGAGGCACCCCCTTGGTACCAGCACAAGGAATGGTGAGTAAGAAAGTCCTTGTAGTGGAAAATGCTGCTGCACAAGAGGAAAACTGGGTGCCAGGAAATGGCCAGGTATCAGCTTCTCCCTCAGTTCCTTAAATGATGGCGATGCTCTTAACTGCCTAATTTAGAGCAATCTTTTCAAAGAAATACCAGTCTTTAGCTAAGACCCAAGGCTGCAGGGGACTGGGTAATCACTTGTCATCAAGCTCTCCTATTAATGGAGCTCAGTGGCTTAAGACTCTGGTTAATGAGTGGAACATATGGCCCAGTGTAGTGTGTGTGTGTAGGGAGGCAGGAGAGGAGCTGTCAGAGAGCATCTGGGAGGGCAAGGGGGTTGTGAGTGCACAGAAGTTCCTGTGTGGATGGGGTAGCAAATCCTGGTGTTCATCAGCTGCAGGGATAACAAATCCTGGTGTCCACCAGCTGCAGTTTCCTCAGAGCCCCTCTGTGTCTCTGCCAGACTGCTCACCCCAGCAACGTGTTGGGTTTGATGTGCTCACTGCACAGGTAGCAGGTGTTTCTCACACAGGGATAGTTAAGACCAACATGCCCCTTTATTTGAGGGTTGAGACACCAACTGTGTCACCTCTGGTTAAACCTGCTGTCTGCCTGCCAACATTTTACTTTCAGCAGCAAATAGGAAGCTCAGAGCAGTCCCATGACTTCAGCTGCACCGTTCATTTCCATATTTCAATCCAGATTTTGGAAAATGCCAACAGGTAGCTGTGGGGTGGGGAGAGGACAGGAGCCTCCTGGAGCTGCACTTGCATCATTGTTTGTGTCTGGCATTGGCAGCTGCCTGCACCACCACACATTCTTTTTGTAGCTTCCTTATCTGAGACTGGAGGACAGCAGGCTCTGTTTGAACAGTGCATTCCACCACACCTTCCTCTGCAAACAAGAGTAAACGCAATGCACTAAACCTTGAGACAATTACACACACCGAAAGTATTCCAGGAGGATCTTACACACACTAAAAATATTCCAGGAGGATTGCCATGCAGCATCCACTTGCTGATGTTCTTCAGTTTTTGGAATTTATTTCAGTCAATATTAGATAGGTTGTGATATCTCTATGGCACCCCAGGGAAATTGGAAGGCAGATCTTATGCAGAAGGCTTAAAATCAATACCAGATTATCAAATGGTAAGAAAGCAGAAACTAGCATAGATGAGTATCCCATAAACATGGTGTATTTACTGGTGCAGTGGAACAAACAGAAGTTGTTTCCTCTCTTTTGAAACTGGAATTCAGATTCTGGAGCTGGAGCCTGTGGAGCAGAGTCCAGGATTTTGGGATGCCAATCAGGGACGCAGAGCTGCTCTTTGCCCTCTCACTTTGATTGCACAAACTCTGCATTTTCCAAAACTTATTGCGATTTTTGTTGATGAAAACCCACAGTCCTTGGAAGTGTGTTGGAGAAACTCAGAATAATAACAGCAATACCTGCATCTTCCTGACCTTGCTCAGTTTGATTCCTAATCCTAGAGTTTAGTCCAGACCTTACAGCATAATGTCCTCTGCATGGCAGTGTTTGGAAGGAAACTGATAGCATGCAATGCTCTCACTGAGCACAGTGGGAAAGAATCCAGCCAGCATGAAAGGACAGTTGTCATTTGGTTTGCACACACTGTTAACCGGCTTCTCCCAAACAGAAAAATAAAGCTGGGAATTGTTTTCAGCCTAAGATTAAGCGTTTAGTTCAGTTTCTTCCATAACCAAATTAAGAATTAGTAAATTCCTTACAATCCTGGATGCTTAAAGGTCAAACCACTTAGGCACGTTTTCTGTAGTGAATTCTGTCACATTTTTACTTGGAAGAGAGGAAGGGTTTTGATGTAGAACCAGTTTTCCTGCAATGTGCGTGTGAAGACTCTGGGTTTGGTACTTGCTTTCCCTCCACTCAGTGTCTGGATCTGTGTGAGCCCAATAAATGTGCAAGGTATGTCTCACTATGCCTCATCCTGAGGCTATGCAGGGGAGTGTGGCAAGCACAGCCACACCTTGCACAAACCAGACTCAGGCGCCTCTTCCTCTACATAAAACGTCTCTGCTGAATGGTTCTGACTCTGTAACCATGGCACTGGAGCTTCTGAGAGCACAAAAAGAGCTTTTTGAATCCTTTTCTGCTCGGTAGCTTGAGGCAATAGAGGCAGTGCAGGTACTGCTTCGGGCAGAGGAGACAGGTTGGGCTCTGCCACTGCTCTGACAATTAGCCACAGTCACAGTCGTTCCTGAGCCTTGGGAACATCCTTGTGCAGGTGAGCAGGCCTGGGAAGCTGCTCCAGGGCTCCAGGTGTGGCCATGGGCCGTGGGCCGGAGCTGAGGGTGCAGCCAAGCCTCCACCTTCCCTCCTGCCCTGGAACTGCCTCCTACCTAGGTTGTGTTTTGCAATGTTCAGTCAAGCCTTAGGTCCAGCTTTTCTCCTCATGATTGATGGTGCCAGCTAAAGGCTGGATCTCAGATTGTCCCTGCTGGGTGAGGAGTCTCTGGCAGGCTTCAGCATCCATGCAGCTCCCTCCTGCTCCTGCTCCAGCTATGGCTCTTTGCAGTGGCAGCGTTTGGGATGGATGAGGTGTGCACAGGCTGTACATGCAATCTGGGCCTCTCTGGAGGGCTTTTTATAGCCCAGAGCAGTGGGAGTCTCCTGGAAATTCTCCCATTTGCTGGGAGCTGTGGGTTGAGCCTGCATCATTCCCCAGCCTCAGCAGAAGAACAGACCCAGGCTGACTGAGGCTGAAGCTGGTGGCCTCAGGGTTTGTGTGTCCCAAAGGGCATCTTCCTGCACAGGCTCCCTGTCCACCATCCCCTGTAGCACAGGCTGTGTTTCCAGGGACTGTACCATGGCTCTGGCTGAAACTCTTCCCCTTGAATGCAGGCTGGGGCAAGGATATTGCCTGAGCTATTTCCATGGCCAGTTAATTACATTCACTGCAGAAAACAAGGAAATGATGGCAATTAGTCCTTTGGCTGAGTACCTTTGGTGACATTCCAGTGAACACTGAACAGGCTATGCAGCTGTAATCCTTATCTGCACAACAAAGTTCCTCTAATTTTATTCAGTTTTACAGCAGAATTCTGCATGCTGATAACACAGTCATTGCGTTTTTGCAGTTGCACTGGTCCTGCATAAAATTGTGCTATGTTGGTGTAGCTGATTTTTTAATTAGTTTTTTCCTATGAAGAAAAATTTGTAATCAATCTCTGTTATTTTCTTACTTTTTATCCAATTTACTGACTAAAGAAAAGCAATGCAACTTCCTTCTGGAGGAGATTGATTGACTAGCTCACAGTTCAAATCTGAGCTTGTGAGTGAATATCCTAGAGAGGAAACGTGAGGGAAGTAAGCAGGAAAAATCCTTTGAAAAGCAAATTAAGTTGGAGCCATGTGTCCAGCTCAAATCCAGGATATTGTTTTTTTCACCATGGGTTTGGCACCTGCTTCCATTATCCTGGTGAAAATGGGCTGGAAAATACAAGGAGTGGTTTTTGTCCCTGGAATGTGAGCAACAAATGCAGTGATGCACTGGGCTGAAGAGTTTGCAAACTCTGACTTTTCCTCCTCCCATCTACAGTAATAAATATTTTTATTCTTGCTTTTACCTTGTAGCCTAAACCAACTAAAGGAAGGATGCGCATCCATTGCCTGGAGAATGTGGATAAAGCCCTCCAGTTCCTGAAAGAGCAACGAGTGCACCTGGAAAACATGGGATCTCATGATATTGTGGATGGGAATCACAGGCTGACACTTGGCCTCATTTGGACTATTATCCTGAGATTCCAGGTAGAGTTGTGTGCACACACACACGCATGGATGAGCTTTCCACACCTGTTTGTCACAACCTTCACTGTGCATTTTAGGAGCAGAGTGCTCCCAGGTGCTCCCAGCTCATGGGAGGGAGAGGTGCTTAGGAACCTGTCAGGATAAATCAGTCTCTGTGGTGGGAGTTTCCTGTGGGGAAATTCATATGGCTTTATTTCTAAATCACTAAGAAATATGAAGCTCCAGTCTCTATACTAGATCCATGAGGAAATGCTGCCCTGAGCTGCTCTCCATCAGCTGGTTATCCATAACCTGGCTGGCTGGCACTGACAGGGATTAAGGGTGCCCACAGGAATTATTTTTAGTGTCCCAGCTAAGGCTTGAGGTTTCTTGTTTTCCATCAAGGTACATATTGGTCCTTGCCCTCAGTTAAAAAAGTCTGGGAAGTCCTTTTGCAGAAAGAATAATGCATCCATATAATAAATATATAACTCATAATAAATAGCACAGTAATAAACATTTAATGGCATTAAAGGTAGCGTTCCTTTCACCTTTTCCAAATGTGTTGTCTCAGAGAAATATTGAAATCTTCTATGTTGCTTTTAGATCCAAGATATCAGCGTTGAAACTGAAGACAACAAAGAGAAGAAATCTGCTAAAGATGCTTTGCTTTTGTGGTGCCAGATGAAAACAGCTGGGTGAGTGTGGATTAAGTGATCATCTCTGAAGTTCTTACAGCATTTTGAGTTTTTGTTGAAATAATTTTAAATGGGCAATCTTACCTGTTCTTAAATGGATTTAGAGAGAGGGAATTCAAGACAAGTGAGTTGATGTTTACAAGTCAGAAAAGTTCTAAATTTATGATGTTAATGCTGAGTAATAAAACACACCAATCTGATAATCCATCAATATTTATAGTAACATGCTGATTCTTTTTCACGCTGTTCTGAAGAAATAATGATTTGATGTCTCCCTGCTCTGGCCTTTAGTGCCAGAGTGTGCAGAGCTGCACTGGGGGTGCTGTATTGATTGCACTCTCCTTGTGTTTGTTCTGCAGGTACCCCAACGTCAATATCCACAACTTTACAACAAGCTGGAGGGATGGGATGGCGTTCAATGCACTGATCCATAAGCACAGGTATGTGTGGCTCGGTGGTTACCCTGGTTTTGCAGCTACCTTGCAGCTTGGTTTTAAAAATCTGTGAAGAGCAGGAAGTTGAGGAGTTGCTGAGAGTTTTACAGCAACTTGCCTTGTTTTGAGCTTTACAGCTCTTGTAGTCACTGTGAGCTCGGCTGGGCAGCAGCTTCTCACACCAGAAGTCAAAACAGGCTGTGTTTGGTTTCAAGACCAGAAATTACACCTGTGATTATTTGGGTTTGGTTTGGTTCTTGTACCTCAGTGAGTAACCCATGCCCAGGTCTGGAATTCGGGAGCAGGAGTGGGGAAGCACACCCAGAGCAGCCTGGAGGGAAAGGAAATCCCTGCCCAAGGATGGCCAGATGTGGTGCCAGGCTGCCAGGGCTGGGGATGCTGCTCATGGCAAGCTCAGGCAGAGTTCTCCGGATGGATTGCACTCGTCCATGGGCATGAGGAGAGACTCATGACCACAGCTTTGTTCTTCCCTGCTGTTAAGCTCTCCTCTGTTCTCTCCCATGGCCAGGTCCTGCTGTGCCATGTGCTGGGCATTGCTTCATTCCTTTAACACTGCTGGGAAATGCGCAGGGCACGTGAAACCTTGGCCAGGTTTTCTAAGGGTTGGAGATTTTAGTTCATTCGGGGGTGGCTGCACTGTGCTTTGGGAAATCTAAAGAATTTTCCATCCTGTCTAGGCCTGATCTGATTGATTTTGACAAGCTGAAGAAATCAAATGCACACTACAATCTGCAGAATGCTTTTAACCTTGCAGAGCAGCACCTTGGTCTTACCAAGCTCCTGGACCCCGAGGGTAAGAATTCCAGCAGTTTCAGCACTTAAGGGCTCTTTCCTCCCACCCCTCCATGTCAGAGCACATCTCTGTGGCAGCTCTGTGTGTCCAAGAGCAGCTGGATGCTGCTGACTCACCTGGTGATACAGGCAGTGAGGGAGGGAGAGAATGTGACATGTCTCCAGCAGCAAACTGAGCAGCAGTAGCAGAAGAGCCCTTAATCCTGTGTTTATTTACTGCCTTCTGACAGGTTTGTTGTCCTGGCCATGTGTCCATAAAGTCATTTGAGTCAGAGCTTCCTTCTGAGAAGGAAGAGAAGCAGAGGAGCAGAGAAGTTTCAGTCCATGCTTCTATGGGAGTGTGTGTGCTCCCAGTGCTGGGGCAAGAGCCTTTTGTGTCACAGGGCAGGAGTGATGTGTTTGGGCAAGTTTCTTCTTGCTTGTTTTCCAGTGCCTCAGAATTGCTGCAGGAGAGGAAATATTTTGTTTCCACCTGTATCTCTCAGATTCACCTGGACAGACATAGGTTTGAATTCCTCTCTCCAAATGCTGACACAGCACTGAAGTTGTCAATTAACAGTAGTCCTGTCACCCGAGGAATTATTTGGCTGTGCACAAGCTGTGACAAAGTCTGGAACTTGACTGTAAAGCATAAAGACCCCAAGCTTTAGCCCCAGTCCACACGACTGCCAGAACCAGTGCAAAGCTGCTCAATTTACTTTTTATTAAGACACCAACCTTAGGGGCTGAACTGCCACTGAACCCATCTCTGACTCCCCAATGCATCCTTGGTGCACTGTGAGCTCTGTAGGTGTAACCCCTGCAGCCTCAGCATGCTGAGATAACTCTTGTTTGGTTTGCAGATATCAGTGTTGATCACCCTGATGAAAAGTCAATCATCACCTATGTGGTGACATATTACCACTACTTCTCCAAGATGAAAGCTTTGGCCGTCGAAGGAAAACGTATTGGAAAGGTCTGCAAGTTTAAAGTATATATTGTTACAAAGCAGATGAAACATTTCTGATTTTCTTTCTCCTCTTGGGTGTTGATTTTTTGAGTCCACTCTCTGGTAAATTTAATTTTTTTGCTTTTGAGCGTGTTTTGAATGTTAAATTTTCCTAAGTGATACTGAGGAGTAGTTAATTTCCAGCTGCCTCACATTAGAAAACACTTGGCTGGTGTTTTATTTTTGCTTGTTAATTTTGCATCATTGCTACTTTTCCTTTCTCATTAACTGCTCCTCACCCTCTGGGCCCTCTGTCTCCTCTGGAAAAATTCCTCATTTAAAATGTGCAGTCATTCTCTGTCCTTTGGCGACATTGCCCCGTCCTTACAGCTGGCAGGCTGAGTATGAATCCTTAGTATGTGAGCCTCAGCTCTGCCCCCCTGTTGCTGTGGGATCTTGGGAATTTAATGCTGAAAAATGCTAAGCTCTCACTCCTCAGGGATCCCAGCAGTGAGTACTCTGATTCACAACTCAAGTCTCCCAGCAGTTTCTTTTATGTGGCTTGCTGAATTTAAATGACTGAGGAGCACTGCCCTTGTGACTCATGTGTGTTGTGCTGCTGTTGCAGGTGCTTGACAATGCCATTGAAACAGAGAAAATGATAGAAAAATACGAGTCCCTGGCTTCTGACCTGCTGGAGTGGATTGAGCAAACCATTATCATCCTCAACAATCGCAAATTTGCCAACTCCCTGGTTGGGGTGCAGCAGCAGCTGCAGGCGTTCAACACTTACCGCACAGTGGAGAAACCACCCAAGTGAGTTTAATCTCAGCTTAACACAACGCTCAGTGGTCTTGTTGGCTTAGTCACTCATTGATTTTTTTAAAAAACAAATACATCCAAGTAACTTTAATTGTGGCTTAAGAATTTATTTTCCTGAGCAAGCCCAGCTCTCATATTCCTGATCGGTACTTGTTGATGTCACTTGGGGCCCTTTTGCTTTGTGCTGTTCAGCGTGCAGATAAAAGCAACAGCAGTGAGGAAAGTGTGTCTCCCACAGGATCTGGGAGTCCTGGAAGCTGTCCCTGCCCTGGGATGCCTGTCTTATCATATGAGTGGTAATAGCATACCGTGGTAGTACAGTAATGTCACCACTCGTGCTTTTAATAGCAGTGGATAATACCAAAATGCTGCTATTAAAAGATCCCTACAGCTTATCCAACATGAAGAGGAAACGTGTCTGGCTTTGTCAAACAGCTCTGCTTACTCAAACTGATACAAGCAAAACTGGGCAGCTTATTACTGGAAAGCCTCCTTTAGCATCGTGGTATCAAATCTGTTTATTATTTTTTGTCTAATCCGAGTTCTAATGGATAATAATCACAACCTGACACATTACACAGGATCCAGACTTCTAAAATTGCAGACTATTCCCTAATGCCCTTGGAGTTTGTTTATTTCCCAGGCGTACAACACAGGGAAAACAGTAGGAAGAGTTTATTGACTGCAGAGGGCTTTAAATAAAACTTCCATTTCTTGTGCTGATGATGTAAACTAGGACAGTGCACGTACTAGAATAAAAAAAGCCTTTTCCTGTCCCCTGAGGGGTTTAAATCCAAACACTCAGACAGCTGACTTCTGTGAAGTTGCTTTTGCTGTCTGCCCCAACTGGCTCCAGAGGAAGCGTGGGCTATTTCCATTGCTCCCAGCTTCACACAAGATGGAGGTGTTTATGTGGATGCACCATTCACCATGTCAACATTTTAAACAAGTGCTTTATTATAGTTTATTGTAGTCGACTATAAGCAATGTTTTATAGAAGTGCTTCCCTGTGAGGGTGGGGAGACCCTGGCACAAGTTGCCCAAAGAAGCTGTGGCTGCTCCACCACTGGAAATGTTCCAGACCAAGTGGACCAGGGCTGGGAGCAACTGGAAGTGACCCTGCCTTGGCAGGGGTTGGAACTGGATGGGCTTTAAGGTCCTTTCCAACCCAAACCATTGTGTCAATCCATAATTCTGTGATTATACCTTAGCAGAAATGAAAATTCGATTGTAACTCAATTCTCTTCCAAAATTTTGTTTAGATTTACAGAAAAAGGAAACCTGGAAGTGCTGCTTTTTACCATCCAAAGCAAAATGAGAGCCAACAATCAGAAAGTGTACATGCCAAGGGAGGGCAAACTCATCTCTGACATTAACAAGGTAAACTGAGCAGCTCCTCTCCTGTGACTCAGGATATTGCTGTTTTCTCTCAGACATTTGGCAGAAAAACATTTGTGATGTCCAGCCTTGATGTAAGGGGGGCTGTAAGGGATGGCTGAGGTGGGGTGACCTTTTCCTATAGCTCAGATTTACTACACTGAGCCGGGCCCTGGGTGTCCTCAGCATCTGTAGGAGCTTCTGCTCCTGGGGCTGCCAGCTCTGCCTTGCTCCTTGTGGTGTTGGCTGCTGCACAGAAGTGACAGAAGGCAGCAGCAGTAGGTGCTGTGCCCTCCCCTTCACCTCCCAGTGCCCTGCCTGGGCATCGTGCATCTCTCTGGGGTCCTGCAGCCTGTTCTGTGCTGCTGCAGCTGGCAGGGCAGGGCTGGGCACAGCAGAGCTGCCAGGCTCTCTCGAGGATAACAAACAGCTCCAGCCTGGCAGCTTCCTCCTTTGTGTTTGATCGTGCTTGGCATTCCCAGAGCAGCTGTTGTGGGTGTCTGTGGCCTCATCCCAGGGAGTAGCAAACTGCTCAGCTCTCCTGGTTGCAGGAGGAATGGCCAAAATAGTCATGTTTCAGGCAGTTTCACATCTGCTCGGATTTAGATTTAGATTGTGTTAAATTGAGGGTATTTTTGTTGTCTGTAAGAAGATCTGGAAGGTGATTAGCTGACTTCCAACATGCTTCTTAGACTTCTGACTTTTGTAATATTATCGCCATGCATATGTATAACTTCTGGCTTGGGGGGAAAAAGGACTTGTAAGCACCAGATGTAACCGAATTCTGCAGTTGTTTTCTTTTCCAAAGTGTAATAAAAAACAACAATTGTATGTTGATTTTGGAGTTGAGAGGCCGTGAATCTCTAATTCCCATTTCTTAAAGGAGGAAGATAGAATCTGCTTGTTCGGCAGTAGCACTCAGGAGATTTTATTTTTTTAAACAAACACTTTCTTACGCATTCAGTCCAGGTGGTTTCCTTAGGCTTTGTTGGGAAGGGGGGTAAGAAAGGATGAGAGAAAATGCATCTGAGATAAACAACTTGTTCAGAAAATGACTGACTAAATTGAGAACAGATTTTAAGTCATATGTTTATATTAGCAAACGAGGTGTAGGGCCAGCCAGTACAAGCTAGATTTATGGGCTTATAAATAATTGAACCACTTTGGTGAAAGTTGCCTGTAGTGACTTCAGCCCTGATTTCATGCAAAGGAGATGGGATTTATCATAATCTTGTAAGAATGTGTTGTTTAGAAGCTGTGTGTTTTCCCTCCACATCTTCAGGCCTGGGAAAGACTGGAAAAAGCTGAACATGAAAGAGAACTGGCACTGCGAAATGAGCTCATCAGACAAGAGAAACTGGAACAACTTGCACGGAGATTCGATCGCAAGGCAGCTATGAGAGAAACTTGGCTGAGTGAAAATCAACGTCTCGTTTCTCAGGTGCTACTCTCAGAAATTGTCTGGGTGGCTAAAATGGTTCCCATGAGTAATTACAGGATGCAGTTCTTGCAAGGAGAACATTTTCTTCCCTCTGCCTCATGTTTTACTGCATCTATGTATGTGTATATTTATTTAATGTATTTAGTTCCTCTATATGTGTATGTACTGTACATCCTCTCTTTTAATATGTTTGGGATTCCCTTCCTTGAACTTACCAGCCTGTGGTCAGGAGATGTGATGAGAAAATAACTACGCACAGTCAAGATTTTCTTTATCTGAATATTTTGGTGAGTTCAGTGAAATTAGCCCAGGAGTTAATTTTATTGTTTTATATTAGAGATGATAATATTATATTAGCCCCAGCCTAATCCTGACGGCCACGTGATTCTTCACCAAAGGCAGTGAATAATATCTCTGATTTATCAGTGGTTCTTTATTATCAGAGGCATCTCTTATTTTATGAAAGAAGACTCTTGGGAGCATTTTGAGGTCCCGGATTTGCTAACAAGTGTTTTTTGCCAAGTCAGACCCGACAGCAGAGGTTGAGCAGTGAGACTTTAGTCCTCAGCAGCCATTCCTGAAGGAATGCCTCTGTCTTTGCAGGACAATTTTGGCTTTGACCTCCCAGCAGTGGAGGCTGCCACAAAGAAGCACGAGGCCATCGAGACGGACATCGCGGCGTACGAGGAGCGGGTCCAGGCCGTGGTGGCAGTGGCCAAGGAGCTGGAGACTGAAAACTACCACGACATCAAACGCATCACTGCGAGGAAGGACAACGTTATCCGCCTCTGGGAGTATCTCCTGGAGCTGCTCCGGGCACGCAGACAGCGCCTGGAGATGAACCTTGGGCTGCAGAAGATTTTCCAGGAAATGCTCTACATTATGGACTGGATGGACGAGATGAAGGTGGGTGGAAGTCCTTTGAGAATGCAGATCAAATATTCCTCAGAGGTGTACGTGTCCTTTTCTGCCAAGTTTTAAGATGCGTTTTGCCCCTCTGGTTTAGTAGATAGACCCAGAAGTGAACAAACTCCTTGTGATTTATTAACAATAAAGATTTAAAACAAGTAAGGAAAAAGAACAAGTTCACTCCTATAAAAAGCTACTTTCCAGCTTCCTGTCTGTCTCATAGAGCCCAGAAGTTTTGGTCACAGTGCTTAGGTGAAGATGACAGATTTGGTGAAAGGGAATTAAATAATCTCTCTCCATCATGATTTGCATGGGGAGCAAGTCACCTCTTCACCTCTCTGCTTTAAAAAACTTGAATTTCTTCCTGTCTGTTCTCCTGGGATCTGGGGAGGGAAAGGACCACGATTTGTCCATCAGCCAGCAGAACTTGGATGCTGTTGGGAGGACAGAAAGCTGTGTGTGGCTCAGCAGGAGCTCACAGCGCCTGGGCTGGGTCTGCTCCTTGGCCCTGCTGAGCTAACTCAGCCTCTCAGCATCCTAGACTGAAAATTCATTAAAGACCAGTCAAGTTCTTCATGGTTGCCAGGGATTTCAAAAATACTGGCTCAAATTTGTATCAGCCATGTCCCTACATTTGTAATTTCTCTCCTTATGGGTCTGGAGTTCCTCTGACCTAATGTACCAACAGATGACAGTGCCTGGAGTCCCAAAGAAGCAAACAACTTATGGCCTTCAGCCTGTTTGACTTGTCTTTCTCTTTTTGTTCAGGTGCTTTTGCTGTCTCAAGACTATGGCAAACATTTGTTGGGAGTTGAAGACCTGCTGCAGAAACACGCTCTGGTGGAAGCTGACATTGCTATTCAGGCTGAGAGAGTGAGAGGGGTCAATGCCTCTGCTCAGAAGTTTGCCACTGATGGAGAAGGTAACCAGCACCCAACACACCCCTTTTATCTTAATTACCTATTAGGTTATCTGTGAGCCTCATTAGTTCTGCAAAATAGGTCAGCTGAATTCCCCGCCAGAATGAGAGAATCCAGCTCCTTTTATTCCTTCTGTACTCAGCATGTCAATGATTCATTTGTCCAGGAACCTGCTCCTCACCAGCAGTTGCCTGGCTTTGTAGAGGTCACCACAGTTCCCCATATTGTGTTCCTAATGCAGACATTTACACAGATTGTTGGTATCCCAATTTATCCGAAAAGGAAGCAATTCCCTAGAACCCAGTGTTGTTAACTAGAGTAAATGATGTCCATTTTGTGCAGCTGTGTATAAATCTGACTTCAGTGAATTTTGTCTCACTAGAAGCAGTCATGAATATCTTTCCTTTTGGGTTTTTTTTTGTCTTTTGGAAATAATAGCACTTTCTGATCTCTGTTATCGTGCGGTGGAGCTTGAACACTTCCCACTCGCTTTCCTTAGACTAACTATGGATTCTGTCATGTAAAGCTGAACACACAGGAGCTCAGAGCTCTGCATGTGGCCCAGCTGTGGGATGGGAGTGAGCGAGTCCAGGTGGTAACCCAGGTTCTCTGTCCGAGCAGGTTACAAGCCCTGTGACCCGCAGGTGATCAGGGACCGCGTGGCTCACATGGAGTTCTGCTACCAAGAGCTCTGCCAGCTCGCGGCCGAGCGCCGCGCGCGCCTCGAGGAGTCCCGACGCCTCTGGAAATTCTTCTGGGAAATGGCTGAGGAGGAAGGCTGGATCAGGGAGAAGGAGCAGATCCTGTCATCTGATGACTACGGGAAGGACCTAACCAGCGTGGTCCGACTCTTGAGTAAGCACAAGGCGTTTGAGGACGAGATGAGCGGCCGCAGCGGCCACTTTCAGCAGGCGATAAAAGAAGGTGAAGACATGATCGCGGAAGAGCACTTTGGGTCTGAGAAGATCAGAGAAAGAATTAAGGATATCCGGGAGCAGTGGGCTAACCTGGAGCAGTTATCTGCCATTAGGAAGAAGCGGCTGGAGGAAGCCTCTCTCCTTCACCAGTTCCAGGCTGACGCTGACGATATTGACGCGTGGATGTTGGACATCCTCAAGATTGTCTCCAGCAATGATGTTGGCCATGACGAATATTCCACTCAGTCCTTGGTGAAGAAACACAAAGACGTGGCTGAAGAGATTGCGAGCTACCGGCCGACCATCGACTCTCTTCACGAGCAGGCCAAGGCCCTGCCACAGGAGCACGCGGAGTCTCCAGATGTGCAGGGCAGGTTGTCTGGAATCGAGGAGAGGTACAAAGAGGTGGCTGAGCTGACCCGGCTGCGGAAACAGGCCCTGCAGGATACCCTCGCTCTCTATAAGATGTTCAGCGAGGCAGATGCTTGTGAGCTTTGGATCGACGAAAAGGAGAAGTGGCTGAATAATATGCAGATTCCAGAGAAGCTGGAGGACCTGGAAGTGATCCAGCACAGGTGAGAGTGCCTTTACCAGGAAGTTTGGGGAATACTGGGTGGGAGGGTTTTACCCCAGCTACCTTTCTCAGCTTGCCTGTGGCTCAGATTCTCTAATGCCTGGGGGATCTTGTGTTTGTTTGTTTTCCCCCACTCCAGGTTTGAAAGCTTGGAGCCAGAAATGAACAACCAGGCATCCCGTGTGGCCGTGGTGAACCAGATTGCCAGGCAGCTGATGCACAGTGGCCACCCCGGGGAGAAGATCAAAGCACAGCAAGATAAACTCAACACAAGGTAAGCGCAAGCCTCGTGCTCAGGAACATCACACCAGCTGGAACAAGTATGGTGGGGTCATTTGTTTTTCTTAAGTAGGCTTTTTTAAGATATTCTGATGCTGTTACCTGAAGTATCTTCAATGTAGGCCTTTAAAGCTTCAAAGGGAAAGAGTTGTGCCTTTCAAATACTTGATTATCCGACGGAGTTTTGCTCTTGACTTAATCAGGCCCTGAGTGTGTCAGTACCTGGTTTTGAGAGCTGGAAATTGACTGTAATAATTGCTATGATAAAAAAGAAATCAATGTAGTTTTGTGTAAACTCCCTCATTTTTAGCTTCAGAATAAACCAAGGGAGTGTGAAAAGTTGATGTAACTGCCAATTTTTCACTTGAGGAAAAATTATACTCAGTGTGCTGGTACTTGTGACATTCTAATACACACCATATCTGGGTTAATGATTGCTTTGCTAGAAATACTGATAGTGTGGGAAGGACTGAGAAAACCCTGAGTAGCTGGGTTTACCAAGCTGGTGAGAGCAGCTGCTCACTCAGCAATGCTGCCACAACCTTTTCCCACAAATCTCAATTTCTCTGCTCTCCTCTCCTCACACATTTCAGGTGGAGCCAGTTCAGAGAACTGGTAGATAGGAAGAAGGATGCTCTGCTCTCTGCTCTGAGTATCCAGAACTATCATCTTGAATGTAATGAAACCAAATCCTGGATCAGGGAAAAGACCAAAGTGATTGAATCCACACAAGACCTGGGTAACGACCTGGCTGGAGTGATGGCCTTGCAGAGGAAGCTGACGGGCATGGAACGGGACCTGGTGGCCATTGAAGCCAAGCTCAGTGACCTGCAAAAGGAGGCAGAGAAGCTGGAATCAGAGCATCCTGACCAGGCACAAGCCATCCTTTCACGGCTTGCAGAGATCAATGATGTGTGGGAAGAAATGAAGACCACCCTGAAGAACCGGGAAGAGTCCCTGGGAGAGGCCAGCAAGCTGCAGCAGTTCCTGAGAGATCTGGATGACTTCCAGTCCTGGCTCTCCAGAACACAGACTGCAATTGCCTCCGAAGATATGCCCAACACCCTGACAGAGGCTGAGAAGCTGCTCACTCAGCACGAGAACATCAAGAATGAGATCAACAACTACGAGGAAGATTATCAGAAGATGAGGGACATGGGTGAGATGGTGACACAAGGACAAACTGATGCTCAGTACATGTTCCTACGCCAGCGCCTCCAGGCCTTGGACACCGGCTGGAATGAGCTTCACAAAATGTGGGAGAACAGGCAAAATCTCCTTTCCCAGTCTCATGCCTACCAGCTGTTTCTCAGAGATACCAAGCAAGCAGAAGCTTTCCTTAATAACCAGGCAAGTGGTCAAGATATACCTGACTTCATTTCTACGGGTTGGCACTGTGTACTGCAAGCAATTAACAGATAAAGTCAATTGGCAGGAGAGCCACAAGCAGACAAATTGCCCTTTTCGAACTGTGTTTTACTGCAGACTGTTCTGGGGAGATGTCTGTTGTTGGAGCAGCATAGCCTGAGTGTAACAATTTTCTCTCTGATTTCTTTAACCCCAGGAGTATGTTCTGGCGCACACAGAGATGCCAACTACCTTGGAAGGAGCAGAAGCTGCTATTAAAAAGCAGGAGGATTTCATGACCACCATGGATGCCAATGAAGAAAAGATCAATGCAGTTGTGGAGACGGGCAGGAGGCTCGTTAGTGATGGGAACATTAACTCTGATAAAATCCAGGAGAAGGTGGACTCTATTGATGACAGGTAAGGGCAGAACGATGGTACAATGTAGCTGTTCCTCCTTTAATTCTGTTCTCTGAGAGATGCCCTTTTACCAGGATTCAAAGGCAAAGTAACAGCTTAGAAAATGTCTGTTCCAGACTGTTTTGTCTCATGGAAAAATAGGAACTGTCATGTTTCAAGAATGCCCCAGGCTAATCTTAGTTAAACAATACCTCTCCCACTTTCTAGAGGCTTGGTAGGTAATGAGCTCCTTACCCAGAATTTGGCTGTTTGAGTGTTGCTGTGTAGTTCTTGGAGAATGAGCAGACTCGATGCTCTGGTGGGAGCTGTAGCAGTTGACTGTGTCTGGTTCCACAAGTCTCAGTTTCCTCTGCTGCCCCCAAGCTGGTGTAATTACAATAACGTATTCCTGTCCTTGTTCTGGAGAAGGAATGTGGCTCTTCAAGGGTGTAATTGGCATTGCATCCACCCCACCCGCTCGGCTTTGATCACCTCTTCCAGCTTGTCTGGCCCCTCTGAGATCAGATTAGGAAGCACTGGTACAAGTGTGTCTTTCATCCCAGAACAAGTCCTTTACTTTTTCTCTCTGGCTGTGGCACGGATGCTATAGAACATTAAAAGTTTCTTTTTCTTTGAAACCCAAATGTTCCGTTTTGATGGCTGTTGTTCTTTCTGCTTTTGGTTTGGATAACAGTGAAGTCTTTCAAGGCACTGTGATGTCAGAACACAGCAGTGAGCTGTGAAATGTCACTGATGACCCTCCCATCAGATTTGCATCCCCCCACAGCTGGTAAGCTCAGAGTTCTCCAGGTGCCTTCATCTCCAAGGAGAAACTGCACTGAAGTAGATCAGAAAATGTTTGGGCAGAGATGTCCCACTGTGTGTGCACCCACTTTAGCCAAGCTCATGGCTTCAGGAAAGGCAGCTCTTCCTGTTCCCAGAGCTTGCTGAGGGCCTCTGACAGCTGAACCCCCTAGGGTACTCCATGTTTCCATTCTCTCTCTCACACCGGCTTGGCTCTAGATCTCAGAGAGAATCTGCAAAGGCCAGGAAGAGGAGATTATGTGAAAGCAATCAAGGGGACAACTAGGACAGTGATTTTCCTTATTTACCCTCTCTAAGGGCCCTCTACTTTTAAATTTTCCCATCCACTTAGGAAAGCAGGAGAGCTTGATCCCAGCCTTCTGGTCCTCTTTCTGCAGCTTTTGGAATATTAAAATAAAGCATCCAAGAATATCATAGCAAATGGCCCAGCTGCATCTTGCAGCCCTGTCTGAAGTGGCTGGAGTAGGAGACAGCTTCAGCCCACGTGCTGTGTGCTCTGAAGAGGCTCTGGTGGCTGTCACCCCAGTGCAGCTGCTCCTCTGTGCCTGCTGTCCTGCCCAGGGGATGTGTGCTGGAGTTCCTACTGGAACTGAGCATTTCCTCAATCCCAAAGCTATTTCTGCCGAGCGCTGCAAACACCATCCTGTGTGCTGCTATCCAGGAAATCCGTGTGACTGCTCCCCGAGTCTGGGGGGATGATAAGCCTCCAGAACAAAGCCCTGGGGCTCTGTGCACTGGGAGGGGTAGCAGAGGAAACCTCTTTGCTTTCATAAAAAGTGGCTCTCCCAGCCGAGCTCCACCTGGATGTCTCACAAAGGACCAAAACAAACAAGCACAAATATGTGCAGTGGCTCCATACTTCCCATAGGGAGCTCTTTGTAGTTTCTGGTATTGTTCAGAGTGGGTTTTGCAGTTGTGCTTTTGAGCTGTTCCTAAGGAGACCAAACTTGCCCTGGTGCAGCAGACAGGCCCTGCTGTGGGATGGTTCCCATCTCAGTAGGGATGGCACAAGGAGGAGCAAAGTGCAATAGGAAAGAAACACATCAGCACAACCTTTTAGTGCAGTTCACAAGCAAGAATGAATGGGCATAAAGACATGGAGTAAGGGTGAGGGAAGGAGAAGGTGGGTTTGCACCAAGCTGTCACCAGCTAGCTTTTCCAGCTGGGGAGGAAGCTGGTCTCCCTGTGCAGCTCTCCCTGCTTGGGTGACTTCTGCTGCTCTGAAGCATTTCCTCCTCCATATTCTCTTGGAAGAGTGTTGGGGGACTGCCCCTCTCCATGTGACTGCTCATGGCCTCTGATTAGGCAAGGGAGATTTAGTCTAAAGAGAGTGGCAGATCTGGCACAAGTTGTGATCTGAGCCTATTTTACATCAACTTTTGTATATGTGCAGCTTTCTGCTCAAAAGAGAACAGAAGTAAGTTTTGTTCTTGCCCATTCAGAAAGGAGAGTGCCTTGTTTGCTGGAGCAATGAAAGAAGCTAAAACTGCCTTTCATATATCTCAGGATTCCTAGCAGGCAACTGCATTCACCATGTGTAAGATTTATTATTTCTGCACAGGCTTTGAAACCCACAGGCTTACAGTTAAACCACAAGTGGTTTTGTCAGTTTTCAGCACTGTCAGCGTTCTCAGGGGCCTCTTGGAGTCAGCTTGGGGACACCAGGCAAATTCTGGAGTAATTTGTGTCAGACACCTCGTTGTGCTGAACAGATCTTACACTTATGGTGTAGGTCATATGTTTGATACTAAATTCAAAACCATTCTAAATAACTGCAGTCTGCAGAGCAAACTATTCTTCTTCCACAAACTGCTCTAGCAAATTAGTAAGAAGCAGTCATTGACAGCCTTAAGTGTGAATTTTTTAAAAGAATTTAGGGACATTTGAACAAGGAGTTAATAATATTTACATGCAGCTAGTATGGAGCAGGAGAACGGAATAAATAACTACTTAAAATCCTTTATTCCCATAAAAAAAGTCAGTGATGAAACACAGGAATTCCTGTCTGTTCCAGCAGTGCCCATCCTCAAAATGCTTCTACTTTGTTATGGTTCAGCCCTGTTCTTCAGAGAAAACTTATTGTCCAGTCTCACTCCAGGTCATCTTGAACAAAACAGCCTTGTACAGTTACATAGCTCTAAGCACCAAAGATCATATTTGTTATGCTATGGCATCATCTGTTTGATATCCCTGCATGGTTTCCTTCAAAGTCCTTCTACTCGTTATTTCCAACACTCCACAGGAGATATTTTTATTAGTTTTTTAAAATTTGGGTTTTCTCAACATAAGAACTTCTGTACTTATCGTAAATTTATTCAAGTGCCATGAAAGTTCTCTTTTAAACTTCATAACTCGTGTCCTCTCCAGAATACATGAGTCTGTAATGTAATCTAGCCTTAAATCTCTGAAATCAGCCTGATAAAATCACCCAAGCAGTTCTTTGCTTCATTTTAACAACCTGAGTAATGCAGTGTGTTTGCCCAGGCATACAAAAGGCAGCCAAGAAAGAGTGGAATCAAACCCAGGGATGTTTGCCTCATTAGAGAGGTTTTTCCTAAGGCACAGTTTGTGTCTTTTCCTTTGTCAAAACTTCAGCCTCACCTGGGCTTGGACTCCAGGTTCTTGCTTTGATGATTCCACATGTCTTCCTTGCCATGTAATCTATAAATCATTTTCTTGACTGCACCTACAGAGATGTTGCTTGCCTGGTTGGTTGAAGGCAGCTGTTGAAGCCAAAGAGAAGCAAATTGTAGTCCTGTAAAGGGTTTTCTCTTATTCCTCTGCCTATAGACATTTTGCTTTTACAGAAAATGTATCTCCAAGTATTCCTTGTGTTTCTGAAGTCACTATATTGGTGCCAGAGAGCTTGCTGTGGTAACTTACTGCAGACCAGGAAAAGTGGTGTCATAATCCAGTTGTCATCAACATGTAATTTATGGTCTTCTGGGGTATCATGAGTCTCTGGAGATCTCCACTAACATGGATTTATTTAGCTTTTGCCAGCATGTGCTGAGCTCATCTTATAAATTGCCACCCTTTAAAATAATTTCCAACTTTCAATCCATATTTATCTTATTACAAATGGCAGCAATATTTCAGTTTAAACCCCTGTACAGTGCAATAGGAATGAGCCTAGCACAATGAGCAGTAAATAAAAATTATCTTCTTTACTCTGTCTCTTCCTTGCAAATTGCCTCATAAATAATGGAAGGATGGAAGGACAGGGATAACTACTCCAAATGAAGCATTTTTAAAAACATGCCCAGAGGTACCTTGGCAATCAGCCCCATTCCATTTGAAAGACCCACCACAACCTCTGGGACTGCCAGCTGTGACTCATCCTTCCAGGGACAAATGGTGATGAATCAAATTAGGGCTTCTGGATTAACCTTTCCTTCTCCCCTGGCTGCTCTTAAACACTCTGAAAAATATGTTCCAAGTGCATGAAGCTTCTGTGTGCAGAACCACACAGCCTTGGGGAGGTTCTGTGGCCCAGCTCAGCTGTGAGCAGGACAAGGAGGTGCTGAAGGTGTTTTACAAAGAGCATTCCAGCAGGTGCACCCTGCAAGTGACACAACATCATCTTGCTGGTGCAATTTGCAGTTTTCTTATGGTTTTTTGGCCAACAGCCTGAACTCTCCTGGGGGCTTGAAATGAGTGGGCCAAATTCTGTCCATACCACGTTGTGAAACCCTGCTGACTTCTGAATATTCTCTGTGTATTTAACGGGTCACAAAAACAAGGAGATGCTGAGCTCCAGCGAGCCCATTAAATAACACACTCCAAAATGTCCTTTGAAAGGCAGCAAAGGACACACACCACAAACTTACCAGCACCTGTAGTCCAAAGAGGCTCCAGGAACCCATAGTGGCAGTTTTTCATGAAATGCCTATTTCATTTCCTTTCTCTATTGTTTTTCTTTCTGACCAGACATAGGAAGAACCGTGAAGCAGCCAGTGAACTTCTGATGAGACTGAAAGATAACAGGGATCTCCAAAAGTTTCTTCAGGATTGCCAAGAGGTAAATCATGCCCTTTCACTTTTATTGCTGAAAGCTGCATCCTGCAGAAGAGCATTCTTACTCCATATTTTATGAGGACTGGAATGCTCAGTCATCCAGTGGTATTTACTGTGGAGTAAACATAAAAAACTC
This sequence comes from Sturnus vulgaris, assembly GCF_052056855.1. NCBI lineage: Eukaryota > Metazoa > Chordata > Aves > Passeriformes > Sturnidae > Sturnus > Sturnus vulgaris. The sequence continues at coordinate 6,117,771 of NC_142245.1, read as the reverse complement.
CCTGGCCATACCACTGCAAAAAAGAATGTTTGTTTTTTTCTTTTCTCATGAACCAGATTTTCTCTTGTCATATAAGCTAAAGACATAGAAAACTGTCAAAAGCCGCGAAGATTTTTTGCTGTGATAGAAATTATAACCATGTGGAACATGGTGGGATTAGCAGTGTACTTAGAAAGAGTTTTGTCTACAACTGTACAGATGTATGTGGCCTGGTGCAGGGGATTTCAAGTGATTTCTAGCAAACATTAGTCAGAAGAATAGGAGGTTAAGAAAAAAAAGGAGCAAGATTAAGCTGTGTCATTTATGTGTGATTTACCTGACAGTTTACATGTGTTTAAAATCGTTAAGTATTATAACATTTGAAAAAAAGAAATTCTTTCCAGATTTTCTAATCACTTACAGGGGCTGTTTACACTGAAGACAACATTTTAAAGTTTGGAATACTCTTATTCCTAGCACAAGGAATTAATCAAGTAATTTTCAGGTTATTTCATGGAGTATTGGCAGATAATAAAGAGCTCTGCCTGTGAGGTTTTGATCATAAACTGGGCAAGTGGTATTTGCTGCTTCGTTGCCTGGATTCAATCTGTTTCCCAGCATTGCATAAGATGTCCACGAGCTTGCCTTCAATTGCTCCTTCCTTGGTAGTTAAAACATGACAGATTAGCAAAAATTCTGCTGTTATTAGCAGCAGCTTCTTCCTTCCTCTGTCACAGCTCTGGTACAAAGATCCCCTGGTTCTCAGGGCTCTCCTGGCCTCAGTGTCAGTGTGGGTGTATTCCCTAGGACCTGGTTTTTCCCCTATATCACTGGAAGAAAAAGGAAAGCATAAAAGCTCTAGTGTTGGCTGCCTGAATGCCTTTCCTCTCCCTTGTTTCTCTCCAGCCACTAAAACATGGATGTCTCGACTGCACGGTTCACAGACAAACTTACAATTACCCAAATGTCAGGGATTTCTCCCATCCTCTTTGAGATTTGGTGATAATTGAAGGGCTGTTTCCTGAGAAAACTTGGAATTTATGTCAGTGTGGGGTCTGCTGACACCTTCATTGGGCTGGGGGGTTTGTGATGGAGCAGCACTGTCCTGTGGGGTGGAAGGGAGCCAAGGCAACGCCTCCCCCTTGGCTTTTTCCTCAGCACTGCCTGTGAAGCTGGGAATTGTTAGGGAGCAGCTTGGAGCCAGTCTCACCCAGCAATGATCCTTTGGCCTTCCTGCCCACTGCTGCCTTAGGGACAGTTTCCCATCTGTGTGTAAGCTGAGGGAAGGCAGAGTGTCTTCTGCAGCCCTTCCCTTCCCAGGGCAGCCACATTGTCACTGTCACCCCGTGCTGTGGCCCCATGCTCCTCACAGCAGCCCAGCAGTGATAAACCCTGCTCTGGGGTCACAGGTGAGGCAAAACAGCAGATTTTGTTGTTGTGAGGAGTCAGAAACACTGTCACAGGTTAGTCCTGGGGTGCTCCTTTTCCAGCTGTTTCTTGCACTCACCAATATGAATGTTAAATAAATTTACTGAGTGAATGAAACAGTGACAGCAGAGAACCCTGAGTGGAGGAGATGTGATAAACGTTGCCATTTAGTTTTCTTTGACTTCCTGCTCTTTCTCAGCTCACCTTCAAGGAGTTTACAGCTGACCTTCCCTGTGAGTGCTTGGAAACCCCAGCACTGTCTGGGCTCATTTCTCCAGGGACTTGGTGAAAGCTCTTGGCAAGACTCCGCTCTGTGAAGTTTCTCTCCCGGAGTGTGCTGGCAGGATTTGCCCTGTGAGCCTCCCTGCAGGACAGGCTGGCAGCTTGGCACAGTCTGGGAAGTGCAGTGGCACTCAGAGCCCTTTCCCCTCGCCTTGCTGTTGCCCCAGGCTCACAAGGGTTTGTCTCTGCTTTTCCCTTCCTTCCTGCTGGGTTGGCAATGCAGAGTGGCAGCCAAGAGCAGGAACAGGATCTTGTGTACCAGGTGCAGAGGGTGGGAGGAAATCTCACCCTCTCCTGGCCTTAACAACTTCTGAAGAAATAAATACTGCAAGTGTCATTTTAAGGCAATTTGGGGAGCTATATTATTTTCTGAAAATCTGCTTTCACACTCAAGGTGCTGACTTCTAGTGCCTGTAGTGGTTGCAGACCCCAGATTTTAGCAGTGGGCCCTTAAATACTTTCTCTGCATTTCTGTGCTCTGAGGGGTTTATCCCAACAGGCCCTGGCTGTGAACCACATGTTGTCCCTGTCTTGCCTTCCCCCAGCTGGTAACAGGAATGATCCAAACTCTCCTTGGGAAGCACTTTTAAATCCCCAGAAGCCTTAATGCTGTGGCTGAGTAAAAGCAAACAGTGAAAGCCAAGCAGTGCAATTTGCAGAGCAGAGCAGCTGTCTCTTCCCCAGAAAGGCAGGAGTAAAACCACTAATTCTGGGTTGTATCCTAATCTCCATGTAGCCTTTGACTGTTCAGCAGCACGGTAGCCTGTTCTGATGTAACCTTCTGCCTACAGAACTCTTCCCTAACATGAACATTTTTCTTTAGACTTGATAGGAAGATCCAATGAGGAGTTCCTCTGACTGCTCTGATAAGTTTTCCCTATTTGGGGAGGAGTGCATTTAAAGGGCAAATGAAATTTTAAGGGTTAGTTAAAAAGAGGTTCATGAGTGATCAATGGAATTTGTTGCTCAGTGTCCTGAGCACTCAGCAGAGGCCTCTGTTCCTCTTCTTTTTGGGCTGCTTGCTCACCCAAGTGCTGCTCTAGAAACCAAGCTGAGATTTGTTTTGACATTTTCCGCTCTAAATATGCAGAAAATGGACCTTTTCAAATTCTATAAACATTCCTCTGAATGTGGTTTTTATCCACACCTCAGGGATAGATGAAGCAGTCAGACTCACCCTGGGAGGAAATGTGGTGTTGGCTGCTAGGATCATTTTCACATTCCATTTGCACTTGGCAAATCAACTGTCTCTTAAAGTATTGGTTTTCTCTAGTGGTGATATGGAAATTGTCCCCAGTGCCTTTGTATTTGCTGAAAATCAGACAGAAAACAGTCTTGGATTTTATGTAATGAGAAAAGGAAAGTCTCCAGTACCAAAACACTCCTGGAGATTGGATAAATAAACAAATTACTTATGTAAACCTATACAGAAAAAGACTGAGGGCAAAAGGTACAAATGTGCTGTGAATTAATGGTATAAAACCATCTCTAACAATCTCCATAAAACCATCTGACCAATAAGTAGGACACGTGTCCCTGTTTCTCTTGCTGTTGAACTGGGTGGGACCTGTGTGTTTGATTTTGCTTATCACAGAGGTGATTCCTTTCTGCTGGAATCAAGAGTTGTTTAGGCATTGGAGATGGATGTTAGAATTGAACAGTTAAAGAGGCAGATCCTTGACTGAGCCCTGAGTAAATCCCTGAGTAAGAGCAGTCCCTGGATCTCACACAACTCTTCTGTGGAGGCATCTCTTGATCCTTGATCTGGAGGCACTTTGCATTATTTCACACCAGGAATGTGTCCTCACACCCCCATGTATTTCCTTTTCCAGCTCTCCCTCTGGATCAATGAGAAGATGCTCACAGCCCAGGATATGTCCTATGATGAGGCGAGGAACCTGCACAGCAAGTGGCTAAAGCATCAGGCATTCATGGCAGAGCTTGCGTCCAACAAAGAGTGGCTGGAGAAGATTGAAAAGGTAGGTGAAGAACACCTGAAAAATGCCCTTGTCTTTGTCCAGGGTGGTTGTGCACAGAGATGGGATCTGCTCCTCTGCACAACTGGTCCTCAAATCACCCACAGCTGAGGAGGCTAAAGGAGCATTCTGGTGCATTGTATCTCCATCCAACCCATTTTATTCCTCACTGATGTTAAAAGTCTTTTATCCAAGTCATTCACTCAGACATTGGCTTAGGTGCCAGTTCAGTTTTGTCTAGTCTTTCCTATCTGCCAGAAGGAAGGCATAGCCTAAATTTCATACCCTAAGGGTAAGTGGGGCAAGTGTTGGGATTTGAGCCAATGAAGTAGAAGCACTTCCCAGGAAATAACAGAATATGGGGAATAGCTGAGTTTATTCTTCTGTGCTGCTAAGCTGGCTTTCATTCATTCAGAACTATAACCAAGCTGCCTTTCCCCATGCAAAATTAGGGCATGAGCTAAAGAACATCCAGTTTTGTGATTAATTAAGATTCACAGCTCTGTATCAAGTTGTTTGAAGCCTTAATACACTGTGATGAGCTGTACTTTCCCCTCCATTTCTCCTGTGCAGCTCTGGAGCACTGAGGAGTCTCCTCTTTAGCTCTGACAGTGGGTTTCTGTTCAGTGTAAGTTAGCTTAATTGCTCATTTCCTCTCCCACTTTGGCACTCCATATCCCATTAGAGGCTTTTCTGTGATCTACAAATAGCAATACCCTTTAATGGTGTAATTAGAAGGCTGCTCTTAGTACTGGAAGTTCCTTTTTAGTGATGCTAATACATCCTTCTCCTTTGCCTCTGAAAAATCAGATTGCAGCAAAGGACCAGGGCTGTGTACAGAGTTGTGCAGTCCCTGGATTAACATTCATATGGAATGTGCTGGGTTGGGGCAGCATTCCCATCTGCACCCAGCTGAAGAAATAGACAGGAATAATTAGAATAAAGACAATATTTCCCCAACCCTCCCGGCATTGTGCTCTGTGTTCATGGTTCTCTGGTGATGTGGCCCCAGGAGCTGGGGCCTCAGGAAAGGCAGAGTGTGCAGCTCCAGCTCCCTGCTCCATCCTGCCTGAGCCGTGGCCCCAGGAGCTCCCTTCAGGGAATATGTGCAATGAAGAAGGGAAAGGAGGCATTGCTTGACCTTCCCATTGCTAAAAAACCCTCTTCCAGGCAGCAGAGGAACCTGGGAGCTGATGTTCTGGAAGGAGTCACTGGATAATTGGAGATAGAAAATGAGTGGCTGATGCTGCCAGCAGATGAGGAATCCTGAGTGCTTATTAATCAGGATAATTGCCCTAACGGGCTGTGAGTGCTCCTGAGGAGGTACCATTTGGTTGCTTTTTGCCTTGCAGGAGGGAATGCAGCTCATTGCAGAGAAGCCAGAGACTGAGGCCGTGGTGAAGGAGAAGCTGACAGGTCTCCACCAAATGTGGGACGAGCTTGAATCCACCACCCAGACCAAGGCTCAGCGTCTCTTCGATGCAAACAAGGCAGAGCTTTTCACCCAGAGCTGTGCAGACCTGGATAAGTGGCTGAATGGTTTGGAGAGCCAAATCCAGTCGGATGACTACGGAAAAGATCTCACCAGTGTCAACATCCTGTTGAAGAAGCAGCAGGTAAATAGAGCATGGGGTGCAGAGGGCAGGCAGCAGATACTGCACTCAAAGGATCAGGCAGGGCAGGCTTTCAGTTTAGAAAAGAAAGAACTGCTTTTCTTTCTTTCTATTCTTTCGTGTATCTTTAAGAAGAACAAGAAATTCATCCAGCAACAACCCAGACAATAATTATTAACATGGTAAATCCTCACTGACCAGCATCTGTTCTCCCTTCTGAAAAAGCTGTTGGTGTTCCCTAATTGCATGAACAGCTTCCATCCTGGTTTTCAGGACCTCTTTGCCATGTTTCTGTTTAGATGCTGGAGAATCAAATGGATGTCCGTAAGAAGGAGATAGAGGAGCTGCAAAGCCAGGCCAGGGCTTTGAGCCAAGAGGGCAAGAGCACAGATGAAGTCGATGGCAAACGCCTTACTGTAGAAAAGAAATTCTTGGAGCTGCTGGAGCCTTTGAATGAGAGAAAGGCCAACCTGCTGGCCTCCAAAGAGATCCACCAGTTCAACCGGGATGTGGAAGATGAAATTGTGAGTATCGAAGAAATCCCATTCCCCAGCCAATAGGAAAATGTCAGAATACTGCTGCTTTCTGCAGCTTGTGTGCACCAGCCTCTCTCTGCTGCCCCAGCTGTGTCTGGGGCTGCTTGAAATCATGTGTACTCCTCTCTCTTTCAGTTGTGGGTCGGAGAGAGGATGCCCATAGCTACATCTACTGATCATGGACACAACCTCCAGACTGTGCAGCTACTAATAAAGAAAAATCAGGTAAGTAGATACTGTTAGAGCTCCATACCTGCTATTTGTCCTTAGTGCTGACTAATTTGGGAAGGAAATGTTTGGGGTAAAACAATGGGTAAAACGATGTGGTGTGACCACAGGTGGTGGCACAGCCCCAGGTTGTTCACATGAGCTGATGGTGTGTGTTTTGCTGCCCCTCTGGAGCTAAGACCCCCGACTTGTATTTCCTTTTCATTTGTGCATTGTCTCATCAGTCAATTTTCTCCCATGTAGACCCTTCAGAAAGAAATCCAGGGCCACCAGCCTCGTATTGATGACATTTTCGAGAGGAGTCAGAACATTATCACAGAGAGCAGCCCCAATGCTGAGGTCATTCAGCAGAGACTTGCAGACTTGAAGCAGCTGTGGAGCCTCCTCATCGAGGAGACAGAGAAGCGCCACAAGCGCCTGGAGGAGTCTCACAGGGCTCAGCAGTATTACTTCGATGCAGCTGAGGCTGAGGCCTGGATGAGTGAGCAGGAGCTCTACATGATGTCAGAAGAGAAAGCCAAGGTGAGCAGCTCCACAGTGACACTACTTTGGCCTTAATTGCTTTGCTGGAGGGAGGCAGGTGACATAATTTAATGTGGCGCTCTGGAACGGTGACATAAACAAATTTAACTTCCTGCTGAAGCCTCAAGTGATGATGGCTTGTGTCTGTTCTAACACCTCTGAGAGTGTGCAGGATAGGCTGTGCTGTATGGAACCAGGGAAGTATCCTCACACTGCAGAGGGCAGCTCTGTGCCTGCCTTCACTGCAAGGCCAGGATTGCCAGCATGGTCCAGTTAGGTCCAGCTTTCTGTTAGTTTTGAATGACAGCACAATGCACCTGGCTGAGAAACGGGGCCTGGTGGTCAGTCAGCTGCTACCACTGTCCCCAGCCTTGACTCCCAGTGACCACCAGCTTTGACTCCCAGCTTCAGAGCATACCAAAGAGAATGTAAACTCCTGTTTTCCAGGGAGGTGTTAATGCTGGAGCATGTTTGTTATTGACATAAACGCACCATGTTTCCTGCCCTGGTGAAATAAAGCTCAGCTTTCTATCAGGGGAACACATTCCACGGGTGCTCAGGCTCCAGTTAAAAATGGCTTGTTTTCTTTTTTATCTATTGCAAATAGCTCACTATGCAAAATATTGTATTGAAAAGATTTATTGACAATGTCAGTTAACACTAGGAGTAGGGGGCTGTTTTTCTTAGCTGTAACAGTGCATAAGAAGTTTTGATTGGAACGTGTCCAGACACTTTGGTGAACAATCCATTGGCATGGACTGTGTAGGATTTCTTTTCTTTGCCCCATACTGTTGTTGAGATGCCTGACAAGTGGTGTGTCTTAATCTGTTCCATGTTTCTGAGCCCTGCACCAGTACTGTGGAAACACATAAAAGGCTTCATAGAAGAGGAAACTCAATATGCTCAGCTGATATAATTTTGTTCTGCACCCCAGAGGGGTTGATGCATTATCTCTTTCACTCGTTGTTTTGCTTTCTGGGGGTACCATTTGCTGTGACATCAACAGTTCTATACCGTTGGCAGAAGGACTTGTCTTCAAGCTGTACTTGGGAGCAGCTCCTTATAATTCTTCCTGTCATTTTCTGTCACCCTTACAGGATGAACAGAGTGCAGTGTCCATGCTGAAGAAACACCAGATTTTGGAACAAGCTGTAGAAGATTATGCTGAAACTGTGCACCAGCTTTCAAAGACCAGCAGAACTTTGGTGGCAGATAATCACCCAGAAAGGTATTAACTGTCATTTTTAATTGGATCATGAGTTCTTTTAGTTCTTTAGCATTCAGTCTCTGGTTTGGGTGGTTCTGACACACAAAGACCACAGCAGAGAGTAAGTGGCTCAGATTCTCATAGAGAGGAAGAGGAGTTCAGCCTCACTCAATCCAATGTGTCTGTTGGACCATTCTGATTTGGCCAGAGACAGGGCCAGTATGTGCAGCTGCTGATTCCTGGTGCTTCTGAACACCTGGAGGACCTGTCAGTTGTGTCCCCCGTGCAGGCTGCAGTGGCAGGGCAGCTCTGCCAACTCTGCTGAACCTCACGGAGGCACAGCAGTCCTCAGGCCAAGGTCCAGATCTGCTCTTCCAACCAGCTTTCATGTCCAGCAGAGAAGTCACTAATCCTTCTGCAGTGCTCCCCAAGATCTGACTCTTCTCTTTGAGATTCCAGCAGAATCAGAGCCTGGAATCAGATGCTTTAAACATGGGCCCATTAACATCTTACTTTTGGTAAATTTATCTCATCTTTCGAAAATGGCTTTCCCTGGGGGAGAACTCAGGAAGCTTAAGAACCATTTTGCTGTAAGAGCTGCAGCTCAGCAGACAGGATTCTCCACTGGCTTCAGCTGCAAGGCTGATTCCACTCTGAGGCTGATGTATTTAACTGCTCAGCCTGCACAGGCTGGAAGGTGGCACTGGCCTAGGACAGACACACTCTGCCTCCGGTGGCAGGTTGTTATTTAACTCTAAAGCACTCTCTTGTGGTCATGATCGCTTCTGATGAGAGCAGATTTCCTGGCTGAGCTGTCTGAGTGCTGGAATAACATCATCAGCTTTACAAGGCAGATGGAAGGCACTTTGACAGCACTGTATGGCTCAGACAAAATTAGAGGCAAAAGATACAGCAAGTAGAAATATTCATCCCTTGTGCAAATGCTGAGCTTTAAGGGGTGAGAAATCTGTGAGTGCTGCTGAACTCTGAAGCAGAGTTTAAATGGAAAGGAACTGCTCCCTGCCTCAGCAGCTCAGATCCTGCCTGTAGCTTTGGGAGAAGACTCTGGTGTGATCTGTGTCCAGACAAATGGAGAGCTGGATTCCAGCTGCCCTCTCTAAAGCCAGGTGTTTGCAGTGCAGGACAGACAAGCTTCCCAGCTATTGCTCCCCTTGGTCCAGCATGTCAAATTCCTGCCTGCAGCAGGCATGCATTCTGTGGTTCAATACCCCGAGTGACTTTTATTCCTGGCAGTTTTCCCCCTTTGGCTGTGCTTGCAAAGGCAGTGCAGGCTCAGTGCTGTTTGGTTTTGCAGCGAGCGCATCAGCATGCGCCAGTCCAAGGTGGACAAGCTGTATGCAGGCCTGAAGGACCTCGCTGAGGAGAGGAGGGGCAAGCTGGACGAGAGGCACCGGCTGTTCCAGCTCAACCGCGAGGTGGATGACCTGGAGCAGTGGATCGCAGAGAGGGAGGTGGTGGCAGGGTCCCACGAGCTGGGCCAGGACTACGAACACGTCACGGTGAGTCCCTGCGGGGCCTGTGTGGGTGGCACTCACAGAGGGTGGCTCGGCTCGCTCGGCTCTCTGTAGCCACAGCCCTGCATGAGGCTCTGTCTGTGCCCGCAGATGCTGCAGGAGCGCTTCCGGGAGTTCGCCCGGGACACCGGGAACATCGGGCAGGAGCGGGTGGACACCGTGAACCACATGGCCGATGAACTCATCAACTCCGGCCACTCGGACGCCGCCACCATCGCCGAGTGGAAGGACGGGCTCAATGAGGCCTGGGCCGATCTCCTGGAGCTCATTGACACGAGAACACAAATCCTCGCAGCCTCCTATGAACTGCACAAATTTTACCACGATGCCAAGGAGATCTTAGGGCGTATCCAAGACAAGCATAAGAAACTGCCCGAGGAGCTTGGGAGAGACCAAAACACAGTGGAAACACTACAGAGAATGCACACGACGTTCGAGCATGATATCCAGGCCCTGGGCACCCAGGTGTGTGGCAGGTGAACTGTGGGTGTGGGAACCTGAGCTGCAGAGTTTGCTGCTGCCCTTGGTCCCTCCGTGGCTGGGAGACAGAGTGCTGCCAGCTGCTTCCCACGTGCAGTGCTGTGGGAATAACCTCACCTGCTTCCTTTCCTTATCTGTCCGTCTGCTGCTCTGACATTGCACTTGGTTGATTATCTAAAGTAGCAATCTGTGAGTACACGGGCTTCTGAACATGTCAGCAGTTGTTGGATGTTATTCCATTTCCTGTCCTTGGCTCAAGAAGAAATGAGAAAGGCAGAGAGCTTCTGTATTGATTTAAAGAACAAAATATGAAGGAATGTATAAGCTTGGTTGGCTTTTTGAGGTTTGGTTTTCTTTTGGTTGGTCAGTTTAAGTTTTTGCAGCTTTAAAAACACCAAAAAGCCCCAGTCAAACCCTTTGTGCCAGGCACTGTTTATTTTACCTTTTTGAAAGGCAAAGACCTACACAAAGGCTTTCTGACTTGGTTATGAACCTGGGCATTCTGAATTAGATGTGGCCTTTCTTGGTGCTTCCTAAGAGCAAAAGAGATTTAAAATCCAGTTCAGGCTAAGATTTTTAAAAGCATCCAAACTGGATCTAATTCTGAATCTTTTGAAGCCAAGGTGTGCCAAGTAGAAGGTGGCAGCTGCTCATAAAGCACAGGGGACACTCAAAATCAAAATACAACATTCAGCTGCCACAAGGAGAATTTGGGAAGGGAACAAGTTGCTTAAGGAATGGAGGAATTGCAACTGACTTTATTTATCCCAGTAGGTCAGGAAAGAGCTTTTATGGCCCAGCTGCCAGCCAATTCTCAGTTATGTTGCAATTTACACTAAAACAAAGGACATAGAGCAAGCATTTGATTTTCCAGGTGTTTTATTTTCAGAAGCTGTAGATTTTATCCAGAAAATGGGAGACATTCATAAAACATGAATCCCAGTCTCACAAAAAGGTAATTATAATCAAGACCTAAATGAAGGAATATGTAATCACAGCACAGAGCTGTGGGGAAGGCACTTAGGATAATTTCTGGGTGAAACAGCCAGAGCACTGAGGTGGATCATTTTGAGAGAGGCATGGTCTCTGTGCCTGTAGCTAGAAGGCTGTTCGATTTGATTAAAAAAAAAATTTAATTATTAGACAAAAGCTAATGGAATATTTCCTGACTTGAAAAATATGCAAAACAGTCAGGAATTAGCATTTGCCATCCCAAGGCAGTGTTTGAAAGGAAAAGATTTCTAATAGTAGAAGGTTCTGAACATTTCCAATTTTCTTATTTTTTCTCTTTGAAGTCATTTTCTATGTTTTTGAAAATTAACCTCTGCAGGAGTGGTTTGGATACAGAGTTCCCAGGTGCCTTTGTTTGAGAGGAAGGGAATTTGATGATGGAAATGGTTCCCATTTGCCCTGGCACCTAACAGTCCCTTTGCTTTGGCACCGGGTTCAGGCAGTGACAAATCTTTGCTATTTCGGGGGTCCCTTGACCCTAGGGTATTCTCTGAGGGATAATACTGCCTTACTAACAGCACAGAGCTTTCTAGCCTGGACAGACCAAATCCATTCGCAGTGACTTTAGAAAACCCCTCAAGTGGTGAATTAGCAGATAAGTGTCCCTGTAGCTGTGACTCAGGAGTCACAAACGCACTGATGGCTCTGTGTCTCCCAAACCCTGCAGGTGCGGCAGCTGCAGGAGGATGCGGCGCGCCTCCAGGCTGCCTACGCTGGGGACAAGGCTGATGACATCCAGAAGAGGGAAAACGAGGTCCTAGAGGCATGGAAGGCACTGCTGGATGCCTGTGAGGGCCGCAGGGTGAGGCTGGTGGACACAGGAGACAAATTCCGCTTCTTCAGCATGGTTCGGGATCTCATGCTCTGGATGGAGGACGTTATCCGGCAGATAGAGGCCCAGGAGAAGCCAAGGTAATGCCAGGCACCCCTTCTCCATCCAAACACAGGGCTGCAGGTCACCTGGGCAACATCTGTGGGGCTCAGTATCACTGAGAGTGGCTTCCAGAGCCTGCTGCTGCAGCAACTTGCTCATGTGGGTGGCTGCTGCAATAATTGCCATGGAAAATTGTACCCAAAGAGATTTGCTCTCACACCGGGGTTATTTGATCTCTGATTCAGGCCAGAATGGTGCCGTTCCTAGGGAAAGGCTCCCTGAACTACATAGACACATGTAGTGGTTTTGGTTCACTAATTTGAAATTTGAAATAGGAATCCGTTTTTTCCTCACTGAGTTGTGGGTCAGAGTGAGCTGATAAATCTGAAGTCTGTGTTTCCGGTCATTTTAGGGATGTTTCATCTGTGGAGCTCCTCATGAACAATCACCAGGGGATCAAAGCAGAAATTGATGCCCGAAATGACAGCTTCACTACATGCATTGAGCTTGGCAAGTCTCTGCTGGCCAGGAAACACTACGCATCTGAGGAGGTACCATGCTCCCTGCAGACAGCCATGGGCTCCTGGGGGTTCTTTCTGAGGGAGAAACCTGCCCTGTGTCACCCACACAGGAATAATGACAAGTGTCACCTCAGGGACTGATGCTCTTATGTGCTGGTGGGAAATCAGGGTATAACTTCACTCCAGCAATTCATGGTCGGTAACAGAGGTGACATTGAGATTTAAAGTGTCATTTTCAGCCCAGAAAATGCAAAGAAGCTGCTGCATTCCATTCTGCAGAGAATGGCTCTGGGGTGGGAAGGTGTCTTCCTTGAGCTGTGTGACAGCCTGAACTTCCTGCAAGGGAAATGCAATGCCGTGGAGAGGCCTGCTAGGGCAATGAGCAGGAAAATGTTTGTAGTGTAGGAGCTAAATTCGAGAAATATTTAGAGAACCGTATCCAACTCCTTAAAGCCTTGATTTATTTTCTGAGATGTCTAGGCCAGAGGATAGAGGCTTAGCTCTTGGTTCTCCTGCCTCCCTCTGGGGAAGGGAGGATAACCAAACATTGTGAGGCACTTCCCTCTCAGGAAGGGAAGAGCTTCTGCAACAATCCTGAGCAGCACATTTTCATTATTCTCTGGAAAAGGGCAGAAGATTCAGTGCCTGATTGCACTATTTACATTTGTTTGCCCATTATACCCTTTTATCAAATACTCTGGGTGCTATAGCTTTTCACAGACACTGAATGCCTATGCAAATGTGATATTTTAATGGAAATGTCACATTTATTTATACTTGGAAGAGAAAAGCAGCTGTTGTGTGCACGGTGAAGTCACTTCCTGAGGAACTCGTGCAGTGTCTGTCAATGCAGGGTTGGGGGGAGCTGCTGCCTGGTGCTTGTGTAACAGCCCTGCTCTCTACTCTCCATCCAGATCAAGGAAAAGCTCCTGCAGCTGACAGAAAAGAGAAAAGAAATGATTGACAAATGGGAAGACAGATGGGAGTGGCTGAGACTGAGTAAGGACACCCTTGGATTCTTTTTGGGTTGGGCCATGTCTTACTTTCTTGGTTGTGCCTTTCTGAGCATTGAAAAAACCCTACAGCTCCTCACTTTTCTGTTACAGTGCTTGGAAGTGGGTTTGTGCTGGAATAGCTGCAAGGTTCACACCTGTTGGTTGTTAAATAATGAAAAATTTGAAACCAAGAAACCTGCACCAAAGGTCTTGCTCCATATGATCAAATTCGGAGCTCCGTGCAGTAACTCTACTGTGTTTGCAGGTGTCACATTCCAATTTCTGTGCTGAAATTAATAGGTTACAGCAGATTAGAACAGAAGAACCACAGTAAACTTGCAAAATGAAACTTGCATTTTTCCTTAAAGCAAAGCCAACAGGAGAAATGTCTGTCTTTTCAGTGAACTCAGCTAAGGGGAACACTTAGCCAAGTGCATGTACTTTGTTCCCTGAGCTGGGTTTAGGTAAATCCCAAAGCTGCCTGATGACTCCATGATGCTCTTCTTTGTGACATTACTGGCACTGACACCTGTGCCCTCTGTGCTCAGTTTTGGAGGTGCACCAGTTCTCCAGAGATGCAAGTGTGGCTGAGGCCTGGCTGCTGGGACAGGAGCCCTACCTGTCCAGTCGTGAGATAGGGCAGAGCGTTGATGAGGTGGAAAAATTAATCAAGAGACACGAAGCGTTTGAGAAATCCGCAGCGACCTGGGACGAGAGGTTTGCAGCGCTGGAGAGACTGACCACGGTGAGTGTCTGAACCCCCTGGCCATTCCTCCTGTGATGGCTTGGAATAACTCCCACATCACCAACCTGATTTCTTGGCTGGTTGTTGATCGACCTCAGCCAACCACACTGAGCCTGAAGTTTTCTGTTTCCAGCCATACTAAAAAACCCTCTCTGGTTCATTTGAACTCAACAACCTGCGAGGAAAAATCTGAGATGATAAATGACCTCAGGAGTCAGCAGGAGCTGTCTCAGGCCTGGGAGTGATGACCCAGAAAGAAATTTCAGAGCTGAACAGTTTGCTGCAGCTCTCTGCTGTACTGGTTGGCCGATTATTTTTGGTTAGAGATGACAGTGGTGGTAAGGGGGCAGTGACAGTGATGTTTGTTGTGTTGTGACTGCTCCAGTGCAAGGCTGTATTGTCCTCTAGGAACACACAATAAGCAAAAATGCCCCCAAACCTCAATTTGAGCACAGCTGCAATGTCAGTCATTAATGCTTGGAAAGCATTTTACCATCTTTGGAGAACAGCTTGGCTTTAGACACTACAGTTGAAGTGGCCTGGGTTTTCACACACACACTGAGTGTCACAGCTGCAGACGAAAGGAACTGGAGTTTCTCAGCATCTTCACAAGTCAGGCTGGTTTTATGGAGATGGGTAATTTCAGGGATTCACACGGGAAACATTTCTGTGTTTGGCAAGCACACAAGAAGATGTATGTCACTTTTGGATATTTTAATAACTTGTGCTGTTTTCTTGTTTGTCTGGGTTTCATTCTAATGGAATGAGTTAGAAAATAGACATGGCCAGTGATAGGCTGCTGTCAGAGGGTCAGATGCTGATGCCCTCCCTGACAAATTCAGTGCCATAAATGCTTTTTAAAGACTTATGCTTTCCAATTTTATCCCCATTCACTTTAATTTCAATAATGTTTCAGAAAAACACACAGAGTTGTTAATTTCTAGAGCACCCCTCATGAAAAATGAGCAGTGTTTTTAAACAAAAAATGTTTCCTCTCCCAGCTGGAACTTCTGGAAGTGCGTCGGCAGCAGGAGGAGGAGGAGAGGAAGAGGCAGCCGCCCACTCCGGAGCCCAAGGTTGCAGAGGATGGAGACTCCCAGCAGCAATGGTGAGCTGGACTCTGCACTTCCCTTGGGGAACCCTTGGGGTGAAAATGTGCTCTAAAAGGAGAGGAGGTTCTAGGGGTTTGTAACATGACCCTTGTTAAAAGACTTGGTGGTTTGTGGGGACAGGACCTCTCCCAAACTCCTGAATTCCTTGTAGGCTCCCATTTCCGGTTGTCACTGCTGAGGCACCCCTGGCCCAAAAGTGGGAATGCTGCTTTGGTCCTCTGGGCCATGAATTGCAGTTTCTCAACAACCTTGGCTTTTTTCTTTGATGAGTATCGTTTACAGATTTTAAGCCATGGAACACTGACATTTATGGAATTGTTTATGTGATAGGGGGAAGTTTATTTGTAAGGTAACTGTCAGTTAAGTCTGGTTAAATCTCACTTCACACTGGATCTATTCAGTCAGGATTGAGGATTTCAGGACCGTGCTTGAATTTCTTAAATTAATATCCAGTAAGAAAATCACATTTTGTTGAACAAGACGGGTGACTTTCAAGAACCTTACACAATTTCTTTTCTTTTTCCTCTCTCCAACAGGGATGGGACAAAAGGAGAACAGGTTTCCCAAAACGGTTTGCCCTCAGACCAGGAATCTCCACGGGTTAGTTACCGCTCCCAAACCTACCAAAACTACAAAAACTTTATTAGCAGACGGACAGCCAATGACCGCTCGTGGTCAGGACTGTGAGCCACAGAATCACTTGCAGCAACAGAAACCTTTTTTCAGTATGGTTTACTGGTACTGGTTTCATCTTTTGGCTTCAGATTTCCCTGCTGCTTTTCTCTTCCTTCCCATCAGTTGACTTTTATTTAATTAGCAGCCCCTTGGACATATATTTACTTCACTTTAATCTTTGTTTATTTGAATCTCCCCACTGACACTCAGTTGCTTTAAGGTGACACATTTATTTCATGTTATTTACTGTGAGTTTTTCATGTCGCTAATAGTATTAAGATTTTCCAGCGAAAGCGTCCTTTATATGAGTAATTGAGATGTAATGAGATTACATCCTAATGAAGAAGAGCACTAGGACCTGACAGGTATGACGCATCGAGTTATACTAACAGGTCTCAGCACGGCAACTTTATTAAATCAGCTGCATTAGCAAGAGTTATGTACCAGGCCAAAGATAATCCACATGAGTGAGCTGGGCAGGAAGGGCTGGGAGGGGGGGAGTGTGACTGTGGGCAAATAAAAGCCTTAAGGTTAGTTTGTATAACATTCCATGCAGAATGGACTCATTGACTGCAGAGGCAAATAAAACGTGAAATAAACCATTCAAAACCAGTATCTAGATTTATCTGGGGGTTTAGTCCTCATGCAGAGTTGTGATCTCGCTGTGTTGGGGCCCCGTTTGGCCTCAGTCCTGGCCAGTTGGCACTGCAGCAATTTGATTTCTGGGCACCAGAGAGGCAGGGGTGTAAATGAGAGTAGAGTGTAGCCCCTTGGGGAGAGGATGTGTTGCTTTCCTTTAAAAACGAAATAAAATGCACCATCTAAGATCCCAGTTCTTCATTTTACATAGGTGCAGGCAGAATGCTCCATGCCTTACTCACTCCTCCTTGACAGGGGTGTCCCAGTGGAGTCAGGATGCATGCCAAGAATCCTCACATGCAGCCATGACAATGCCAGTGAATTTCTCTGGAGTTAATGAATACAGGAGTTGGATCTGGCTCCCCTCCCCACCCCCTTTCTGCAGAGCCTCCTTGTGTCAGTTAATGCTTTGAGTGAAAGGACACTTCTCCTTGTTGCTGAAACTGGCTCTCTGGGGTCACATTCGGTGCAGGAAAGGCTCCTGGCAGGCTGGGATCTGTGGATATCAGGGCTCTTACAGTGCTGCACAGCAAACATAAGTCCCAGCTGAGGGCTCTGGCAGGAAATGCCTTTCAGCATAAGTTTGCCTTTAAGAAGCCCATCCTAGTTAGGTCTGAGTCTGCACACAGACTCTACCAATGCTCCACAGTACACAGCAGTTCCACCTTTCTCTTTCTGGAAATAAAACCTTTTGGTTCTTCTTTAGCATTCAGTCCTGAAGTGAGCTGTTGTACATTCTAATGTTTGTAAATTCTCTACAGTTGTGGCAAGGAATGTGAGGTGATCTTCAAGCACATCCCAGATAATCATCTTGTTGGTTAGCACAGCCTCATACATCAGCTGTTTGCTTCTTTTGGAATTTTATTTTCTTGCCATGCTGCGTAATGCATTTCCATGTTCATCTTTGCCATCTGCACTTCAGTCTTCCATGAGAATCTCCAAGCTCAGTTTGTTGAGTCCTGTGTTGCAGTACCTTGGGTGTACAGAGCTGTGTCAGTGAGGCACAAGATGTGCTGCTGTTGGTCAGAGTTTTGGCTTCTGACAACTGGCTGAGTAATGCAGCTGGATTGTTCTGTGTGGGCTGAGCTTGTGAACCGAGAGCAGTGATTGAAAGGATGTGCTTCAGTAACTGTACTTCTGTCTTTCCACTTCATGATGCATGTTTTTGTTTTTGTTTTTTTTTTCTTTTGTCAGGATAACAACATATAGCTTCTTAATGCTTTTAAAAGTTCCATATGAATTTATGGGGATGCTCTGGTGGCTGCCCTGTGCCTCGAAAGTGTGCCAGTTCCCAGGGCAGGATAGCTGTAGCTTCAGACTCTACCATCTGCAGAGCCTTCACATGTATTCTGGTGAAAAAGTAGTCTGTAGAAGGAATTTATGAGATAGATTTTTTTTTTAATTTGTATTAGTACACTTACAGAAAAATTCTACTTTTATCACAATGAAGAAAAAGTAAGTCATCGATTAAGGTCATCATTTTAGGCACTAGAAGAATAGGACTTCGCCTATTTATTGCAGGCTGTGGGTCTGGCTAAAGGTATTAGGAAGGTCCTTTTGGCAGAACAGCCCAGAGGTTGGCATCTGTTTGCATCTGAGCCAGGCAAATCATCTGGTTCTTCAGCTGTGGGGCAGAGCCTTGAGTCGATGAACCGAGCAGATGTTGCTTCAAGCACTGCGAAATCCAAAGGGGCACCTCTGTCATTGTCACCACCTGTCTTGTTGCATGTCCCAGTCCTGCTTTAAAGATTTCCAGAGTAGCCTGTAGCCACTAAAGCACTTCCAACTAACCCCTCAGGCCCACTGAGAGAACTGTACCACGTACATGAGAGCTGTTGTGTTGTAACAGGGGTTTGCTGTTCCTGTTTGTCCTCCGTGGCGTTGTCTCCGCATGCCCAACGCATGTTTCCATTAAAGTGTGTCCAGCTCCTGTTTTTTCTCCGTTTTCATGACACATCCTTTGCAGAGCTGTCCATGATTTATTTTGCTTGTTTTCTGTTAATTGTAGATAACACGTGAAAGGAAATAAAACCTGAAAGAGCGTCAGAAAAGCTTTTCATAGCCCTTTTACAACCAGTAGAATTTGACGTAGAAGGTGCAGGTCTGATGATGTAATTAAAGTCAGCAGTTACCTTTCAAAGCCACAGGGTTGCAGCACTGAATTCCATATTATTTCCCATAAAATATGTTGAGCAGCTGTGCAGTGGCTGCTGGTTTGAAACTGGTCTGGTTTACCTCAGATTAGGGGTTCTAGGTACCCCCAAATCAGTCCTATTTTCACATCTGGCTGGTACTGTTCCAGCAAATGCACTGCTTTCTGTGTCAGTGCAGGGGCCAAGTATTTCTGGGGAGTTTATTGAAGTTGTGGAGATGAGTTCCTGTGGGCTGTGTGATTCCTCAGTGCTGGTCAGAGGTGTCAGGTCCCTCAGACAGGGCTCCAGTCAGCAGCAAAGCAGAGTTTGAGGTTCAGGAGCTGTCACTGGACGGGAAGATGTGCAAAGGGCTCTCCTTGTTCTTGAAGGGTTCTGTTAGCCTGGGTGGGTGACTCTGGTGATGGATGGTGATTCAGGGGTTGTTCATCCCACTACCTGTGTTCTGGCAGTGTTTGGATAATCTTCAGCCTCATCTATTTACCCCTTCCCCTGCTTTAATGCTACATTTTTGTTGTACTATGAGATTTGGGTACAAGTAGCGAGGGTTGATGGCTTAGATTGATCCTAATTGTGAAGGAGCAGTGTAAGGCTATGTGTCTTTAGGGACAGGGTAAACCAGATCTGACTGAAGTGCAATGTGAGCTGTGGTTCTCTCCCTGTTTGAGGGTGTAGTGTCTGTACTCTGGAGGTTTAGGTTGCTAAAGGCAGTTAACCAATCCTTCCCATGTACAGAGCGAGCTGACACTCAGATCTTTGTAGGCCAATGGTGAGGTAAAAGGTGTGAGGCACAATAATGGATACTGGGCAGGTATAAGAAGCTCTAGCAAGTGGTGGCAAAATTGAGTTTGTTGCATAATAATTCGGCTGCTTTTGATTTGTCCAGGCCATGTGCAGAAGTGGGAATGTCTAATTATTGTGCCATTCACAAAAACCTGCTTGTCTGCATAAAACCAGTCCAGAATGTTTGTAATCTACTAGAGCATTAGCAGCACTGAGCTTTAGTAACGTGCTAATAATAATACTACACACTGGTTGTGTAACTCCTGAGCTGCTACCAACGGCTCTACACGTCAAAGTAATGGTACAAGAGAAAAAAAACAAACTGGGACCAAGCTGCATTTCAAAAGCTTATAGCCATTAGGATTCCAATTTAAATGATTTTTGGATGAATGGCTCCTGAAGACGTCGCCAGCTTGACCAGTGAGAGCTGCTGGAAACACGGCTGCTCTCTAGGCTATCGATCCCAGTGCACCAGGCAACGCGACCAACAAAGCAAGTGATGGGCAAGGCCTTGGTTCTGTCTTTGTTTGGGGGTAAATAGCTGTGTGATGCTGTGTGACTGTGGTGGTTTTCAGTTCCTTTAACCAAAATCCAATCCACCTAATAACGCCAGTCTGAACCAGACCTCGATCAATTGACACGTGACCTCATTCCCCTTGTCTTTACGATCCAATATCCTAACTGGGATGGTGGAGATGCATGGTGTAATCTTTCTAATTTCTGCATGTTTTGATTTTGTTGTGTCACTAGGGGAACGGGGAAAGCGGGAAAGGAGCTTTTACAGAAACAAATCAATTGCACACATTTTTGTAAATGCTCCTGGGCGATTGTGACATCTTTCTCTGCTGACTCATAGTTAATACCTTTTATGGACCTTTAATGCCCCAGTAATGCCATAAATGTACTTAAGGTGGCTGATGTGTATAACTTCTACTGTTCTTCTAGGTTTGCAGAAAGTGTGATTGTTACTGTTCCAAACATTTGAGTACTTAGCAACAGCCTTGAATGCTCTCGTTCTAGGAATAACAATATATAAAAGAATTGACCAGCAGAGCAAAGCACAGTAAAATTCACACTGATGTTCAGCTGCTTTTATTTTCCCATCTCTCCACCTATAAAATGGGTACTAATCCATTCCTACCTTCTAATTTCCTTGGCCTCCTGTGTCTCCATGGAGTGCAAGAAAGAACTTACTGGCCTGTGTCATTGTCCAGGCAAAGTTTATACACAGCCACGTTGTGCAGGGAGACAGATTAACTGCAGAATGCCTCAGTGCTGGGCCTTCTGGCTGAACGTGCTCTCCACTGTTCCCAGGTGGCAGAAACTGCAGAAACCAACGAAATGGTCAATGGAGCTGCAGAGCAGAGGACGAGTTCCAAAGAGTCCAGTCCCGTTCCTTCTCCGACGTCAGACCGCAAAGCCAAGAGCGGCGTTCAGGCCCAGACTGCTGCTACCCTCCCAGCCAAAACCCAGGAGATCCCCTCGGCCCAGATGGAGGGCTTCTTACACCGCAAGCACGAGTGGGAGACACACAGCAAGAAAGCCTCCAGCAGGTACAGTGCTCTATGTGTAACACAGGCGGGCCAGCCCAGGCCCCTGCCCAGGATGGCACACAACCGTCTG
Organism: Sturnus vulgaris; assembly: GCF_052056855.1. NCBI lineage: Eukaryota > Metazoa > Chordata > Aves > Passeriformes > Sturnidae > Sturnus > Sturnus vulgaris. The sequence continues at coordinate 6,096,857 of NC_142245.1, read as the reverse complement.
AGCCTGCTCCCAGAGACCTCCCAGGCTCCTGTGGCTGCGGGGCTGGGGCAGCATGTGGGGAAGTGCAGCCTGAAGATATTAGCCACATTTGTCAGGTGGAAAACTGAGGCAGAGGGATACCACAGCTTTCCCACTCCGCATGATGGATTTGTGGCAGTAGTGGGATTTGATTCCAGATCTCTCAAGTTGTACGTTACTACAAGAAAAGAAAACCACGTAGGTGTGAGACTAGAAATGTTCATATTCTTCTGACATTTTCTATTGGCACATAACCACTTTCCACCTACTCTGTAATCTGTTCATCATGAGCAGAGGACGATTGGTGTGCCATAGTCAATTCCATTCCCAAGGAATGTCCTGCAGGTCTCAAACAGGCAGAACTTTGAGATTTGTCAGCACTGAAAAAGCCGACTGGGGTCCTTCATGACCTGAGAGAGCTCTCAAAACCTGATTTATGATTTGGCTGACAAGGGAAATGTTCACAGCAAGCGCTGAGCTGCAGCAACATCTGTGGGATGTGGTAGGAGCCAAAGCATTTGGCAGAGCCAAGATCTCAAGTGAGTACAGCAGTATCAGGATTTTTGTGCCACTGGAGTTGTTCACACCAGACAGCACCTTTGAGGCAGTTACAGCCACCAGTACTAATGTCTATGTATTCTTGTTTCCAGTAATTGTTAATTTTTCACAGTTCTATTAGAGAATGAGGTGGAGATGCCACTAAGAGTATTTGTGTCAATCAAGGATTTCACACACAGTCCATTCCATTCATCAGTTTGCAGCACAGTGAGAAGGAATCTTCTACAACAGAGCACTGTCATTAAAAGGGCAATCATTTTCTGTCTCAGGAATGCAAAGTACCCAGTCTGCCAAACAGTCCTCCCACTGTGAGGACAGGCTGATGTGCTGTCACAGGGAGCTCTGGGAATCTCGGTTCCCTTCGGCTTTTGTCTTGAAGCTGTGCTTCCATGAAAGAATTCCCTGTCTGCAGTTCATGGGACAGCATAAGCTGTATTCACATTCTCACACTGAATCAATCTCCATTAACTTACAGAAATAATTACATTTGGTTTCTCTAGCTGTGCAGGTGAGAGCATTGGATTTATAACTGCTCTTGTTGTTTCCCATGTCTCAAAGGTCATGGCATAATGTGTACTGTGTCATCAACAACCAAGAGATGGGCTTCTACAAGGACTCGAAAGCTGCTGCTTCTGGCATCCCTTACCACAACGAGATCCCCGTCAGCTTGAAGGACGCAGTGTGTGAAGTAGCAGTCGATTACAAAAAGAAGAAGCATGTGTTCAAGCTCAGGTAAACCTGGGCCAGGGTTCTGCCCTTGGGGAAAGCCATGGTGGGTGTGTTCACTGGGGAACCCAGCCCAGGAACTGACCAGGAACGTTAACTGCAGCTCCTGCTTTTCTGAGCAAGCCCTTCCCAACACTGACTTGTGGTCTGTTCATCAGAGTCAGCAAGCAGAGAGCAGTGTTACAATAATGAGAGCACTTTCAGCTGGGACAAGACCAGGTCTGTGTGCCTAGAGTTAGGGGCCTGCATTTCACAGTGGAGAGTAGTGATCGTGGTTCTGCTCTTTTCCAAGTCAAAGCTCTTGTTTAATTTTTTCAGTGTGAATTTAGGAGACTACTGAAGACATCTCACATTTTCAGGTCTGGAACATATAGTTACAGACCATTTCACTCAAATATGCGAAAGACCTGTTGCTCAAAGGTTAAAAAAAAGGCTTTTCCTTGGGAAACTCTGGTTTACTGAACAATCTTCTAGTGCCAACAGTTAAAAATATTTATCATTGCACAGCTGCAAGGTAATCCTGTCAAAGAAGACTTACTTTATGAACTGATTCGGTTATGTATTCCAAGACAGGTGTTTTGGGTTGTTTTTTTGGTGGAGCAGGGGTGGTGGTGGTATAATTTTATATTGGTACAGGAATCCTCTAAAGATCATAGAATCCCTGTCTGGGGAAAATTTGCTTTGTAGAAAATACATGTGGAAATATATAGCAAATATTTAGGGAAATGTACCTTTCTTGAAGACAGGCCTGCAGCTATGTGATTCATCCTCTAGACTATTTTAAACCTCTCTGAATTGCTAATGGAAGTATATGCTGTTCCAAATGCCAAGTTAGGCAGAAAAACCAACTGCCCTTTTTTCCCCAGTGCTCCATCACCTGCACCAGGCCCCTCGGTTACTTGCATGTAGATATTTCCTTTACTCAAGCACTTTCATTTTACTGTTTAATCCCTAATTTCATTTCATAAAGAGTTGTTAAAATGCTTGCTTTTTGTTGGGAAAGATGGGGAAGCCTGCTGCAGAGCTTCTGCTGCCCCTGCCTCCCACTTCTTCTGGTGATATTCAGTTGTTTTCATTTCTTTGTATCATCACATCCATTGTTAAATGTATCCCAGTTAAACCACCTGAGTAAAATCAGCACTGGGATCAAACAGAAGGGAGAATTCACTGTGAGGAGAGGCAGCTGCTCATCATGAATACTCAGAGTAGGACCTCGAGCCAGCACCACCATAGCTACAAGAGCAGAATTCTGCGGGATTTTCACAGGAGCCATGGAAACTCCGGGTGCTGCCTGTGACTTTTTTCTTTTGAAAGTATTGAGTAAACTTTGATAATGTGTTTTGCAAAGGAGAAAAGATGTACCTGAAAGAGCAAATACTGAGCCAGCAGCCACACAGGAACAGGAGCACCACCCTGAGCATGTCCAGAGCCCAGAGCTACCACATGTATGGCTGCAACAGGAGTTGACTGGGGGCATTTGGCATGTGGGCACTGTCCCATGCAGTCCTGTGTGCCTCGGGCTACTCGTGTGCTGGAGCCAGACAAGCAGGAGTTGAAGCTGTGTGACCACCACTGAGTTAAATTTGTGATGGTGTTTCCTTTCCAGATTGACCGATGGCAACGAATACCTCTTCCAAGCCAAAGACGATGTAAGTGTGGTTTTCTTACGGTTTGTTACTGTGGTGTCTGTGCTGATGTGCCACGGGGAGAAGCAGCTGCTAGGAGCTGGTGTGCACTCTGTGTGTGGGTGATGCATAGCCCAGCGCTGCTCAGCCTCTAGCAGGGGTCTCTGGAGGTGCACAGCCACAGGGGATGAGTTGGGGCTGCTTTTCCTTGCATTTCCACCCATGTCCGTTCCCTCTCGGCACTGTCGCGGGAGGAGTCAGAGGGGTGTGCTGGTTGTAACAGTTTTGTGCCTTTGGGGCTTCTTGAAGGAGGAGATGAACACGTGGATTCAGGCCATCACATCAGCGATCTCTTCAGACAAAATCGAAGTGTCCCCGACCACCCAGAGCACTCCAGCCTCCAGCCGTGCCCAGACCCTGCCTGCCAGCGTCACAATAACCAGCGAGTCCAGCCCTGGCAAGCGGGAGAAAGACAAAGAGAAAGACAAAGAGAAAAGATTCAGCCTTTTTGGTAAAAAGAAGTGAATTCCATCTCCACACTCTGCACTTCTCTGACCGTTCCAGTGGAATTCCAGCATGCGAGCTCAGAACCAATACGTTACTCTCTGTGCCTCATGTTCCTCAATGTGATTGACATTTTTTTATTTATAGAGCGTTTTAAAATAAAAAAAGCCAACAAAAAAAAAAAAGAATCTAAAGTTACAAACGTATGAGGTGCATTGGGCAGCTTCTGTAGGAGAGGGAGGACCAGGTTTTGGGGGTTTGTTTTTGTTTGTTTTTGGTTTTGTTTTTTTGTTTGTTTGGTTTTTTTTTTTTAAATGAAGTTAATGTAGATTAGATCTTAATATTTAAACTGTTCCTCAATTTTGTGAGGCTGTCTTGGAAAATAACCCACTCCTAGTGCTATTGGTATGCAAGGCAGCGGTGCTTTCGAATCTACTGTGCACATGAGAAACCAATGTACAAATTCTCCAAGGCATTCACTTCCAGTTAAGGTTGTTATGCTGAGTCCTGACTAGCAGAGGCTTCCCTTGCCATTCTAACAGGAATTAAGACAGTAGTGTGTTCTCTTTGCTGTAACAGAGTGCAGGTATGCGTTGACTCACAGCCCAACGTTGGTTTAACACCACCCCAAGCGTCCCCGCATCGAGTACGACAGATAAGAATGTTGGTGTTCAAGACGGATTAGCAGGCTGGTACAGTTTTAAAATAAGCTGTAATTTCAAATTTCTCTCTTTTTTTTTTTTTTTTTTTTTTTTTTTGCCGAAATACATTATATTGTATGTTTCAGATAATTCTAGTACAAAGTATAATAAGACTAGGTGTATAATAAACCCTTTAAAATCATCAATAAGTGTAAAAGTGGAACTGAAGCATTTACTGGAAAAGTAATGTTACTCAAATGGTTACTTGCTTGTCAGCTGCAGCACTGTGTGTTATAATTTTGCTACATTACCTTGCTCTTTGATACATAGTGTGCATTTCTGTCACTGTAACTATTGTAATGAAAAATTTTCATCTTACTGCACAATCAAAAATTACATTTAATAGGAATGAACTTTCAATGACTGGGCCTGTAGTCAAGAGTAGTACTGGAACTGGCTTTCAGTTGTATCGAACTGTACCTCTAGACTTTTACCCTATCTGTTAAATATATGCGATGTCATTAAATGCTTTTAAAACTAAATATGCTGGGTAAGTTTCTTATTTCATTTCTGACAATGTTAAATCATAATTTTGAAAGAGGTTAAAAAATAAAGTTATTTTAAAATGTCATCTCTCCTGTGCACTGAAACTGATGTCTTCAAATGTAATTCCATTCTTTTGTGCAAAAGTTCATTCTGGAATAGTTGTTTTCTCTCTTTCCACTTTTCTTTCCCTTCACTTCCCACCTGCCCTCCCTTTTACCCTGCCTCCCAAATTAAGTGCCAAAAATAAAGAGAAAAGGAATTAAATGAATATTTTGAAAAATATTCCGATATAGATACTTTTTGTGGGAAGTGAAACCAGCAGAGTGGATGGGAGTAAGCTCATCAGAGTCTGGGGCAGTGGAGTTCCCCGAACATTGACCCAATGGAGGTAAAGCTCCATGTTCCATGTGGCAGCAAAAGGACATAATTTTGAGTAAGCACTGGTCTCCAACTTTCTACCCACCTCTTGCTGAAGTGCTTACATCCTTTCCTCACTTTGGATGCCACCTAGGGAACCATCTAGTAGGAATAGCTCTAAGGAGCTTCAATATGTTTTAAAGCAAATGAAATGTAAGGAATTTAATGTACTGAGATTGTTAAAATCAGCTCAAATATTAATTTTGGTAGAAAGCAGGTAAACTGCAAACTCACGTGTTTCCAAGTGACAGTTTCCTGAACATGTGACCAATACAGTGTCTTAAATTATTTTCATGGAGTGTACAGTGTTCTCTGGCTTTTTCTTGTTTTCCAAAGCTTTTGTTTATTAAACAATGGAGTATTCATGTACACAAGTTTTTTACTCTGTAATGTTATATTGTTCAGTCTAATCATTAGTAAAATGTAGGTAACACTGCTTGTATTGTAAATGTAAAATTTAATACACTAGAAAAAGCTGAAGTTAGCCTTATCAGAGACTATGAATCAATTTTCTGGGTCGATTAATGCACACAGAGATGTTGATGCCTTACATATGTGTCACTTCAGCTGAGCTGTTGCAATGAGCAGTCAGGCAGATGGATCTCGACAGCCTGTGGTGTGTGGTTCTGTAGTGATTTGGTTGAACATTGCCTTTAGAGTTGTTTTCTTGTTTGTCTCACTCCTTACTGGAGGTTGTTCCCAAGAATGACTTGAATAAAAATCCTTTCTGCTTAGGGACTGATTGGAAGTTGCTGAGAAGCAGGAGTGAATGCCAGTAAGCCTTGGAGCCCCAGGGAGCAGTTCCCTGCAGAGAGAGGCCAGGAGGAGCCTCCCCGGACAGAGCCAAGTCAGAGAAGTCAGGTCAGTGCACACACCCGTGTGCCAGGCCAGGAGGGACAGGAGTGCGGGAGTCTCATGTGAAGGGAGGGACTGTGCTGCCAAATACCAGGGGAAGAGCAAACTGCAAAGGTGGGTGATGGAAATGGGGCAGGCTGGCACTGCCATCGGTGTCACCTGCTCAGAGGTGGCCGTGACACATTCTGAATTGCACCAGTGGCCGTGGCTGCACCGCTGACACGTGGAATGTTCCTCCTGGAGCCGCACTGAGGGGTGAGGATTTCTAACATTTCTACATTACTGCAGCTGTTTTGTACCTAAGCTGTGATAGCTCCTCTGGAGATACATTGCAAAAGTCACACAGAACCCGAACCTTGAAATTTTCATAGAAAATTAATTAAGGCAAACTGCTTCCCAGCTGTGTTGCTTGTCATTGGTAAGAAGAGGAATTGTCCTGTAGTCAGGTCAGTCTCCTTTTTTCCATCTTGGAGGGACCCTCACATCGCATTCTAAGCTGAGGGAAGGTATCAGAGGGTCCTTCCCATATGCAGGCAAATTCAGTACAATGTGGGGGAAAAACACAGAACTCCTTAGCCATCAGAACTTAGTATGTGTTGGTGGGAGGGTTTTCTTTTAGATTAATGCCAGTAATCTGTTAATCCATCTGTTCTGCATGGGGAATATGCTCTGTGGTAGGGCTGTACTTTGTATGGGAAAGATTAATGGTAATGGTAAAGGAAAAGAAAGGAATTATTAATCTCTGTCCTGGTGAAATATTGGTTTAGATGTTTCTTCCCTTCACCATGGTCTCCTTTCTTATGGTTGAGTTCTCATACTTCAAATGGGTACAGTCTTTCAGAATCTAACTTTGCAATAAATAACTTGCAGGTAAGAGAGTTTTGATACTTTTGGTGACTGTTTTGGTTTTTGGGGGGTTTTCTGTTTTTTTCTTTTGGCTACCTTTGCTAATCACAGGTGGCTGAAGAAATACAGAAACTTAAATCCCAATGAGCTGGAACAAACATTACTTCCTTTTCATTTAAAAAACGCAATCAGAAAATCAGGCTGTGCTAAATCCCTGATTAGTGCTAAGAATGAAATTACCGGAAGAAGTGGACACGGAACACCTCAGCCCTGTCCGTGGACTGCCCAGTGGAAGCCACCCGTTCAGCAGGTGGCTGTGGTGTGTCTGGAGCAGGAGTAGGAAGGAGGTGCAGGGGTGGCAGTGCTTCGGCAGGTGGGTCTGGTGTGTCCGGAGAGCCTGGAGCGGGTGCCGTGCTCTGGAAGGAGGTGCAGCGGTGGCTCGGCTGCCGCCCGGAGCCGCCCGAGCCCCACGTGGGCACATCCGCAGTGTGTCATAATGCAGCACAGCCCGCCCGCAGCCCGAGCTGCCGGGGCCTCGCCCCCGGGGCAGCCCCGGGACACACGGCCAGGGACAATCGAGCACCTTACGGAATGAAAGGAAAGCATTTTGTGCCTGCCGGATCCTCCCCTGCTCAGCACCACCCTCCAGGTGATCAGCCTGGTGGCAGTGAACACACAGCTACAGTGCAGTGTGAATACACATTTTTCATCATTTACTTTATATTCTAAAGGAATGTCGCACAATACTCTTTCTCTGAGAAAGAGGAGACGCTGGGGAGGCTCATTACGTTGTAACAGCAAAAGTTATCTGGGCCTTACACGAATTTTGTTACAAGTCTGTTGTTGCTAGTGCTGCTCTTCTCCTCCAGCGCCAGATGAGACAGAGCTGTCCCTTGCTCACAGAGTGCCAGCAGCGTCCATGAGAGGTCACTGCTTCCAGGGAGATGCTGAGCTGCGGCAGCCGCTGCCACCGCAGGTTATTGGTGCGCTCGAGAGAACGGAGAGCTCGGATCAAAGTTCTCTTCGCTCACCAAGTCAGATTTCTAAGGAGTTACGTAAACTCGTGGCAAGATTTAGACACGGCTCAGCGGAGTTATCGTAGGAGGGAAGTTGAGTCAAGAATGGCAGCCGGGATACAGGAAGGTGAGGAACTCCAGCATCCTTGCTGTGGCAGGAAAAAAGGAGGTTCTGTGGGAAGATCAAGCTTTCTGCAGTGATTTTAAATTGGGCACTGAGGTTCCATGAAGAGATGGCAGAAAGGCAGCCCCCCAGGCAGGATGGAGGCAGGCAGTATCCCGTGACAGGGGGGTCTGGGCGACCCCAGTGTGTCTGAGTGTGGAGGTTATGACGGGTAGGTTTGATCCATCTGCTGTTCCTGGCTGTCCTGCACAGCTCTGGGACAGCAGCAGAACCAATCTGTCACGGCTGGGCAGGACTTTCCCTCCAGGCTGGTTCTGGAGAGAGCCTGGTCTGCCAGGTCACTCCAAAACAGGCGTGAGGATGGAAAAGGCTCCATTTTTTCTTTTTTCCTTTTTTCCTAATGCTGTTTCTGGCCAGATCCAAGCGTTTCATTAATGCAAATCAGTATTTCTGCCCACGAGGAATAATAGCTTAGAACCAATTCCCTTGTTATGGTTTTGTAGTTAAATTGTAAAATCACCGAGAGGCATCAGTCAGGATTGGATTAATGTAATGCCAGGCAACAAATAAACAGAACTAGATCACAGCTCCTGCTTCTAATCCTTCCCCTGAGTCCTTAGGGATTTTATATAATTTTAAAAAGCATTTGCAGCTCAAATAAGAGGTACCAATTTTGAAATACCAATTAATATGCCATCTCTGTGCATCTGCTGTACATTCATCCATAAAAATACGAGTTATAAAGGCTATTTTGTGGAGCAGAGATCTAGGACATAACACAGATGTTTCTGGGAGGGAAAACCTCAGTGTTCATTGTTAATCACAGCTCTTGGATATGTACAGAGTGGGCAGGGTGTATCACAGAGGATTGGAGTTCATTTGAGATGTAGTGCATTCTGGCATCTTCTATACAAGGCCTGCTTTAAAGGAGCAAACTAAACAAAAAAACCAAAAACAAACAAGCAAACAAACAAACAAACAAACAAACAAACAAAAAAAAAAAAAAAAAAAAAAAAAGAGCCCCCAACAAACCCCAAAAAACCTACCCCAAAGCCCCTAAAAAATCCTACAGCAGCAGAAAATGGTCCTTTTGGCAGAGTGGTGATTGTCACTCAGGTACTACTCATCCAAGATGCTACATTGGTTGGTTTTACATTTCATATGAAAAAAAATCGCCAAAAATAGTAAAGTCACTGGATATGTGTTCCTGGCCAATGGGCTCCTTGCCACAACGAGGAGGAAAAATGCTGCTGCTATTGGCAATTTTTATGTCTCTTTTAATTAAGTTCCTCAGTACATTTAAAAACATTCGTTTTTACAGTTATGTGAAATTGGAAGTATATCCAGACTACTCTTTTTTTAACAGAAATGTCCTTTTTTATCTTAGGTTCACACTTTGTCTTGGTTTGTGTTGTTCCTTCCATTCTCTTTGTGGTGCTGAGGGCTCCAGAACCTGGAATTAACACCCAAAAATCAGCCCATGGGAGCATCCAGGATATTTACGTTGTGCTGACAGTGAACAGCAGGCTGCAGCATTGAGGAACATTCTCAGCGACATGACAGCTCCTAATAGGAAAGTAATAATGTTTTGGGTTTTTTTGTTTAATTTGAAAAAAAAAATACACAAAACCTCATGCTTAAATTAATTGAATTAATTTAATCACCATCAAAAATTTAACAAATTCTTGAGAGTACAGATTATAGAAAAAATTAATGAAACTGATCTTGTATTGCTCCACATGTGTAGGGTTTTTCTTTGAGGTTTTTAAGGGGTGTTTGTTCATGACTAGTGTACTTAATTGCTAAAATAATGATTAAAAATATAATTTTTTTTTTTCCCCCAAACGCAGGATATAAATTTTCCTAAAGAGTTAAATAGATAATTCAGCTTGACTGCTGTCGCTCACAGAGATGTGACAGCCACGGCAGCAGAGGCTTGAAACTAGTTTTTATTTGTCCTGGTTGCATAGGTGAAGAGCCTATCTGTCATATTGATTAATTTTATTTCGTAAACTAGATAATTAACAACAAAAAAAATCGTAAAAAGAAATTATTCCATGGAATAATACCAGAGTGGGAAAGGATCAAGAATTCGTGAGGGGCAGTGGAGGGGCCGGTATCGATCTCTTCATTCCCGTGGGCAGGACGGGACCGAGGGAACGGCTGGAGCCGGGCTCAGGTTGGATTTTGGGAAAGGTTTTTCCCTCAGAAGTGTCGGGCACTGCCCAGGGGACGGGCACGGCTGCCAGAGCTCCAGGAGCGCTTGGACAACGCTGCCAGGGTGGGATTGTTGGGAGCTCTGTGCAGGGACACATGGACTGGATCCCTCCCAACTCAACATATTCCACGATTCTGTCATAAAACAAAGTGCTTATGGCGAGCGGCTGCTGGGGAAGGAGTTAAAAAACGTGAGTGCGAATTCGATTGTATTTTGCGAGACTTTTGAAGACCATTGCACATCGGGGAAAGCAGAAAGATGGGATGGGGTTTTTTTTTGCTTAACTGGGGAAAGCAGAAAGGTATTTTTTTTTTTATTTGCTTAAATCTGCGTGTGCCTTGCGGGGCGGGGCAGGGCAGGGCAGTCTCTGAGGGCTCCGCGGTCCCCTCAGGGCCGGGCTCCCTCAGGAGGGAAGGGCGGGGAGGGCCGCGCGCCCCCTCAGGGCAGGAAGGGCCGCGCGCCGCTGCCCGCGCGCCCCCTCAGGGCGGGAAGGGCCGCGCGCCGCTGCCCGCGCGCCCCCTCAGGGCGGGAAGGGCCGCGCGCCGCTGCCCGCGCGCCGCCGCTCGCGCGCCCCGTGAGGCGGGAAGGCGGCCCCGCCTCAGGGCTGGCGTCGTGAGGGCTCCGGCCGTCCCCCCGCGTCCCGGGGCCGGCCCTCCTGCCGGAGGCGGCTCCCGAGGCTCCGGGGCTCGCATTCTCCGAGGGCAGGTGTCCCGCTGCCGTGTCCTGGAGTGCTGCTGGCGCTGTGATCCCGTGTGCGAGCGGGGCCGGCACGCCGCTCTTCAGCTCGGTCGGTGTGAGGCGTGTTGTATGGGGAAAAGGTACAGGGGTCGTCAGCCTCGGGATTCCCTCTTCCCGTCCGTCTGGCGCTGTGCACTGTGAATGGGTGTTTGGTTCTGCTCCTCTGCATCCTCCTCCCTGCGGTTGTGGCCTTCTGGAGTGAGTTTCTGGAGGGCTGGGTTTGGGCTCCTGTACAGTGATGCTATAAAAGCAGTGAATGTCTTATCACCAACAACACGCAGCAGCCAAGCTCGACAGATAATGGTGATATGAATTCTCTTTTAGGAAAGAAGGCAAGAGAGGAAATGCATTCCTTATAATATCATTCCAAAGGGGGGGGGGGGGGGGGGAAAGCGCGCCACAGTCCCCTCTGTCTTATGGCGACTTGGAGTGTTTTGTGACTGAAAACGGGAAAATAAGATTGCCTTAATTACATAGTTGCTGTAGAGTCCAAAAGGAGAAAGTTTTTGGTTGCTGGGGGTGAGGAAAGGCGGGCTAACATTCCCGTACTTATGCTGGATTTTGTATGTGAGATTATATTGAAAGAGAGGATTTGTATGAGGACTTGGAGCCCTGCTGAAAAGCCTCAGAAGCCCCCAGACCACAGCACCCATCCAATAACAGTTCTCCCATCCAAGAAGAGTTCCCCCATCCAAGCAGGGCTCCCCTCATCCAGGCAGAGTTCCCCTCATGGAATGAGAGCTCCCCTCATGGAATGAGAGCTCCCCTCATGGAACGAGAGCTCCCCCGTCCAGGCAGAGCTCCCCCGTCCAGGCAGAGCTCCCCCGTCCAGGCAATCCCTTTGCATTTTAAACACACGTGCGTTCTGCGGTTCTAGCGCACGGGTTTTGTGTTTTCTGCTCTTCCAGCTCTAGCCCCGAGGGTAGCTATGTTAAAAAGAGAAGCGCCCAGGAAGCTTTGTGCAGGAAGCCAAGAAGGTGCAACACGGGAGACGCAGCGGGGAGACTTTGGCAGGTGGTGCTGGTGACGCACAGAAGTTACTTTGCCTTCGGGAAGGAAAAAAGCCGCGTCTGCTGCTTATGTAGGTGTGTGTTTGTGGCCACGAGAAGTTGCCCGGGTCACGGAGCGGCGGCGGCTCGTCCTGGGCAGCGGCGACAGCAGATGATGGTGGCGGCGCGGCGGTAGCGCGGCGGCGGCGGCGGCGGCGGCGGCGGCGGCATCCCGGATCCGCGGATGCGCTGCCCATCCCCATCCCCAGCCTCAGCCCCAGCCCCAGCCCCAGCCCCGCGCGGAAGGGACACCTGAGGCTCCGGCAGGCGGGCGGGGATCGCCGCCGTTGGCAAGGGGAGAGCGCGCCGGGGGAAGGCGGGCCGGCGCTCGGCTGTGTGTGCCGGTGGGCAGGGGGCTGGTTATCATGGCGGATCGGACGGCTCCGCGCTGCCAGCTCCGGCTGGAGTGGGTGTACGGCTACCGGGGCCACCAGTGCCGCAACAACCTGTACTACACGGCAGGGAAAGAGGTGGTGTACTTCGTGGCTGGAGTCGGCGTGGTTTACAACACCAGGGAGCACAGCCAGAAATTCTTCCTCGGGCACAACGATGATATTATCAGGTAAGGGGGCTGACTTCTCTGGTGGTGGGGTGGGGTGGGGTTTAAAGGGAAGGGAGGAGAATGTAGTGCTGGCAGAAATACCCCCTCCTCGCCTCTTCCAGCTCGGCTTGTACCTGCCGTTTTAGAGCAGCTCAGATTTGTCTCTGCGAGAGCTGAATCTCTCGATACTGTTGGTTATCATTATTCTGTAGCAAAGCTTGAAAATGTTGCAATAATAAGGGAGGGAAGGTTAAGTTTTTCTATAGCACTGCACCAAAAGCAAAGCACTTCAATTCAGCACTGGAAATATCTCAGTGCAACAGTGCTGCAAAATCGTGGCTCCAGTACCTTGACGTTTCCAGAGCTGGGACCCCAGCTCATCAATTCTGACCTCGTACAGAAGGCAGGTGTAGCTCTCCTCACGCTCAGCAAACCCTAGCACGAGAGTGCCATAAATCTGACATGTAGCTCCAACTAATCTGGTTTTAATATCATCCAGAACGCGTAAATCAAAATCAAGTTCAGCTGTTTGCACTCCAGGCAAAAAAATCCCAAGCATCTGGTGCAAGATGGCTACAGAACGACAGGTCTTGCTCCTCATCTGTCCAGTTCATTGTTTCTTTCTCTCAAATTCTGCCCAAGAAGTGGATTTAATTGATGTTTCTGTCCTACAAAAATGCTGATTTTTTTTTCCTGCACCCCCAAAATAAAAATGCAGTTACAGTGTTCAAGGTAGTCTTTAAAAAATCTGTCCAGAATACAGAAATTGACATCAGTAAAATAGCAAATTAATGTAGCTACTACTTGATGAGAGAAATCTGAGCCTAGAATATCCTCATGAAGGATGTTGCCTGGTGATGCCACTCCTCTGTGCACAGCTATCTGCTGCCCTCCCTGTTCACCCAATTCAGCATGAATGAAGCGTTTCCTGGATGCTGTGAAACCAGAACAGTCCCAGGTGACTCATGGTGTGGGAGTGCTGTGGAAGCATCTGCTGAAGCCACAGTTTTGACACTCTGTAACCAAACCACACAATTGAAATCCTTGTTTGAAGAAAGCCATCCACTTTTCCCAGGAAGAGCTTTTGGCTGCTGTGTATCCTCGTAGCATCCTTCTCTCCCTCTCTAGGATGTGTTAAAGCAGCAGCATTTCATCAAGTACAGTGCATGGGCATCAAAGTTTATTTTGGTTCCAAAGGTATTATCAGCTCCAAAAGGCTGCTGAAAAGGAACACTGGGCTGCTCAGAGAAGAGTCGGTATTTTAGAGACATCTGCGGGATCATTACATTAAAAGTTTGTTGTATGGACATGAAATGTGATACTCCTTGGAAAAGGAAGCGTAATCCATGTAGAGTTGTGTACTTCTGTGCTTATGTTTGAATCATCATTAGAAAACCTGACAGCACCTCCCTCCCCAAACCAAATGTCTTGTACAGCTTCTGCACCCTTTGAGACCTGTCCCATTAAGGGTCTGCTTTTGGCAGTGTCACATTTAGAAGGTACAGCTGGGATAGAAAGAATGAATGTCTCATATTTGTACTTGGATGCTGCTTCTGCCTATTGTTCCCTTTAAAGGAAACTAGAACCGTATGTTCAAAGTAATTGTGTCTTGAGGGACTTGCTGAATGTCCAACTCCTGCTTTGGAAAGATGGGTTTTGTTTCTGATCTGCAACACCACCAGAATTGTGGTGGAAAACCGTAGTTTCTACAAAGGATGAAACATTTGGGTCCAGAAGCCAAGCAACAGTTCCTATCAGCTCTTAGCAGCCAAGAGCTGTTGCTGTCACCACATGGAGCTTAGGGAAGGGCAGGATATCCAGGATGCTGCTGGAATATTCTGTTGTTTGCACCACGGCATGGGTGGCTGCCTCCTTTGCCACTGGTTCACTGTGCAGTCCCTGCTGACATAATATCCCATCACTGTAAGTACTTGGAAGTAGATGATGCCTTGTGTGGTCATTGCTGATATGACTGATAAATTAATTAATATTCAATAAAATAAATAGAATTATTATATTTTAAGCTTCACAGCTCTCATCCATTTGGATGGATGGGGTGAATGTACTTATCCAGTTTTTCTGAGTTTGTTGGGATTTACTTGCTTGATACCAGCTTCTAAACAGCAGGTCCAACAGGTTGTGATTTCTAAAGAGGTTTGAAACAATGTTTAAAAAAAGAAAACTTGGATTTTGGAAAATACCATGAATCACTGAGACTGGGAGACCTTCAGGTGAGAAGATCTTCTGCTTCCAAAGACTGCTGTTTTCTCCTTCTGTGAATTTTCTTGTGGTTTTGTGAATGCTGTTTGGTTGAAAAAAAAAGATGATAAACCCATGATTCTCAGAAGTAATACCACGTGTTACTTTGAAGTGTTTATTGAAGCCATGAAAGGGGATATTTGACCTTGGTGAAAAGAGCAGGTCTGTATGTTCAACATGTTCTCCAAGATTAATAGCTCTGTCTCTTGTTATGCATCAAAATAATACGGCTGGACATAATTTAGTTTGGGCTAAAGCAGACCAGAATGTTTTGGGCTAAATTGTATTGTATTGGAGAAATGCCATTTTTCCCAAGATTCACATTTAAAAGGTGAGTTCTGCCTGTACAAGAACTGAATGTTCTGCACTCAGCTAATAAGGTCGGTGCTCTGAGCAGGAACAAGGGAGCTCAGAATTGTCCTGTTTTCTGTGTGAAACCACCACCAGGTGCTGTGATTCCAACCTTTCCTCCTTCAGGAGGAGATGAGGTCCTGAACCACCGATTTAACCTTTAAGTGAGCCCTGCTTTGCTGAGGAGTTTGTGAGTAACCTCCAGGCATCGGCTTTGACAGTAATTGAAAACTTTCAGAAAAACAGGTTTTCTTACTTTTATGTTTTGCATTACTTGTAGAACAGTGATCAGTTAGATCAATCCTTGGTTTTCTCTCAATTAAGTGTTAAATGGAGAGAATTATTTCCTGTATTTTTTCTGCAATTTGTGCATGTAAAAGCCACTGCAAACAGCAAAAATAAAAATATAACCAGCTGAGATACTTCTCACTATCACTTAAAATACCACCGATTTTATCTATTTCTGCAGAAGTCATTAGTTAACAGAGATTCCTAACCCTGAGAAATTTTTCCTCTGGTGTAGAGTTATTTCTCCCTGTTTTGGGGTTCCGAGAATTTCTGCAATATTGAACAGTTGTCCTGAATATGTAACATGGTCATACACCCCGCTTACTTGTGGAATCTGATATTTCGTATGTTCTGCACTTACAAAAGCTGGTTTTTATCCTGACTGCCTCCGTGCCAGTCTCTGGTGAGGCAGCAAGCCTGCTCCCTCTCCCAGGTCCCTGTAGTACCTGCAAAGCCCTCCTGTTATCCACGGATTCCAGAGCTGTTGTTTATGTAAGGCTGCTCACAGTGTACCAGCAGCGTCGGATTTATCAGAATATTGCTCTGAGTGTGCCGGGGGCTGCCCCTGTGCTGACAGATTGAGATTAAAACCTGGCTGTGCCAGTGGGGATGGGATTTATGGGCTGCAGGAGCCACTGGAGGCCTGGCTTGCTCTCCAAGGGTCGTTTCAGGAGACAGGAGATGTGTCAGGATGTGGTTTTCTTGTCTCGCTTCTGTGGGGAAAAAAGGAGTCATATGCTTCAAGCAATGTTGTGTATTGCTGACCACAGTAAATATTATTTTGGATTTAGGAAATTGATGGCAGAGCTATGCAAGTCAAAACCTCGGAGACAGAAGATATAAATTGTACTTTAATGTTTTTTATTTAAAATTAAGTGTTATAATATTTCTGTTTAGAGGGTTATGCTTATTTGAAGGGATCTAAAATACTTTAAATTTCTGTCCAGTTGCCACCACTTGAATGGTGACAGCAGTTGGTTCCTGTGGTTATTGTTTATCTTCAGTGCTTGGGAGCTGCAGCTTGGGCTAACCCTGGACTCCAGACACCCGAGGTGGCCCCACAGGACTGCTGAGATTCAGTGACCTAAAACAAAGCACAGGAGAGATTTTTGTCAACGGAAATTCCAGCCCTGTTTCTTATGTGGATGCTACACCACAAGCCATCCAAACTGGACAGACATGGCACACCTGGGGTGAAGCAGGGTTTTGGGAACTGTTCTGAGGCAGCAAGTTGTTAAACGAGTCTTGTATGAAAGAAATTAATTCCCCATAAAAACTGCTCTAATCAGCTTGTTGCCTCCCTTGCTTTCAGTGCTGGAAAACCTGGGGAAAATGCTGTTTATTCCATGAAGGTCCAGTGGCCTCTTTTGCCTCTACTCGAGTGCTGTGCTGCACTTAGATTTGAAGCCTTTATCAGGGTGTGAGCTGCTAGGAATTGGTTTCTTAAGTATCTGTATTAATGCATCAGATGTGTTGTAATATACAGTTACAGTATCTTATTGAAAGTAATTTAGAAATACTTAGATCGGTTAAAAGTGGAGAGAAACTCAGCAGGCATTTGTCACTCTATGTTGATGAGAATGGTCATCATTTAACCACAGCCTTTAACCAGAGCAGTCTGACCTAATTTTTAAATACGTTTTTCTACTTTTCCTATGTGTTAAGCCTCTGCAATTTTTAAACTTGTTTTATTTCAACTTTATTTCAGATGGCCAGGAGTCATGATGGTCAGGTAGTTGTGTGTAATCACTCTTTACCAGGATGAAAACTCACAGAAAATATTTTCATATGAGTTAACTTATTTAAAATTAAAAAAAATATTAAAATATACAGCTCCAAGTATTGGAATGCTTCTGTGTGAAAGTAGGAAGGGATTTGAGGTCTGTAAAAATGTCTTCTGCTGACTTGCCAACTGCTCAGGTTTTTGGGAACCTTGGTAAAGAGCAAAAATGCCTCTTTTTCTGCCCATGTAAAGACTGTTCTTTGGAACATCAGCTTGTTTTTCATGAAGTGCATTTCTATTCCAGGAACATTTAGTTGTCTGCATTGGCTGTCCAAGAGACACGCTGAATTTAAATTCCCCTTTGGAGGTGATATTTATAAAGGCCTGGGAGCAGACCTCTAAAGCTTCAGGGAGGCCTGATCTTAAGGCTCAGTGTATGTTTATGTCAAACTTCTTTAAGCATTGCAGCAGCACAATGAACCTTGGTGTGCTTAACCTTACTGCTGGAACTTCTGGGGGTGCTGGCACTGAACTCTGTTCTTTCTTCTGTGACAGATGGATGGAAATACACTCAAATGATGCTAATTAAAACAGAACGTAACATAAAGGCTACTCTCAGGGTGATACAGCAACCCTGTTATTCTGGCTGCCTAACACTCCTGGTTACAAAAGATTTTACTGGATTTTTTATAGGGAATTCTGAGTGCCTCCATTATTTTAGCAGATTTGAATGTTCAAGGCATAACCCTACATGAAAATTGCTGACTGGCACTGCAGTTTGTATGCAGTCATACTAATATTGATGCCTCCACATGAAAATTGGGCATCTATTCATGCCAAACATCTGCTTCCTCGTCCTCAGAAACTGTCTTCCATATGCACAGATAAATACTGCAAGTGTCATTTACTGTGGTAGTAACCTCCTACTTGCAAATATTAATTGCAAAATAACGGTTTGGGGCAAGATGAGCCCTACCTTTGAAGAAGAATTTTCTGGGTTTTCTTAAAGAGATGTTCTTTATTTTAGAAATTAACTGTAAAAAAGACAATAAAATACACCCTCAGTTTTTTACTTGCAGTGAAGGCTGTAGCCCTTTTGCTTTCACCCTGACTAGGCAGACCATGTCCCCTGCTCTGTATCCTGAGCTCTTTAACTGGGGCTTAGTCGCCCTCGGCTGCTGTCTGACCAGAAAAAGTTCTAAATGTAAATTTCTTTAACTTTTCCTTTCATCTCTCTAGTTTGAGCACTATTTATAAGATACTTAAAGGACCTTTTGGCTTCTCCCAGTGCTGGAATCTATGATTAAGTCAAAGCTGAGCTTTCTCTGAGCTTCTCTCTGGCAGCAGATCAGAGATGACAGCACTGGGACCTGCTCTCTGGCCCTGGTCACACTGGTGCTGAACATCTACAAGTGTGGCTGCATTTAAATGAAATTTTAGCAGTAGCAGGTTCCAGATCCCTCTTGGATTCTGAGGGATTCTCATCTGTTTAGAAATTATTTATTTAAAAAAAAAAATCGAAATGCTGTTCAGTGAAACTGCTCTTTCTTAATGGCTGTAAAACAAGTTCCTAATATACAGTTGTGTTCCTGATCCAAGGTCTTGTGCAGATGCAGTGATTGTTGCACGTGTGCTGGCCTTTCACTTCCACAAGGGGTTTGTTTGGGTTTTTTAAAATATGTGGCATCTGGGGGTGGCCACAAGTGTCTAAAAGGACATTATAATGAGTCTTCACGAGAGCTGTCTTTAGTTGAAAGAGCTTTTTTAAAGCTTTTGCTTGTCAGACTGACGAGGTTTGTGTGGTTCTGTCGGGGATCTCAAGGTGCTTTGGGATGGGCATTTTGGTGCTGCATTCCTTATCATGCAGTCCCTCCTTGCCAAGAGAGGAATAATGTACCTGCCTCTCCCCCAGGGAGTTCTCTTTGTGGTTTGGTTGGGTGTGTGGCTGTGGCCTTGCAGTGAGCTGTCCCTCTGCTGTCACCTGTGTCCCTCTGCTGTCCCCTGCCCTGCTTGGCTGGCTCTACAAACGAGGCTTGGTACAGCTCAGGGTCTAAGCCAGAGTTACTGTTTCCAGACATTCCAGACATGCCCCGGGTTGTGCCTTGGGTGGCCTTTTTACATCTTAATACTGGAACTAGGTTTTAAAGAGTTGCACCCAGGCTATGGGGTTACAGAAAAGAGAATTTTACAAAGGATGCTTAGGACAAGTAGCCCACTGAAATCCAGGCAGGAGTGCTGCTGTATTCCTATAAATGTGTGTTCACTTAGCTGCACGTTGGGTTAATGTAACTCCGTGGGCCCGGCAGGTTTAATTAATTGTGTCCATAAGTAATAATTCACGGAGCATTGGCAGAGGATGCACAACAGAGCACTGTTACCTTCCATATGCATTCTATTCTCTTCTTTGAGACTCGATGAGATTTTTGATTGTTTAATGTTGTTAAATAATGGTGTTAAAGAAATGCTACTTTCCTTTTGTTTTCTTTTGGGTGTGGCATTTTCCTCCTCCTCTTATTTCCCACACTGCATCCTTTAATCACTTGGTTTCTATATTACAGGTCATGCCATTGTGAATGCACTCAAAATTTTGGGGGCCCTCTTTTGGATATGGGAATCTTTGGAATACAGAGTTTGTGACACAATTGTATCACAGATCTCCAAATAAATATTTCAAATTAATTTCAAATTAAAATTTGACATCTCATATTGTGACAGAAAATTTTGGCAAAGAATAAATTCAGACAGCTAATTCCTATTACTTCTCTTCCATTAAGTGGAGGAAGAACACTTTTTAAAGGAATCTACACACCTGTTTTAGGCTTATCTCTCTTCTGTGTTATCTCATCTCTGGAAAGGACAATTCAGATTATTCCAAATTCTTCTTTTATCCTTTTAAGCTATCCTTATATCCTTTTAAAAATCACTTTTCATAAATTCAGGTCCTCCTTGGCAGAACACTAATAGTTTGAACACTAATAGTGGAAAAATATATTCTATAAGTAATTGCAATCATAAGAAAATAAATATGAAGTAATTTCTTCCTTTGAAATAGAATGTAGCCAAGAACGTAGAGTTTTGAGGGCTTCGTGGTTTTTGTTGCTTTTATTTTCATATTTAGTTTTCCCATGGCTTCTATCAGATTTTCCGATTTAGTTTTTTTTCTCCTTGAAGGAGATTGATTTCATGGAGAGAGAAATAAAACCCAGCATGAAAAATACCATTTTAGTTTTGTTTGCAGAATGAGCAGAGTGCAGACACCTGAAGGCGGCCTCGTACTGGCTCCAGGTAGAGCTTGTCCATTGTAATTCTTACCGTAGGTTTGTACTGAAGAATTAGGTGTGATTTATCTTTTTGTCTTACCTGGCACGGCTGAAGAGAATGAAGAAAAAAGGATATTTTGCTCAGGAAAACTGTAAGAGAATAGAAAAGCAAGTAGATATCTGAACTGTTATCGAGGGCATGTGAAGCCTTCTTAAATAACTTGTCATGTCTAAAGCTCTGAAAGAAACGAGGATTCCAACCAGCGCTGCAGAGATCTGTTTCTGTGTCCCTGCACACGACCAAGCGTGTTGCTATTTCCCACTCCTGGCTGCGTGCCGTGCCATGGTTAAATCTGGAATTCTGCCCAGCCCCGCTGAACGCACTCGATGAGCAGATTTTATTGGAGCAGCGCCGCCCGCATCTTACCCTGGGCTCGTGCTCCGAGATCCCGCTCAGCTGCAGCCTCCGGTGCCATGGGAGCCACGGGCACAGCCCACCCTCCGTGCGGCGAGCACCGGCACCGCTCTGTGAGCTGAGGCAGGAGCACGCACAGGGGATGGGCTGAGCAGGGAGATGTGCGTGCTGTATCCTCCTCACGAGTTCGGCTGGGGCTGCAGCCTGCTCTCCCTCCTGCCGGGACCCCCCGGTAACATCCCTGATACCATAAGCTAGAGAAAAACCCCAAGTATTAGCAAATGACAAGCAGTAAACCAGATTATAACTGCCTGAAGCTACATGCTGCCAGGCGGTTACATAATGGCACAAAACTCTCCAGCCTCCACTGCAGCACTGAGCCTAAAATACAGCAAAAAGGGCTCTGATGAGCCCGGCTCTCCCAGGTTCCACTGAAAGCCCAACTCCAGGTTCCCCGTCTCTGCTCTGAAAAGTTGGCGAAAAAACCGAGAGAAAATAATAGTAATAGGCAAGAAAATGAGTCACAGTGCTTACATGAAAACACAGAAAGGCACAATTCCATGTTTGTTGATATAACTCCTGATACTAGTCTCACAAAGCAGGAGTCTGAAAGGCATTCTTTGGATCATGGTAATCTCCCTTAAATACAGGCTGTCATGGATTTTGGTGGTGTCGTAACTTCACTGCTCTTTCCTATTTGTGTCTGTGACTGGCTGCACATCCATTAAAACACAGGTGAAATTAATAACTGCTCGGATAATTAATAATTTTATATTGTATTATAAGTTTTGAATAATAGGGAGGGTCCTGTATTCTGAGCTTATGCCACGTGCAGGGGCAGCTGTCCTCAAATCTCTACCAGGTTTGTTGCCTAAAATAACACTAAATAGAGGTTCTGAACCTTGTCCCTTCATGTTTTTTCCCAACTATCCGTTTTGTAGCCAGCACAGAAGGGAAGTTATGTGATTGAGAGAACTTGCTAAATTCCCAGCCTCTGTCCTCACTTTCTGCTATTTCTCTTCCCTTTCTGTGGAGTTAGCACAGACATAATTTGCTTTCCAGCCCTGGTGATGGCTCTGTGGGCACTGCCTTATGTGAGAACATATGAATTGCTCTGTTACACAGGTGGATCATTTTAAAAGCTTGGAAGTAAACTCATCTTCCATGTCTAAAATTTCTAGAAAATACTTGAATTTCCAAGGCTTGTTTGCGTGCTTTGATGGGAGCCAGGCTGTGGATCTTTAACTTCCCAGAGCCTGCTGGCTACAAGAGTGTGACTAGGCATGTGAGGAAATCTTAGATCTGCATGGGAGATGGGTGACAGCTATTTATTTTTGTAAATGCCTATTTTAAGAATATTGTAAATCTGAACAGAGAGTCTTGTTCCCTGAGAGCTGGCCTTATGTGAGATAAAACAAGATTTTCCTGTAAGGGAGCTGAGAAAGCAGCATGCATTTGTCTGAGCAAGGAATATTTTGGCACTTGTGTCTACATCAGTATAAGTTCATAATTGTAATTTTATTGCCTATTGGACCTAGTGAAGGGTCATAAGATAATTTAAATTAGGAATAACCATGTATTTTGTGTTTCAAGAGAGGACAGACTAAATGAGGTATGGATACACTGCGGTTCAGTAAGTCAGCCCTTCAGAATGCCCTTTTTCGTGCTGTATTCAATAGTTATTTAACTGTATTGCATTTCACATTTTCCCCACGGTATCTGTTATTTTTCTTTTTCAGTCTGTGGGACTCCCCACTGCCTAGGATAAATGTTCTTTTACCTTGTCATTCAGTTTGGTAGGAGTTACTTTATACAGGATGACAGTTTAGTGCACTGCACACATTTTTTTTCTGTTTTCTTCTTCCCTATCAGATATAACAATTTTATCAGCCTGAGCCCCTCAAAACTGAACATCTGCTGCAGCTGTCACTGGCTGCTATCAACGGATCTGGAGTTTCTGTGATCCACCTCAGCCATTGTCAGGATTGTGTTCCAGGTTTTTAAACATGTACACACACAAATATATAAAAATAGTGTGTGAATATATGTCTACACACACACACACACACACACACACTATTATTATATAATTATATGGTATTATATAATGCATAAATACAAAAATTTGATATTTTTGCCTTTCAAATAAGTTGTTGACTAAATGTCATCACACACCCCTTTCACTTCCCTCTTCTCTGTGCTGGAAAAAGCAGTGGGGAGTAGTGTCCCTTCATTCCATTTGTGAAGGGACTGCACTTAAACCTGGAATTGCTAAGCAGTTGGGACTGAGTAGAGTTATTCAATATTGTCACATCTAAGCTTTTTCTGAGTGCTGGCAGAAATTTAGGCTCCTAGGAAATGTTTCCAGTAAAAAAAAAGAAATCTCTGTCATTGTGACAGGAGGGGTTTTTCCCTCTAGTATGTGACAGAAATTTTAAAAAGAAAAAAAAAGGTGAGAGTCACCAAAAAAAGCAATTTCCACAACCATGGTTTGTTCTCTGGGGCTTGGGCTGTGGCTTTAGGACAGCATGCCCAAATATGTTAAAACAGAAGAGCTTCACTGTATGTCAGCATGAATTTAAGGCATCAGACATTGCATTCTGCTCAGGAGGTCCTGGGGAGTTTTAGCTCTTCATTTCTCTCTTCTGAAGACAGACCGTGGCGTTCCAAATGTCATTTTCAGTTATGTCCTGCACTGGTTATTCCTGTGGGAATGTTAGCATACTGTTTCTAACACGTTGGATTTCAGTTTTTCTCCTGGCTCCCTGCAGTCAGTGAGGTAGAATTGCTCCACTGGTACCTCTGGCATCCTCCTTCCCAGATGGGGAAGTTCCCATTGAACTCCTCCCATAGAGGAGCTTGGTCTCCTGTTTCATCCTTGAATTGCTCCTGGATGTGGGGCTTCCCAGGCCTGGCTGTTCATACAGCATGCCAACACATTCCACCTATCCCACCTTGAAAATGTAAGCATGTGGTTTCCATCAGCTCTTCCAGAAAACCAGCAAGAGCCCTGAGGAATTTGGTTCATAGAAAAATTTGGCAGCATATCATACATTCTGATAATAAACTTTATTTTCTTAATTAGAATCCTCATTTATATTTTAGATTATGCTTCATTTGATTGAATATTTTTTCCTTTTTTCTCAAATTTATTTTATTTATATTTCTTACATTGTTGTAACAAGAAGGCCCAGCTGACAGAGTGAATAAAGATGAGTGCTTCTCACCAGCCTTCAGGGAAATGACTTCAGAGTTATCAATTAAACTCCCACTCAGCTGCTGGAATCTGCTCTTCATGCTGACCCCACAGTCACCCCCTGAAGGCTGCCTCAGTCTCTCAAACTCTGAGACAGTCTCAGACCAATAGATGGGAGGTTTCCTTGCTGTCTCCTTTCCTCTTCATTCTGTTCCTGCATCCTTTTTGGTTTCTTTGCTTGTTCCATTCTCACCCTCCTGTGTAAAAATCCATATTTATGTTGTGGCTCCTGTGATGGTTGAGGACAATTCAATTCACCAGTAGAGGTGTTTGTTCTGAAGAAGGGGCTGGATTGTTCCCAAAACACTCACCTGAAACCTAAGAGAGACCAACTTTTCTGTGGAACAAGCTGTTTCCACCTGCCTGGGAGGAACTGGGACTCAAATGTTTGTATTACCTGTAAAGGCATTAAATGGAAACCTACAAAGGCTCCTCTTCCTAAACCTACATCTCGAAGGGAAGGAGGTTTTAAAATGGGGAACTGTTGGAAAATAGATGGCAATCTCCAGGTGTTATGGGGTTTTTTTGAGCTGTACCTGGAGGTTGTAAAACACTGGTAAGGGGTGACAACGTGTTGAACCTGGATAGTTTAGAAAATATATAGTTTAATATATTTTTTCATAAAACACTGATAAGGGGTGACATCCTGGGTAGTTCAGAAAAAGTTAAAAACCCCATCCAGTGAGCCCTGTTTTCAGCCAAATAAGATACCTTGAATGTTATTGCACTGAAGTGCAATCATTTCAGTCATTTTCTAATTAAATGAAATAGTTACAATTGTCTAATACCGTGTTAAACAAAACAATATTATTTAAGGTGTGTTCCAATCAGGTTATGAATTTTATTTCCAAAGTAAAAGTGCAAACATTTCTAAATATGTTTATGGCTTTGTTATAAGATCATGAAAGTCAAAGCATATAATTTTACTATTTTAGTATTTAAATAATGAATATAGAACAAAGCTTTGGCTTTCAATTTCTTGTTCTAATTCTGAGATGATTACAGATCTTTTTTTTGCTTATTCCAGCTGCCTGCAGAATACAAAAATAAAAGCAAATGTATGCAAAAGGCATGGCTCAAATTAACATGCATTAAAATTCTGGTTGTTTCTCAACTCGTCTGATATTTTTGCAAGAGAGAGCAGAATGTGGATAATGCATCCCACATCAGTCATCTCTATTAATCTTTTGCTTTCAGAAATACAAATCTGATCAGGAAATACTGACAGCTGTATTTTCAGCTGAGCTGCAGCCTGGAATATAGATAATTTAAACCAGCAAACTTGGGTACCACTGCCATGGAACTCTCCTCAGTTTTATTCTCCCTTCTATGGCAAGGCTGGGAATTCCTCCAACGCACCATTACCTAAATTAAGTCAGCTTTCCGTTTGATCTGTTTGCCTGTATTGGGAGCACAGCAAAAGGTCTGAATCCCCAAATCAGCTCAGAAGCTGGTTTGCAGTACAAAATTCAAATAGGAATACCCTGAGGTGTGTCCCACAGACCCTGGGGAGGCAGTAACTTGAGTTAGCTGAATTTATTGTGTTCAAATCCTACATTTTAATATGCACTTAAAACATTAGGATTGTAGGAACAGCTCAGGGGAAAATAGCATTTTGATTTATTTCCCTCCAGCAGTTGTAGCAGAGACAGGGGATGCCTGATGCACTTGGCATGTTGGTATTAACTCCTGGTGGTTGGACTCTAGAGTAAGATTTTCTACTGTAGAAGTCTAAGAAGTAATTTGGTTTTCTAGTCTTGCTGAATTACAGCTTCCCATCTGAAAGCACTGCTCATATCCACATGAGTCTGGAAAAACACATCTTTGGAGCTTGCACAGCCCATGTGAGATTCCAGAAGGCAAAGGAATAGCTTACTTAGGCTTGTGTAATTATTATTAATGTTTACATTTGAAGCTGCTTCTTTCTTTTACTTCATGAGAAAGTGGATTGATGGAATAATAAAATGGACTTTCTAACTCTTCAGGCATTCTTTTGTAGGGCCCTCCAGACTGGGGTGAGCTTTATTTTCTAAGTAACTAATAAAGTCATTCCCTCCTTTTCTCCTTAGTCCAATTCTTTTTTTTTTAATAAAAGCAGATAAAGTACTTACAAAACATGGCTGTACATGAATTAGAGAAAATATTCAATAACATCACAGGAAAATACTAAAGTTAAAAAGAAATTAAAACTTTAAAAAAATCAAAACATTTTTAAGTGACTATACAAAGCTGATTTGGCAATTAAGCATCGTGGAATTATTGTTTTACACATAAAAATAGTAAATGAGCCAAGAAACATCAAAAATTAAAAGAAACCCTTTTCCTGACTATAATTTCTATATACAATTATCTTCTAAAAATTACCAAGGTGAATTTCTGCTTTTCACTAGATACAGGTGCAGCTCCTTTAATTCACAGATTTTTGGGCTTTTACATAAAAGGTAACAGTTTCCCACTGTTTCAGTAATTTCTGTAAAGATAAACTCAACAATATTTGTATGTGCTGAGTGAAGGAAGATGTATCTTGATGGTGATTTTTCTGAGACGTGTGAGTTGAGAATATTGAGATGTATTTTCACAAGTGCACACCATCCTTCAGTGTGAGCAGCTGAGTTTTGGACACATTTCAAACATCTGCAGGCAGTGCCACGAGCCAAACTCCCATTGAAAGCGTCCTTTGCTTTCTTGTGACTAATAAGGATTTTCTTGCAGTGTAGAGCTTCAAAGCGAGCATTTAGAAACCTCCACTCAGCCAAGCAAACACCTCAGATCCACGAGATGTTTAGTTTAACATCCCTGTCTTAGACATCAGAGATTCCACTGGGGAAAAGACCTTGGCTGGAGGATGACTTTTGGGGTATCAAGTTGATGTGGACTCGAGTCTTTGCTCTTGTTGTGATAGAAAGCAGCTCTGTCCTGCGAGAATTTTCCGTTGTGTGCCACCTGTTAAGCACAGATTGCTCTCGCCTGATTTCAATCAGCAGAATTTGGGAGTAACTGAACTGACCCAGGCAGTGACCAATGGAAGTCCCGGCACCTGGGCTTGCCACGCCCTCGTTTGTAACGAACCTGGGGCAGCTGGAAGGCAGGAGGTTACACAAAGGCTTCAGTTGTTAAACTGCCCTCCCCAAAGCTGCTCCAGAGCCTTGGTAAGTGCTTCTTTCACTTATTTGTGCTCTTTGAAACAAGCAAATAACAAAAGACCGAACTGGTAAAGCCTGTGGTGGAAAGGAGAGAAGGCTAAAAGGGAAGCAGTGAGAAGTTCTAATCAGTATTCAGTTCTGAGTGTGTTGCTTTGGTGTTTTCCTGTTTATCTTTCTGGGCTTTGCGTCTAGAGCATTGGTATTTGTTGGTTTTACCATGGTGCTGCATAACTCTGTCATCAGCAGAGTATGGGGAAATCAAAGTGTTGGTTTTAACCTTTATTTGTTCTGTGTGTTACCTCTAAAAGCAATGCTATTTAGCTGCTTTTTGTTTAATAACAGGAATAGGCTCTGGGAAACCAGGGAAATTCTGTTATCTGAGAAGTTTAGTACAAGTTTTGTTTAATCTGTCTCACACAAAAGAGACACTTTATACTTAGAGTCTTCAGACCGTGCCAGACAATGTAAAGCAAGGTAACGAAAGTCACAATTATTTTAGTAAGTGCCCTTCTTAAAACAATAAAACTGTTTTGTGGATAATTGTAGAGCAACCTTTCCTGTCTGAATTGTTAGAAAAAAGGAAAATGGATTTATAATAAGTATTTGCTATAAAGAGTGTTTGAATTTTTGGGAGTAGTGTTTGTATTTGTGTTCTGTATAGTTAACTGGTGGAGCAGAATTGCAGAAGCCTGAGCTGAGTGTTTATAGGAGTGATAACTCCTGACTTTGCTGCTGCTCCGTTGTGACTGAGGTTTAGAGAGCAGACCCACCCTAGTGTTACATATGGGTCCTCATTGCTCTGCAGTGGTTTCTGCCCCCGTTGGTGTTTGCTGTTATTCACTTCAGCATGGCCAAACAAGGAGCAGGATTTCCATATGATTGTATAAGAACTCTCTATTTCTTTCCTGTTTCTGCTGATTTTCAACCTCTAAAATAGATATTTTTCCTGAGAACAGTTGTTGGGTCTTGGCTTTGCATTCCTGTGAGATAACAAGGAAAAAAGCATTCTTAGTAGCACTGAAAAATCCCCCTACCCTGAGGGGTCAAAAAATGAACATTTTTTACCAGTCACATCTAATATTGCCACATTTATCATTCCTGTAGACATTCAGTGTATAAAGAATATGATCTGCTTCTGACCCATGAAATGCAGCTCAGTGTGTGTTGGTTTGATATATTATGGAATAAAACCCTTCCTCTTCTCCTTGCCATTGAAGTGCCTAAACCTTAAATGTCGTAGGGGAGGATAGCCATGAGAAGAAGGCCCAGATAGGATGCAGGTGTAACCCCCAAATAGGATGCAGCTGTGTGTTTGTTCTCCTTGAAGTAAGAACACTTTCTCTAGGCTTAAAATCCTTATTTCTGATAATCAGGTGAGGGAAAACCTATGCAAACAGTATTATTATCCCAGTGTGAATTTATTAACAACAGCCTGGGAGTTTTGTTAGACCACACAATTTGTTATAGATGTGAATATATATGGGGATTTTCAACAGAATGAGATAAAATCCCATAAACTGAAAATGAAGGTGGGAGTGATCCAGGAAGGTTGTGACAATGGCTGTTTTTTTTCCTTGTTCTCTGCAGCATTTCCCATTTCTCCTTGGCTGTTCTCTGGGCTTTTTGGTTATTTTTATCACGTCTTCTATATTCATTTTGCAGCTCCCCCATGATTCCTCTTTTTATCAGCTCTGTCTTTTGTCTGTCCTGTTTCCAAAATTTTCTTCCCATTTTCCCTCTCTTCTTTTTTAGCTTTCCTGCAAACGTTTTGATCTACATAGTTTTACCCATTTTCAGTGCTGACTGTTGGCTCTACAAAAAGCAGAGTAGATCCAGGAAATGCCAAAGCAGTTGTGCCTGAGTCAGCCTCTGGAGAGAACGGGAGAATTCCCCCTGGGAACACCTCCTGCTGTGCTGCCAAGCACGGGGAGCCATCTGCACCCCTTGTGGTGCTGCGGGCAGTTAATTAATTGGTGCATGTGGGCAATTAATTAGTGCTCAGATTTGCTGTTCTGCTGACCACCAGTTGTAGAGCTGTCAGCTTCATCTTTGCCTGAATTGTTATCACATCTCTGCCTTTGGGGGAAAGGCACAGATAAACCCATGCCACGTGCAGTTGTTTCAGCCCTGGAGTGAGATGGAATGGGAAAAATCAAGGGTTGGATTGCCAGCAGCTGCACATCGTTGTGTGCCCGCTTTGGGTGGTATTTGGTTCTGGTGTTTCCACAGCCAGCCTGGAATAAGGTGGACACAGGAGATAAAGGAGGCTCCAGCATGTGATGGTGATTTCTTCACTTCCAGGCTTTATCTGATGTATGAATTTTATATTTTCTATCACAGTGTTCAGACTGGCCTTCAAATCCTTTATGCCAGATAAACACAAAAGTTTGGCTGGTTCCTGTTGAGCAGTAATAGACTTACACCAGTGGTTCATTAGCTTTCCATGTATTGAGAAATCACTGATAGCATTTAAGTTGCTGCTTTTATCTCGGCATCGTAGACCAATATCTACTTGCTGGTTTATTTTATTACATTTATTATTTATTTTATTATTATTTATTTATATTATTATTATGCTGGTGTATTTTATTACAGAATGTGTTACATTGTCTATAAAGTGTCATGAGCATAGAATAGGGTATGGGCAAATACAATGCTGAACTAAGTACAGTTCTTGCTCTTTCCCAACCCTGCCTTTTTAGTCTCCAATTCTAGCAGATTTTTCTTTACAACTGATAGTTTCAGGTCCATTTTACTAATTGCATCAAATCACAGTGCTTGTATTGAGAAGGGTGTTGTGCGTCTCTGTTTTGGGTATTTATTTATTTGATGGCACTTTTGGCCTTCAAAAGGACTGTTTGGTTCACCATCATGAATGTAAGTATCATTAGAGTCAGATGGGAGCTCTGAGAATGCATGGGACAACTGGAATATGGTGGTTGACAGTCAGAGTTACACAGCAGGGTCTCTGTGGGCTAGTGTGGCTCATAAGAAATACTGGATGTTTTTCCTGATCCGTTGTTGCTTAAAACCCACAATTCATGAGGACATCAGCAGTTGTTGTTGTTCTTTAGTTTCCAGTGTCACAATGTGGGCTTTGGATAAAATCTCCTAGGATTGCTTTTCACTGGGAGAAGCTCAAGAGTTGCAAAATATCCACAAAATAAATTTGTCCAAGGGAATAAATCATTAGAGAGCTGCAGCCGTGTGTGTGGAGGAGCCCCAGTGCTGCAGGATTGTCCTGTGGTGCTGTTCCCTTTTCATTTGGGAACCTGGCCAGTATTTCTCTGTGTACAGATGCATATGAGTGTAAATCAGAGCTGGTCTTAAAGTGTAAAATGCTTTTGCTCAAAGCATTGCATTTTAAGAGGTTTTGGGGTGTTTTTTCCCTCTTGCTTCTTTTGCCTTCTGTTATTGGGGAAATTTCAATCACATGTTCAAAAGCCATTTACCTTTTGAATCTGGCCTGACTCTGATCCCTCTGTAGCTCCATGGTGCAATGAGAAATTCCATGTTCTGCCATGCTCAGGCCTTTTGGACCTGATGTGTCAAGAGTTCTAATAAGCCTTGGGCAGCTGAACAAACTTCATTGACATGTGGTGGAAATAACTGCATGGGCTTGAATAACAAACACTGTCATAAGGAGCAGGTCAGCAGGAGTTTTCCAAGGATAAAGAGTGGCAGGAATGGTTATAACTTTGTGTGCTTCTGTCACCACTCTACCTCAGGTGAGTTCTGGCAAACAGTCAGATAAAACCCCTGTGAGGATGCCCCTTGGATTCTCAGTGCACTGGAAGTGTGCTGGAGCTGAACAGCAGCTGTTACTGTATATATGTTTCCTTTATTAGGTCTGAGCTGCACATCCACTTCATAAATGATTCAGTTTGTGGCCCAGCCCAACACAGAGATTCCAGTCACGGTCTGCTCTGACTTCATTTGGTCTGGGGGTGTTGGCTTCCTCAGAGGAGCAGATGGGAGCTGTCTGGGACAGGACACTGAATTCCGGAATTGTGGCTCACAGGCAGCCTGGCTTCTTGGGAGTAGGAAGCTGGTGCAGAGTGATGAGTAAATGCTGGAACCTGTGTCTTTGTCACCAGTCTTCCTACACAGGGAGCATGGAGGGGAAAAGCAGCAGTGGAACAGCTAGTAAGAGCTTGGACCAAAAAAATTGCCTAAATGATTTTTTTTTTTTTAAAAGCCCATCATTCTGTACACATATCCTGTTCTCTGTTATATATAAACAAGATATTGCCATACAGCAATCAGCCAGTAAATTAAAATGTTGCCATTGCAGGATTTTTATCAACATTTATGTTTTAATTTTGTCAGGATAAATATGCTCTGTAGTTGAGTTGTTTGCAAGAAGCATGTGGCAATATTTAGTATATTTAAAAGTGTCCTTAGAGCTATATGTTCAGATGTGTAAAAACAGCAATTTGCTTGTATGAGTGTGTGTATCAACTGTATTATACATGCAAATATGTGCACACAGAGAGTCTCTGTGTCTCAGGGCTAACAGATCTGCTCTCTATGTTCTCCCATTTGTTCCACATGCCTGCAGTGCCCTCCCAAAGCCTCCCTCACCTGCCCTATAAATTGGTTAAATAAATAAAATTGGTTATGGTGGTGTGGGATCTGCCTGCCGGCTCCATGCTACTCTACAGAGCTCAGGCTTGAGCTGGAGGAGCCAAAGGCTGGGAGCTGTGATCGTTGCTCCTGCACAATCAAGGTATTATCAAGGGTTGGCCTGTCCTCAAAACATGGTGGTGGTGTTGGTGTTTCAGAACTCCTCTGGGGGGAGATTAGATGTAGGATTAGCCTGTCAGATTCCTGCAGTTTTCTTCTCATTGCTTTCTCCATTTTTACAGATCTGGAGGGGTTTGTGCCAGTTGTTTGGTTGTTACCTTGTTGCTCTTCGCTTTTTCTGGCTTCTCTTCCTTTTCTGATGTTCCCTTGCTCCTGAAGGCCCCTGCATTTGCTTCTGTTTAACTGCTGGTCTTTGTTCCATTATTCTTTTCAGTGGGGATTGATGATGTTTTGTGTTGAGTTCAGAACAGGGATCAAGCTGCATCCTGCCTTATTTTGCTACTGAAATAGCTCTGTCTGTACAGTGAGTTCCCTTTTGACCCCACAACTGAGGAAAGAAATTCACTTTGCACTGTGAAATGGGGAATTGCTGAGTGAGTGTTTGTGTTCTTTGCTGCCATGTGAGGACAGCTCTGTCCTTAGCACTGTGTGAGCAGTAAAATGCAGAGGCTCCCTGGTGTTCCCATGAGCTGCTGGCCTGCCAGGAGCCTGGAAGTGTCCTGCCAGGAGCAGGAGGAGGCAACAAAGGAGAAAATACCTGCTGGCACATTGTCCCAAAATAGCCACAGGCTTGGAGCTTCTTGGAAATATTGTTTCTTCAGAGATTTTTTTCTCTACAGAGAAAGACAACAACAATTTTTCTTAGGACTCTGATATGTCCATTGTTCGAGTATAGCAGAGTCAGTGCCTTGAGTACTTCACAAGTTTGACCTAAATTCTGAAGAAAGACCTACTGTGTTCTCTGTTCTGCTAAACTGTGGGGTTTGTAGATGGTTTTTAACAAGAAATATCAATTCTTTCATTGTGAAAAGAGACTTCCTGAAGAGAGTGGATAGAATACAGACAGTATCTGCCTCTCCCCATGTCTCAATTAGCACGATCTAGCACTGTGACAGAAAACTGCAGAATTCCGTAAAGGTTTATCTAAACAGAAAATGTTATTCCAAATGTAAAACTGGATGGATTTCAAGTAGAGATTAATTGATCAGTGTTTAATTATCTAGAGTTATTTTAGATTAACATCGAATTTGCACACTGCTTTAAAGTGCAAAAGAAGGATGAATTATATTGTCAAGAGTTGGTGACAGTCCACCTGAGACAGTGATTTCATTCAGAACTGCAGGTGTTTGTTTCATTTTCAAAAAGCAATTTCTTTTTTGTCAGGTGGGATGTTCTGGAAACCAGCTTTGGTTTGTATGAACAAGGAATTGTTGATAGGATGGTTATAAAAAGATTCAAATTAATACAGCATTTTAAATAGAAAACATAAATTGTGCACCAAAACTTCAAATGTTCAGTTTTTCTCTGCTGCAGTGGAAAAGTGTTTTGCTTATCTGATAAATAGGATAGTGCAGTGACAGATTTTTAAAGACCCACATTAGTGAGATTTAAACCTCTATCTCTCATCTGATACCCCCATTTCAAGGTCTCCATCAATTCTGTGTGCCTGTATTAAAGATAACAGAAGTGCTTGCTTTTTGCTGCATCAGGGAGCAATTATCTAATGCAAGTTAACTGCTGTGAGCCAAAATACATTTTTACTTTGATTACTTTAGAATTTCTTGATGGATTGCAGTATTTGGAGCCATAGAAAACCCTGGTTTTGCAGGAGCCTCCAAAGATCATCCAATCCAACTTTGTCTTGAGAGCACAGCCTTAGATTTGGTTATTTGGGGTCTTGTCAAGCCAATTAAATCCTGAACCGTTTGCAGTGAGGGGAGTTCTACCACTTCTCTAGGCAACTATTCTTTAGATCTTTCGTTTTTCTAGTGCAGAATGTTTTCCTTGTATCCAGACCATGTTTCCCACAAAGAAGCTGTGTCTCCTGCCTTTGTCCTCTCCCTGTGCATCCATGTGAAAAGGGCACCTCTACCTTCTCTGTAACTGCTTTTGAGGCTCGAGCCACAGCTAAACTTTTCTACTTCGTTCTGTCTTGGAACTTCAGATCTCTACTTTACAAGTGTATGGAACCTGTTAGAGAATAGCAATATCGACAGAAATACAATGTATACGAGAAACAAATACTTTTAGTCCATCGGCATTCTAATGTGTTATTAAAAAATAATCTTGGAGCAGGATATTATTGCAACAGAAACTGTGGGGGTAGCACGAGCTTCCCATCTGGCAGGGCCCCCAGACCAGATGGATCCACTAATGACTTTTATAGAGCATTTCATCAGACCCTGCTGAAACACGTGTCTGGCATCTTTAATTATCCTGAATTAACACCGTTCCAGCCTTGGATGCTTAGATTCAGGCTTGTTCATCTTTGAAGGGAAGGAACTGAAAGATCTTCCTAGCACACCTTTTTATTAATGAGGTATAATGTTCAAAAATTACCTGAGCCTTACTGGTTCCTCCTCAATGGATTGTTTGTGGGAAAGAAGTGCCTTTGAAGGCACTTGGATTAAAGAGGTTTTTTGCAGACACATCCGGGTGTTTTTGGAATTTACACAAGTGCATTTAGCCAGGAATCCCACTGCTTTCTCTGCCTTCCCTGGAAGGAAGGGAATGGGCTCTCCCCAAGCAGTTGATCTCTGTCTCTTTCCCTGATTGTGCGGCCGCTCCTGTTGCTGTTCCCACAGAGAGAAGTTCTTGTGGGCAAGCGGCTGCCAGGGCCAGTGGGCAGCACCAACAGCAGCAGCTGCTGCTGCTTTGATCCCTTGTTTGCATCCCAGCTCCTCAGCAACAGGGAGTTCGTGTCCTTTTCCCTCAAACCTGGAAAAGAGACACGAATTTTCGTGGGAAATTTTTTCTGCCCACCCTGATTAAATCTTGTCCTCCCTGTAGAATGAATAGGAGTTACTCCTGTAACAATGTGTTTTCTATACCATAAACTGCTGCTGTTTGAATGACTTATCTCTTCTAATCGTATTTCCATATGACATAACAGTCTTTCATTGTTTCCCAGTGGTGCAAATAGTGACGTGGTTTCATTACAAATGGTCCAGTTATGGGATGTTTGCTTAAAAAATGTGCTTTTACAGCTCAAAACGCAGCCAATGAGGTTGATACCCATTGAAGGAGGCAGGGAAGGGCATGGAAGTCTTACACCCTGAAGACAGCACGTGACCTGTGTAACAGAGATATTGTATAGGTACACTTAGAGTTCTTACAGCTGAACACACATCAAACATATACAGGTAACAAACAGCAAGAGCTATTCTTGAAATTTGCCTTCGTTTCCTTCCTCTAACCCACTGCTCTGTCTGCCAAAAATAATCCCTTGGTTATCTAACAGCCAGACTGAACGTGGGCAGGGGGAGTGCATTGGAAAGGCTGGTGGCAGGAGATGAATGTCCTCAGCGGGGCTGGGAAATCAGACTGCTAATCTAGGTGCCAAAAATTGATATTATTCACTAATTTTAGTTCCCCCACTGGCTGACTTCATGCATCAAAAAAGATAAAACAAATACCAGACATTCAGTACAGACGTGTTGATGTTTAGGAAATGTGTTTGTGCTCTTAACCCAAGAGGAGGCTCTGATGTGTGAGAGCTGCTCTGTGCTAAATGGTGGCACATGTAATTAAGTTCTTCTCTAGCAGTGAGGGAGGTTAGCCCAATTAATCCTTTCCTTCTGGTTCTTGCAGAAAAGTATTCTAACTCAATTACAGCTATCACACCTTTAGTTTGTGGTGTCACCTTTTATTGCCTGTATAGGTGTAGAACTGAGGTGTGAATTAGCTGACACACAATATAATGTACAACTTGTGCCTGGGGAGGAAGGGAGGAATGGGCAGGGGAGATAAAACAGTTAAATGGTGTTAAATTTGTTATTTTTCCATGAAATGCCTATGTTTATGAAACTTTCTTAAGCTTTTTGATTAATTATTCTTAATAATTAGTTTTATCTGTTCCTGGGACAGCAGAAGTATTCAGCTCCCCTCAGCCACCTGGTGAGTGCCAGTTTATTAATAGGATGTTTTTCCTTACACCATGCGTAGCTCACGTACTCAGCCATTGTTCAAATTTGTTTCCTGGGTAACTGTGTAAAACTGCCTTTGTATTCATATGACTTTGCAGAGGGTTTTACTTTATTTTCATATCTGAAGGGTTGTGAACAGAAATATATGGTTTGATTCAGGTGAGACAATTAATTTGTGTCTCTTCTGAGATTGCTGTGTTTAAACATATAAATATGAGAAGATTTATTGTGTGTATTTCTCATAGTGAACAATATCCGTTCTTCAGCCTCTGGTCCATATTTCAGAATACTTGAACTGATGTGCAAAAGAGGAATAATTATAAACTCGTGAAAGGCTAAGATCCGCGTCTGTGTTCAATCAGTTTATCAATCAAAAGTATTTTAAAATTCTCTGGTTATGCTTTTTCTAGTTAAAATGTTATTACATGATAAATTATATTCTGCTCTCACCATGTCAGTCTCAGCAAAACATTTTAAGTAAATCCTGGAATCGATTCAGTTTTGAAGACAACTGCTGTGATCATTCCCAAAGTGTGTTATAACTTGAAGTGTGTTGTTTGCAGCCTCGCAGTTCACCCGGATAAAACGCTGGTAGCCACAGGGCAGGTGGGGAAGGATCCCTACATTTGCATCTGGGATTCCTACCGTGTCCAGACCGTGTCTGTCCTGAAGGATGCGCACACGCACGGAGTCGCCTGCCTGGCCTTCGACTCGGACGGCCAGGTCAGTACAGCTCCTCCTCCGGGCTCTGAACGCAGCTGCAGTTCTGGTGCGCTGAGAGATGCACCGTGAATGGTTTGTGTTTCAGCAGCTGCAGGGCTGCAGCTCCTGTTACAGGGGAATCGCGATTGCCGTTCGAGGCCGCGCTTTGTATTGTAATTGTAATGGCAGCAGCAGGACTGCAAAGGCAGCCTTGCGCAGGAGTGCTTCTGGGATGGAAATCACAGCCTGGCATCCGAGTGGGGTGGAGGTGTTGGACAGGTATCCAGAGCAGAAATACCCGTCTGTGGCTTAACTGCGATGGCTTCACCACGTACTTGTCACCTGCTGTCCAAAGAAATCAGTTCCTGGCAAAGCCCTCAGAGCCCTGCAGCTTTTCTGGCACAAGAACTGCACTAATCTCGCTGCTGGGAGAGTCTCCTTGGCTGGGGTGCACTGGCAATTTAATTGAATTATGGCATTAGGACACACAGTGTGGCTTTCTACAATGTGATTATTCTAGATGATATCTTGAAATAAAATAGAACTAAATGGTGGGCTGTTCCCAACTAAACACAATTATTTTTTTTCTCTCGGGCAGTGTTAAAAGCTTTAGGCAAATAGACCTAAAATTCACATATACCTGAGGAATATTTCACAGAGATTTATAAATAAATATCTGGCTGTGCAATTTTGTCATTATTGATGACAATTATGTCCTGGTGAGTTTCCTGATGTAATGCTTGCTAAAGTATTTTTAGGAATGCTTAGACTAGCTGATACCAAAGACCTCAGATTAGAAAACTCTCCAATGAACAGAATAAAATTTCCGATGAGGTAATGTTTCTTTAAGATACTGTTCATCCAGAAACAAATGCTTTTCATTTTTAACTTTATAAGACTGGCGATTAAACTTTTTTTTTAAAGCTATTTAAGCACTTCATGGGAACTCAACTCGTGAACCTGGAGGGTGTTTGAGCTGGAGGCTTTCCTGAAGACCCTGATGAGTGCTTGCTGTAATTAAAACCCAAACTCACTGCCACGTTGACCTTGCAGAACAGTGGCAGTTCCCTTTCTGGAAGTGCTGGAGAAACTGCAATTTATTCTGGAAATAAAAGTTTGCATTGAGCACTTTTATATCTGGAGAACATGAATATGGATAATGCATCTTGGCTTTTTGCTGCTCTTCCTGGCTTTGCAAGAGAAGCTGCTCTGCTGAGCCAGAATTAAAGGGCATGGGGAGGAAGTCTGAGTATTTGGAGCTCAGTTCTGCTTTGTTTAGTCAGCATTCCCAAGGGAGCTGGTGTCTGTGACAGGGCAAAACAGACTCTGCAGACACTGCTTGTACCTTCCAGTGCAAAGCTTTCCTTCTTTTATATCCAAAGGCTCTCAAAAGCCAGGGAAGATCTGTATTCAGCCCCACAACACAATTCAATGCAACAATCAGGAATGGTGCAGATGCAATAACAGCTGTATTCTTTTCATTGCTAACTCTGCCAGCTGTGCATTTCCTAAATAAAAGTAGGCAGAGGCAAAGCCCAGGTGACTCTGCTGCATTCCCAGAGTGGATCTCCATGGATTCAGCTCAGTTCCTGTGCAAGTGCTGCTCCATGTGTGAGGTCTCAAACAGGGCCACCACACCTCTCTCTGAGTCAAATTAATTTGCTCTTGTTGAGCCAGAAACTCCAGGATCTCTGTTCCTTTTGGATGAATGAATGGGGAATTTTTCCTCGTGGTGGGGCTGGAGCTGACCCTGCACGGAGACATCACAATTGTTCCTGCCGTGCTTCCCTGGCCTCCTGTTCCACAGCGTGGAGAACACAGCAAACCCTGTGCACACTGATGTGCAATTTCTAATACATGGAGGTCACCAATACATAGGGGAGAGCTTCAATGCTTCCTTCATTTTATGGACCTTCAATACAGCTTTTGGAGACAAAGAGTCAGAGTAACTTTCCCATTTTGTGTTACCTGAGATTAATACAGTCCTGATGGGAGATGAATTTTTTAAAGTGTTGCTATTTAAAAAATACATACTCTAGTTTGGGCTGTTTCTGTCTGAGCAGGAGCTGCCATTTGGCAGGAGGGAAACTGCTCTTTGCTCAAATGTTTAATGAGGAGCTGTCATTTTGCCTGTAATTAAGAATGTCTTTCCTTCAATCAAGAGTTAACTACAGTTTCTCCTTAAAAGAACTAACATCTTCCCTTCAAAGAATTACCTTCAAAGCAGATGCCTCATACTGAACTAAATCAACACCACACAGTTCAATTTCGGCTCTGGGTTATTTCAGATTAACCCTTTTTATGTGCCTTCTAAAGGAATTTTTAATGGAGTGGGGAGGGCACTGCCATAATGCATACACACCTAATGAAAAGTTAAAAATGCAGCACTAGCCTTCTTTAGAAAACTCTTCCAAATCTCTGTGGATTTAAAATTAATTGTTTAATTATGTGCCTAAACTACTTGGCAAATATTTTTTCTGGTAGTTCTATGAATTCTCTGAATAGAATTCTGTCGAATTCCCTTCCAGAAGGAGAACTAAAAGTATGTTTCAACCAAAAAGGAAATTCAGCATTTATCACTTTTCTGCTGGTGGGGGACCTTCCTCAGCAAGCCAAGGTTAAAATAAAATATAAAGTCCTACTTAGTTTCCTGTAGTGCTTTCCCTGCTGATACTGAAGTCGGCTGAGGAATAAACTTTCTGGAACAATTTGAAGTTTTAGAAAACAGCCATTCCTTATTCCAGCATTGGACACAGCTGGAGGAGTGATTTTTTCCTCTAATCAAATGTGTATTCTGAAACTTTACACCAGGTCATTTATTCCCTCCTCATCAGACATGTTACAGTGTACTTCCCAGCTAATACATAAACACTGCTTTCCCTAGAACCAATTTCCATGCCTCTGCCCCTTCCTGGAACTCCTTTTGTGGTCCTAAAGGGGTCTCTGCTGGTTGTACTCACTGACAGCCCCCAGTATTGTAATGACCTTGCTTTGAAAGTCTCAGGGCATACACTGGTGTTTCTTGTCACATAACTGCCACAAACCCCACTCAGCTTCCTCATGATCTGTTTATCCACTGACTCCAGCTACCTTTAGTATCCCATGTGTCTTTTTTATTTTTGTAGTTAGTAGTTATTCTCAATTTTGCAATTTCAAGGGAAGTGAACATTTATGTTCTCCGTGTTGTCTGTCAAGTTCCTCCTTTGCTTGAGACTGTCTCTTTTAGACAAGTCTCAATACTTCATTTTCCAGCACAAAGTGTTACAACAATTGTGACATTGAATGAAATTGCTTTCCAAAATCAAGGGAGTATAATTGCAGATTGTCCTGCACTCCCTGGATGGGAGATGTTCTCTTGGCCCTAACTCTTCCTCATGGTTGTTGCCAAAGTACCCTGAGGGGAGGCATTAATAGTGCTTGGAAACAGGAGCCTTTAGGAAACCATTTCTAGGCATTGTTTGCACATATGGAATAGGTGCCATTCCCTAAGGTCTGATTTCCTGTTTCCCACTGCAGGGCTCCTGTGCTGGATTGTTCTGTGTCCTCAGTGCCATTGGGCCACAGGAGTTTCTCAGTGGCCCTGCAGCTGGGAGTGCTGTAACACTGACCCTGACCAGCTCCAGCACCCCGATTTCTGTTGACACTGGGAGTGATGTTAAAGCACAGAAATCCTTTCACATTGTGACTTCCTGCAAAAACTATAATTTTGTTTCTTTATTCCACTGTACAAACTTCTTTAACTCCCCCTTCACAACTCTGTTATGAGTCAGAGCCCACTGACAGAGTTCTGCCCCCCCTGTAGGGTGAACCCTCCAAGGGAACCTTGTTCTCCCCAGCAATATCTGAGAACATATCCAGATTGCCCCATGAAAACCTCATGTTCCCCTAGGAACAGCTCATTTCCTCTCTCTGTGTTTTTATCCCCCTGCAAGGAGACTGGACTGGGAGGAACTTGTAGTATAAGTCTGTAAATAGTTTTTTCTGGTGGTGGTGCTGAGGGGTGTTGAGTTGGGGTTTTTTGGAGGGTTTTTGTTTTGTTGTTGTTTTCATTAATACCACGTGGCTTGGTGCGTTTTCTGGTGGCACAATGGTTGAGGTAATGCCTGTTGTCATCTCTCATGAAACCAAAGTCCCAAAACATCTATTTAATTCCTCTAAATCAAGAAACTGTAGCTGTTAAGACAGTAGAGGGTGTGTGAATGGGAACACAGAGGCTGTCAAGGGGCTCTCCCAGGAGGGAAGATGTGCACTCAGTATTTCCACTCAGGAATGGGATGAAAAGGCCTCGAGTACCTGCTCTCTGAATTATTGCTACAGAATGAAAACTGGAGCCTTCTGTTCCTTTGTGAACACTCATTTCCTCTCTCTGTTATTCAGTTGTTGAGAGCTTTATTGCATTTAATATTTTTCCTAATATAGCATTTTAGAGGAGTCTGTGGTTATGACACTTGTTTTCTTTGCTGGCTCAGTCCTTTTGTGTTATCATAGACAGGTTCAGATTTTAAACAATTTGCTTACTCAAAATTCGAGCCAATTTTTATGGAGTTCATGTAAAGTTGGACAAAATTAGGACAGTCAGTGGAAGGGAAGAGACCTATAACTTCCACAGTAATAGCTGGTCTTCTGGGCATGTCACAGATGGATGCACTCTGTTTTTCCCTTCCAGATTTCCTCCTCCATTTTATTCTGTTCTTTTTATTTCCTCCATTATTGAGATGGAAGAGCATTAAAATTCTTTTAATTAATGACCAATAAAACTTTAATTTAGCTTGGTTATTAGTTAATTATTTTAGTTATTTTAACTGGTAATATGATACACTAAGCTATGAAAAAGGCAATTATTAAAAGTACATCCAGTTCTGGTTCTAAAGCTCAACAAAATGAACATAATGAGCAAAGCAGTTGCTGGAAATAGTGACAGCTTTTATTTCCCTTTCACTTTTATTATCAGAATAATAAATCAAAATGCTAAAGAGATGTGCACCTGAAACAAGCACCTCAGACATTTCAGGGTATGAATTTCACCTGGAGCATTGGTAGCCTGGAATCAATAACCTGACCTTTCAGAGAAGATGAGACATTTCAGTGCTCTCCCCAGTGAGTAAATGTTGAGTGTGAATGTCTTTGCCTTTGCAACGTGGTTCAAATCCAGGTCACATGTGGGAAAATCCATTTGTGTACATAATCCTGGGAACTCCAGCAAAGGGATTTGGGGTTGATTTCCTGCTAACTGGATTGCTGTTGTTTTTCCTCAGCGTTTGGCCTCCGTGGGACTGGATGCCAAAAACACAGTGTGTATTTGGGACTGGAAGAGAGGAAAGCTCCTGGCAACAGCTACAGGCCATTCTGACAGGGTAATTGTATGGAAGCGTTCCTGGGTTTTGGCTGGGAGCTGCATGCATGCTTCAAAAATAATTTTTATTTCTGTTAGGTTAATGCAAAGGTAATTTTGGTTATTCTCCTTGAGAATTCCTTCTCATTGTGCCAGACCCAGCACCAAGGCACTGTTAGTAAGCCTAGGGAGGAAATATGTTGTACCTACACACTGAGTAGGGTGATCTTTGAGACAGATGTAAAATGGGAACTCAGTGGCCAAAGATGATCTTGTCTCTGACTGTCAAAAAGACAATTTATCTTGAAGGTAAATTTAGTTATATCCCTTTCAGTTTTCCTTAAGACAGTTACCTGTAGAAGAAACTTGATTGAGATAAATATTTATTTTATATCTGTTAGGTTCAGGTAAAGGATCATAACTTAAATAAAGATGAGAACTGACCAGGTTTGAGTTTAGAATGTTATTCAGGATTAGGAAATGTTTTACCATAAGCAAAATACCTCCCTGACATATATAAGCACGTGAATGCATATGTTAAAATAAATTATGGACACATTTTGACTTGTATATATATTACCATATTATAACATGTTTGGCCTCTTTGCAAGTTTTGCTACTGAGCTCAGTAAGTGCAAGACGAGGTTCTGAATTATCAGAATTCTCCAGGACAGGCTAGAAGTAAAATCTTAGTCCCAGTAGACTTTCCCAACCAGAAAAAGGAGTTTCTGCACAGAAGAGGGAGTAGGAAAGAATGCCTATGTAAATATTGTTTATTCAATGATATCTTGGAGCTGGAATGGATTGGCAGTGTGGTGGCAGAACTGTGTGAGGAACCCTCCAAGTTTGCTTTGACCTTTGATTACAAAGAGTTCCACATTTACCTGTAGAGTGTTTTCATTTTTTGTAGTATGTTCCAAGAGAAATTATGGTTAAGCACTGGTAAAAGCAAGCTGAACCTAGATGCCATTACTGTATAGGTTAAAATATCAGCCTAATATATTTCTTAACAGATATTTGATATTTCCTGGGATCAATACCAGCCAAACAGAATTGTCAGCTGTGGAGTAAAACACATAAAGGTAAAGAGCTTTCATTGTTTACTTGGAAAAAGTAATTGCACAAAATAAAAATCTATGTTCTTACTTGATGAGGACTTGAAATATAGGACAGATTATATTTGTCTTTCTTTGTGCTGTGAAGATTTTGCAGAATGTTTTGTTTGAAGCCAGTTCAGACATTCAGCAGTGCCTGAGCTGCAGATTACCTGAACAAGAAAGTCAGGAAGATCCTTTAGTGTAATTTTCATAATGATATAATTCTGGGTCTTCTGCCCTCTCCATTCCACCCTGATGCTCTCAGCCTTTAGGGGTTTCCCTCATCCAGCATCACAAAGGGTCACTGTGCAGCTGGAGGAGGAACCAAGGTAAAAAATGTGAACAGAATGACCTGCACTGAGCTTCTCATGTAACACCACCGAGAAGTGTGTAGGGCCTGCACAGACAAAACTCTGGTGCCCCACTATTAGCTCCCTCTGAGTCACCCTTTATGGAAGTGTTTGGAATA
Organism: Sturnus vulgaris; assembly: GCF_052056855.1. Lineage (NCBI taxonomy): Eukaryota > Metazoa > Chordata > Aves > Passeriformes > Sturnidae > Sturnus > Sturnus vulgaris. The sequence continues at coordinate 6,053,408 of NC_142245.1, read as the reverse complement.
GAAACCTAGATATGTAATAGATGTTCAAGATAAAAACTTCTCGTGCCTGTGGAAAGCTTAGAAACAAATCCTTGTCTGCTAATATCCCCTTCAGGTTTCTATTTTTCTCCTGTCTCCTCAAAAACATTCCTAACAGATGGCAATTATTTCACATGACTGGGGTTGGAAGAGCTTTAACTAGAAGTTTAGGAAATCAGTTAATATCTCTGATTCTGGTTCCTGAGAAGCTCGTGCCCTTAAACCACCACTGCTTCAAGCTGTGGGTGGTTTTGGCAGCAGTGATGCCATCTGTTGTGTTCTGCAAGCAGTTTTCCAAAACCTGTGTTTGTTTGGCACCTGTCTTCTGTTTAAAATGGCCATGATCACCCTGAACACAGAGAATACCAGGCACTGTAAATACATGGAGATAAAGAAATGCCAAAAACCAGGAAAAAAGCATCATGGAGGGGAAATGACTCTGTGTTCCCCTCCCGTGGTGCTGCAGCAGCAGCCTGAACTTGCTGTTTGGTACAAGCTTGTGGGAATGTGATAACAGCTCTAAAGGAATTGGATCGCTGTGGGAATTGGGACTGATGCTTGGGAATTGTGCTGTTTATTCCTTTAGCAGTCCAGTTCTGCTGGCTCATTTGGCTGAGCAGGGATTAGAAGCTGAGGTAAAGCCCAGGAGCTAAGGAATCTCTCACGGAGCTCAGGATCCTCCCTCCACCCTTCTAGCACTGCTGCCTGCTCTGCAACCCTTCCTCAGCTGACCAGGAGGGAGGAGAGTTTAGGTTTTACTCAAGGAATGAGAGCTCTGGGGGCACTATTCCCTCTGCCTTCTAAATTGGCTGATGTTAAGAGGCAAAGGGAAAGTTTAATTGAATTAACCACAGAGAAAGAGCTGAAATAAAAAACCTTGATCCAAGGATTTTCTGGAATAATGATTTTTTTTAAAAAACGCTAAAAATTTGGCTGTAGGCAAATTAAGTGGGAATAGAGGGACGTGATGAATCCCTGCCAGGTACATCACTATTCCTGTCCAGTCTCTGCCAGATGACAAAGCAGAGATAGTTCCTCTGACACACTGTGCTGTGCTGCACCCCAGAGATTTGCTGTTCTGTATCTGCACCTGTCCAGAACATCCTGCTGCTCAGATTTCAGCACTTCTCTTGCACATCTCTCATTGATATTCTCTTTATTCTGCCTTCCCTAGAAGGTCTGGTCCTTGAGGGAGAGCTGAATACACAAACTGTGGTCTCTGCTTGATAAATGATATTTATTTAAATTTTAAAAAGCACTTTTATCCAAAAACAAGTAATCTGATATTTCTAGCTCACCTCCAAAAACAACTTTCTGAGACAAACTTTGTTTTCTTCACTCTTCTCCTCAGTGAGTCTTAGATTCCATTTTGCAGAATGTTAATGACTTTTGTGTGGCAGCTGAGCAAGTCTCCTTTCCACACTTGGGAACCTGTTACTCTGGGAGTCAGGGAGCTGTCTCACGTACCAGCGTGTGCAGTCCCCATGGAACAGATGGCTTCTCACTAACTGTGACTGTATTTGAGGGACAGAACTCTGGAGAAGGGCAGAAGTGTCTGCTCCAGCATGCAGCTTGTGTAAGATAAAGTATTTTATCACTTCAGCTGTGTTTTGCAGACAAGAAAAATAGGATTTTCTAGGGTTTGAAAACATGCACTTGTCTGGACAGCATTTCCCAGCAAAACCTGATAAAGGACAGTGAAAGAATGAGAAAGGGCAGTGTGGCAGTAGTGTGAGGCAGCACTGAGTCTCACCCCTTCAAGCAGTTTGCTCATTTGGTTTGGGTTTAGATGTACTACATTTGCCTGGATCTTTCCCTGGTGTATCGGCAGGCTTTGGAGCAGTGGGTGTTCTGGTAGGGCTGAAGGAATCACCTCAGTGCCTGCCCAGACACTGCTCTGTCAGGATGTGTGCCTGAGATCTGCACACTCCTGTGAAAAACCAGAAATTCTGCAGAAACCTCTCCTGACCTGCCATTTCCATTTCACAGTTTTGGACATTGTGTGGGAACGCCCTGACAGCAAAGAGAGGAATATTTGGTAAAACAGGAGATCTCCAAACAATCCTGTGTTTAGCCTGTGCTAAAGAAGACATCACCTACTCTGGGGCTTTAAATGGGGACATCTATGTTTGGAAAGGGCTCAACTTGGTGCGCACAATTCAAGGAGCACACAGTGTAAGTGGAGTTTTTGTGTCTGTTTGACAAAGAATTGAATTTAAAAACTTCCTGAAGGCTTAGCTACAGAGATTTCCTTCTGTTTCAGGTCAGAAGGATGTTCAGCAATTAAGAACTTAGGTGTAATATTGTACTTGTTGACATGTTGCCAACAGATGCTGAGCTGATAGTGCCAGAACTGCTGATATTTATAGCCTCCATCTAACCAAGTAACCAAACCTCAAACAAAGTCTGTAAATCTAAAGTTTCACAGGCTGAGTAGCTTCGATTATGATCAGTTTACTTAAAAATAGTTGATAAGCAGATTATCTAGGCTTAAATAGAATTTTGCCACTAAAATTCCCAACGCTGGAGACTGACTCCTCAGAAGAGCTTCAGTGTGGAGCAAACCTGTTGATTCTGTGAGTTTGTACTCCAGCCATGCTCCAAAGAGTTTACTCCATTGCCTCCATAACACACCCACAAACCACCACCCTCAGTCAGGAGCTCTCTTAATTAGAATGAAAGGGGGATGTGCAGGACTGTGTTGGATTTCTAACCAGTCTAATACAATTAATTTGCCTCTGTTGTTGCTACAATAAAAGCACAGTAGGACTTTCTTGTTTTATTTCAAATGTATTTGAAAATACTGCTCCTATTTGGAATATGACTGTGGGTAATGGCATTCTGATGTGGGGTTTTTGGATCAAAAGGAAACAAGACAATTTTCATTAGAAAAGTGATATGACACCTAACACTTGCCACTGTGTTTTTTTTCTAGAAAGAGCACTGCAAAATAATGTTGTTTTTTTTCTGGTCTCCCAAAATTAGTTGTGGTGACATTTCATCAGGATTCATAGTACGTCTTCAAATGAGATCTAAATATTGATTATTTACAAAAGTAATCCCTAATTTATGAAAGCAGAGAGGCTGGAGTCAGTGGGGCATTTTACCTGAGGAATACTGTGAAACTGCAGCTGCAATAACACAGGAATGTCTTTGGCAAGCAATAACCCCCTGTAGTACATTAGCAGAATTTTAGTTAGATTCATCAGAATGATTAAATACAACCTCTTTATACATAATGTGATAAATTATGGGTTTTCCATGGCTAACATGCAACCTCCATGTAATTAATAATTGGAAAAATTAATTTATGAAGACATTGCACAAGGCCACTTTGAAAATGGAGGTCTTCTCTCCATTGTATTTATGTCCCTGCAGTTCAGCTTGCCTCCTAACCAAGGTTTTCCTGATAGAATACTGACTCAGCAGGCAGTCCTTGAACTATTCCAAGGTAGTTCAGCACAGCCATTAATCATGAGGCATTTTGAAACCAAGGAGAAGTTCAAACTGTAATAGAAACTTGTTTTCAACCAAGAGAATGAATTGACACTCTTTCAGTTCCTGTCAGATTCCAAACGATGTCTGAACTGAATTCATGAGAGAATGTCTCAGTCACCTCTGCTCCTGTAAGAATATTTGTATTGCTTGCTTGCTTGGTTTTGTTTATCACGGGTAACTCTTTATTTTAAGTGCTCCATTAGTTATTCAATTGTCCTTGTCATAATATTACCAGACCTACATTTGAGGTTCTGCAGATAGGCTGCATCACTGCTGTTTGCACTAAGGTTTCTACACAAACCACTCGAGTGGAGCACTTGAAATAAAAGCTGTGTTCACTGGTTTGCTTTCTGGATGGGCAACACTTCTGTGCCCAGCAGTTTCTGGCCTTTAGTAAGAGTCTGTTTGAAAACGTTTGCTCTGTGTGTCTAAATGGGTTGTAAAGACCTTTCAAACTTGGGCTGCTGTTGGTTGGCAGGCTGGAATTTTTAGTATGTATGCTTGTGAAGAAGGCTTTGCCACTGGAGGGAGAGATGGCTGCATTCGGCTGTGGGACACCGAGTTCAAACCAATTACTAAAATTGATCTCAGGGAGACTGAGCAAGGATACAAAGGTAATGAGCTCTTCCTTTAATGGCTTTTCACACATCTGGATAATGGATTGTGACAGCATTTAATGTGAAGCATCGATGTCTCTGCATACTGCTGATTTTTTTAGTTAATGACTGTATTTATTTTTGGATCTGTGTTCCCTTCCCTCTCTGACAATTCTGTAACCTGTGGGATGTTCCATGGTATAAACACAGGGATGAAATCTCTGCTCCCCACCATGCAAATGCAAGAAGATAAGTGAGAACTGATTAAACACCTTAAGATGGGAGAATGAAGTTAGCCAATCCTTAATTAATTAATTAATTAATTGCAATTCTTTTAACTAATTGAGATTTCTGGAACCTGATACTCAGAGATGGTGGCCATCTGAACACTCCACTCATGCACTTGGAATGGTAGCACTTGGCAGATTTGTTGGAGAGAATGTTATTAAGTTGGTGATAATCACATTTGTTGAATCTAATCGTGCTTCCTGTGAGCTCAGTCATCACTTTATTTTATGATTTGAAGCACTTACAATCTCACAGATCACCATGCACACTTTATCAAGGGTGTAGTGTTCACTCATGGAATTTAGCCCTCAAAAAGTTGTCCAAGCCACCCAAGCAGCAGTGCCTGTGCTCTGCACTCCTGCCTTGATGTGGTTTCTTGCAGCCTGAATCGTAATGTTTAACTAATTTCTAGAAAACAGTAGCAACAAATAACCAAAAAGCCAAAGATCCGGGCAAGTGAAAACTCTAACTCCCAACCTCTGGAAGTGGGGTTCTATTTTCACTTGGCATTGGCCCTGATTAATTTAAGCACATCTGTAGCCTCGGGCAGTGGTGGAGCCTTAATGCTTACCTGGGACCTTCTGTCCCTCCCTTCCAGTTATTTTTCCCAAGCATTTTGCAAAAGCATTGTCTGTTAAACCCTGAGAGCAGATAATCTTTATGTTCTCAGTATGTTCACAGAGAACATTGCCTTTCCCACATCCAAAGTGTGTTTGTATTCTAAATCTTAACAATGTCCATCTTCCACCGAATTCCAATCTGAATTCCACTGTGTGGTCATTGGTGTGTTCCAAGAGGAGGATGAAAGTCAGAACTTCAGTATTAATTCAGCTAAGTCATAAAATGGCATTATAAAAATTAAAAGTTGTTGGAAGTGGACAAGGAAATAAATTAGGATTAATTTAACTGTCTCAGAAGATGAGAATATTTTATTTATGTGGCCAGTAGTTCACTGCATTATGCATTTGGGTCCAAAAATATGTGAAAATAATGTTGTGGGTGACCTTGACTACATGACAAATGGATTTTTTTATTCATTCACATCTCACAGCTTGTAGAACTATGGTCCAAACTTGTTTTGCACTGGAACAGAAAATACAAAACTTGGCAAGCAGTTGACCAGAGAGTGCTACTAAATTGCTCAGCCTGCTGAGAGGTTGTTTTTAGGCTTGTGGTCAGTAAAATTCCAGCTCCACAGTTAGGATCAGATTTGTGGAATAAGATCAAGCTCTCTTAAAGTTATACAAAGCAAAATTCCATTGGTTTGGGGAGGAAGGATGTGTTTTTTTAATAATCCGTTTTGATTAAAGTGGAGAAGCGTGGTAAAAGGGCACAAACCATTTAAATTCACCATTAAAATTTTATTTGAATGTGCAAAAAAGTAAAGCACCGGAAAAAGGAATAAACCTACTTCAGTCACAGGAACCCTTTGGCTAATACAGAATTTAGATCTTTAAATCCTGTGAAATGGAGCTGGTTTTTAAATTCCCGAGGTGTGCAGCAAGCCTGTTTTCCCTGGATTGATCTTTCTCAATGTGCTAAATGGAGAAAATCTGGCAGAACGGCGTTGAGCTTTGAATGAGCCGGGATGTCCTGTGTGACCCCAGTGCCCGACATGTGGGCTGGGAATGAGCTCTGGAATTCCCAGCGGCGGGCAGGGCTGGCACTAAGGGCAGCTCCCGTGTGCCCGCAGGGCTGTCCATCCGCAGCGTGTGCTGGAAAGCCGACAGGCTCCTGGCAGGGACGCAGGACAGCGAGATCTTCGAGGTGCTCGTGAGGGAGAGGGACAAGCCCATGCTGATCATGCAGGGCCACTGCGAGGGGGAGCTCTGGGCCCTGGCCGTGCATCCCAAGAAGCCTCTGGCGGTCACGGGCAGCGACGATCGCTCCGTGCGGTAAGGCTGCACCCGCTCTGTTGTATCGCTTCACACTCACCGGTTTGTAATGCATTGATTTGTAATGCATTGACTCGCTGGCCTTATGTTAATACTTTTAAGATAACGGCTTCCCCCCGTATTTTTCTTAGCAGCTGTTTTTTCTCTTTTCATATCACACATCATGTAAAAATAATCAGAATTTATGTTCAAAACGTGCCGGATTTATGTCTTCTGCTTGTATTGTTGATTTATTCCTGCTGTGCACAGGGGATCTAAATGGGGGATGGTCACCTCTTCTCTTCTGGTAAGGTTAAAGCCTAAATGCCGTTGTGTCCAATGTTTTACTAAGAAGGTGTCTGCCTCAGCCTGGAGTGTTTAGGAAATCTGTTCTAAAACCAGTACAGTTAAAATGCCAGAAAATGAGATTAATGAAAATGCACCAATGTCATAAGGAGCAGAGGAGGAGCAGACACTGATCACTTCTCTCTGTGACCAGTGACAAGACCCAAGGGAACAGCTGGAGCTGAGTTAGGAGAGGTTTAGGATGGATTTTAGGAAAAGGTTCTTTCCCAGAGTGCTCGGGCACTGCCCAGGCTCCCCAGGGAATGGGCACAGCCCCGAGGCTGCTGGAGCTCCAGGGGAGTTTGGACACCACTCCCAGGGATGCACAGGGTGCGATTGTTGGGCTGTCTGTGCAGGACCAGGAGCTGCACTGATGATCTCGATGGGTCCCTTCCAACTCAGGACATTCTGTGATCCTGTGTTTAGTTACACCACTTGTGTCTTGAGGCTTTGTAGTAGAGTCATTAAATATTGTCCAAATATTTGTGGACATTGTCACAAAGCCAAGGATGCTCCTTTTCCTGTCTGTGTTAAAATCTGGCATATTGATAAGCCTCTGGGGAAAAAAGGCATTTTACTGTGCTTAGTAAGACTTGAGTATAGAGTTTGGAGGTGCAGCTCAGACTCTCCTTGAGTCCACACCCACAGAGCTGCTGTGTATTCTCACCTGAGCATGGACTCTGCCCACTGGAACTGTCTATTTACCTGTGATTAAAGAGACAGGCATTTTCCTGAGTGCCAAAAATCCATCTCCTACCATACACCCAGCTTCTGATTACTACTCCTTCAGATGGCACATTGTGATTCACCTCTGCCTTGAGGCTTGCTGCTCAGTTCAGATTTCTTTTTTCTTCCCTTTCAATCTTTCCACTTGTACTGGTTTCCTACCCCTGCCATCCCTCATCTCTTTCTAACCCCAATTAAAATCCAAGTGTGAAACCCACGGAACTGCCAGTTGTTCTCTACAGCCCTGTTTTCTCCCTGCTTACTACAGGAGGATTATTTCTTTCAGTTTCTGCAATGCATGAATGGTCTCTCCTGCTGGGCTTTGCCTGCCCAGTGTTACAGATAGGCACAAGAGTCCTGGCAGAATGCAGGGCAGCTCTGGAAGAAGGGCTGCAAAGCTGGGATTAGCATTGCACTGTCCTCAAGCCAGTAATCCCACTAAGATGGGATTTCTTGTCTTGGGCTCATCCCTGGGTGAGCAGTCATTCAGCTCCTGGAGCTGGAGAAGGTGCTGCTGATTCAGAGCCTGACCCAGCTCATGCCCCTCCAGGAAGCACTGCAGGGTCTCTGTGCACATCAAACCTTGATTAGTGCTGCTCTTACCACTCTTGCTTTGGAGCAGCTGTGATACCCCTGATGCCTTTGGATGTGCCATTCCCTCAAATGTGCAGGGGTCTTACTGTCCAGCATCACACACCTTTGAGCTGTTTGGGCATGAGAGAGGGTGGGATTTGAATGCTAGTGGGATTTTTTGATAGACTATCGCTTCATGTGAGGAGTTCTGTTGAAATGTATAAATTAAGATAGATTAAAATAAAAAAGTACACCAAAGGATTTTCCTACAATTTTTCCATACTACTAAAGTTGCACCAACAGGGATGTTTCTGTATTGCCCTTCACTGGGTAATTTTTCTTAGTATTTGATTACCACAGTTTTTCAAAGAGTGGGTATAAATATAAATGTAAAATGCTTTAGAAATATAAGTATTGAGTGAGGCAGATGATATTCTTGTGTCTGGGATGTCTAAATGAGAAGGGAGGTTACTGTATTTTTCCCTAACCCAGCTGAGAGAAGGCTCTAGCCAAATGTAGCTTTCTAACATCTGAAATTTCCATAGCAAACCATCTCAACTAGGAAAGCTGCCTGTTCCCTGTTTCTTACCACAGGAACGAGGGGAAATTATCATTCTCTGAAGGCATAGAGAATTATTTATTGCATTTATTAAATAGACTGTCATGCTTTGCAATTAGGCTTCCAGAGTATCGGACAAACTGATTTATGTGGAAGCAACATCTTAGAGCAACAGTTGTATCCTGGTGTTTTCTTCAAAATCTTTCCAAAGCCATCCTGGTTCATTCCTTGTCATACTGGGCTCACAGCTTCTGCCTTGTGAGGCTGCAAGATTCTTGATCCTACTTCTGGTTTGTCTCTGAAAACAGCTTTAATGTCCCACGTTCATTTATCTTCCACATTCTTTTCAGGCTCCATCCAGGTTTATGCTGTTTATTCCAGTGCCAACAACAGAACTTCTTTGGAGCCTCCCAGCTCCCTGTGCAGAGCCAAGCTCAGTGGCATCCATGTCCTTGGTGCCAGTGCCTTCAGTGAAAATAGGAATTGTTACTGTTCCAGAGCTTTTACTGTAACTCTCAGTAGTAACTCCCACCCAGCCTGGCTGTTCCTTTCTGTCCAACTTTGCTCCACAACTTGGTCCAATGTCACATCACAGTTCTTGCACAAATTCTTCTTTTCTCCACTTTAGCACATAATCACATCTACTGACTCTTAATTCACATATTTTACTGAAGATGTAATCAGTACATCAGTACATTACATTTATGACTCTATCCTCAAAACAAAGATGGCTGGGTATTGTTACCTTAATTTCTTTACCCTGAGAGAGGTCTCCTATGCATTTTCCCCATTATTTCAATTGCTCTTTAAATTTCTAAGTCTTGCAGACTACTGAGATCTGATGGGTCAACCTGTAGTGATTTGGGAAGCTCCCTCCTTTCCTTCAGAAAAATGTAGAGGTGTTATTTGCCTTTATCTTAGGACATAATTTACTGGTTGATTCTTCTTAATTGCACTGATGTGAATGAGGGAATCAATTGTTTTTTATTGTCTTCTAGCTCATTCAGAGTTAGGGCAAGAAAATCTTCCCTGTGGTTGGAATGTTGATGTTCTCTGAGTGTTGCTTTCAGTGAAAATTTCACTCTGAGCTGCATTGACCTTTCCTTTCTACAGAAGCTGCATTTTTATTATTTGTTTTGAGAAATTCAATCAGCTAAGTGAAGTTTAGAAATGATACCAAATGCTGATGTAATTGAGCTTCACTCTGTTTTCTTCTACCACAGTTGTGCTCAGGTTGAAAGGAACTCAGTCCTTTACACAACATGAACACAAGGGGTGTATGCAAGTGATTTTCCTTAAGCTGAGTCAGACCTTTGGGGTTCCTGTGGAGGATACCCAAATGCTGGGCACTCAGGAAAAGCCCCCTGGTGCTTTCCCTTCCCTTTGGGGCAGGTTGTGGAGCCTTGCTGACCATGCCCTGATCGCTCGCTGCAATATGGAGGAGGCCGTGCGGAGCGTGTCCTTCAGTCCTGACGGATCCCAGCTGGCACTTGGCATGAAGGATGGCTCCTTCATTGTCCTCAGAGTCAGGTGAGATCACAAACCACTGGCTGTCTTAGCAGAAGAAAAAGAACTCATAATTGCAGAAGCATCCATATCCCTTTTTAAGAGGTGGTGGCTTGGCAAAGAGGAGAAAATCTACGCTTTAATTAATCTCAAAATATTAGCTCTTAGGAATAACATTGTTAAAATTTAAGATTTTCAAGTTTGGCTCTTTTCCTGTAGTCTGAAGTTGTACAGCTATTCAGTGAGAAGAAATGTGCATAACAGAGAGAACATAGTTTGGAGAGGGATCTTCTTCACTGATGATTTATTTCCTGCCATACACATACTGGGCAAAATAATTGGTGATCAAAAGACATTTTAAAGAATTTTCAAGATAAACCTGAATCCTACTTTTTGTGTTAGAGGAAAGCCCTTTTTTTTTGCATCTTAAGCATTTTCTGTCTGAAATGCTGTTATGGAGGGCACACAAAAGCAGGTAATGCCTTAAATTTGCTGTAGACTGAAACAGCCAAACCCCCAGTGTGATTTCAAAACACAAAAGCTGTTTTAATTGATACCTGGAAGAGTTTACCCCCTCCTGCTGTTCTCCATATGTTTGCCAAGCATATACTTAAAATACTTGAAACTCCAAGCTGATAGGAGGGAAGAGCCTGGGCAAACCCCTGTAATGCTCTGCTTTAATGACTTTAACAAAACTTAAGTGAGCTGTTCATATTAATTTAAAAGCCGTCCCAATGACTATTTTCCTAAAGAAGTTAATCTTCTTTGTCTCCCAGTAATCTTGTCCTTGTTAATTTGCCTGATGCCTCCTAGAAATCTGTGTCTTGGGTTAAGAACGCTTCTCCTTTCAGGACCCTGCTTTTAACAGTGCTGTGTGTCAGGATTTAAAAGATGTACTTACAAAATGTATCTCAATAAATTTGGGTTGGAGTGCTAGCTAGTACTGCTAGCTGCTAGCAGTACCTCATTAGAGCAGGTGAAGAGGATGAAGAGCATTGTGGACAGGCAGTGTGGTTTCTATCTATTGCTTTAAAAATGCTTAGATTCAATGGAAGGAATAGGAAGTTATCCACAAAAAAAAACCCAGGGCTTTAAAGTGAAATCTAGTTTTTGTTGTACAAATGATTCAGTGCCTCTATCTTCTTATCTGTGGGTTGCAAATTCCTGGGTTTGCAGTTGTCCTTGTCCCCTCTGGCTCGTGCAGGGACATGACTGAGGTGGTTCACATCAAGGACCGCAAGGAGGTGATCCATGAGATGAAGTTCTCCCCAGATGGCTCCTACCTGGCCGTGGGCTCCAATGATGGGCCCGTGGACATCTATGCTGTGGCCCAGAGATACAAAAAAATTGGGGAATGCAACAAATCCTCCAGTTTCATCACTCACATCGACTGGTCTGTGGACAGCAAGTTCCTGCAGACCAACGATGGTGCTGGAGAGAGGCTCTTCTACAAGATGCCCTGTAAGTTTACAAGGGGCTTGTGTTACAAACAATTACATTTTGGTTTAGGTTTGAAGAGAGCACCACAAATATGATAAAAATATTGAGGTGAAAGTGGAGTTTCCTGGCTGGAACTTAGAGAAATGCCCACTGCTCGTTTTTTAAATCAGTACTCACTGAATATCCTCAGCTTTAAGGAGAAGCTGTCCCTGCTGTGTAAATTACACATTTTTTCATAGCAACATTTGCAGGTTGACTCACTCTCAGGTAACTACCAAAGCCCCTCTGTCCCTGTTGTCCTTCCTTGATAAAGGATTCCTGTTAGTAATAGGAATGTTTTTAAAAATGTAGCTAAAAATAGGAGAACTGAGTCAGCTCCAATTGCTTAGGTTCTCAATGTAAAAGTTGGTTAATAAAAACAACACTAATAGCTAATTGACTTGTTCTCTCTCTTATTTGAGAATGCTTTCTAATGAGGAAGCTTTTGCAGAAGAGAGCTTTAGAAATAAAATTTTGGGCTCTTTTGGGCTAGTTTGGCAGCCTTCAATCAACTCTAAAACAGCCCCTGTAAGTTAAAAGTACCAGAGAATGGCTGACTGGACAAATACTCACATTTCAGGGACTTAAGATAATGTGGATGAAAAACTCCTGCCATCAAAGCTACTATTTAGATCACGTGAGCATGATTTAAAATTGTGCATCATTAACCTTCTTGCACTTGAAAGTGTTCTAGGAACTCATGCTATTCACAGTACTTTCTACTGAAGGCATTTCTCTGGAAGATTTGGAATTATGAAGTTTTTCCACTTCCATATATTTTTTAGCATGCTAATCCCAATTATCTTACTAATTCTCGTTGGTATTCTAATTATTTCTAATGCTGCTGAATTAGAACTCCTCAGATGTGTGATGCCCTCAAACACCACAAATGAGAGATTATAGTAATTTAAAGAAGGTAGTGACTCTTCTTAATTGAGCTTAAAAATTAATCACAACTAGAATACACAGATAAATGTGATGAAAAGAAACAGAGTTTCTAAAAAGCAAATGATGAAATTGGTCATTCACCTGCACATTTTCAGCTGGGAAGCATCTAACGAGCAAAGATGAGATCAAAGGAATTCACTGGGCCTCGTGGACCTGTGTGATAGGATCTGAAGTGAGTGGAATTTGGCCAAAATACACAAACATCACAGATGTCAACTCTGTGGATGGGAATTACAGCAGCTCTGTGCTGGTGACTGGTGATGACTTTGGGCTGGTGAAATTATTCAGATTTCCGTGCCTAAAGAAAGGTAAGCTGGAATTATTTATGGCTGAAAAATGCAGGATTTACCTCAACACCGTATCAGTGTATTTTCTAATGATGGCTTTTCATTCTGATGTCAAATTCAAATTAGTGTGTGCACAATTCCTATGAGTATTAATGGATATAGAGACCCGACTTTCACCCTCTCTGTGTAGTTGTGTTCAGAATGTGTGACTGCTTCCTCAGGATTTGCACTGTACCAAGCACAAAGCCAACAATCCAAACAAACTTTTGCCTTTCTGTGAGCTTCAGTGTTTAATTTGGTATCACATCTCAGTGTATTTTCAAAATCTGTGTTTTAGGAAAAATGTAATGCATGTGTTGAGTTCACTCTGGCACTCATTGCCAGAAAGGTGAAAATTAAACCTTGTGTGTTTCTGGTACTTCCTGCCAAGATTGAAGTACTTTTCTGACAACTACAGATATTGTTCATTTTATTTTATGCCACTTATTTTCATCTCATAATTACTATTGTATCAGCATATCAAATGAGGCATTTGAGTATTTTTTGGTTTTTAGATTTCACAAGTGCATATTTCTATTAGGAACCTAACTTCATTAGTTATGAGGTTATATTTTTTCCCCCTTCCATACCAGCAATTCTCTTGCTGTTTTCAGGAGCTAAATTCAGGAAATACGTTGGCCACTCAGCCCATGTCACCAATGTGCGCTGGTCCCATGATTTCCAGTGGGTTTTGAGCACAGGAGGTGCTGATCACTCTGTTTTTCAGTGGAGATTTGTTCCAGAAGGGATAACCAATGGCATCCTGGAAGCCTCTCCACAAGGTAAATACCATCTCTGTTCAAGTATTTATTAAATTAAATCAGCACAGACTGCAGCACTGCTGGAAGAGCTTTTATTGAATTAACAGGGAAAAAAATTCATAATTCTTTGGAATTGCATATACTCAGCATGTTTGGGACATTGAAGTTTTCAAAGACAAGCCTTGGTTTGGGGCACATCAAAAGCTGCTGCAGTCTGCAATATTTGTGTTTGGGAATACATAAGCAGCATTCCTCAAAGTGTGTGAAAGAAGACATTTAGAGGGAATGGATAATTAAATTTTCAACCTCAGCCATCTAACTTGCATTCAGAAGTCACGCTAAATGTTTGTTTAATTTTATTTTTCAATGCAATCTCACAACAAATTTCTCATATTTATGCAGTAGCTGTACTTCAGATATTCTTCTTGTTGTAGTCATGATCCTTATAATATCCTACCAAAGCCATATGAACTGTGTCATGGTGGTTGCTAAAATTTGGATTCCCTGTAGCAGAAGGGCAAAATTTCACTCTGTGCATGCACAATTTGGTAAAATATCTACATTACAGCAAATATTTTAAGCACAAACAGTGATCAGTGAAAGCTTTTATTTGCCATTTCTGTGTGTCTGCTCTCCAGACCCTGTTTTGAAAGCAGAATTCTCTGATGCTGGAACTGTACCAGTAACTGCTCAGTGATTTTGCTTCTCTCTGCCACCTTCCTGCTCCAGGCAGGGAAACAGGAGAGACAGAAATGAAGCCTGACACGTTCAGTCAGCCCCCATGACTTCTACAAGCTGCCTGAGCTTCCAAACTTCTTGAATACTGCCTTGCCCATTGTCTAAATGATATAAAACATCACATACTGTTTTCTCATGGTTGTATGTGTTCGATATATTGATTTTTTCATTGTTTTTAAAGCAGAGGGTGGTGTTGATTCCTACAGTGAGGAATCAGATTCAGATTTATCCGATGTGCCAGAGCTGGATTCTGACATTGAGCAGGAAGCTCAAATCAACTACGATCGCCAGGTGAGTGTGAAATAACCCTCAGGGCCAATTACCTGGCAAGTTCCCATCTCTATTCAGCAAGGAGGAGAAGTTTGCTGCTGACTCACAGGCTGCTCTCAGTTATTTTGATGGTATTCAGCTGATTATGCAACCAATATACATAAACCCTTAGCTGGAGATGAGAATTTGAAAGGGTTTGGAGGAAAGAATTTGAAAGTGTTTTGGGGGTTGGAACTAGGTGATCTTTGAGGTCCCTTCCAACCCGAAGCACTCTGATTTGAGTTCTGTTTACAAGCCACTGGAACCTGATTCCAGGAGCTGAGTATTCCCTGTCCCCTTGTCCAGTGACCTCCAGCTGCAACAGGGACAGGTCAGGAATTCCTCAGAGCAGGACTGAGATCTTGCACTAAGGGGGAAAATCCCAGAATAAGTTCACGTTGATCTGAGGGATTTAATGGCTGGCATGGGGCTGCTTTCTGCAATGTGGGAAGTTCATCTCTAACATTGCAGGCTATAGGCAAGGGCATCTTTTATTTTTTCACCTCACTTTCTAGCCTACAATAAATTGCATAGATCCCTCTGCCAACAGCTTCTTTCACCTATTTATTACAGAGATCGATCATGATTGCCAAATGAAACAGATTTTGTCAAATTCTCTCCCTTCCCTCTCATTCACTCCCAGTTTCACCAGAGTGCTAGTCCCATCCTCCTCCTCCTTTTGATTTTCCATCTGCATTCAAATCAGTCATCATCCTCCTCCATGCTGCCTGTGTGTCAAAAAGGACGTCTGGGTTTCAAAACTACAAGTGACAATATCATTGTAGCCAGTTAAATAGCAATATTCCAGGCAGGTTAATGCCAGAAAACCAGAAGCAACTTAAAATAGCATCTCATGCAGGAAGTGTGAGACAGCCCCAAGCAGAAGCTGCATTTGGCATTTTGTTAAAGGAAAAACACCTGGAGACTCCCAGTCACCATTTCTATTCCTTTTCACTAAGTGACCCTGGAATCTTCTAGAAAAAATACATTCTGCTGCTGCTGCTCCAAATTGCTGTTCTGGGCCACTCAGGCCAGGGGAATTTGTTGTCCAAAAACATTTATTATCCTCTGAAGGCTGGGAACAGCAGTACCTGGCTCTGCAGTGTAACCACTGAACATCACATTAGCATACATTACATTTCATGCTTAAAGTCACTTTCACCCACATACACAAATATTTAGAAAACCAGAGACGTGCATTTAACTTTAGCAATTCTCCTCTAGGTTTACAAAGAAGACCTACCTCAGCTGAAACAGCAAAGTAAAGAGAAAAACCATTCTGTGCCCTTCCTAAAGAGAGAGCGAGCGCCCGAGGACAGCTTGAAGCTGCAGTTTATACATGGGTAGAGTAATATCAGATAATATTTGCTATTTCTGACTCATGAACGTTGCTGGGGTGTTCTAACAATTCATATCAGAGCATAAGCAAAGCATTTTTTGGTGCTCACCCACAATTAATTTGTTTATCATTGTTAGTGTGGTAATTCTTAGAATATGAGACACAGATTTTCTGTTTGCAGTTGTATTTCAGGCTGGATGGAGCTCTGAGCTACCTGGTGCAGTGGGAGATGTCCCTGCCTGTGGCAGGGGGTGACACTGGGTGATCCATAAGGTCCCTTCCAGCCCAGCCCATTCCATGATTCTTTGTTAAGGAACCAGGGAAGCTTAAAACACTGATAAATAATACATCAGTGTTGAGTTTTATGAAATTACATTTTGTACTTGTTGCTCACTACGCCTGATGTTTCCTGGAGCAAAGATTCTCTGTTACTTGCTTTGTGATAGCTGTGATGTGTTAAAATGCCTGGTAGATTTATGTTCCAGTACAATTCCTTATAAGGCTTACCTGGACACAGTTCTGTGTAAATGATGCAGCCTTTTTGTGAAATCAGTGCTGATTTAGGAATTGAGTGCAGAGTAACCTTTGAGAAGATTCCTGAACTCCTGCTCTTGGGGGCAGCAGTCTCTGTGATAATCCTGAGCTCGAGCTGTCACCGCAGGACTCCTTTCCTTTAACACACGAACGATTTGTAACCCAGGCTTCCCGAGCAGCTGTGGGGCAGCCACGAGGTGTTTGGTGTTTGCTGCAGGTACAGGGGCTATGACTGCAGGAACAACCTGTTCTACACGCAGGCAGGAGAGGTGGTTTATCACATCGCCGCCGTGGCCGTCGTCTACAACCGGCAGCAGCACTCGCAGCGCCTCTACCTCGGCCACGACGACGACATCCTCAGCCTCAGCATCCACCCCATCAAGGACTACGTGGCCACTGGGCAGGTGGGGACTTGCCAGTCACAGCAATTCCATTCTCTCCTTCCTTAAATGTAGTGTTTCCTCCTGAATCCAGGCGAACTCAGTGTTGTTTCCTATTCCCTGCCGTAACTGTTGGAGGTGATTATGAAACTGTTGCTATATAACAAACACTGCCAGTCTTGTGCTGTGGCCTTCAAAAATCTTGTATTTACTTTTGATCTCTGCTGTAAAATACAAGAGCTGTATTTTCTCTCTTTCCTAGAAGGTTTTGGACTTTCATTACTCTGTTGCAGGATTTTTGTACTGTAGGAGCTTTCAACAGCCTTGCTCAGACAAAAGCTGTTGGGCCCTTTCCTGATGTCTGGTACTGAATATGATGTATTCAGTGTATACATGTACATTGAGACGTCAGGGTAAATGATACCATGAATATTCTGATGAATAGTGATCATTATATCCACTGATACTTCTCTGAAAGAGAAAATAAATCTTGGAAAAGGTAAAATAGGGCTCATGACAAGGTAGTGTTTTAAAGATATGATAGTGCTAATTACTGTTATTGGTGTGCTTTGAACTTCTGTGGGCAGAGATCCCAATTAACCCTCTGACTTAGGTTGGAAGAGATGCTGCCATCCATGTTTGGGACACCCAGACCCTGAAATGTTTGTCATTGCTCAAAGGCCAGCACCAGAGAGGAGTGTGTGCACTGGATTTCTCAGGTAAGCCACAGGCTGTTTTTCTAAATGATTAATTTAAAAGCAGTCCTTGTGATGAAATGCTAATTCAAAGTCGTGTAAAATTACAGCCAGTACCAGTTTTACATGGAAGCTTGCTAACTAGGGATAAAAATAGTGTGTGTAGTGAAGTCAGTCATGGGCCTTTGGTCACTCAGTCAATGATTGATTTTGGTGGTGTCTGGTGGATAATTCCAAGCTGGAATTCTGGTCTCTGTCTACATGGCGGTGTGAGAATTTTAAAGCAGGCAGGATGGTGACTCAAAGCATATAAATGAGTTGGAAATGTCACTTCTGGGCTCATCCAGTTCTTCACATTTGCTAACAATTGTCACGTTTTTCACTGAGTTTACAGAAGAAGTAAATATGACAAACAGTTGTCTGCTGTCTCTCCCACTTGTCTTTCCCAGCTGGCTGCCCTAAGCTGGCTCAGTTTTTAAGGGATAATTCCTGTGTGCAGCACTGAAGAATATCATCCATATGGTGGGGACTTAAATACTTCTGTTTCTTTATAAAAGGGCTTGAAAATTCCTTCTCCCCCCTTCTATTAAAAAAATAAAGAGATTACTTTTTCTGAACTATCCTCTACTTGATCTTAATTTTTTCTTCAATTAAACATAGCTGATTTCATATTCTGCTCTCCAGAAATGTGGTAAGAATTCATTAGGATGTAGATCACAATTGTAAGACAAGACTATATGAAAGAAGTTTGACTTGCAGAAAGATAAATCTGTGGAACTCAGTCATATTCCATTATCAGGAGAGGAGTCCTGGTGTTCATCCAAGAGCTGGAATTCAAATGTGAAATTGCTGACCCACTGTGTATGTAAGCTCACTCTAAAAGGAGATAAAGGGCCAGAAGGAGGGAAAATGGATAAGGATGATTTAACTGATATTAGATAGTGTGCATAGATGTCAAAAAACTTCATGTTAAGATCCTTAATTGAACAAGCCTTCCTATATTTGAAAAGACTTTGTGGTTTACATTTTTAATACCAAGTAAATTCCTGTCCACGTAGGAATATTCTCGATCTTAGAATCCATGTAAAGAATAAACTGGCCAAATATTCCATGGGCATAAATGTCTCAATAAATCCTGAATGTCTTTTGAAAAGTAGCAACCACCCAACATTACAGTGCTGCTTTAGGACCTGGTCCCAAGAATAATGCACACACTGCTTTCCTAAGTAGCTTTAGTTGGAATTCTTGGCAGAGACAGGGACAGAGAGCTGAGCAGATGTGCACCTCCCTGCAGGATCAGAGGCTGCACTGCCCTGTGCAGGGGATTTGCATTGCCTTAATAACAGAGATTTCAAAATTAGGTTCAGATCACACTACTTGGAGCTTAAAGAAAGAAACCTGGAGCTCCCAGCCTTTTCTGTGGCTGTACTTGATACAGCAGCTGACTCTTTTCCCCCAGTTCTCTCTGCCCTCACTCCCTTTCTAAAATATCAAATGCTGCCCATTTCTGCAAGCTGGATCCTCCTGGTACAACGCTTCTCAGGACACTGTGATTCCAAGGATAATTTCATTCCTGCAACGATTGGTTCTGCCCTCTGGTGGCTAATTTAACATTTATACCTTAGGATAATGTTTGGAAGGTATAGTCCATATTAGTGCATAAACATCCTGTTTCAAGTGGATAAAGTTTAAACTGTGTTGTTTGGGGATTTTTTTAATAAACTCAGTTTTGGTTTCTTGTCCTGTATTTTAACTTCATGTCTTCCTACCTTATTCTGCTTCTTCCAGTTGGTCCAGTTTCTTCCTTCCTGAATCTTAAATTCCCCTTCTCCTCCTTGACTTGCTTCTAGTAGAAGTCAGTCATGAAAGTCTGTAAGAACTCATTCAGCCCTGTGAGCTGTGCAGCAGTTCTGATGGAGTAATTTATACCAGTGATTCTCCTTTTCTTCTTCAAGTCAGATATGCCCAAGCCCAGAGTCCTTCCCAGCATTCATTTCTCTGAGAAGCACATTCCCAGATCAGGGCTCTTGTTCAGTCTCTGCCCAGCTCTGCTTCCTCCAACTCTGACTTTTCTGCAGTTAAAAAAACCAAGCAGGTGATCAGCTCCTCCTATACCCTATAAAGTTAAATTGTCTTATCAGAAACTGCAATAATCATGGCTTAGTTTTAGAAACTTTTTGGAGTTTCAGGAGAGAAGTTTGTCTCTAAAACTTTGTTGGAGATGGTTGCATTTTTCATTATTTCATACACGTGCAGGGGTGCCTGGATACTGTTGAATTATGGATGATTTTCTCTTCTGGTTTCCTTCCTCTCATTATCAGTACTGCTGTGTCTTTCCTGCAGTGAAAGTGAAGATAGCCAGCAGTTATTTTTAGCCTTAAAATTTTACATCGTATTTATAGTTTCATCACCCTGCCTATGAACATTTCATACACTAGTAAATCTCTGCACCATTTCAAGCAAAGAAAAGAAGCATCATCTGAGCAGAAATATTTCAAATAAAATGCAACGTGAATTTAGAGTGCTTAAGCTTTTTGAAATTGAATTTAATTGCCTTGTTTGATCCTCCCTATTTTCCTTGTATTTACAGAGAGGAATGTTTTGTGTCTGCCTTTGTGAAAGATCTGAAATTCAAATTTCTTGAACTGTTAGTTTGGGGTTTTTTTTGCTTCATTTCTAAGACATCATTAGAAATTCCGTTTGCAATGTGATTGTTGTGTTCATTGCCTGTTACATTTCCAGCTAAACCTTAGCACCTTTAACACTCAGAATTGCTTCTGTACAGCTGATGGGAAATGTTTGGCATCTGTTGGGCTGGATGATAACCATGCCATTGTGTTCTGGGACTGGAAAAAGGGAGAAAAGCTGGCAACAACCAGGTGAGGATACCCACAGCTTAAAATGTACCCTCTGATTACTTTTTTTTCTGAATAGCATCACTCACATTTTTCCTATGAACAAAGAAATAAAGCAGAACTCCCCTCTGAAAACAGGATGGTGCCTCAGAGAAGATTAAAACCTGGGGGTGCACAGCCCAGAGTTTGGAAATCACTGAACTGTTTCTGTCAGGGCTTCCTTAATCTCTCTATTGGGAGAACCACATTAGCACTGCAGTTTGTTTCAGGCTTTTCGAGTGAAGTTTAATATTTTCTCCCAGTTTTATGTTCTGGCTCAGGGCTGAAGTCACCAGAGGTGTCATTTCCTTTATGTGTTCGATGATGTGCTGAGTTCCATCAATAACCAGATTACTTTCTAAAAAGAAAAAAGACTTCCCTCTAATCTATATATATATATTTTTTTTTCAAGCACTGCCGCTCCTGCCTTTCTTCTGAGCCAGCTTTTTCTGAGCTATTTGCTCTTTCAATTGCCAGCTGAAAGCTCAGCCAATGACCCGACAGTGAAGAATCCTTTGCAATTGCTTGAAGGGACCAGTGATGTGAAGAGAATTGGATTAAAGTTACATGTTTGCTATTTTATACTCAAATTTTGGATTGCAAAAATAGTCATTCACTGTAGGAGAATTAAACTGAGAAGCTGGTTTCTGTCTCAGCCTTGGACAAAGCAAATGTTGCCCTGGTCCCTAGGATTGAGCAGAATTCCTGTGAGTGTGGATGAATGTAACAGAAAGGCAAGGAGAGAATCCCATATGCTCTCTGCAATCATGTAATGTAGCATTGCTCAGTAGAAATTGTTAGTATAGCTGCAAAAAGGTGCCTGTGAAACGTAATTTACTTTAATTACTATATGGTGACATGTTGCAGAAAAAATGAGATTTTTTTGGTGGCAGCACTCTCTGTTAGTAGTTTACCATTACTGAAGGAATCAGTGTTTTACCCCATGTGTGTGTACCACAATCTGTTAACTATACAATTTCATCTCAGACAAGCAGTTTATTAGGCAGTGAGGGTTTAAATCCTGTCTAAAATCTGTGCTCGAGCCTTTGCTTAGCAACAGCCCTGGCTGTGTTGTAAAACGTGACATTTTCCTGGGCTTTGCAATCCCAGTTCTGCTGTCCCCAGACAGATTGTGCTTCACTTGCAAGCAAAGAGATACTTTATATATTCCCATGCTGACCTTTAAGCTTTTAAAAACAAGCTAATGATGAGCTGTGTCACTACCTGGCTGCTGGTGCTCCCAGCACAGATTAAACATGGAGCACTCGGGTTCTTTTCACCGTGTACCCAGTGGATCTGTTATTGCTAATCTGTTGTCTTGAAAACATGCAGGGTCCTCACAGAGAGTGGAAAAATGAATGCATCTTCTAAAACGTTCCAGCTTAAACCATTGTTTAAATTTTAGCTGTGCCTAAAGGCAAGTTCCCTGTTCTGGTGAGCACAGGGGGACAGAGAGACAAAAGCCCTCATGTGGTCTTTGCACACAAGACCACAAGAATAAAAGAACAATGCACAAGAATAAAAGAACATCTCCTTACAATCATATAAACCTGAAAAATGGGTGTCCATTCACCATGTACAGACACTCATTATGTTTATTCTGCAGTTATTTTTAATTTTTGTGAATGTTCTTTTTGCCTAATCTTTCGAGGCTAATTTATTTCAGCATGACTTTTCAGAGCCAAATGATGCAGCTTGTTTCCTGTCCTGGCTCCCCTAGCTCCAGTTTAATTTCATTAAAATCCTTGTTGAGTGTGTTGGAACACCTCTGCATTGCAGGGTGATGTGCTGCAGGTGTTAAAGGTGGCCAGGACTGGTTTGCATCCAGACTGGTGCACTAAAAGGAAATCCTGACCCTGAGAGGGGTTTCAGAACCATGTGGTTTTCCAGATCTGCTGAGCCTGCCTGGAAAAAGTGACTTAATCCTAGCACAAAACCTGCAGATATGGAGTGAAAAGCTTGTGGTTCCTGCTCTGAGGGGGTTATGAAGCACTGATCTAAATATAATTGATGCTTTACACCTGGGAATATTTTTTGCTATGATAAGAGCCAAGCTTGTAAATTCCCATAAATACATCAACAAGCATAACTCGAATTAGCCAAGAACTAAACTTGGAGGTGAATGTTAGTGCTGCTGTGTGAACTGCTTCCTACACTATAATTTTATAATTTGTGGTTTTATTTTCCATCTTGAAGCCCACAGATTAAAGACTTCCTCATTTTTCCTGTCAGAGTATCTTTTAATATTTATTGAGTTCTCATCCATTTAAATACTTACGTTGACCTTTATGTCTTCTCTTAATTGCCTTGACCTTTGTTGCCTGCTCCTGTGTTATGACTTAAATGAACTGAAACTCAGTGGGAGAGGATTTTTATTCCCCACATTTCTGTATCTTCACATGCTGTATGCTCACATTCCTCCTGCCAGCTCCATGGGGCAAACTCCCAGAACTGAACCCTTGCAGATAGAAATATGGCTCTCTACTTTTTGTTAGATGGGGAAATGATTTATATCAACGATTTAATTGGTTTGAAATGTTCAGGCATCTCTTGCCAAGCTTTTAAAGTGTCTACCTTTATTGCAGGGGCCATAAAGATAAAATATTTGTAGTGAAGTGTAATCCACATCATGTGGACAGACTGGTCACGGTTGGGATGAAGCACATCAAGTTTTGGCAGCAAACAGGTACTGTATAGAATATTTTACATTTGATTTTGTGAATATTTTTAATACAGGAACATCATGTTCTCAGTTTGAGAATTTTTTTTATTTGTTAAGCACTTTTCCACAGTTACCAAAATATTAAAGGGGTGAAAACCCACCTCTGAGTCAGCAAATGTCAGAATATTCCTTCCTCCTTGGAAAGAATTCCCAGCTAATTGTGTTTAAATTCTAGTCATAATATTAAGGAATTCTCCTAAGCAAGCATTCTTGGCTCCCAGAAAATCAGATTCTGGTTGAGGATATTTTTTATTCAGGACTGGATTTTTCACTCTTCATGACTTTTTAGTTGTATACACATGATACAAGCACTCAAGACAACTCAAAATTAGATCATTTCAAGAGCTTCCTGCACTTCATACCATACTTTAAACGTTCAAGTGGCTCAGGTGCTCTGAGATTAAAAATTATTTTTTCTACTTTTTTTCCAACCTTCAGGTTATTTTTGCAGTGATTACATAGACTTGCATTGCTTTTTGCCAAATTCCATAATGGGAATGTGGATTAAACAGCATCTTATTCCAAGAATAGTTTCTTTGCAATAAAAATGCTGTGTTTTAAATTCAGATTTGCTCAATGGAGTGGGACTCAGTGTGGTGCCAGCTGTGAAGCCCACGGTGCCTTGACACAAGGCTACCAGTGCAGATGATATTTTGTAATTTTATGTGTGTTTTTGTCTAAGCATTGGTTCATGGGCCTTATGGCTGCTTCTGCTTTCTGACTCAAAGCAAGGCTGTGGTGATTTGGTTCTCTGACAACCAGAGGAGGAGCAAACCCTGCCATTTATTCTGCCAAACTGCTGCCAAGTGCTCAGCGTGCCAGGAGACATCTAAACTCATCTTCTAGTTGTGGTCACCTCTAGAGAGCAGCATGGCAGAAGCTGCTGTGGGCAAAAACCATCCTGCCAGACATTGCAGCAATTGTTTCTGCAGGATTCCTCACCAAATTTCTCTCTTGCTTGGAAACAGAGTCTGCAAACCTGAGACTGATCTCTCCAGAGCTGGCATTGCTGGGTTCACTTCCTTTGATTGTGCTTTTCCCTTGTGCCCCCATTTCTGGATTTCAATTATTGGGCAGCCACAGGAGACCTCGGGGTGAAAGATTTGTCCTTTGCAGCCCTGTGGCCACGAGCCCAGCGAGAACAAGCCCTGTGCTGCTGTTGCAGGGGGAGGCTTCACCTCCAAGCGAGGCACGTTTGGGAGCGTGGGGAAGCTGGAGACCATGATGAGCGTCTCGTACGGGCGCGTGGAGGAGCTCGTGTTCTCTGGGGCTGCCACTGGGGACATCTACATCTGGAAGGAGACCCTGCTGCTGAGGACAGTGAAGGCCCATGATGGACCTGTGTTTGCCATGCATGCCCTGGACAAGGTATCTGGCACCTTCCTTCACCTTGACTTGTGTTGCACTAATGGATTTTAGAGGGAGTTGTGATTGAAATCACAAAGCCAATGTTATTTGACAGGCCTGGATTTGTAAGCACCCTGTTCCATGTGCTGGTACCTGACCAACAGCTTTCTGAGCTCTAAAAATGCAGAATTTATTTCTCACTGTACTCAGGAATGTCGTTTTCATGTTTGTGTAAACCACAGGAGAGTTAAGGAGTAACTTTCATTGCCTCTTCAACCTGATCCCAAAAATATTTGTGCATTACCAGTTTCCAATATATGAAACATAATCATTTAATAATATTATCACTGTGTCTTAGTCAAGACTTTAGATATCCAAAAATTTTGGGTTTTGAATTAACTATTCCAGATATCAAAAGAATTATCTTTCAGTTGCATCAATACATTTATAAAATAAATTATGGCAAAATATTTGCATCACATAAATGAGCTTAGAAAAAAGGCAATTTGAAGATGATAATGGAACATCCTTTTTGAGGTTATTGTTTCAATTGCAGAAGTAAAGGACGAGAAGAATGTTAGCTATTAACATTTTTGTATATCAAGGTCAATTAAGATCCCTGTGGCTCAATCCTTTCTGGCCCTAATTGATTGTTCCCAGCTTTCCCATAATTTTTTCTGTTTGATCTTGGCACTGAACATCCTCTTCACTTAGATTCTGTTGGTTAGTTATTTATGCTCTTTTGCATTCACTTGGCTGAGATAATCTACCCAGGGAATTAATGAGAGAATTGGTCCCTGATGCATTATTAGAACTTGGGTTGAAGCATCTGTTAAGTCAATTGAATTTGGAATAACTCTTGAGAAGCTGTTACTGCCAACTACTGCCTCTTCTAGGGGTAAAATATATTTTTCCATGGCTTATTTCCGTATGCAGGCAAATATCCTGGTCCAGCATTCCTGTTTACAGCAATGTGTGCTCCATATGGTTCCAAATCTTTATAACCCTAGAAAAGCAACTCTAAATCTTGTCCACTTGAATTTTTCTCTCATAGATACAGGCTCCAGTATTTTTGGTTTGACACATGAATAAAAAGCAAGGGAGACTTTATTGTGCCTTTGGACATGTCCTTTTGAATCTGCCCCACGAGTGCTGACATCTGTGTGTGTTCTCCTCCTGTGACTGTGCAGGGCTTTGTAACGGGTGGAAAAGATGGAATTGTGGCCCTTTGGGATGATATGTTTGAGAGATGTCTGAAGACATATGCTATTAAAAGAGCAGCACTCTCTGCTAGTTCTAAAGGTATTGGTTTTGTGTGTTTCAGTAAGGACTGTGTGCATGGAGGGTGGCACATTTTATACAATGGGATCAAAGGGCAGGACTGGGTGTCAAATCTGACCAGAAGCCAAAGGGAACAGCAACGCAGCACTTGCTCTGTGCTGGAATGTTCTGCTTTGATCCAGATAAGATTTCTTGTATTTCTTGTCTTACTTGTCACTTATAGTTTGTTCTGCTATTCCCTCCTCTGTTTCATTGCATCAAGCTTTGTTTTCATTGGTGGAATGATTTTAAGGAGAAATGTGCCCAGCCTTGAGTTTGGCAGCTCCAAAGATAACCCAGTTTCCTTGGCTGGCCACATTCCCTGTGGTGAGAGCAGGGACCTGATAAATTCCCCAGGCCTCAGTGTGAAAGCCTGGAAAGGGATATTCACATTTCTGTAATTCTAAGAAATTCTGAGGTGCTGGAACTCCTGAGCCCCTCAGACCCTGGAAGTGTTAAAGCAGTAAAATATCAGTATTTGTATTGTCACTACTCCAGACAAACTCCCCTCCCTGAATTAGTAAGGAATACATGGATTATCTGGCAGTTTGATCCTGCAATTTTATCTCATGTTCATGATTTTGAACAGATTTGAATTATATATAAACTGCAAGTGATATGAAATTAAAAAATATATAAAAATCTTGCATTCTTCAGGTTTACTTTTAGAAGACAACCCCTCCATCCGAGCCATCAGCCTGGGACATGGGCACATCCTGGTAGGAACTAAAAATGGAGAAATACTTGAAATTGATAAAAGTGGGCCTATGACTCTGCTAGTTCAGGTACTGTATGGATCTCCCATAGCAAACCATTTCCTGTGTTTTTACAAAAATGCTGGTTCTTTGGTGGTATACTTTTTTTCAGTAAATTTTGATCACATGAAGTAATCCTTCAAATTTGTCTTGCCTGCAGGACTGCCTTACTATCCAAGATGTGTGAGGTTGTGTTTTATAAAACATTGAACTCATTCACTAATGCAGATTGAGAGCAGTAAGAAATTATTTAACCTCGATATGCAGTGCTAGCAAACTGTATGCAAACTGAAGGAAAGCTGGAAAAAAGCAGGAAGAGTGATTAACAAGTTGGAAAACTGAGAATTTGAGGCAAGATTAAACCAAAGTATTGTGTGTATGTTGGGCAAACAAGGATCTAAAAAAGGACATAAAGGAGATGTCTAAAAAAGGACATTTGGGGATTAGCCAATATTAGGATTTCAGGCTGAAGTCCTTTTTGGGGTGTAGCTGTTCACTATTCGTCTCAAGTTTGGAAAGGAGAATATTGGAAGAATTACAGGCAGAAATAGTGGAGGGGACTATGGAAGAGTGTTTCAGGCATTTGTCAGGGGAGATAGAGCAGATGTTCAGGTCTTTTGGAACGTGGAAAGCTTTGGAGAGGGGAGATGGTGAAGGCTTTACTGCCTGGGACTTGCAGAATGGGGCAGGCCAAGGCTAGAACACGTTACACAGCCCCCCATGCGTTATTTCCCCCTGTCTGGGATGCTTTCCTGCAGGGCCACATGGAAGGAGAAGTGTGGGGCCTGGCAGCTCATCCCCTCCTGCCCGTGTGTGCCACCGTGAGCGACGACAAAACCCTGCGCATCTGGGAGCTGTCGGCACAGCACCGCATGCTGGCCGTGAGGAAACTCAAAAAAGGTAACAAAAAAATGCCCTGGCCTGGCCCTGGGGCGGCCATGGAGCCTCTGCTTCTGCAGCAGCTCCCTCTCTGCTTTCAGCCATTGGTAGGCAAAGGACACGGTCATTAAGGAATCGGGAGCACAGGAAATGAATTGGCTTTGGCATGTGTCAAGTCAGTGCAAAGGGAGGGAAGAAAAGGGACTGTAATCTATTGTAATGAATAATAATAACATGAACTTCAGCCTCTTTTCCCCCAATTTCAAGGGGATGAGTTGACCTCAGAATCACTTTCCTCCCTAGGAATACTTAAGGCCAGTACGTTGCTGATGTAGAAGAATTTCCTTATAAAGACAGAAGTACAATTTCCTGTGTGTTGAGCACAATCATCTTTTGCTGTCAGTATGAGCTTTACCTGTTAAACCAATTACTCTAAAATTAACACTTTTCCTGCCCTCTCCTCTGTATAAAATTAGATAAGCTACATTGAAATGCTGCCTTCTCAAAATTGCTCTTATTTTATTAACTCATTGATATCCTTCAGGAAGTTTAAAATGGTTCATTTTCATGAACAGATCCGGAGCACAGGAACCCTTAACTGACTAGGGGAAAACAGAGTTAAATGTTTTGGAGAGGTGAACTGGGGGATGAATGAGGATAAGCTGTAGGAGAGAGTATGGTCAGGAATAATGCTGAGGCACAGTTACACTGCCCTTAATGAGTCTTTGAATTTTCCATCCGGATTTCCTTTCTGTATATGTTTTGGGTGGTTTTTTTGTTTTATTTCTGTCATTGGTGTGTTTAGAATGTAGCTGAAAGGTGGTGTTTGTTGCACACAAACCTGTTTCAAAAGGGATTAAATCATCGTCAGCTCCAGAGCACCATGTAACAAAGCATCCATCATAGGCCTCGGTAACATATCTGCTTCAAGAGATTACAAATCTGCTTTAAAATTACATGCTTGGTGTAAAATCCTTTCAGTTGCAGTTCACCGATGGTTTACTCAGTCCCAGCTTCTGAACTCTGACAGATCCATTTCCCTGTGCTCCCGCAGGCGGGCGCTGCTGTGCCTTTTCTCCCGACGGGAAGGCGCTGGCGGTGGGGCTGAACGACGGCAGTTTCCTGGTGGTGAATGCTGACACTGTGGAGGACATGGTCTCCTTTCACCACAGGAAGGAGATGATCTCGGATATCAAGTTTTCACGAGGTACAACCGGATGATAAGGTGGAAGAGCAGTGTTCACCTTGCAGTTTGTTTCTCTTGTCTAGACAAGGTTGAATGTTCCAAGGGAAGAGTGGCTCTGTGTGTGCTCATTGTAAAATACTTTACAATTCCTTGTGCTGACTATAACAGGCCCATCCCTGCCTGGTGAACTCACTACAGTGCTGGAAATCACACCAAGATCAGTTAGAAGGTTTAATAACCTTGGTGTCTCCTCCTTACAGAATCAGGAAAGTACCTGGCTGTGGCTTCCCACGATAACTTTGTGGATATTTACAATGTCCTTACCAGCAAAAGAGTTGGCATTTGCAAAGGTGCCTCCAGCTACATCACCCACATCGACTGGGACTCCAGAGGTAAGGTGCTGGCCAGAGATACAGACTGGAAATTCCCAGAAAATGGGATATCAGGAAACTGTTCCCCTCCAGTTCTTGAGCTTTTTCCCCATGGAGCACTGTACAGATCCAGTGCAATTACATCGATTGGTATCCAATTTCCTCTCCTTGCTGAGCTCTGCGTGGCAATCCCTGCAAGAAGCTGGAGCCTGATGGTCCCAAGTAATTAAGTTCAGCAGGATCCATAATGAGCTCATGCCAGTGAGCCTTCCCAGAGCAGATGTGATCTGTGTGGGACCACCTGTGTGCCTGAGCCCTGTCCCTGCTGTGTGCCAACCCCAAAACGAGGTGTGAGCCAGTGGCAGCAGCACCACAGCATCTCCATGGGCACAGCACACTTCCCATGCCAGGACAGCTCCGAGTGGGGCTGGCACTGCCAGTGGGGCAGTGCAGAAGGGATAGGACATGGCAAAGGTTCCACTTCTGGCAGAGCTGCCTTGTAAAATTATTAGGAAAATTAATAGCACACGCATTTCTTTTTTACTTCCACTAGTGTGATAATGAAACACGAGCAAAATATTCCCTATCAGCAGAAACTGATTTGCTGTGCAACAGCAACTTCTTAAGGATATTGGATGGTATTTAAAATATTACTTGTGGTATTTAAAATATTACTTATTGCATTGAATCAGAGTATAGGACCCTTACAAGAGTGACTTTAAGCATCTGTGTTACTTTGGCTATGAATAACTCTCTAGAGGATAATTTCTTAATTTACCCCCAGAAATCTCTCCACTCAATCAAAAGAAAGTTCTTAATAGTCATAATCATTAATAAGGTTCATAACAAACTCTCCTTTTGTGTCCAGGAAAGTTATTGCAAGTCAATTCTGGTGCCAAAGAACAACTATTTTTTGAAGCACCGAGGGGGAAAAGACATATTATAAGAATTGCTGAGGTATGAATTGCGTGCTGGATTATTTTTACTGTGAAAATTAATTTTAAGAATTGTCTTCAAATGGTGTATTTTTTCCTTTTATGATGCTATATTTGCAAGGGTTACAATTAGAATTACTTAGAATTCCACAGTTTCTCTCCTAGCATTTGTAAATGGCAGAATGTGCAGATTTCTGCTTTTACCTCTTAATTTATTATTGTTTATTTATTAGCAGCCATTTGCCATAATCCCCTTCTCCAAGTCACCTGTTTTCTGTGTAACCAGTTGCATGCAGGCTGTGAACAACCTTCCCACAGCAGGACCTGGCTTTTCATGAAGCTGATTATTCCTGACATGTAATTCTGCTACAAAATTGCCAATGTTTAGCACCTCAGAAAATCTTCAGGGAGATTTGTATCCAAAGCATGCTCTGCCTTGGAAAAATGGGAATGTTTAAATTGATGAAGATATTAACGAGCTGCAACAGCACAATTTCTTAAGAAATAAAATATTGAAATAAAATTAATGTCAAACATAGAAAACTATATGCACGAAACTAGTGTGCATTTGGTATGTTTAAAGTGAGAAGCCTTCATTTGGGGGGATTTTGCTTGCAGATAGAGAAGATTGAATGGGACACGTGGACGTGTGTGCTTGGTCCCACGTGTGAGGGGATCTGGCCCATGCACAGCGATGTCACCGTTGTCAACGCAGCCAGTCTCACAAAGGACAGGACCCTCCTGGCCACAGGAGATGACTTTGGGTTTGTGAAGCTCTTTTCCTACCCGGTGAAGGTAAGGAGTGTGTTTATTTCAGTGGCAGCAGAGGCAAAGCAGGCAGGCCTGTGGTGGGGTGCCAGCTGGGCCCTCTGTGTGCTGCAGGGCCAACATGCCAGGTTCAAGAAGTACGTGGGGCACAGCGCCCAGGTGACCAACGTGCAGTGGCTGCACAACGACTCCGTGCTCCTCACCGTGGGCGGCGCCGACACCGCCCTCATGATCTGGACCAGGGAGTTCCTGGGCATCCAGGAGAGCAAACTGGTGGACAGTGAAGAGTCAGACACCGATGCAGAAGAAGATGGAGGTAAAGAGGATTTCATTCTGAGTCAGAGATTCACACAGGCATTGAACTGCAGTGTGAGGAGAGCTTTGTTTCCTTCTTTCGTTGGGGCAGATTTCTTGTTCTCTACTCTGTCACCGTGAAACAAGGGCAGCTTGTTTTATTCTGTGTTTTGTTTTTCTAAGGTTATGATAGTGATGTTGCCAGAGAAAAAGCAATTGACTACACCACTAAGATCTATGCAGTGAGCATCCGGGAAATGGAAGGCACGAAACCCCATCAGCAGCTGAAGGAAGTTTCAGTGGAAGAGAGGTATGTCCCACAAAAGCTTTTTCTTCCCAGTGGGTCCTTTTGCATCTTTCATTCAAATAAAATTAGTCCTTAGAGATAAGACAGGAATTTAAAAATTCACCAGATAACATTTCAAATGGTGTTCACAGAGTACAGCATGTTAATGTGATGGAGATAAATGCATCTATATGACACATCTCTGAGCGTTGTGTTCCTTGTGCTGTTCACATGAGCATTTACATTCTCTCCTAACCAGTGTGTGTCTGCAGCAGAGCACTTGTGATAGTGGTAAGCTTGTAAATATTTTGTGGTTAAGGCTTTGGGTGGTGCTTTTATTAAAAGATTTTCGGTTCCTTGCAATTGTGTTGGGTTGTCACTGTTAAAGCTGGAATTTCCTACGGCACATGCTGGCCTTAGGCTGAAATACTCTAAAAAAATTAGCTGGAAGAGGAACAGTGCTGGAGAGGAGAGCAAAGAAAAGAGGTAAGAGCTAAGAACAGAGGCTGAGTCCAGTGAAACACAGACCTAAAGGAGGGGGTGGTAAAATGTGATGGGACAGAACAGGGAGCATTTATAAGCAGTAGAGTACATTCCCCCTCAAAGTCTGGAGCACTAAATCCCTACCTGTGAATGCAGCTGGTGACTCAGCTCTCAGCCCATTCTGTCTCTCCTGATAGAATATTTCCTTAGAAATGATCATTCTTTTATCAGGAGTTTCCCTGCTCTTGCCCCCCACTGGGCACTGACACAAAGGACTGCTTGGGTTAACCCACAGCAAGAATTTCAGCTTAGCTGTTCTGTTATTGCAGGAGACAAAATGGAGTTAATAATACTTCCTAATCTCATGCAGGCCTTGGAAAAATAAGTTTCTGTCTTTAAAGCTCTCAAAGAATGCAGTGCTGAACATGTTGAACAGAAAGTAATTAATCATTTTTGCTCAGTAAATGTACAAAACAGGAGAATTGGGTGTGAAATGTGGGGTATAAACAATAAGAAAAAAATGTTGCACCCATTTCTTTTCATTGCAATGTTTTAGCAATACCATGCAGGAGGACGATCAGTGATTTTTGCAAGAGAATGTTGGACCATAACCTTCTCTTTTTCCTTCCTTCTAAGATTATCTCTTTTCCTCAAATAAAGAATTTGTTCATCTGTTTTCCTACAAAAAGGCATATCATCTGGTAAACATAAATATTTGCAAATTGAGTTAAAAAAGGAAAATGATTATTTTATTTTTGGGTGAATTGCTAAATTGTTACAGGAATAATAAGTGGCAGTGGTACAGATGTTTCACACCAGAAACTCTTGCACCCTCCAGCTGTTTTACTCTGCTTTGATGATGCAAAAGCAACTGCTGAGTGAGTTTAATTGATGGATTAAGCTGGGTTTAAAAATGTCTTGCACTCATGAATTACCAACGATTTCAGCAAAAGCATCAGTGCCTTGTGCAGCTTTTCAGCACATTTCCAGCCCAGGAGTGCAAATGTCCCTTAAGGAGCCTGGGAAGTTCCCTTCTGTGCCCCCATGGCTGTGCTGTGTGACAGCTCAAGCTCCGGAGCCTGTCCCCACCCCCGGCCCCTCCATGGAGAACAGGCCCCCAGGAGCACAAAGCCCTGGGAAGCTGCTCCAGGGGTCCCACACCTCCCACTCTGCTGGTGGCTGAACTGGGGAGGCACCTCCTGTGCAGTGAGCCTGCCCCTGGCTTCCAGAGCAGCCCCTTCACCGCTGGCTGCACATGCAAACAGCATCCCAAGGGAATAACCCATGCCATGTTACATGCTCTGCACTGAGCAGAGTAAAAAGCCACGTCTTAACATTCTCCTATATTTTTTCTTCTTACTGTGTTACCAACAGTTTTGTATTTCATTTTGATCTAGGTTAAAAATAAACCCTTGTCACTGTCCTTCCCATCTTTTCTGCTTGACAGTCACAGCTCTTGTACACATTTTTATCTCCTTTTTAAATTACAGATGCTTCAGTATAATCACACCTTTGGTATTTGGAACGTGCTGTTTTGATCAATCTGACAACAAATCTCATAATTTTCATATGTCACTTATTAAGCAATGATAAATTCACTCTCCTTTCTTCAAGGGATTAATATAAATAGTGAGAATTTATAGTGAAATAATCAGAAGCAGCGACTTTATGGTGAAATGTCAGCAAAAGTGCTTTCTGAGGGTGTTGAGAGTGGATAGGGCCTGAGGCTGTGAAAGGTGCTGGGGTTTGGGTGCTGTAAAATGGGATTAATGTGTTGGCTGCTGCAAGACTGCAATTCCTGGTCACAGTGGGACAACGGGGGCACAATTCCTGCAGGATCTTGGCACTCCCAGTTGTGGGTGCCTCAGGCTAAAGCTGACTTCTCTCAGATGTATGAAATATGAGGGAAGCTTTGTAGCTGGGCCAAATTTCACCTTTTCAGAAAACACAAAAGAATGTAGCAGCTGGAAAAGGGTTTGTCTGCCCATGACAAACTTCTGAAATCCCTGGGCTGGATTTTCTTTGCACTTCCAAGAGTCTGAAGTGACAGTTGGTGAATCCAGGTGAAATGGAAAGTCTGCAAGTACTGAGCTGTCTGTGTTGAGTAAAATCCTAAATGTTATGGAAAATCAAAGGCCCAAGTCAGCAGGTCTTGAGGCTGTGGAGCCCTGAAATCTCTGTGCACAGGGCTGAGAGAAGAGGCAACAAGGAATTCTGAAGGCAGCTCCCAAAGCTTTAGATTTTCTGCCAAAGGCACAGCTGGAGTAGCTCTCCCAGGTTTGAAGAGGGGAACCCAGAGGATTTGTTCCATTCTCTTTCAGGCAGGTATGTGGGGAAACCTTTTGAGGAGGAAGTTTTTCTGGAGGAAATATTCCAGACCTTTCCCTTAGTGATTGTGCCCAAGGGCTGGAAAACTGCTGGCCCACTTCACTGCAACATGTAGTGAGGGTCTTGCAGTGTCCTTCTTGCTGCATTTTCATTGTGGCTTTGAGAAAGGAAAAATTGTGAAGATATAGTGAGAAAAAACTTGTAATTAACAAGTTTAAATTAAGGAAGGGAAAAAAAAGAGAGAAAAAGCAGGTTTCTGGTTTAAGCAAGAAGCAGGAATAGCTGGGGCTGCTTCTCTGAGGTCTCCTTGGGGGCAATGACTGGAGCTCACCGGGGTTTTTCCTTTTAACATTTAGAGGATAAGCTGTTGTTTGAGTTTCTTTCCACTTTGTGTAACTAAACGTGCTTCAAAGGTGTCGTGTGGCACCTGTGAGACACATCCATCTGTTCAGTCTTTCTGTTTGCTGGAATAAGCTTGCAGGACTCTGTGCTTCTCTAATAGGGAGTGGTGCATCTGAAAACCTCCAGGTGCATTATTTGTCTAGAAATAACAATTCATTGTTCCATTCAGGAGGAGTTTGATCTCAGGAACTGTGATGGGACTCCTGAAAGATTGCAAGTGTAGGGTTGGGAGCTGAACTGTACAATGGTTACTACAAACTTAGGAGTAATAATAAAGTTTTCTCTTAGAAAAGAAAATGAGAAAATTAATGAAATTTATATTCCCTGTCTAAATTGAATGTAATTAAAATAGTCATGATTCTGCTAATATCTTGGAGGAGTGTAGAAGTGACATGATAGATTTTTCTTGCAGGATTTGAATCAAATCATGGCCTGGTATTTTTGGGGGGATCCAACATTTCCTGTGTCCATCAGCAGCTACAGCTTTAGGATGGCAAAGTGACAGGAGAGCTGCTGCTGAGGGACAGTTTAAAAATGTCTGGCAGTTGTATCGATGCATTGTTTGGTTAAGGTCATTAATCGATTGTTGTTTCTCTCTCCTCTCCCCGACCTTGTTGTTTTTCTTCTTCTCCCTTTCCGTGTCTTCCCTCCTTGCCCTCGTCTCCGTTGCTCCCCCTGGCTGCCCCCCCTTGCCGTGCCCGTGGTCAGGAGCGGGGTGCCCTGGAGAGGAGCAGCCCCGCGGGCTGGGAGCTCCCAGCGCGGCGCTGCCGCTCCTCGGGACCCCCTGGCCACGGGGGGCACTGGCCCAGACAATCCAGGACACTTGTAAGCTCTGCTGTGTGTCAGAGGAATTGTGCTGTTTTGGAAAAGGGCCGGGTTTTGAGCTGGGACCGTTTAAACCAAGAAGTGATCTGATGAGAAGTACCACGAGCTTGCTGAAGGCTGCATTTCTGTTACTAATCTCAAAGGCAAAGACCTGTTTGCATTCGGCCTCCTACTAACCCGAACACCCCCCTGGTCTGCAGCTCTCCTTTAGCTCAATTTGCATGACTCCACATGAACCTGGTGGTGGGAACTCCTTCAAAGCAAGTGGAATGTGTAGAAAACAAAAAGCAGCATTAGCATGTTTGTCTGGTTTTCTGTTTTCTTGGCATCCTGGCTTGTCTCACTCTCCGTGAATTACCCACCTCAGAGCCTGGTGTCCATCGTGGCGTTTGCCTCACGTGTAATCCTATGTCCTGATAAAAAGTTAATGAAGCTGATATTTTCACTCTTCAAATGTTACTCTTAAAATTATTGATTTCTTTAAAACAATATGAGCTAACTTACATAAGCTTCCAAAATAGCCCCCACAAGCCTTTGCACCATGAAATGAATTATTAGACATATGGTTACAGCCTTGTTTCCTGCACCTTTACACACACACGTCTGTGGGTGCAGTGCAAAAGCTTTGAGTGTGAATCTGTGTTGTATTCATGTGTAGGTGGGGACTATTCAAAATGTATCTGGAAAAACACATCCTTGGGGTGGAGAAAATAACTTTGGGCCCTCTCTGAGAATGAGGAGCATCTTTGGAATATTCACTTTTACTTCCTCAGCAGCATTATGTCAAGTTAATGCACCCTAAATGCATTTGACAGCCTGCTGGTTTCATCCCAGCTGTCCCCAAGGCTTGTACACATTGTGACTGGTATTTGTCAGTCCCTGCCAAGCAGCTGAGCTCAGAGTCAATGCCACAGGTCAGCATAGAGCTGGCTCAGAGCTCCTCTCTGTCTGTGTGACACTTGGGGATGGAACTGAGGGGTGCCAGCACTTCTGTCTCTGCACTGAGGGTCATGTGCAGTACCCAGCTTTTGTGAGGGCTGATGGGAAAAGCTGCTTCTCGTGTTTTGTCATGCAGAGGGAGGATCTGCCACGTGTGATTGGTTCAGTGGTTTTATTTACACAACACAGCTTCAAACCATGCTGGAGTTTATGCAGGGAATAACAAAACAAGTGGAAAAGACTCTGTTCCTGCAGTGTGTCCAGAGAGTCTGGAGTGTGAGGGACAGCAGGCCCAGCTGTTTAGGGAACAACTTCCCAGGGTGCTCAGAGCAAAGAGCCTCAGGTTTCATTGCAGTGATTGCCCTCCTTACCAATTGCTGTAGTGCTCGTTTCACTGGGCACTGAGCTGGAATGACCTGGGAATGCAGTGACCAGCTGCCCTGACAGGCTGTGGCAACAGCTGCCCCACCATATGTCCTGTAGTACTTTTTGGTTTGGTTTTTTTTTTAATTTTTTTTTTTTTAAGAGTGCATCAGCATACACGTGAAGTTATAAATATTGCAACCATATTGCAACGTAAGGCTTTCTCAGTCCTTCAAAAACTGATAATTTACCACTGATGTTTCTCTCTAGTTCTGTTTGAGCTTTGCTTTGATCTGCTGTATTTGAGAGTAGGGTATTTTCATGGTGAATCCTATTCTTTTTGTTGTCTTATGATAGCTACAAAGTGTTAAGAAAAAGTAACAGCAGGAGAAGTTGTATGTAAAACTCCTGTGTATGTTGGGATGGGAAAATCCAAGGGTTTAGAATTTAGAAAATCTTTTAATCCCTTCTCTGGGAAGGGATTAAAAAAAGCTCAAGGAGTTTTGCAGCAATTTGGGGCACTTGGGAGTCCCCTCCTGTCACTGGTGAAGGGCACCTTTAAAAGCTGCTTTTGCACATTTTCTGAAATGAACAGTCTATTTTTCAGACCTTGGATTTTTGTTACACAACCCAGCCCTTACCTCTCTCCTTGAACTTTGCTTTATCTTCTCAGGAGCAGTCCTGCTCATGTCTGTGTAGATCCGAGTGTGTTCCCTCTCCAGTTTGCAGCCGTGTAAATCCATGTCTGTGTCCCTTTTGGGCTCGAAGCTTTTCCCTACCCATTGCTGCTGGCTCAGCCTGTCACCTTCTGGTTTGCAGGACACTCCTGTCCATCTGTCCCTGCTCCAGACCTTGTTGGTCCCTTTCATGTGATGCTGTTTCTGGAGTTCCCGTGCTGTTCCCATTGGCCTTGGAGCAGAATGTTTGTGTCCTGCCCAGTTTATTCCTGCTGCAGTCAGCATCTCCAGCCAGACAGCAATTCTGGCCTGTGCCCTGGAAACAGGGGTTGGTTAGATCCCCCTCCCATAGAATTTATCATAACAGTTTTTGATCTGCCTTTTCTTTCGACCTTTATTTTCCATCTAAACAGGTGTGGCTTTTTTTCACCCTCATAGTTTGGCCCTGTTCTCTCTCTCTTTCCTCCCTCAAGGTGCCCCCCTCTTCCAAAACCCCATTCCCTCTTTCCCCCAGCCCAGCTCTTGTTGTGTCCATGTGTTGTTCTCTATCCTGGTGCTGCCTGTTCACCACACCCCTGATTTGGGCTTCTCTCCCCCCGTGGCTGGAGGGAATGTCCACTCCCATCTTTTCACACTTCTGCATGAAGGTGGTGCTGAGGTTTTGTCAGTTTGGATCTGGACTCCTGTGCCTGACTGACAGCTGCGTGTCCTCATGTGAGAGCATCCTCGAGATTGCCACGAGTAACAGGAACCTTCTCTGCTGTGTTCACAGTACCCAGAGAACTGAACCCCTCTCATATCTGACTGTGTCTTACCTTCCCTGGAGCTCCTCCATGCCATAATGTAATCTGAGCACATTGGTTTTGAATTGCTGCAAAGAAACCATTAATGCTTGTGTTATGTTTTAACTTGCTTTCCTTTGGAGGCAGGGAATTGTCAAGTAAGTACTGCTGGGGAGCCCAGCCAGGCCTGGATTGCTGGGAATGTGCCTTGCAGGTTGCACAGGTCCAACAGGGCAAAGGGATGTCGTTTGCTACAGTGCAAATTCCTTGTCTTGGCAGTGTCATCTTCTGTATCAAAACAAACGAGGTGTAGGCACAGGCTTGTTAAAAGTGAAATGACTTCTTAAAATGTTTCAAATGTGCTGCTTTCCATTTGTTTTATGAAGATGGTGATGAGGCAGTGAATGCACACGTGTGTATATATACATGGCTATGTATATATGAATGCACACATCTGTGTTTGTGTGTGCTGTGAGTAGGTATCTATAAAAGTATTTGTGTGTGTGTGTCTCCAAATTGAGCCTCATGCTTACAATCTGGTGACTATCAAGCATGTCACAGTGGTAGTGTTCTCTTGCTTTCATGAAGTATTTTGGCTTGCTCTTGTCATAAACTTTGATATTCCTAGGTAAAGAAATGTGGAAATGATCCAGTTCGAAATAATACTAAAACAGAAGAAAGCATACAGGAAAACAATTCTTTTCTTAAGTGCCAGTTCAGAGGCCCTCCTAAATCTGGGCTGAAATAATGAATTTATTTTGTAAGACAATTAAGTTTTGTAATAACTTCCTCTGCCCCTTCCCTGCCGGTGACAGCAGCGCTGCTCAGTCCCACTCCACGCAGGGTCACCGTGGGGGACTCAGGTGACCTCTTCCTGAAGAAATAAAGGTACTTGTCCCCTGAGGACAAGGCAGCCCAGGCTGTCCTGGCAGTGACTTGGCCTCCCCCCAGCAGCTGTGGGCTCAATGGCAGCTGAGCCGTGGGCTGGAGAGCAATCATGCATTGTGTGCAATCCCAGCAGTGCCTGGAGACTCCTGCATCAGCCCTGTCACACTCCTGAAAAGAAACCAACCCTGGAATCCCGTTCTGCTCCGGTGCAAAGTGTGCAGGAAGCTTGGATGTAGCTTCCCTTCCCCTCCATCCCGCAGGATCCTTAGCTCTGAGTGTGCCCAGGGATGCCAGGTGTGATGTGTCTGGCTCTGTGCACTCTTGGGTTTGTGTTTTATTCTTGCTGGCATGCTTGGATAGCACGTGTTGTGCCCAGGGAATGACTGCTGTGCTCTGAAAGTGCTTGTGCATGAGTCTCGTGCTCAGAAGTGACTCCTAAACTCTATTAAGTTTCTTGCTTGGCTTTACTTGCTGCTTACAAGGGGATCAAGGTAACTCTTTACTCTCTTTGTGTCACAGGGTCACCTGCTGATGTGCTTGTTGTCCTTGCTGTGCCTGACGTCTGGGTTAGACTGGTTACCTCAGCTTTGCTCTGTCTCAGAGCTCAGGGTGTCCTGCTGCTCATTCCCACCATGCCTTTAATACCTTCCATGAAAAATCCAGCTCCTGAAAAAGCAGTTCCCTATACACAAAAGGGATTTCATTCTTCTCCAGTTAATTTTTTGCAAAATGGGAATTACTGGTAGTTAGGTCTCAGGACAGGAACAAATTTTACAGCACGTGGAATGTAATAGCAAGGTCACATTTTTCTGGAATCATAAGCTCTGGGAATGCATTCCAAGTGCTCCCCTTAGCTCTGTCCCTCTTTTCCCAGCAGGATCAACAGCAGCAGCAGAGGTTATCTGGCCTTACAGACCATTTGTACACATCAGATTTTGTCTCAGTCTGTGTTCTGAATTTAGCAGCTGTAATTATATAAAAAACTTTTTTGGCCTCAGTCTCCTAAATTCCCTTGGATGAATGACTTGTGCATTTAAATGCAACCATTTTATCTTTAATATGATTTTGAGAAGATTTCATTGAAGCCATGTCAAGGTTTTGGAATGAGATTTCTCAGAAGAAGCAAGGCTGGGCAGAGGTCAACTGCCAGCTGCAGAAATCACTTCAGATTATTTCTGAAAACACCAATTTACCATCATTTCATATTGAAGGATTTTTCCATGGATTTAAATCATTATGGTTTGGGGTCTTTTGAATGATGTAAGGTTGTTTGTTCTGCCACTCATCCACAAAGTCTACATCAATGTTTCTGCTCTGTCTGTCCAAAAGTGCAGGACTTTAATCAGTTTATTGTACAAGTCTGAAAAAAAGCTCATACAGGGGCAACTGTCCATTTGCTGCTCACACATGCTGTGTTTTTGAAGGTTGTATTTTACTTTCAAGCTTATTGATTGTCTCCTTTTTTAAATGCTCTTTTCAGGCCACCTGTGAGCAGAGCTGCTCCTCAGCCTGAGAAACTGCAAAAGAACAACGTCAACAAAAAAAAGAAACTGGTTGAGGTCAGCATTAATATCTTTTCAATTTCTTGAAAAGTAACATGCTGGGTGAAATCCATGCCTGTTTTGTCTCTCAGGGAAGGGCAGGTACAATCACTGGGCATGTGCATTCCCATGCTCCCTGCTCAATCCCAAGGGAAATACATCCAGAACCAGCACTTTAGCCCAGGAAATATCCCGTGTGGAATTTTGAATAATGGAATTTGCTCATTGACTTTGCAGCTTCCCTTTCTCCCCAAACAACTTGTTTGAATTCCCTCACAATATGCAGAACAAGGAATATTCTGTGACCTGTGTGGATAATTTGCAACACCTGGTCTGTGGCTAATTGGGATTGTTCCCAGTGAGCTGTGATTGTGTTTGGGGCAATCATTAAGTCAGGCTTTAGGGCACCAAGGGATCTCTAACCACAATCCATGAACCATCCTGGGTTCCTGGGGGAAATTTCCTTGGCAACTGCTCCTTGTAAGCTGCATTTATACCTTTGATTAATGCCTTAATTACAGACTTATTTATAGCCTGCCCTGGCTGACCTTAAGGTCAGAATTTCAAAATTTAGTCTAAGGAAATTTGGTAGTTTATGATACTGATTTTTGAATACTCTGCAAGTGTCTTCTCTGAAATATCTGATACCCTATATAAATATTAAAGTGTGATGGGAAGAGCAGTAAAATCAAACCTGTTCTATGGGTTGTATCTGTTTGGAATGGAAATTTACAGAACCAGAACATTTGTAGCCCTCTGAATAATTAAAAAAGAAAATACTAGAAGTGCAGTGCTTTAGTTGACCAATTAAAGGTTGTTGATAGCCTCTGATAATGTTAAGCTTCAGTAACTGAGCAGAGTAGGGATAACTAATTATTGTTTTGTTATTCTGTTACCTCTACAAGGTATTTGTACTTATATAATTTAGAATTGTCCTGAAATGATCCAGACTCTGAAATCTCCTTGTTTCTACTTTCATTTCACCCTTGTTCCCTTTGTTTTCCTGGAGCAGGAGCTGGCTTTAGACCACGTGTTTGGGTACAGAGGATTTGACTGTCGCAACAACCTCCACTACCTGAACGATGGTGCTGACATTATTTTCCACACAGCTGCTGCAGGCATTGTCCAAAACCTCTCCACTGGTAATTCCACCTGAAACAATACTTGGAGATAAAATTGCTTCATAAGGAAAATGGTTTTGATTGAAAGTCTGAACTTTATAATATTCCTGTGACTTTCTTCCCACCTTTTGCATCTTGATAAATAGCACAAACCCACTGCAGGTGGCCTCTGGGGCCTCCAGTGCTAGGACAGCCTCTGGCCTGTGGGCTGGGACACAAGGATGGCCCCATCTGTCCTTTCTGGGCCAGTTCCCTTGGGAGGGCTTTGCCTCTCCTGCACTTGCCCACTCACTGCCTCAATTCTCTGGGATTTCACTGGGAAGCCTGGGCTTTGCATTGGCAGTTTTGGTGTTTCTCATACTTCTGGTGGCTGTGGGCTGATGCCCTGCATGTATAGATAATTTCCCAGTACTGCTTTGGTATCCAGCTGTGTGTGTTGATGGCTGTGCCCATAGTGCATTTGGGAGGGGTGCCTGGGAATGAGAGCAGGGCAGCCTTAGTGGCTCCTCGGTTGTACCGAGCTGCCCAGACAGTCTGTGCTCCTGTGCTGACTGAAATCCTGTCTGGGTGTTGTCAGGGAGCCAGAGCTTCTACCTGGAGCACACTGATGACATCCTGTGCCTGACGGTGAACCAGCACCCCAAGTACAAGAACGTGGTGGCCACCAGCCAGATCGGTACGTGGCCCCCGCAGCAAAGCCTTCCTCACGGTTTTCAGGGCACTGATTTATTTATCTGGGCCTTTTCTGTGGGGCAGTTTTACTTTTTGTTTGATTTGGAAGAAGTAATCAAGCTCCAGGGTTTTCTTACTGTTTCAATTCCATCTGATTGTGAGTGATTGGATTTTAGAATTAATTGTAGTGTAATCATATTTCAGAAGGCAAGCTTGGATAAACTGCCTGATCATCTCAATAATCTCATTTATAGAATTCTTTCCTTCCTGTATCCAAGGCACTGTTTAGCAGTGAGAACACAGAGAGCATCATTTTCTCTACAGGAGTACAAGAGCTGTACAGAAAAGGTCAGAAACAGAGAGAGATCTCAGCAGAACTTAGGGCTCACTCCAAAGGACAGTTGAGATGTATTTCTGTGAATCCATGTGTTTATTATTTACATGGAGAGTCCTGTTAGATTCCCTGGTACCT
The DNA here is from genome assembly GCF_052056855.1 of Sturnus vulgaris. Taxonomy (NCBI): domain Eukaryota; kingdom Metazoa; phylum Chordata; class Aves; order Passeriformes; family Sturnidae; genus Sturnus; species Sturnus vulgaris. The sequence goes on along the minus strand of NC_142245.1, from coordinate 6,010,666 downwards.
TCTGCAGGAGTAAACATTGCCTGGGGAATGCAGGAGGAGCTGTCCCAAGCCTTGAGAAGGATCTGCTGCCTCTCAGCCTTTCCTTTCAGCTGGAAAAATTAACTTTATGGAGGAGAGCAGGGTCAGAACATCTCCTCAGCCCATTCCTGAACTTGAGGACAGGAGTGACTTAAGAGGGGACAGGGAATGGCAGTGATGAGTGCACAGTGACAAACACAAACCCTCTGCTGCCTGTCCTGAGCACGGTCACTGCACTGGCACGTGGAGGGAGCACCCAAAGCTGCACGTGGTGCCTGAGCTGTGCACAGCACTGATTTCTGTGGCATGGTAGGCCTCAGGAGATCAGTGCCTCTGAGTTTGATTGATACTTTGTATAACTAGAGATTCACTTTGCTTTTGAATTTAATAATGTTAAAAACCTGCATGCCTTTAACATTTCTTTTAGATGCCATTTTTAAAACTTAAAAGTACTAAATATTGTTGCAATATTTGTGTATAAAAGCCAATATACCCAAAAAAAGTTCAACAATATTCCTGCTTCTTTGTTTTGTTGATTTAATCCATATCCATTTCCAAGTTTTGAATTTTGTTTTCCTTCTGGTGCTGATGCTGGCACTGCAGCACGAGTCACATGACTTATTTCACCTATTGTTTTCCCTTGGTGCTTCCTCATTTGCCATTGCTCTCACAATGCAGGTGACATGACAGAATTCCCAGGTAAGGCTGATTTGTTTGTGAATTTAGCAGTCCTGTACGAGTTCCATGTTGCCTCGTTGTATCTGTGTGAACCATGGATACAAGTGAAACACCTGCAGGCAATTTCTTTTGCATGAGGCTCTTCATGAATGTTATGTTGTTCTTTTAGAACTTGTCTGACTTCATGGACTACAATGATTCCCCCCTGTGTTTTGCAAGCTATTTCGATTTCTCTTTGTTTCCCAGTAGTGCTAATCTTCAAACAAATCCAACCCCCCAACTAATGTCTGTTCAGGTTAAATGTTCTTGAAAAATGCCTGGTTTGCACCGAAGCCTTCCAGAATTAATTCTCTGTTAATGCCTCTCTCTGCCCACAGGTACAACCCCCACAATTCACGTATGGGATGCCATGAGCAAGCAAACCCTTTCCATGCTGCGCTGCTTCCACACCAAAGGGGTCAATTACGTGAACTTCAGTGCCACTGGCAAACTGCTGGTGTCAGTGGGAGTCGACCCAGAACACACCATCACTGTCTGGAGGTGGCAGGAAGGTAAAAACCAGGGGCAGATCCTGTTCCTGCAGCCTGACATAGCTGGGCACAATGACTGGCTTTGCCTTTCAGGTGTTTGGGCTTTTGTGTCCTCGCTCTGAGTATCCCAGTTAATCAGTGAAAGATGGCAAAAGGCTACAAAATAGAAACAGGAAATTAAGTTCTAAACACCTGTTGGAAGTGGAAATTAAGGAAAGAATGATGTCTAATGTAAAATTACATGAAATTAAGGAAAATTATTCCTTTTCTTTCCTAAAACGCTTCAAGTACTATGATGGAGATAGGCCTTTGAGAAGTAATTTCCAGAAAATAATTATCTTTGGAAATGGTGGAGGGGAAAGGAAAAGTGCCTCAGCTCATTTAGTGTGTCCCTGTGCATTTTTCACCAGATGAGAGGCAACATTTCTGTGTTATTTCACTCACCCGGGAGACCGATTGTGCTCTGAAGGCCTTAAATCTGCATTTCCTAACTCTGTGGGATGCAATGGAATAACCAGGGACTTTGGGAGTTGCATTAAGATGTTTGATACAGTAAATAGTGTTGAGATTTGCAGCTTTCAGCATCTGGGACACAGATCTCTAATCCAGTACCACCTCAACTGACTTGATAAAATCATATCAGAGCTTCATTTCTCAGGTAAATTCAGCTTTGTTTTTACCCTTTCCTCGTTTAACCAGGAGCTAAAGTTGCCAGCAGGGGCGGGCACCTGGAGAGGATCTTTGTTGTGGAGTTCCGCCCCGACTCCGACACTCAGTTCGTGTCCGTGGGGGTCAAGCACATGAAGTTCTGGACCTTGGCTGGCAGCGCTTTGCTCTACAAGAAAGGAGTCATTGGTTCCATGGAAGATGCCAAAATGCAAACCATGCTCTCTGTTGCCTTTGGAGCAGTGAGTTCAAATTTCCTGCTACAGGATTTTACATTACCTTTGTATTAAACCTGCAAAGGTCGGTTTTCTTTGCTGAAATCCAACCCCGTGCTTGTTAGTGAAATGTGGATTTAAAACCTGTGCACCTTGGGATCCTTCCCTGATTTTCCTGAGCACAGCTGGGTGAATGGCTTTTTTTTTTTTTTTTCTTTTCACTTTACTGATTATTTATCTGTTTAACTTACATAAAATAACAGATCACAGTTTAACATTTTTTCTGCTAATGGTATTCGGGGTGACACATGCCAGTGATACCATCAATGGTGACACTCCAGTGTGGTCGTTAAGGACTTCTCAATTCAATGTAAAGAATTTTACTTGAAGCTGAACAAAAACGCTGAGGTGTCTGATGTATCAGAGATTGCTGCTGTCTGTTGCAGAATAACCTCACATTCACCGGTGCCATAAATGGAGATGTCTACGTGTGGAAGGATCATTTCCTGGTCAGGCTGGTGGCCAAGGCTCACACAGGACCGGTGTTCACCATGTACACGACTCTGCGGGACGGGCTCATCGTTACTGGAGGGAAGGAGCGGCCGTAAGACACAGCATCTTCCTAAAGTGCCCAACTTGTGTCTCTTGTGTGCTTTTTGTTTGCATTTTTTACCCAGCACCCCAGAGATAAACAGTCTGTACTGCAGCACTTTCACTCTGTTTTACATAACCTGCCCAGGTGGCTCAGTCACGTGAAGGACTAAAGGGGGATACTTGAGGGTCACAGGGGCACATGTGGCAGCAGGGACATGCTGAACCTCTTTGGGATTGGTTCAAACACCTGGATGAGCTCCTACCATAAGTAGAGTTTCTTCATTTGTTAGTTCTGTCAAACTAAGCCTCTCCCCATGGAGATGCTGCGGGTCTTGGGATTACCACAAGAAACAGAGATTTGAGATAAGTGGCAAGAGAACAGTTTGGTTTGTACAAATTATGGTGCTGTTTCAAATATGAAGTGTAAAAGCATTTAATTTTATATTATTTACTTCCCACTGCACCATAACGAGGTGTCTTTATATAGAGTGGAGGGAGGGTCAATGCATGTTTTGTGGTTTAGGCAGGAAAGTACTGGTGGGATTCCCATGTGTAAAGCAGGTGCCTCTCTCTCCCTTTGCAGCACGAAGGAGGGGGGAGCAGTGAAGCTGTGGGACCAGGAGATGAAGAGGTGCCGAGCGTTCCAGCTGGAGACCGGGCAGCTCATCGAGTGCGTGCGCTCCGTGTGCCGGGGCAAGGTGAGAGCGGCCGGGCACGGCCCAGCTGCTCCCTGAGCTTCTGCCTGGTCTTTAAAGTCACAAAACCCCTCGGGGAGTCACTGACACTGTGAGTTTGGGCACTGTGGAACACACAGAAATAACAGAGTCACTCTTGCCTGTGTTTGGACTGTAAATGAGAAAGGAGCAGTGATGCTGCACAGGATGGGACCTGTCCAGCTCCAGGAAAGGTCTCCATTTCATTTTGCCCAGGAATCTGACACACTCCTTCATAACAACACCACTGAGGAATGTTGGTTTATATTTCCAATCAAGTAGCCATTAACCAATTACAAGCTTACTCTGTTTATGCTTTTTCCAAGTATTTGCCGAGGAAGCTCTGGCAGGTTAAACCATGGCAGTTACTGTTACACTGACCACTGATCTCCACTCCTTTTCTTTGGCTACAAACAGGGGAAAATCTTAGTGGGAACAAAAGATGGAGAAATCCTTGAAGTAGGAGAAAAAAACGCTGCTTCAAACTTGTTAATTGATTGTCACATGGAAGGGGAAATCTGGGGCTTGGCAACTCACCCCTCCAAAGACATATTTATCTCTGCAAGCAATGATGGAACAGCCAGGATCTGGGACCTGTCGGACAAAGTGAGTACCCTGAACTACGTTGAATGTGTGATTAAAAATGAACATTTTATCTAAACATCCATTTTCCTACTGTGCCTTTTAGCAGCCCTGGAATGAGAGCAGGGTTCTGCCTCTGTCCTGAGCAGGTTTCAGTCTTGTTTGGCCCCAGTTCTTTCCTTGCTGTGAGTGTGAAGGTGAATCCTTGGTGCAGGAGAAGCACCAGGCTGTCCAACAGCCAGCACTCCCAGAGGAATGCAGGGATTCACCAGCACTCCTGCCCATGGAGTGCCTCTTGTTGGGCATTGCTTGTTTTGATTGAAATCTGCAGGCTGGGGGATTAAGGAAGCATTTTAATTCCACATTGCCAGTCTGGGTGACAGAGACTGTGCTGTCACACACACGCAGCCCTTGCCCATCATTCCACCTTCCTGGCAGGCACAGCTCCCTCCCCTTCAGAGCCTTCCTTTGGAACTCTGCATGTTGCCTCAGGGATTTTTCCAAGTCAAATTGACTAACAACCACCATTTTTAAAAACAGCGTAATTTTTTTTAAAAAGCAGAAATGTTTCTGCTCATTTTGGCCAGTATAAACCTTCTCTAAAGCTTGTTACCTGAGCTAATAGGAATAATTTTTAATTAATATTAAAAAATAATATATTACAAATACAACCAGCCAGGTGAAAATGCAAGAGCTTTCTAGGACATTTCCACATATCAAATGAAATGGGAAAGCTCTGTGCCAATCAGCAGTTGTTGAAGATGTCAGTGTCACCTTTGAAACAAATTAGGAAATAGATTTTTCAGTTTGTTCTGCTAAATAGTCCTTTTCCTGGTGTGAAACTGGACGTCAGTCTACAAAATAATGCAGACATGAACCCCCCCCATCCGAATCACATTTCTATTTTGAAATCTGCTCAGTGCCATATGCCTGGTGGGATGCGAGGCTGGGTGTGACAGTTGAGGTTTCTGTTTAGAGGGAAACAGAGACGATTTGTTTTTAATGAAGGCAGTTTTGTACACGTAGCGTTTGGAAGCTGTCCCTGTGCTGGGGAGGTGTGAGCCTGTTGCGTGTGTCCCTGCAGAAGCTGGTGAACAAGGTGAGCCTGGGGCACCCCGCGCGCTGCGCCGCCTACAGCCCCGACGGCGAGATGGTGGCCATCGGCATGAGGAACGGAGAGTTCGTCGTCCTGCTGGTCAACAGCCTCAAGGTCTGGGGCAAGAAGAGGGACAGGAAGTCTGCAATTCAGGACATCAGGTACGAGGGGCTCAAAAGCCACAGCCCTGGCACGAGGAGATGGCCAGCGAGAGCCAAGTGGGCTTGCAGAGGTTTCCTATGTCCGTGTTGGTTGGAACCTGTGTGAGCTGCTGAAGGGCATTGAGGGTACCACAGGCTCGTGGGGCTTTCATTCAGTTACAGCCACACTGCACAGCTGGAATGATGGGACTTCATTCTCCAAATTGCACTTCCTGTTGCTGACTCCCAGAGGATTAGTGTCACTCTGCACACTGTGCTGTGGCTTTATGGGAGTGCAACATTAACATCATTTAATCACAAACAATAGAGAATACAATCATAGAATGGCTTGGGTTGGAAGGAACCTTAAAGCTCATCCCATTTCACCCCCTGCCATGGCAGGGTCAGCTTCCACTGTCCCAGCCTGTTCCAAGCCACATGCAACCTGGCCTTGGACACCTCCAGGGCTGGGAGCTTCTCTGGGGAACCTGTGCCAGGGCCTCACCACCCTCACAGGCAACAATTCCTTCCCAATATTCCATCTAACCCTGTCCTCTGTCAGAGATATCCTGAGTCTTCCTCTTCTCTTAAGCATCAAGTTTTGGTTTGGGTCAGTCTTGCTGTTGATAGGATTTTTGCATTTTCCATTAAAAAAAAAGTTTAAAAAAGTTACTGTCATGTTAGCATGAGAGGCAAAAGCAAATCTTGCACCAAAACAGCCAGTGACATCCCCACTCCATGTTCTATTGTCTAGGATCAGCCCAGATAACAGGTTCTTGGCAGTGGGCTCACAAGAACATACTGTGGATTTTTATGATCTCACTCAAGGCACAACCCTAAACCGAATTGGCTACTGCAAGGACATTGCCAGTTTTGTCATCCAGATGGATTTCTCTGCAGACAGCAGGTACATCCAGGTATGTCTGGGATAGCCCCCAGAGTGCTCGGGTTTATTGTGCCACCATTATGGGATGGAGGCTCCCGCTGTGCTAAGGGCAAAGCATTCCCAGGTCAATGGAAGGGGTACAATGCTGAAAATGAAATTGTGGATTACACCCATATGAAAGCAGTTCTCTTCCTCCCTGAAGCTGGGATGTGTGTTTCTGATTTGGTAAAGTAGGTTGAGATAAAGTATAGAAGTGAGAGAAAAGTATAGAAGTGAGAGAAAATCTGTCAGCTCTGCACATGAACATGTCCTTCCATCGTCATCCTGTAATACTGTTATTCCTTTATATGGCATGTCACGAATTCCAGATAACGAGGAAAAAAGAGAAATGTTCTCCTAGATATTCCATTTCTGATAAAACCTGGTGAGACTGCTGGAAATCATAAAGAAAATCCTGTATTTATAGCAGAGCTTCCAGGTTTTTCCTTTCCCACTTTCAGGTATCCACAGGTGCCTACAAGCGTCAGGTTCACGAGGTGCCACTGGGAAAGCAAATCACAGACCCTGCAGTGATAGAGAAAATCACCTGGGCCACGTGGACCAGGTAACACCCAAGGAGAGTGTGGGGCCAGCACTGGGATCAGCTCAGGTCTGGGTGGGTAAATGCCCCATACCAGCAAACAGCAGCAGCACGGAAGGCCTGGAAACGTGCACTGATTGTATTAAGGAGCTGTGTCATTAAAACCTATTTCCTGATGTGGATGGACACAGGAACTGCCCCCAGCACTGCAGAACTGGGGCTGTGCTCTTCCTGCAAGAAGTGGGACAGGCCAAAGGCAGAGCTGACAGTGGGTGAGAACCAGGCAGGGCTGGGAGAAGGTAAATGAGAATCCTCCTACTGACTGCTCTGCTGGCAGAAAAATCTGCCCCAAATTCCCCATTTCCGAGGACTCTTGACAGCTGGTGGGAGGGGGCAGATTCCTCTGGCAGTGACTCAGTGAGTAAATACAGAGAACTGAAGCCAGGGGCAGAACACCTATTTCTGAGAATGAGTCAACATCCAGATAAGCATTCTCTCATTCAGGAACTCATGGCTGAGGGAACAATGCAGTCAGAAATCCCAGGGGAAGGCTCATAGAGACCAAAGCTGCACAAGGGGCTGGTGTAGAATGATGCTAGTGGTTTCATGGGAAATAAACCTAAGGATTAATGGAGAGAGATTGCTTAAGAATCGCAGAAAAATTGCGTATTAGTGTGATTGTCTCCATGATGAGCTCAGGGCAATCATTTAGAGGGGAAAATTTCATTTTAAATGCAGCAATTTTTTCTTACTGACCTGTGTTGGCTCTGCACCCTGTGGAAGAGAAGCAGCAGATTAAGTCTTATGGTCTAATGCATTTTATTTACCTTGCTTTTGGAACAGCATTCTTGGAGACGAAGTCATTGGGATCTGGCCACGCAACGCAGATAAAGCAGATGTCAATTGTGCCTGTGTGACCCACGCTGGCCTGAACATAGTCACAGGGGATGACTTCGGGCTGGTCAAGCTGTTTGACTTCCCATGCACTGAGAAATTTGTAAGTGCCTGTTTTATTTTCACCTGAGCAGCCTTTGCCTTTCCCAAACCCCTCAGCACTCGGTGTAACAGTGCCCAAGCTGCATGGTCCATCCTCAGGCAGCTCCTGCAGCGTCCAGAGTGCTCAGGCTGTCCCCTGGGCAGCTCCCGAGGAGTGAAAAGGCCTCTGGGTCAGCACGGCTGTGGGCACAGGGCTTTGCCCGTGCCATCCCTGAGCTGCTGTCCTGTCCCACAGGCCAAACACAAGCGGTACTTTGGGCACTCGGCACACGTCACCAACATCCGCTTCTCGCACGATGACAAGTTCGTGGTGAGCACCGGAGGGGACGACTGCAGGTAAGCAGGGCTGGGACTGGGGCAGTCCCACACACACAGGGAAAGGGACACAGCCACACAGGTGTGCACACACACAGACACCACACAGCCACCCTGACATGACCCACAGAGACGTGCCACACACACACGGTGCACAAACACAAACTGTGTGCACACACACAGGGAGCACACAGACACACACACTGCATACACACACAGACACACAGTGCACACACAGAGCACATACAAACAAACTCTGCACACAATGCACACGTGCACAGTACACAGACAGTGCTCACACTGCAGACATGCATGTACAGTGCACACACACTGCATATACACAGAGCAGCAGTGTATTCCACACACACACACACACACACACACACACGGAGTCTGTACTCCACACACCCAATGTGTTTATTTTCCACTCCTGTCTCACTGGGCTGTGCCAAGGCCAATCCCTGCTGTCCCTCCTGTCTCCACAGTGTGTTTGTGTGGCGCTGCCTCTGAGGAGCCTCTGGCTGCTGCTGTCCTGCCCCAGCGAGGGCTGTGCTGGCCAGGACAGCCGGGAATGCCCCCCTGGCTGCAGGAATCCCAGCCCTGCTGCAGGCTGACATTTCCAGATCACTCATCCCAACTTTCCAGGAGGGAATGGGAGCAGGCGTTGGAAAGCCCGACGCCCTTGCAAAGGAAGCCGAGGTTTGAAGGGTAACCCGGGGATCCCCAAAGGAATGAACAGTTCACTCACAAAGCTGCTTTTGCCTAATACTGTGTTGTTCAAACCATGTCAGAAAAGGGAGAAAACGCTGACAAAATGCTGGGCCCTTTAATTTCCAAATTTGTGGCTTGAACAAAGTACAAAAAGTGGGTGGGTTTTAACCACACCTGCTTAAAACTCCAATTGGGTGCACTCAGTAAAGCTGGGAGCATTTAATGAGCAGACCCAGGGAGGGGGGAGACCACCCTTCAGCTGTCATTAATTGAAGGAGCAAAGTATCCCTTTTTTTTAAGTCCACTTTATTTTTAAATATATATTTGGCAGAATTTTCTATCCATGAAGTGCCTTGGAATAATTTTCTAGTAGTTTGGGCTGCAGCCTTGCCTCCCCCCACCTGCTTTCCACACACGGTGCTATGACTCTCACCCAGAGGAGGGCTAAACCATTCTCACCTGTTCCAGCTGGGTACTTACATTATCCCTGTTTTCTGCTTTGGGTTTTTAATACCTTCACAAGTGAATTCCCCACTGGCTCTGTGCTGTCAGAAGGCCAAAGGGATGGCATTCCAGCTCCTGGGCAGCTGCTCCTGCAGCCAGCAGTGCAAGCTAACTCCAACAGTGAGTGAGAGGAGAGAGTTTGGACAGACTTGGTTCAAGACATTTTAACACCAAGATGGAGGGAGTCATTCCCCACGTGTTCCTGCATGCTCCCCATTTCTGGGAAAATGTGCTTTACACTCCTACAGGCAGTGGCCAGCCAGAATCTCGGCCTGGTGGGAAAGCCTCCATCAATCCCTAGTTCCTGTTCTGGAAGGGAATCCCTGGAATGTCCCTATAGCAGGGCTCTGTGTGCCCTCCAGCCATTCCCTGCTGCTTGTAAGCAGAACAGAAATCCCCTGGTACCAGGAAACGCAGCTTTTTTTTTTTTAGGAAAAGCTCATCTGGCTGACTCTGGGCTCCTCTCCCTGTCCCTGCTCTCCCTCACCCCACAGAGCCCCTTGTCCTGGCCTGGGGGACAGCTGAGATCAAAGGAGAGCTGGCCCCGTGGGGAAGTGGAACCACAGACAGATATTCCCAAAAGGCAAGTCAAGCCCTTCACTATTAGTTAAAATATTTTGTCAAAACCAAAAACTCAAGGGATAGTGGAATTGGAGAAAGTTTAAAAAGGAATAGCAAATATGGGCAATGTCAAAGTATGTATTTTAAGATATTTAAGATTCTGGGCATGGAACAACATCCATATTTTGAAATTACCTTTCTTAATTAAAAGAAATAAAGGCCAAAATGAAACATTTAGACTTACATTTAGTCTCTGAAAAGCAATAGTGCTTTAGTCCCAGTTCAGGACAATAGGATTTTGAACTCTGGAACCTTCCTGCCAGTCCGTTTCTGCTGCCCACTGCATAGAAAAGTAGCAAAAACATCCCATTAAAGGAGTGGATTCCTGTCTGTTTAACACACAAAGTGCTTCAGCAACCTCAAAGAATCACCTTTTTTTTACAATTGAATTTATTAATGCCTTATATGACTATACAGCAGAGCAGTTTGTCAGATACACAGTACGAGTCCCTATGCAGTCTTTTTTTAAAGAAACCTTCAAATCAAATCCTGTTCTGTCAGGTGGTGCCAGCAGTGAGCACCTCTGCCTGTGTTGTAACTACTCATGTTTGCCTTCCTTCCACGTTGATTGTATCCCAAATCAAACCAGTTGAGTGGCAGAATGAATTAATCAACAGTGATGTGAGAAATATCTTCAAGCAATAGTGTCTGTCAGGAAAACCACACACTTACGGTCTGGATGTTTCTGTGGTCTGGCTTCCTGTATAAAATGCTCAGAAGTAATGCTGTATTTTACTGTAAACTGAAATATTACTGCATGAATTTCTATTTTTCAATATGGTCAAGATGCCATTCATTTAAAATCTGCATCTCAAATAAATTTGAACACAAGTTCTCAATGTCCAGCTCTTAAATCAGAATCAACACATTGACCTGGAAAGATTACTGGGACTTATTTCCTTCAAACCTGAAACTGGCATCGACCATTCCTGTGTCAAAAATCCAAGAACCCGAGACCCTCTTGGAGCTCCCTGGGACACTGGAGCTGGCCCTGAGCAACTCCTTCCCACTGCAGAGAGAGAAAAGGGACCGTGACAAACCCACCCTGCAGCACGCTCTGCTCGGACACTACTGCCACCACCATGGACAATGGATATTTACCACAATGAACGTCAAATAAACACAAAGATATTAAACTTGCCTCAAGAAAGCCAAATACCGGTATTATTTTATGTCTATAAGCTTTATTGATACTTGGGGTTTTGGGGTTGGTTTGGTTGGTTTGGTTTGTTTTTTTTTTTTTTTTGCTTTTTTGTTGGGTTTTTTTACATTTCACAATGCATTCCACAGACTTAGTTCAGTACAGCTCAAACTGCAAGTGTATAAATTTTCACTTATCATTTCTTGCATAACAGGACAGGGCTTTAAGTTTCCAAACACCATTTGCAGCATTAGATACTCGGTCCACAGATAATCAGAGTCTGAGAGCTGGAGAATTATTTGCTCAAGATCAACTACTGTACGTTTGTGCAACAAAGTGTATGCTGTAATTTTCTTTTACTCTATGTGGAGGTTCTTTGTTCATTTCTCTTTTGTTGTTTCCAACAGATGCCAGTGTTTACAGAGACTTTTTAGTTTCTCAAGCTTGTGTGCTCTGGAGCTGGTCCAGGCCTCAGTCAGTTCTCTGAAGTACAAAGCACTGTGGAGCAGCTGAAAGATCTAAGCTTTGTGAAACACATATATATATATATATATTGGCAATTGATAAAACAATAAAATCACAATACAGCTATACTCATACCAAAAAGGCAAGATTTTTCAAAACTTGCTAAACTGGTATATTCTTCTAAAACATCTCATTTTAGAAAATCTGCATCAATCTACACAGACCATACACAGTGCACAAACTGGGAAGTGTTGTCCTCTGCCCCACCTGCTCTACACCTCCGGCACGCAGCAGGAACTACCTCTGATGAAGCAAATGTACAGCTGTCTCAGTCGTTTGTATTAGCCAGTGCTGCACACAGGATAAGGAAAGATGATTAGTTTTAGATCCATACATAGCAGCTTACAATACTTAAGATGATGAAACACATGGCAGTCAAAACAGTTATTTTTCCTCAAACACTGCGTTGCTAAAAAATAAAGATCTGTGAAATTGCACTGCAATGTCAAGGGGTTTGCTATTCCCTGACCCTCCCCGTGGAAATCCAATGAATATTTTTCCCCCTTAAAAGATGAACTTCCTATTGATAAGTTGCTTCAGGCTTTTCTTATTCGGTTTTGCGCTTCAACCCAGGGATCTTTCCTTGGATCCTGCAAGAGGAAGAGGGACACAGACAAAAGTAAGTTTGAGTAACAGACAAAAAAGGAAGAGGTTAAACAGAGTCTTAGAAACAGCAAATGTGAAAAGAACCCTCACAACACAGCTTTATTCTCAGAGCCCGATGGAACTGCTGAACTCCCCATTCCCCCCCTCAACTGCACCTGCTGAGGGCTCAGGTATCACTGATGGGTTGAAATACACGGATTTCTATTAGAAATAATAGAGGCTCATTTCAATACAGCATCAGCAATAAAGGAGCTCATTTCCCAACCAGTCCAGAGTTAGAGACCTTTTCCCTCCTTGGCCTGGCACGTGGAAGAACACATTAGTCCTAGACAGGAGTGCCATGTGTGCCAGGAACTGTCATCAGTACCAAGGAAAAAAAAGAAACCCAAACCAACTCACTTTGCCATGGCATCTTTGACATTCTTGTTCACAAGTCCCAGGTAATGGTCGATTTGGGCCTGGAATTGAGGCAGACACACAAGTTACAGGTCAGCTCCCCCTCTGCAGCCTGGCTGAGTCCCACAGAGCTCTGGGGAAGTGGGAGCTCAGCCAGGGGTTATTTCCCAGTGCAATGCCAGGACTCCAGGAATGCACCCACTGGAGGGCAGGGTGGGCAAAGCCCCAAAGGAATCAATCCCTGGCTTCTCCCTGGTCCACCAAGCCCCAGTGGTGGGTGCAGGGCTGGGCCCCTCTGGGCCCCACAGAGCAGCAAAGCTGCTTAGCTGGGCTGGGTAACCAGCTTAGGCTGCAGCCCAGCCAGAGGACTGAGCAGCTTGGGCTAAGCCCCACACACTGTCCCTGCTCCTGCCTTGGGGCTCCAGGGCTCCCTTTCCCTGGGGAGGAGGAGCCTGGCCAGGACCCCACAAGGCTCTGCCATCTGCTCCTGCCTCCCCCAGTCCCAGCCCAGCCTTGTTGTTGAAAGGGGAGACAAACAGCTGAGCCAGAGCTGGCTCCCCCCTCCTGTGCAGTGACCTGCCCAAGACAGCCCTGGCCATAATTTAATCACAAGCATTTTACTTTGGCTCCTTCCTCCCTCCTCCTTTTACATGGGAGCCTCTCCCCAAGAGCAGCACTGGACTGGGCCAAGCAGCTCCCACCTCCTGTTTTTGCCAGGGCTACAAATTCCACAGAGCTCTGGGAAACCAATCCTGAATATCAACTCCAAAAGGTACAACAGGATTAACACTCCATGCCCAGTGCTGCTCCAGTCCTGACCAAAGCTGGACCAGCAGAAAAGGCCTCCAAGTTCATGAGGCCTTTTCCAGAATTGTTTGCTGGGGAAACCTCTTCTTCCACCAAGAAAGAAAAGGGAAAGCATGCACAGACAGTCTGAACTTCAAACTGAACTAGCCTGCCCTGGCTTCTGGTAAAGGCCTATTTTTAAAGGCTTTAAATATTTCAGATGACTGAAATTAATTTTAATTACTTGTTTCTGCTTTTGCTTCAACAGAGCTGATTTTATGAAACGTTGAATGAATTCTATTAAACACTCACCTGATGTCTCTCATAAATAACAGGAACACTGAAGAGCGAAATCAAAGCTGGAAAAGAGCACATTAAACGTATAAATATTGACACCAGGGATGGTGTTCAGGCAGAACAAGGACTGCTTTCCACACCTTGATACGTCTTGCAAAAAGGTACAAGGAGAATGAGTGACTAAGCCCCATGCACCAATTGTTGGCCAGTAAATTCAATAATCCCTGTTAAGGAGAGCCTGGGCTGGTCTCCAGCTCTCACCAACAGTACAGTAAGTCTGGTCACAGGTCACTTTTTCACTGTGGGTTATGCAAATTCTTCCCAAGGGCTGCTCAGGCATCAGGTGGTTGTGACACCTGAAGCCAGCCTGCTCTGGGATGTAAGAAATTAAATCCTGCAGTGGGACACGGCCACAGCAGATCCTGCATCTCCTCCAAAGTCCCAGCACAGCAATGACATTCAGGGCAGGCTAACCCTGACAGGGACAAGCACAACAAACCTGCCTGTAAAGTGTGTAATGTCTGGAAACCAGCAATCTCAAGGAATGCCATAACACAACTCCAAATGACCTGTTGTGTTATCAATAAAAAAGAACCTAAAAGTGCAACATCTTAGAGCTACAGGATCAGCCTCCCAGTGCTGAGCAGACTCCACTGCTTTGCCAAGGGTTTTTGGTGTGCCAGGTGTGTAACACAAGTCAAACACTTACCCAGGATCAGTAATGTCAGACCATTGAACAAGGCACCAACATAAGTGAACACCCACATCAACACTGCGAACTGCAAGGGAAAAAGAGCCTGTCAGCAGGCAGCCTGTGCCCAGGACACCCCCCAGTTTGCTGTAAACACAAATACAAACTAACCAGCCCCAAAGTGCACTTCACCCTTGTACAGCTCCTGTAACCAGAGCTGGGTGATGAGATGGCTGAAGGATTCAGTAACGGGATACGTGGCCTCCCGTGTCCAGGTCACGGGGCTGAATTCAGTCCGAGTCAGCAGTGCCCAAACACTGCCTTGTGCCTTTGCAGGGCACTGCCAATTCCACGGGCAGGAATGATGGCAAACACAGTCCCTACCTCCCATTCTCCAGAGAAGGGACAGGCCAGCCTAAGAGAGGCCAAAGGGCTGGTGCGTGACACAGCCAGAGAGAAAGGAGGTCACACGTGTGTGTGGTGGCCCTGCTGCCACCCGAGTGTCCACCCACCTGCCCAGCCATGCTCTGACCAGACCAGGCAGAGGCTCCGTCACATCAGGAAAAGCCTGTCTGGAAAGTAACAGGGTAGGGTGGAATTGATTTACCTCTTCTCCTTCAAAAAACCCAAAGGCACTTTGGATTTTTTTTTGTAATTTTAATTTTAGGAACAAGAGGAGTGAAAAGTGCTCTAACGTGGGAGCTGGCTCCAGGTCAGAGCCAAGCTCAGAAGCAAAGACATCCCCAAAGCCCCACATTGCCACCATTGCTGGCTCCCTGTCCCAGCCCCATTCCCACTCCTGCTGAGAGCATTTGTCCAGCTCCTGGTGGGACACAGGCCGCATTTCCCAGCTCCACACAAAGCTCTGCCCACGTTCAGTGCCAGGTGGAGTGTCCCAGGCACACCTCTGACCTATAGCAGTGGGAGGGGACCCAGGGCTGCCAGCTCTATTTTGGGGTAGGATTCCTCCCGAGGAAAATCAGCCGCTTTCTTCTAGAATTGCAGGGCTGCTGAGGAGCTGAGCAGCAGCCAGGATCAGCAGCTTTGCCAGGCTTTACTCCTTGCTCTGCACAGAGCAGAGACCCCCAGCCATGGTCAGCTCAGCACATGGTGAGGAACCCGGGCACTGGCACCAGGGAGGGCAGACCTGGGCACAGGGAACAACCCAAGATGGGAACAGTCCCATCAGCAGGAGCTGCACCCAAGGAAAGGAAGGTACAAAGTGCTGGCAAGGAAAACAATGCACGCTTGCAGGACTGTGGGTGTGGGCCAGGCCCCTGGTAACTGGCCTGCAGCCGAGGTACTCTGAACTTACCTATCCCAACATCCAATTTTAGCTTATCAAAAGAGGCAAAATATCCAAACCAAACAAAATCAACAGCCAGCAACAAGATAAGGGCATTGGCAGTCAATACAAGTTTAATTCCATGACCCCTGCAATGAACTCAAGTTGACTTAAGAGCTTCACTCAAAACTGATCCTATTCACAATTCAGGTGCATTAACTGCAAGTGATGCAGTTCTTTATCTGTCAGCACTTCTGAGATGTGACAAAGCAGCACCAGGGAGGGGCACGAAGTGAACCCTCAGAGAGGCTGCACCATTCCCAGCAGCTGAAGGATTCTGGCAGGTTTCTCAAGTAAAACAAAGCAGATTTTACTGAACTCCCTCATGATTAATTCAAACCCTGGCCCAGTTCTGCCCTGCAATGCCAGAGTGAGCCTGGAGTTGACCTCTCTGCACCAGGCATTTTATTGGAGCAAACACTTCCATGTTGGAACAACCTGCACTGCAGCACATCCCCCAGGGAGGGAGGAAAGGCACCGGTTTGCACTGGGCAAGGAGCCCCCGAGTGTGTGATGGTTCACAATGGCTCTCTAGCATCCCAACACCTATCCATGACCATGGACACCATTCCTGAAGCTGGGCACCACCCACACCTATCCATGACCATGGACACCATTCCTGAAGCTGGGCACCACCCAGCCTGCTCAGCAGCCAGTAACAGTGCTGGTGACTCTGGCCAGGGCAGAAAATGTGAGTTTACGCAAGCACAGGGGTAACAAGACCCAAATCGATCCCAAAGTCCAACAATTATCTGAACTATCCTATTTAGTGAGCATTGAATTTATGGCTCAAGAAAGAGCAAAATCCAGGAGTTCACATTTGACTACACAAGCTTTTCTCCACCCAAAGTCTGTCCAGTGCAGTACCAGGGCACAACCATAAACTGCTGCAGGTTTTAATCCCCTTCACTCACTTATGGGACAGGGAACCTGATCCCACAGCTCCTCTCTCTGCACCCCTCTGACACTTCAAGCAGCTCTCCCAGGATTATCCATCCTGGACTCCCATCTCCATTTAATTACTGGTCTCTTTCTTCTTATAAACTATGCAAACCCAGAGACCCTCACAGACACAACAGAGCTTACCTGAAACACACCTGAGAGACCTTTACAAACACAAAAAACCCTCCCTGAAACACCTCTAAACAAAGCTCTAAGACAGAAGGCAGCCCAGCACCCACCTGCAGAGCTGACACTGCCCCTCCCACCCGTTTGGGATGAGGAGAAGCTCAGGAGCCAAGCCTGGCGTGACTCTTCCAAGCACGAGTACACCAGAGCAAGGCCTGTGTGGCTGAGGGACTGAACCCAGCTTTGCCAGCCTAAATGGGCAAACCCAGAAGTGCCCACGGCCCTTCTTGGCTCCAGAATACTCAGAATACAGAGCTCTGCTGCCCAAAGCCTCAGCTGAGCAAGAGCACTGGTGCCCAGTGCCAGCACAGTCTTTACCAGGACAAAATGCAGCTTCTCCTGGGGCTCTGGCAAGGGCTTCTCTGGAGTTACTCCTCAAGAGCTGTGAGGAATTTCTCCTTGTGCTGCATAAATATTTAGAGTCCATTTTAAGACTTCCCTGACTGAAGCATTGTTTAATAAAGAAGAAAAAAATCTTAACAAGACAGATTTTACAGTCAGAACTATTACACACAATAAACTGACCTGCAAACATTTTCTACATTAGAGCTCTGTAACTTGAATTATACATAAACATCTGGTTTCCTATAGTGAAGATGTTTAAACTACACAAGCCAAGATATTTTTATTTTTTAAACCAGGGCCATTATATTACATAAGACCCTGGAATCCCAATGTTCTCCTCCAGCACAAACTCTTCAAAATCAGTAACTTGTGCTTGTGAACTGTCCTGACATTCACCGGTTTCTGATAAAGGGTTGTTTCCAACTACCATAAATTAGACTAATTAACCTACATAATGTCAGGAGGAGAAAGGGGAAATGAATTAGTTCAGCTGAATAAACACGTCTTTCCTATGGACTGCTGGATTTTAAGTGATGAGAGTGCCTTGAAGACATTCTGAGTGGAATTAATTCTGCTTCTAGAGTAATTCCTCCAGAAGGTTTTGTTTTTAGACCAGTGTTCACGGGAACAGCAGCTGCCTGCTCATGCTTATTTCCCCTTTACTGCATGGGGGTGGGATCTCCACACAAATGTGTGAGAAGTCTCCTAACTCAGAGCAAGGCATGGATCACAAAGGGCTTAATCAGAAACACAAGTGACCTTGTGATTCCGAGTTTTTCTGTGCTGTTGATAATCAGAACCAAACAGGACTTTGACAGCAGCACTATTGATCATGTCTCAAAAAACAACCAGAAAAAGAATGCACAACCAGCTCCTAAAAAGCCTTGTCCTGCAAAGCCCTTTAAGAGCAGGGAGATTATTGCACAACCCCCAAGCCAATACTCCACCTCCTCTCTCCCTCCTGAGGAAAGAAATCTGTCCCAGACCCCCCTTCCACCTCCTCTTGCTTCCAGAGGGAACTGCCTCACTGCAGGAGCCTCGCAGGACACCAGGCACAGCTTTTCTGGCACAAACTGTGTTTAACTTGATGAGAAACTGGATCTACAAACTCTGGGTAAGATTCTGAGATCTGCCTGAAGATTTCAATGTACGAATACAACAAAGACTTCGACAGCCTTCCTGGTTTTCCCCACATTGCACAAGGAACCCCTCCCCCAACTCCACAAAAACTCAAAGGACTTTACAAAGCACTAAGTAAAGGGATTTACTGCAGGATAAATGCAAGTTTTTTCAAGAAGATTAAGCAAACTGAAAAAGAAGTGGACCGCATACTGCACCGGGTAAAAGAAACACCGGTTTCAAAAACAAAGAACGGCGATTAGAGCTTGAAAGGCAAGAATATAATTCTCCCGAAACAGAACTGAAGGGTTTTCAGCCAATTCTTTTCTCTTGGAGGGTTTTTTTAGTGTGTTTTGTTGGGGGTTTTTTTGTTACATTTTGTTTAATTTATTACTACTCTTCACGGTCAGTTGCACTCTGCCATTCTCAATAAACGCCATTAAATTCTACAGGGACGTACTCAAGCTGTTACACAGCACTGCTCACTCTGGGCAGAGTCATTTGCAAACCCCATTTCAGGAATTCCCATCACTAAAAGCAGCAGCTTTCAAATCCAAGTCCAGGGGCTGGAACAAGTGTCCACCTTCCCAGTAGCCCAAGGGCATCACTCAGTACTCACCAGTGCAGCAGAAGTGGAACAAGAACACTCCTGTTTGAGACAGGGAGCTGTGCAATAACCATAAACAGAAAACCAACTCCAAACCAGGCTGGACAACCCAGTCCAGAGCCAGGTTTTCCAGAGGGACACACACACCAGTGACACACCCCCAGTGCCCACACTGGAGCATGGATTGTTTTTTTAGAAGATTTCTGCTGTGAGAGGCACCAGCAAGGAGCTGGAAGAGGGAGCTGCAGGCAGCCACAGCTAACTTCTGCTGTTGGATCCCAGAAATCTGGGTTTTTGAGCTTTCTGTGCTTTCTGGCACTGACCCCTTGGAGAAAGCTTCCAAATTTGAGCGATGGAGTTAAAGTCAAGGGTGTGTAGTTAGATAGAAGTGTGTGATTTCACATAGTGAAAGGTTTTAAATTTGAGGTTTTTACATTACAGTAATAGGTATGAGACAAGATGGAGGATTTTGGGTGGTGTCTCCTCTCAGTGATCTTCTTCCTTTTTCAAGATTTCAAGTAGCAGTTTCTAGTTGGACAATTAGTGCTGCACTACGAATCACAGGAGTTTAGTTATTGGGTCAAAAGTACAAATAATGCAGGTATTAATTCTCTACTGGACTGTTTAGCTTTAAGAAACCTTGTAACTAGCTACATTTAGCTCCATTTTGCTCACTTCTGGCTAGTGGCTGGAAGTGTTGCTGAACTTTCTGTACTTTAAAGATTTAAGAAACAACCAAACCTGAACACAAGAAAAATTTGTCTCCTTCGTGTTTTTTTAATCCTAGCTCTGAGTAAAAACAAAAGAAATTTCAAACAAGCCACTAATTAAGTGCTGCAAACACCACCCCGTTGCATCCTGCTTTCCATTTGTGTCAGTGCATCAAGTTATCCTTTACAGTCACCCCATCGCTGCAGGCAGCCCTCGATATCCAGCCTGTGCCAAACACTTCCAAGAGCAAACTGCACCTCGTTATTTACTTAACGCTGTCCACTCTGCAAGCAGCAGCAGGCTTTGCTAACGTGCCTCACTCACAGCAATGTCCCGGCACAGGCAAACTCACCTTGAGGGAATCCACCAGGTCATCGACGAGGAAGAGGCGCCGCAGCTCGCGCACGGTGCCGTTCACGTGGCCCAGCACCACGTTGCTGTACTTCTGGATGAGCTCCTCGGACACGGCCACGTCCGAGTCCAGGTAGGCCCTGCAGGAGCAGCCAGCAAACACGAGCGTCAGTCACGGTGCTGCAAACTCCTGAGAGGCAGCTCTGCAGCAGCGGCTATCTGCACCCCGGCACTGACCTTGCAAGTGGGGAGCACGGCCACACTGCTGCACACTAAACCACGCGTTTTAAGGCCTTAAAAGTTTCAAAAAGATTAAAGTATCCCCTTGTCATGATTTAAACCCTGCTACATTTATTCTGATTTTTCCACCCCTTGTACCAAGCCCTCAGTCCTTTTTCTGTATTTACTCTATGACTCCTGAGAAAATCTGAAAGTGGGGAACACACTTTTCAGCGCAGAGTCTATTTACATTATTATACAACATCCTGCAGCACGTGTCACCCACTGATTCTGGCAGTGCTGCTCTCCAAAACAACCCAATTTTGCTTAATTAAAAAAAAAAAAAAAAATCTCACCTGAAGGGGTGGCCCTCATCAGACTTCTGGATCGCCTGGATAACTCCCTTGTATATCCTAAAGCTGATGGTGACAGAGAGCAGGGCCAGGGCAATGTAGGCTGTGACACTCACGATGCTGAACACTGTTAATGAGAGCAGCAGGAACAAGCTGGCTCCAAACACCACCCCGGTCTTCTTAATGTCTCGCCAGTAAAGGAGGTCAACAACTACAATTTAAAAGAGGTAAGAAATTAGAGCAAGGCACCTTAGGCATTCACATCAAGTAATTTTTCATTATTCACTCGACTGCTGAGAGTCACCAAGAGCAGGACTTGTGAAGCCCCATCAAAGCAGAGCTGAAATCACAACTAGAAATAGGTTACTTAGTACTGGTTCTGCTCTGGATTTCAGATTACTGGGATTACTGCTACTAGGATTAAACCAGATGCAATTGTTCAAATTTTAAAACAATGCTGCCCTTAAGCAATGTCAGAATTCATCTCTTCAGCTACTGTGCTGTGTTCTGCACCAGAACCACAGCACTTTGTGCTTCATTTCCTCTCATTGTCGAACATTTTGTGGAGGTCACTCCCTGGAGAGATTGATTCCAAATCCCTGTTAGGACAGATAACAAGACACCAACAGATCTCTAAACCATTACATCTTTCCAAGCCTGGTAGAGGCAAAGGCACTGCTCAAAGGCTCATTAACAGTTCATTTTGTTTTCTTTTGATGGAAGCATTCCCATGGGAGTTTATAACGTTGATTATGAGTGACAGACTGAGCCATCAAGAGGGAATACTCTCCCTGGAATGTCAATCCAGGCTAAATCTGCTGTGCTCCAATGCAGAAGACTTCATTTGCAAACCAAGTTTAGTTTTCCTTAAGTGACCCTCATTAGAGAACACAATATTATGCCATTTTTAGCATCACTGTTCAAAGCAAAGCACACTCCTGCACGAGGGACAGGTAATGGCTTCACACACCCACTGCACATCTCTTTGTTAAAGAGCAAGAACCAACTAGAGACCGAATTCAAGATGAATTACAGAAACATATTACTATTGCACTACACATTTAGTAATCCTGCCTCATCCTAAACATCACTAAAATTAACTGTAAAATCACAGCTTGGAATAGATTATTTGGATGACTGTAAAAACATTTTAAAAGATAGAATTTGTTTATTTCTTGCAGGATGAAAGAGAACAGTCATGCACCAACATCCAACACTTCGGCAGCCTCTGTAGGGCAAAGTCTGTGTAAGCCTTTTGTAGGTACAACATGCCAAAGCTCCTGGGGTGTTCTCCCAGACTTTCTGGGGCTGAAGTTCTTTCCAATTATTCCAACATGGAAACTACACTGCATAGCAGCAAAGATGAAAACCATGGTCAGAAACTTAAACCCACCCTAATGCAAAGTATCTAACCCCAATATCTAATTCACGTTTCAGAAGTTTCCTGCAGCCCCACACACACAGCCAGGTTACAGCTGCACCAACACCTTCAATTTATCACAGACCACAAGTGCTGTGGAAAGAACAGCCTCACCCTTCCAGCACCCTCCATCCCACTCCTTTCTTCCAGCCTGGCTGCCTGTGCTGTGCCAAAACCATCCCAGAAAGGTGGGAGCCAGCCAGATCAGGGCCTGGAGCTGCCACCATGTGACTGCACAAACATATGGGGACAGAGATAGAGCAGCGTGGCCCGGAGGCAATGCTCCTGCTCTCCCAGCACCTCCAATCCAAACTCCTCCTCCCACTGCAGCCCAGGCTCCAAGCAACACAACTTTTCCTTAATGTTGGTAAAAATCAAACAAACAAAATCAAATCATCGTAGATCAGCTTTTGTGTGGGTTGTAATTCCAAAATTTGACTTTTTCTTTGGGTTCTTCCTTTGCTTCCGGACACAAAAGAATCTATTATTGTCTCTGCACATCCTGCATTGAACATCAACACAATTGTGTGATTGACCTAAGAATCCTTGTAAACCTGTAAACCTAAACTGAGCTGCAAGAACACCCCAACACCCGGGTGAGACCTTCATAACCAGTCTTGCCCAAAGTTAGTGGATTTTGTGCTCTTAAATCACGTCAGGCATCTTTAAAGAAAAAATTCTCTTTTTTTTCTGGAGCATTTGCTGCAAGAACTGAAACCGTGTTTATTTTTAAATGCTGCAATTTGAGCATCCATGCATTCGAATGTGGTGCTGCCCCTGTATCAGGTGACACATTCAGTCGGAGCCCTGCTCCTCTGTGCCTGCACACAGCATTATTTCTGTCAACGAGCTGCTCCCTCCTCTCTGCAGCTTGAACGCTGTGAGTTCTTCCTGCTCCATAGGAAATCACCTATTCCATGCATTAATGCATTATCCCAGTTATAAGGAATGTAAAGAGGGTAATTCATCTGCATGACAGTTCCAGAATGCCAGAAACAAAGGTACCTTGCTGGAATGAAAGCACACAGCAAAAGCCAAATGGCCTTTAGGGACCCATCAAGTCCTTTGTTCTCGGTAATCAATAAGAAAAATCCACGCCAGGAGCTCCCTGAGCAGAGTTAAGCTGCACATAAAACATTTCCCCTCATTCCATCTCCACTCCTTTATGAGCCTTGGCTTCATGACATATGGATCTGGTTTCATCGTAAATTCCTCAAAGGAAATTCGGTGTTTAAGTCACTGAAAAACTGCTTTGTAATTTCTCAGTCCAAGAAAGCAGATGAAGCCACTGATTTGTATTCTCCAATTGATCAGAAACAAGTTATTTGCATTTATTTTGAAAGGAAAACATTAAAAGTATTACTAGAAGCAGCTTTCTCGCTTTAACTTACAAGCAAGATATTCACAGCAGATTAAAGAGAAAACCAGAAAAACAAAAACCCCCAAACCAATTTTGAGCAACAGCCCTGCAACATCTTTCCTTATGGAAACCGTTCTGAGTTGCATTTTGTACAATATGAAGTAAAATAAAATAAATAATATTAATGCTCGTCTTGCAGGCCTATTCTAAAACAAGAACAGCTGCCTACATTTGGTAAGCACGAACTGTCACTTGGCACGTCTAAAAATAGTCCTGTACCATCCGTGCCTTACATGCACAACTCATCCAGTTACATTTTGCTTTTAAAGCAAGTGCTGCGATAGCTTTGGCACTGTATTCTTTAAAATCTTCTCCTTTCAGATATTTAACTTAAAACTGAGCAAGTCACATCGGGTTCTGATGACAAAAACAAGCGGTCCGATATATTTAACCTGATAATCCCTTTTTTAAAAACCCCTAAACCATGCAGCCCTGTCTTGTTTTGTTCGGTTTTTTTTTTTTTAAGAAAGAGAAATTAAAAGCGAGACCTACGAGCGAGTAGAGCTCACGTGTAGCACAGAGAAGCAGGAAAAAGGGACTAACCCATTTTGGCATCCATCTTGAGCGTGCTGCAAGCAGCCAGCCCTGGCACGGCTCAGCTCCCGGCGCTTTCCACTTCCTGCCAGGGCAGCCGGAGGTCGGAGCTACGCAACCTCCGCCCGCTGCCAGCCCAGAGCGGCGGCGGCGGCGCCGCCAATGGCCGCGTGTGCGCTAAATCCTTGGAATGCAGCTGCACAATGAACAGCTCCCCTCCATCCATCCCTCCCTCCTTCCTTCCAGTATTTACAGCCCGACAAACCCGCGCTGCAGCGCCAGAGAAAGGTTGCTTGTGTCCAAGGGGAGGGGACAGGGGGAACACTGAGCGATTTACACTGCAGCCTCTGAGTGATGTGAAAGGTAGGCACGGGTCCTTTGTATTCCCAGGCACAGGGAAGAGCCTTTTCTGGCTCCGTTTAGCGTTGTGCCAATAGAGAAATGGGACAGCAGCGCTCACCACGGGCAGCTCTCAGCACGGCTGCGGTGCAGTGTCACATCTGTCACCGAGCAGGAAAAGCTGCTGCGGAGAAAATCCACAACCACACATTGCTCTGCATTTCTGCTGAGATGGCCTGTTCCACTTACACATAATAAATGTAATAGTCACACACGATGTGATCTCCAGGGTTTCTGGCGATCTCTGTGCAGAGAACCCGAGTGCTCACCCTGCAGTTCCACTGGCCCCCAGGAGAAGCCATCAACCATCCAGTGGCTGGTGTGTCGAGCACCACCACAGACAGGTCTGACTTTTCAAGGCTTCCTGCATCAGGATGATTATCCAAAATCCTGCCTGACATCCTACCAGGAGCAGAGACCGGGCCACAAAATTGCAGCCTCCATTGGCCCTCATCAGACACATCGGTTCTTTGAGTGTCTCCTTGCAAGCCAGGAACAAGCACCAGTCCCTGGCTGGAGAAACTGGGTGGTGACAGCAGGACTGCAAGCGGTGCCAAGCACGTGGGGCTGCCACCAACAGAGCTGTCCCTGTCCCAGGGACAGGCATCCCTGTGGAGCAGCACAGCCGCGGGAGGATGGGCAGGCAGCTCCAACTGCGTGCCAGAGGGCACAGAGCAAGGCTGCACCACGCACAGTTCAGGCTTGGCACATCTGCACCACAACCCCAGCAAAAAAAAAATACACATTTCACAAGTACATGCTAGAACAACAATAAGGCAAACACTACCAGATTTAAAAAAAAAAAAAAAAGTCCCAAATATTACCTAATGAGCCAAAGCAATATTTTCCTTTCATTTCTACTTGACCAGATACTCCTGGCATGTGTGCACAATGTGCCAACTGGGAAAACCATTCCAAAGCCTCAAATATTCATGATAAAGGTTACCTATGCAATTTTTGCCATCAGTTAACTAAGTTAACCCAAAATTCAGAGAGATTTCTGCTCATTAATTAGAAAAGAATCCTGGAATAACCTGGAAGTAAGGCTGTGCTGTTCGCCATATCATCATATCAATATTCAGCCATTAAAACCTGACAATTCCTTGAAATCATTAAAAATTAAATAAATCAATGTTACATTTTAGTACCAGTTACTCCAGAGGGCCTATCTTCAAGAGCATTAAAGATTAAAATCATGTTACCCCAGGGTAGACCTATTTCATCCCATCTATCTGGATGATCAATACCACAGGTATTAATCAATGCCACAGGTTGTACCACTCGCATTATGCTTGTTCCTCAACTACAACACATTAACCAAATCTAAATTTGAGATTATATTCATTAGGAAATAACGTTTCAGCTGCAAAGTTCAGTTACAACCCATACTTTTTGCTCTTCTCTGGCTTTAGATTTAATTATTTAAGTAATTTTGTAGCATGGAAAGAAGCATGTTGCAATATTTGCTTCTATATTTATTTTGGGGCTTGATGAATAGTGCAATCAGTCCCTGAACTTTACCCATCCTTTTCCATGCCACTGGAGCCTGACCTAAGGAAAGAAGAACGTGAAACACGGCGTCTTCATCTTGTTCTAAACAAAAAAACAACTCTAAACCAGGCTTCAGCAGCAGCTGCAAAAGGAGAGGAACCAGGGTCTTCTGCTTCCCTGAAAATCTTCATTTCTGCTTCCATTTTCTTTTAAACCTGACCTCTGCTCAGGATGGGTAACTGGGAGGTTTTAACCAAACCAGACTCCATTATTCTCAAGGCCTCAAATTCCAGGCTTGGCAATGTTCTTTCAGATCAGCACCACCCCTGCTGGGCTGGTTGTAAAAGAAGCCTGAAAATTGGGCCTCAACAAAAAAAGGGAACTTGCCTTTCGATTTTTACCAAAAACCTTCTGATCTCAACCCTTTTTTTGTTGTTTTTTTTTTATTTCTTCCCATCCCAAAGAATTCCAGGCCTGACATATGAAGCCTTGAACATTTAAATTACTTACACATCAACAACATATCACTAAACACTGCACAATGTTTTTTCCTGGCATTTTACAGCCCTTTAATGAAAGATTAAACTTTAAGAACCTGATTTTTCAGGGGCAGTGTTTTCACCTTCAGGACTATTTTTGCTATATATTTAGGTTCTGATAAAGCATTCTATGGATTTCAGAGAGCTGGCAATTTTGTCCAAGTGGGAAAAAGTAAAAACCCTCAGATTTTGAACAATAATTCCCAAAAAAAAAGAGGAAAACTTCACAAGCACCAAGAATGACAGGGCCCTTTAAAATATATTTAAGTGTCCAGAGATGATTAAATTTTTTAAAGCTTGTCCTGTTGGTAAAGTATGAAGATTACTTATTCAAATAAGGCTTAAACTCTAACACACTGAGCACTAATGTAATGATCCACAGAGATTTGCACCGGAGATCTCCCATTGGTGCTTACAGGAACAAAGGTCAGCACCACACTAATTTAAGGTTAGCTACTTATTTACCTAAAACAATTTGATATTATGGCTGTAAATTCTAAAAATTCAGACACAGTTTTACCTAGAATTCGACAGAATTATGAAAGATTCAAAGCAAATGGGATCAAGGGTAGATTCCAAACAGATTTTTAGAGAAAATACCCCCAACCCTGCTGTAGCCCGCATGCAATTTCTTCTCTTCAAAATATTAAAATATGACCTGCAGGTTACATGAGGGTTTTCAGTTAATGGTTAGTATTGTTAGATTATTAATAATCTCGAAATTTCCAAGGACCACGGACTGAATTGGGACTACGCCGGTATTTGTGCCCTGCATACCAAAACAAGCCCTTCATTAATATGCTCTGTAGGACTGGAAAAGATCTGCAGTGTCACACGAGCCGTTTCACCTACATAAAGTATTTATTCTTCTGCATTGCTCCCATTTACCCATTTTAACCTGCAGCTTTTAGAATTCTGCACGTGGCACAAAGAGACTCCACATTTGACAATCAAATAAATACGTGCTACAGACACCATTAGCTGAAAACAACCCGCGGCATCTCAAAGGAATCAAACGAGGAAAAAAAAGGTGAAAGAATAAAAAGAATAAATACCCTTATCCTTCCAACTGCTCGGCTGACTGTCCATCTCTCCAGCTGCGGTTATCAATTATGCATTCC
Source organism: Sturnus vulgaris (assembly GCF_052056855.1). Taxonomy (NCBI): domain Eukaryota; kingdom Metazoa; phylum Chordata; class Aves; order Passeriformes; family Sturnidae; genus Sturnus; species Sturnus vulgaris. Next base: position 5,983,277 of record NC_142245.1, on the reverse strand, counting down.
AAGAGGGGAGAGCTGCGGGAGAAGCGCCCTGCAGCCCAGGGAGGGAACCATGGGCTTCCCCGGGCTCCGCAGTGGTGCTGCACTGGTGCTGCAGGAGCGGGTCAGCTGACGGGGTGTGGAGCTGACGCAGTGCTGGCAGCGCACGGCCCCGGAGCGCCGGCGGGCGGCAGCGGCTCCGAGCGGCCCCGAACGACGGCTCCGAGCGGCTCCGAGCGGCCCCGAACGAAGGCTCCGAGCGGCCCCGAACGAGGGCTCCGAGCGGCCCCGAGCAGCTCCGAACGAGGGCTCCGAAGCCCGGCCGCGCTAAGCGGATTTTCGCGGCCCGGCTAAAAGTAGTCACCAGACGAGCTTGAAATAGATTGCTTTTCAAACAGAGGTTCCAGGGCGTTTACAAACCTCTCAGATGTATGGCTTCCCCTCGGCTTTCTGTAAACTAATGTCTGCCTGCTGGAGGACTAACAGAGACGTCTTTGTAACACTTCTCCCTTCACAACAAGCAGCGTGAAGGGAAACAGAAAAGAACCCTTTCTGTGCCTGGAACAAAAGCAGAGGCTCATGATGAACACGATTAATCCTTTTGCTGGTATCTTTAGTCCTCAGGAGCTGCTCAGCCATATTTATTCCCCTTAAGGAAGGCTGCAGAAAAAGTTACTCAGCCCTTTACCTAATTCCTACAAGCAAACAGCTTCCCCCTTTTTATTTTACATCAGCATTCTCTGTCTGCAGCTGCTGACCTGACAATTAACTGTTCCCTTCATTTAAATAAAAACAGGAACCTGACAGTTTACAGTACCAACATAAAGTAACATATGCAAAGTATTGCACAAACAGGAGAGGAGCGTGAAAACTACAACTTCTCTCTGAAAGAGAAGAGCTATGGGAGTCCTGTTGTCATTTTGTTTCCATCCCCGCTGAAAAAAACACAACTTCTTTTCCAGCTTGGAGTTAACAATAGAATAACAACAGAAGATAACAACAGAAAGCTAAAATCTTTGCAGGACTGCTCCAAAGCCTCTTAAAAATCTAGTACATCATTCTCTTAAGAACTAGAAAAGGGCATTCCCACATTTCCATGAAAATACTGTAGTTCAGGATGGTTAGAGATCCCGAATCAGACCTTAATAGACAGCTTCCCTTTTCATTAGAACAACCTTACACTGAGAAAGATCACTACAAAGAGACCCAAAAGCCCCGGGTTTGACTTCAATGCTCCATAAATTTAAGGCCTCCTTTGACAGCAAGACCAGTCACATCTCTTTTTAACTTATACAAAGATATGCATTTCAGTTCCAATTTCAACAGGTAAATCCAAACAAATCCAAACTAGGAGGGAAGTAGGCAGTGTATATTCAAACATCACAGTGTGAGCCAATGTGAAAAGTTGCACTGTACCAAAGAAGAAGTGCAAAACATGTCTGAGAATCTGCTTCTGTCTTCGGGCTGAACTGGAAACCACCAAAACCTGAGTGCCCCCCTCCATATTTGCACTGTCCCTAAATTTGCCAAGAGCATTGTGCTTCCAAAGGCCTTCCCACTAATTATCACATTTCTAACGATACCCAATTAAAGCCTCTTCATTTCACTTTTATATTCTTTATGTCTTAGACTTAAAATAGCACATTTGTGGAACTCAGTCTAAGCAGAGTTTGTTGTGGCCACAGCAGCAGCACCAGTCCTGTTTCTCCCACCTCTGGTGAGCCCTCACTGCCCCCCAGGAGTTGCTCTTTACTCTCTGTATACTCAGGGTTCACTCTCACGGCTCCATGCAAGCACACCCGTAATGAAATCCATCTCCCACTTCAGGCAAGAGGGGACCCTGCTCTGCACATCAACTGGGCCACATTGTGGAGCAGCTCTGTTTCCAGCAGGGACATGGCACACCTGCCTCCAGAGCAGCTCTGAACACCAAGGACAGAGGAGGTGCCATTATCAGGTCCCCCAGACAAGTCAGACACAATCAGCTCTGGACACGTGTCCTGGAACGCCCGGGGCTGCTGCCAGCCTTGACTCACTCACTACTCACACATGAAATCACCCTGAGCACGGGCACTGCACTGCACCTCCCTATCTGGCAAAGTTGGGAACTTGGCCCAACTGCTCCATTTTCTCCCTAATTCTGCCACTCTGAAGGAACTTCCCTCAGGCTTTGCTCTTTTAGCAGCCTCGGTGACAAGTCTTTGCCTCTCAACAGGGGTCACAAGAGCTCTAATGAAACACAGCAGGTCTGCATCTTTCCTTCAGAAAAATTTTGCCCATTAAGTTCGGTTTTTTCCTCATTCCTCTTCCTCCTCCACAATTTCTCTGCCCTCTGGAACTCTCCATTTACCCGGCAGCATAAAAGATGACCTGAAGAAGCAAATCTAAGAATACAATGAGATGAAACAAAATCAAGATCTTTTATGTTGAATTAAATGGAATTTTACCAATCTCCTTCTGAAAGAAACTGAGAGACATTCTGAGCCCTTTTTTCTCCAATGAAAAACAGCAAACAAAACCAAACACCTCCCATCTGCTGAGCGGCTCCATTTAACTCACTACAAACACAGAAAGCAACAGAAATCCCCCAAATGGGTACAGCTGGTATCAGGCAGAACTTCTAATGTCCTTTAAGCTTCACACAACTGCAATGACCTGGTTTCTGTTACAGGAAGTATTTGATTTCTGCCCCCATGTTGTAGGAGGAGAAAGGAAAGATTCAGCATTACTGCCACCCTCTGAAAGCACATTTCTCACCTGGGCTTCACCTTTGTATTTGCCCCCTCAAGAAAATGCAGGAAATGTAAAGTATTATTAATTAGCTGCATTTCTGAGTGCCTGTAATGAAAGCAAACAGAGCTCATCTGAGGGGAATGTCTACAGAGCTGGTGCTCAAACCCACCTGAAATAAGGTGTTCTGGGAAACTGAGTGTTTGATGGTAAAGATCTCAACACTACTTCCAAATATCACTGTAATACTCAACATGGACACACTGAGGGATTTAAACTGCCAGTTTCCATCTGAGTTCATAACTTTGTTGTGGCTAGAGGTTGAGTCTATAATTCAATACTATCAATAGTATAAAAACCTCCACATCCCATCAATCAAAGCCAGGTTTGTGGAAAGCATGGGCTTGGGGAGGATTCATGATCTGCATGAGAAGAAGGTCTGTGCAACAGAAGGGCTGAGATATGTAATGTGTATATTTAGCTTTCACCTCTCAGACTCATTTCAGGAGCTGGGAATTTCTCCAAACCTGGATGGATTCCTTCCCATCGGGCAGGCTGGGGCTCCACCTCAGTGACAAACACTAGATGGCATTAAAGCCCTGTCACACGCACAGGCTGGCCCTAATCCACGGCTGTGCCAGCAGCACCTGAACCCACAGGAAATGCCCTCGGAGGTCACATCTTAGCAGGCAGTGCATTGATGGAGCTCAGAAATGCGGATGTGAGGTCTGGGGAGGAGGCAGAGAAGCAAAGCTATTTGCTCCAAGCCAAATACAGCAGCTACTGAGAAATACAAACTTGGGGGGAACAAAAACACTGTATTCAAAAGACAGCAGAAATTGCTGTTGTTACAGGGGCATGTTTGCCCTTAAAATCGTTCCAGTTGTTACCTAGAGTTCTGAATTTGTTTGGATTAGAGGTTTTGTGCTTTTGTGTGTTTCTTAAATCTCTCCAGGTTACCCAAGGGTGTGCCAGGCACCATTTCGCAAACCTCCTTCTAGCCAGGAGGCTCTTGAAAGCTTTAAATTTCCTTCAGTGGAATGGGGAAGTTTAAAAAGTATTGGCAACCTTTTTAGAATCCCTGTTAGCTCCCCACAGCCCGCTGGGGCTGTGGGAAGTTACAACACACTGGCATTTAGGTTAGCTTCCAGAAAATAGCACTGTTAAGTAAGCATTCCACAACCTTGGATTTAAGTGCACCAGTAAGGCAGCTGAGATTAAAGCTTTAACAAGCATCAGTCACACCATCACACCAGCTGAATTCCACAAGTCTTAAGACACACTGAAATCTATTTCAGTTCCACCGATGGGTAGGAAAAAAAGCCCCAAGAACAAAGGTGGACACAGAAGGCCAAACACATGCTCAGATGCACTTGGCCTTGTGATAAACAATCCCTCCTTGTTAGTTCTTCAATGATATTCTGAAATTGTGCCTAAGCAGTGTGGTATTTAAAACAGACAACCGATGCTGTTTATGGCTTGTCTCAGAAGTCCAGTTCAGTATTTTGCAACACAGCAGACTGTGAAGAAAAATCCAGAAAAAAGGCCCATTTTTGAGTGGGTATTCTCATCTATTTAGCTTTAAGCAAGCGCTCCTCTGGCGTAAAGCAAAATATTTTCTTCCCAAACAGCACAGCACATCAAAAAGGAAAACTGCAGCTCCTCTTCAGAGTGAACACAACACTGAGAGGCTGCAGCTGCCCAGCCCAGCTCACAGCACACTGGACAGATCTGGGCCCTGTCCCTGCACTGGGCCATGGATGGGAGAGCAGTACACTGTTCAACTCCTCCTCCCTGCCCCGGCAGCTGGGTCTGTGCAGCTTCTGTGGCAGCTTCCCAGGGGTGCAGGAGCAGCAGCTGAGTCCTCCTCAGACCCACAGTAAGGGGCTGCCTTCCCCAGGCAGGGACTTGCCACCCCCAGCCTGCTCCACCTATGCAATGATTAAAGACCCTCTGCAAAGGTCTCCCTTTAAAAGAAAAAAACCAAAAAACCCTAACACAAAAGCTCTTCTATTATGTGCAGTGTTTTGCTTTTTTTTTTTTTAGGTAGTCTGAGCTCTAGGCAATTAACCCCTTGACATGAAGTCCAGGACACACAGCTGCTCTCTAGACAATTCCATCTGCTGGAAGCCTGAGGAGCCTTCACAGAACACACTGAGTTTTAGCAGTGCAGGTTATTAATGAAGTTTTACCCCAAGGGAAAAGCAAAACTCTCTCCTTTCTGCCTTACCTGTATGTATAGAGGAGGTGAGACAGGAGACATGGCAAAGGTAAATATAAAAACCACGTCTTCTACCTTATTTCCCAAACCTATTTCAGTTGCACCAACACTAATGTTCACTTCAGCATACACCTGCTTTTCCCTTCCAACTCAGGGTATTCTGTAATCCTATTTTATCAACTGTAGGCTGCAGCTACTGCATAAATACAGTACTGCTGCTGAGTCAAACTAACTCCTGCTTTTCTATTTAGAGCACTGTGCTTTCTGCAGTAGCTGTTTTTTTGGTGTGATTGCTTCTGGTCAAAGCTTAAGTAGCAGCAGAGTGCTGCAATATCAAAAAGCAAAGTACTCCTCTAGTCTACAAAAAGCTGGAAATTCACGAGGTGCTCAGTTTAGAGAAAAGAATACAATTTCTTGCTACTGTAATTGCACATTACTGTAAGAAAAATTAACTGCACTGGAGTGCAAGCCCCACCTGAAAAGAGAAACAGAAATTAATACCTGTGCTGTGCATAAACCAATTTTAGTGTTTGCAGAACACTCAACTTCTTAATGACCACTTTTCCAGTAACCTGCATGCTAAGCTCCTCATGTTCCTCCCTTGGTTTAAACCACTGGCCTTGATCTAATGCAGGCTGAACATGCACAGGCTCTTTTCCAGATTCCAGGTACATCCAGGAGCAGCAGGGGTATTTTCCTGAGATTTACAGTCTAAAATCTGAACTGTTAATGAAAAGCAAGAAATGCCTCTTCAAATCATGTGCACACAGCAAACAGCATCCCAGACTGAGAGTTTGGGAGGCCACCCCATGCCCAGCCTGTGGACAGCCACGGAGGGGCCTGCAGTGAGCAGCCACTTATTCCTGCATCGACACACCACGAGCAGCAGAGCTGGAGGAGGAACCTGGAGATGCTGAGTCCATCCCTGATAAACAGAAAAAAGGTACTAAAGCAATCAGAATATGAAAAAAGGTACAAGTGCAGGCACTGACATTTTCTGTTACCCTTGGCCTACAGAGAAGTTTTCAGAAAGGGATTTAAAAAGAATAAGTCAAGACATGCTTAAGTTTAGCTAAAGAATTATGCAGATCAGCAAACTGCAAGACAGCATACACAGATTACCTGAAGACTTATTCAGCTTTGCTGAAAATACAGCAGTAGGTTTTTTCTTTTCTTTAACAGAAGCAGCTTCTTTCTCAGCTTCCTTCTCAAAAGCTCCCGGTTTTACTACACTGCCTATCTCTTTTTCAGCAGGTAAAGGTGAGGTATCTGTGGCTGGTAAGGACATGGTGGATACTTCAGGCACTTCTCTGTCCACAGCCTCCAAAGACTTTTTCAAGGCATTGCTATCTTCCTCAGCTTTTACCTCTACATTCTTCACAGACAGATCGTAGGGCAGCTCTGGGCAGGGCAACTGCCTCTTCTCCCCCTGGATCACCTCACCGATGTCTTCACCTTCATCTTCGTGCATCATTTCTTGGTCAGCGGCTTCTGTCACAAATTCAGGAACAGTTTTAGGATGACCTAACATCACAAAGTCTTCTTCCACTGAGACTGGGGAAGACTCCATGGGTGAGAGAGCTTTGTCATCTCCTGTTTTTGGTTCCATAGCAACAGATACATCAGCTGAATAAGCCAAAGCATCCAGCTCTTCCATTTGAAGAGGAATCTTATCTGCCTTGGCTATTTTTGCAGGTATTGGCTCAGATGGTGGAGCAGCAACAATTTTGGAAGAGTCCAGCTCAGGTTGGAATGACTCCAGATAAGGCTTGCCTGTGGCAGCTACTGAATCCACCAGTCCTTCCTCATGTTCTTCATCAGTTGCAATGCTCTCAGAGGATTTACTTTTTAAGAGGAGAGATGGATCTTCGCTCGCTTCCTCAGCAAAGTCAGATATCATCTGGCTATTAAACAGGCCAGCTTTTCCAAACTGTGGGGACAGGGTTCCATCTAGTTCCTTGTCTTCAGGCACATCCTGAGCAATGCTTTCTGTTACCAGTGTCTTTGAATACTCTGGGAAAGATGGAGGAGATTCACCAGAGACCTTTGTTCCCTTAATTAAGTCACATGCAATAGATATATAAGGAGTCTCCAGATCTTCAGGAGTGCTGCTACTCTCACCATCAGGCTGTTTAAATGCCAATGTCTCCTTTGCTTCCTGGGCCTGTGTCAGTGGTGCATTCACTGCCTCTTGGTACACGGGAGGTTTTTCAGCCTCCTTTACATTCTCATACTTGGCAGTGGGCATAAATGTTTCTAGAGGGGAAGCTTCCAGCTGCACAGCAGATGCCTCTGGCCCAGCAGCGCCGGTGCTGAGCGGGGCTTCCATGACAATATCTGGCAATATGGGCGATGGAGCAGCCTCTGAGCCTTCAAAGGAGGGGCAGATTTGTGCCACGGGTTTCAGAGTCTCCTGTGCTGCCTCGGAGGTTTGCACTAAATCAATCTTGGTTTCATAGGCCAGCTTTGTGCAGGCTGCATCGTGCATCTCGTAGGCCTCCTGCACCAGGTCAGGAGTGAGACCCTCGGGCATGTTTGTGGCGCTGTCAGGTGACACTGGGGGGACCCCCTGTGCTTTAGCAAGGTCAGCTCCCTGTCCTTCCTGCCCAACTGCTCCAGCAGCAAAATTACCTTGTTCTGGGCCCGTCTGAGCTTGCAGTTCTGCAATTTTTTTCTCATCGTCGGTTCTATTTTCTGAAGTGCCTTCCTCTAGTGGAGAAAGAGATTTGCCTTTGTTACCACCAGGACTTGGAGAGGAGTCAAATTTAGTACAAGTGATGTAAGTCTGTGAAGGTTCTTTTACAGCTTCTGGGGTGCTTGGGAAGGAGGGCTCTTCAGCACTGCCTTCACTCTCTCTTTCGTAATCCTTCTGCACATTCAGCTTACCCACGCCATATTTGTCATCCAAACTGCTCTCCAGCTTGGCATCTATCTTACTTCCAACATCCTCTCTCATGCTGCTCAGTCCATGACTAGCACCTTTGACTTCCCATATTGGCTCGAATGGTTTGAAGTCTGCATATTCTTCCCTCCTAAGAGAGTCTTCTTTCAGCAACCCTTCTTCACCATGATCACCAGCTCCTCTGTACTTGTCTTTGTTATAGAAGAGATCTTCCTCATTTCTTTCAAATAAATCTTGAGGAGATTCTGGAGACATTTTCAGCTGCTGCTCAGGCATTTTTTCCAGGTTAGGTAGTTCTTTAGGGCCCTCTAGCTGTGTTTTTTCTTTAGCTGGAGATAAAATGGCTGCTTCTTCTTTAGCAAATGGGGGTTGTGAATATGTCATCTCTGAAATGTCTTTATCGTTTCCCTCTGCAAGAAAGGGGTTTCTGGCATTTTTCATAGGCTCTTTATAAACCTCACTGGAGCTCTCTTTGTAAGTGCCTCTTGCAGAAAATCCATCTGAGAGGGTACCAAAGGCTGCATGCTCTTTAAAGGGATCGGCTGACAGAGGAGAGAAGGAGGGAAGAGAAGGAGCAGGATCAAGCGGGACTGCAGAAAAATCCTCTTGCCCAAGCGACTTAGTGCTACCTGGCTGCTCCTGCAAGTCCATAACTTTTTCTGTGACCATGGATAGAAAGGAAAGTTAGAGAATGCAAGTGCTCTCAAAGTCAGTGCAAACTTTCAACAAGTTCACATTTTAGCTACTAAAAGGCTCTTGCAGGGTCTAGCATGGATACTACGAGCCACTAATACACAGTATCACTTAAAGCTGTTCTACTTCACTTCTTGGAGAGAAGTGAGCAAGAGGCTCAAGAAGCAGCAACTTTATGCAGTGCAAAGATCTCAGTACAGCTGAAGATGCCAGACAAGTACAGGGGGCAATATTAACAAAGCCAGAACAGGAGGGTGGCAAGGGCAGATAGAGAGAGGAAGTGTGTGGATGCTTGGGCATAAACATATTGCACAGACACGTGCCAAAGTCTTGTTTTGACACCTTTTTTTTTTTTAAACGGGAATTTGTGGATGGTGTACCTAATAAAAACCACTAAATCAATACTACAGGTGCAAATTTCACTTCTTTAAAATACTGCAGAAAGTTACTATAGATTAAATCTTTCTGCTAAATCAGTAAAGCAACTATGCTCTGATGTGTTAACCTGCTAACAGCATCAACTTCTCTCCTACATCAAGGGTCCAAGAATTCACAGATGGCTGTATCTCGTTTATGAAACAGTTTACCATGTCAACAAATGAATGTGTATTAAAATCTGGTATAGATCAACCAAAAAGTCAAAACTGAAAAACGTGACAGAGGCTATTCTTGGACCCATGCTGACTTTTAGTAGAAGCAGACTAGTGGGAAAGGGTTAATGAGGTCAGAAAGGCAGGAGGTACTCAGACAAAGGGGAGCAGAAAGAACTTGCCTGCAGAGGAGTGCATCAGAGGCGCAGATGTAGCAGGAAGAGCAAAAAGGGTCTCATCTGAAAAACAAACAAATAACCTCAGCAGAAGGAAGGGCCAGGCTGAAGAGGGGAGAAAGTACACGAAGAGTTCCCAGTAAACCCAACAGAGCCACAGCCAACACCCAAGAGAACCAGGGAGCACCACCATCAGAGCCAGGTGATTCGGGAGAGCCAACACCCAGATTTCCCCATTCACAGTGGGATCTTTATGGAGGGATCTCCACCCTCCAAGCCAGTGACCAAGCCTAGAGTGAGACACACCTTGGCAGCTCCTCTTCATTCCTGACCTTGCACACCACTGGGCAGCTACACCTGCCATTGCCAGTGGCACACTGTCCTTACTCAGCTCTCCTCACACCCTCACCCTTGTGGGGGAGCAGCCCCAACAAACTCAAATGAACACTGGTGAAAGTTCAAATGCCTAAAGCAAGCTCTGAAACACCCCACAAGCACTGCACTCCTCAGGCACAGCCATACTGGGCCGTGCCATCTGCTTTATATCTTCACTCTTTTCCTTTTGGTATTATACAGACAAGCCCCTGGAGGAAGCTGTTATTTTTAAAGCCTTTTCTGGCATGATCCAAGGAGTGTATTTGGCTTTGCTCTGTTTGCTTTAAACCCAATATCTCCCAAGACAAACCCGGTTCTCCAATTTCCACTCCAAGCTGCAGTACCAGCCACCATGTGGAAAAACAGGCAAAGAAAAACCAGTCCTTGTCTGCATTTCTGTGTCAGCAGCAGTGTTTTTCCCAGGTTCATCATGGCCTGTTGGCTTTACATTTACCATTTAGGTAAATTTATTTCATTCTGAGAAGGGCTTAAAGTTTTCAAATTCAGGCTGTAAAAGAATATTTGCAATTTACATCAATTGCATTAGCAGAGCAAAAATTCTATTAAAGCACTTAAATCAGATTTTTATTCTTAGTACAGACACCAACAAGCTTTAGTTTCGCCATTTGCCTGGACAAAATCAAGTACTGGAAAAGAGGTGGGGATATTTTTGGCTTGTTTTTTTTTTTATTATTATTAAAAGCAAAGAATAATAGAACCAATTGATTTGAAAAGACAAAGGCAAGAAGTGAGAAACAGGGTAGTTGCAGCAGCACATAAAAAATAACCCAGTGAGGCAAGGCATTAAGCCAAGCTGTGTTTTGGCACCAAACTATGACTTGTGCAGGAGTGATGCCACTTGCAGGCACCCATGACCTGTCTGGCTTATTCAAGTTAATCCCACCAGCAGTGTTCCAAAAATCAAGTCTCCTCACAACCTGCATTTCCTGTCACAATATACAGTCAGTTGGGTTTGTTTCACAGAACATTTCTTTCTCTCTTGCTGTATTTTGTGGATTCCAAGCTTCACCCGAAGATGACAGAAAACAGAGTAAGAAATAAAGCTCAGTGTAGGACTTGGTACTCAGGAAAGTCCTCAATTCCTGCTGGGCCAAAGAGATTTTTGCTCAGTTTTCTAAAAATTACATTTGCAGATTAAGAACCATATAGAGAGAAACCTCAATTCCAAATTTAGAGCACATTAAAGCGGTGTCACAGTTCAATGGTGGCAAAGCTTTTAAGGACGCAAACCACACTGGAGGACAAGTGACACTGTGTAGGTGACAGAGTCACAGAGCTGCTACACCAAGTACCTCTACAGGCCCTCTATTCCAGGAGCTGCTCCACTCCACATCCCCTGGCTCAGCAGGATCCTTTCCACAAACAGAGGCTGCTCCTCAGCCCCCACACCTTTCATTTTCCACACACTCTCCCTGCTCCACATCATCCCACATGTACTCAAGGGGTCTGGGCTTCGGGGCAGGACAAAAAGCAGGATGGGACCAGATGTGAACAGACACCCTGACATCCCAACAGAAAAGGGACTCCCAGGGAAACCAACACCCTGGAAATGCAGGAGGAAAGGCAAACAAACACAGCAGAGTCCACTGGGAGGCAAGGAGGTGAAAGGGAAAACACACAAGTCATCCCTGAAAGGTGCAGCTCCCTGCCTGTCCAAAGGCCAACTGCAATCTCTACCAAAAATTCCACATTTTAAATCTTTGGAACACCTTCCAGCTCCAGACAGAGAGGTTTCAGTTTCTGGGGAAGTGCATGGGCTCTCATTTTTCAGTGTTTCCTTAAGACAGCACAAGGCAAAAACTCCTTCTGAGGTCTGGCTTCCATTTACCCAACACAGAACCATAAAACTGCTATGGCAGCCACTGAATTCCCAGGTTCTCTTAATGGAAGGATATTATGTCCACACCCAAACTTTTATTTTCCACACATGGCTGGAATGTTAAAAAGAGATTACATAAAAGCAGTGTTTCCTAACCAGCCAAGGAGAACCACCCACTCTCCCTCCACCCACATCAGAAAGGCATTTTTCCTGCTGGAAGGAAAAAGATACAAGGGCTTTTTCCTGCCCTTGTGGTGCTGTGTAACACCTCCAGGCAAGCAGGGAAAATGGAGTAGGACAAGCCCCCACCAGCATCGGTGCTGGCTGAACCACCACTGTCTGCAGAGTGGAATTGGAGTGACATGGTGAAAGGGATTTTTTCCAGCACTGACACTGCTGAAGAATCCCCACCTCCCACGTGGGGGTAGAAAGCTGTCAGAAACACAGCTCTGTGGGTAAATAGGACACTCCCAGGAGCCATCACCAGGGGTGCCTTCTCCTATTCGCATCTCAATGGCAGAAATTAGGTGACAAAAACAAACACCCAAGCAAGCAACGCAACAGAACCAAGTAAAAAAAACTTCTGAACACATCAAGCTCTGAGAGGCAACATTATCAAGCAAAAGCAGATATTCAAAACACCTTAACTGACACACAAAGTGAGTTTCACTACAACAAAGCTTCACCCAAATATATATAGAAAAAAAACCTAAGTGCTCTTCTTACAAATCGTAACTTTTTACAAATCATAACTTAAACTCCTAAAAGTAAGATGAAGTGCTCAGGTAATACTTCGATCAAAAGACAGATTTTGTTTCATGAAACAGAAAAGAATGAGACCTCAAAATGAACACAATCTCCATGAAAAGAGTTCTTACTCCAAATTTTTTCAGCCAAAAACCCATTATGATGCAAGTTAGTAAAGCACTTTCAGCATTGCAGCCAAGATAAAGGCTGACCTCTCATTTATGAGTGGCCCCACTTTATAATAGTTACCGAAGCAATCCAATCGATGGCTTTTAAAGAGAACTTTAGAGACTCAGCCTGACTGCATTCCTGTTTTTTAACCAGAAACATTCTGTAAATTTTACCTTGGATTTTTGCAAATTAAATATTCCCTAAAAAAAAAACCAAAACAAAAAAGCAAATAACTCTGTCACTTCTTTCATTAGCATGAAGTCTCATATTCCAAAACTGCATTATGATTTCAGCTAAAACATAACATCCCCCAACGAGAATCAGATTTCAGTTTTGTTTAAAAATAAAGAACCCTGACACCAGCATGACAAAGACATGTAATTTTAAACCCTCATTTTAATTTTTGCTGATTTCCCACTAACTGCTGATGTTACAGGATGCTACCATTACCAGCATAAAAATTAACATTTAAATACCAAAACTTCAAATAAAAGGCAAGAAAACAAATGGAGACTTCTTACACAACTAATGAAATGAAAGTTATCGGCAAAGATTTCCAGAGAAAAACGTTTAAAATTAAGTAGTAAACTGAAAATTCCAAGAAAAGCAATTCATGGGAAAACAGCCTTTTTTTCTTCCCACAAAACATACTTGCCAAAGGAAAGCAGAGGACTTCAGTCTAGTCAGAGAAAACAAGAACTTGAGGCAGAACAATTCCTGTCCCTCATCACTGGATTTCTGTAAGTGAAGGACCCTTCCAATCAGCAGCACTGTGCTCAAGTGCCTTTATTGTTCTGCTGCTCTCCTGATTTTTGTGTATGAGCTCAGCATTGAAAGAGACAAAACCCACAGAAATACCGAGCAGACTTCACCTGATGCCCAGTTTAGCTTTGGCAGGAGACTGCCCTGGGCTGCTAGATTGCAGTTTCAGCCTTCAGAGCTTAAAAACCACTTCCTGGATTAGTTAGCTGGAAAATGCATGCTAGTCTTAAAACAAAATTAGCAAAAATGCAGTATTTAAGAATCCATTTCACCTTTGCAAGCTTAGGGAATGAGCAAGATACCAAACTAACAGGCTAGGGACTGCTTTTACTTTACAGACCTCCCACAGTGGGACATTGTGAAAGGCCTCTCCTGTTAACATAAATATTTAACAATAAAGGAAAACAGGGTAAAATTAATACTCCAAGGAATGGCATCTGTGACATGAGTCACACGTTGTGTAAAAGTTCCATTTGCAGCAACCCCTCTAGGGCAGATATGAAAGAGAAATTGTTCTTTCAATGCACCAAGTTGTTCATGTGCCCACAGTGGAGGCTGCCCCAGCAGCATTTCCATCTCAAGCTGTTTAGCAACACATGTGGCCATTTAAAAGTTAATTATTTCAAGTTCTTGGATGCCTAATTTCCTACTGCAGTACAAAACAAGGGCACACAACTTCACAAGAATTTCCTGAGAAAAGCAGCAGCCTACACAAACTCCATTTAAATCATCTCCTGTTATGATGCGATTGTTCTAAAAACGGGATTTCACCAAATATTTAAACCGTTCAAGATTAAGAACATTAACTATTAATAGCACCTTTTCACATCATTAGATCAGGCTGCAGAGCCACAGCAAATAATTTGTTTTTCTCATTTGGCTCTTTTTAGTTACAGATCTAAGTTTTTAAAGAGAAGTTTCCAGTTTAGGAAACTATTTGGAAATCTTGGGAGGAAAGAGTGCAAGCTGCTACAGAGGCTGGGAGTTGTTGGAGATTGAAGGGGGGAAAAAGGAGCTGCATTTTGGACATGCTGGGACCACAGAAGGGGCCAGGACCTTTGATCATGAGCAAGCCCAGCTGTGGGACATTTCAGACCCTCATGGCAATTACAGCAAAGTGGAACCACCCATCACCTGCGGGGAGAGTTGTCCTGCACTACTTGAAGTGCGTGAAGAAAACAAGTTCAAAACGAGCATCTGAAATAGTCTGTTTCTGCAAACAGGTCTCCAGCAAATAACATTTTCTTGTTGTCTAAGCAGAAATCTATAACCCAACTGGTTTAGGCAAGTTTTATTCTCAATATCATTTTTACATGGTCCAATTTCACAACTTCTCCTCTTTTAAAATAGCTCCACTTGAGGCAAGCTGCCCAGCAACACAGAGACTGTAAAATACCAGGACAGAGGTGAGCTGTGGGCCATTTCTTCTCCTTTTGATCAGCTATTTAGTGAAAAGAAAGGCACTTCCACTCCCCTGCAATGCCCAAGTGCCAACCGAAGCACCAACAGAGGGACACAAGGCAGAGACATTAATGGTGGCTGGATCACAATTCCCAGGTTGCCGAATTAAGAGCCCACCACGAGGATGTTTTTAAAAGGCCATTAAATACTTCAGACACAGCTGCCACTCTCACCTCACTCCTGCAACCATTTTGATCAGCAACACCAGGGACATGATCCAAAGCATTTCAGAGAGTGGTTCTGTAATGCCACTTTCTGCTAAAAGCCCCTCATCCACCGAGCATCAGCACAGCCCCTCAGAGCAGGGACAGGATTTTATCTGGCATCTTTTGTTAGCAAAATTAAATAAACAAAGAAGAAAGTCTCAGAGTTCAGCTCCAAAAAAAACTTCGCACTCCTATCCCACCAAGTCCACACAGAATTCCCAGAAACAGGATGCACGTACCTGTGTCAGGCCTGCAATCCACAGGAGCTCACCACGAGGAAATGAAATCCTCTCAGGAACAAAGAGCAAAGTGCTCAGCTCCTGAGCACGAGCCAAAGCTCCGGGAGGAGTAAATGGCACAGCTCAGTAGTGCACACCTTGGCTGGACCAAGAGTCCAATCACAGAAATTCTGCTTTATTACCCAAAGTAGAATCAGCTGGGCAAAGCCTCCCTTTATTGAAGTCAGGTGGCCACAATTAACCTCAACTGTTCACAGCCCACCTCTCCTGGCCTGAAACACCCACTTCACAACCATATATATATAAAACAATTATATTTAGTAGCAAAGCTAAAAATTCATTTGGAACAATCTAAAATATGAACATTCTCAGATTCAGCATTTACCAATTTATACTGTTTCAAGACATTTGATTAAAAAGAAGCAGAAAGAAACAATCTAGCTAAGTGCAAACACACGTGTCCAGCTAAACACAGCTCTAAATCCAAGTACTCAGTCCTTGGCAACATTTGTTACCAAAAAAAACGACATACTTCTTCTAAAAACTAAGTAACTCTTCCTTAAGACCCAAACTCTTTCATCATAGATTGAAATAACAAAAAAGAAATTTGAGTTTCTGGCAGTGCCACAAAGTAGAAAAATATAGTAATTACATCAGCACTTATTCAAAGGCAGGAGGTCCAAAGAGCCACGCAAATCCTATCATTATGCAGACATTATCCAATTTAATTTTAGAGATTATACCAATCATAAGATTCCCTTTCACTGATTTGTACAGATGGATTTTTCCCTGCTTTCCCCACAATTAAACAAATTAAGCAGTATTTAGATGAGCAGAAGAATGTATTTATTAGCTAAAATAATCTTTAAAGAATGGAGATGAGATGCTACTGATTTCTTTTGGCATCTCTTCCCAATACATTACCTTGTGTGACAAGCCTCTGACACAAGAGCTTACAGTCTGCAAAATACAAACAAATTGGTGCATAAGATATCTGATGGATAAGATATGAAAAATATGGGGCAAGAGCATGGACTCGGTGTAGCCATTAGCATGTGTAGAATATCTTTTAATTAAAGGGAAAATGCAGTGTGCAGATTCAGAGCCTTGATGTGCTCCTGACAGCCAAGGGGATCAGCTACCAACAGCACTACCATAGATTTTGGTCAGTACACGTTTTGCCCAACCATTTCATTTTTTGTCATTTAAAACAGAACACAGGCAAGCAAAATCCAATTTTCTTGTCTAACACTGAGGTCATTTAAGGAACACTTGGGTGGAAAGTGCTCGAAATCCATCCCTGTGAGCAGGCTGAAGGTACCCCCAGCAGAGCTGGCTGAAGCCCACAAAAGAAGGAGCCTTCCTGCCACCAGTGACATTCCTCTCCTTGCTTGTTCCTTTCTGTTCTAGCCCCAAGCTGCTTTGCAAGGCCTCACACGTGCCCTTTCGTCTGTTCTCCTTGGCACGGCTTTCCCTGCCACACACTGGGGACACACCACGACAGGCATTAAGGAGTTTGGTCTCCTGTCAGAAGAGAGGGGACAGCAGGGTTCAAGGAAAACTGTCACAAACCAGTGCTGACTGGATAAGCAGGAGGATTTTGACAGACTGAGAACATTTTAAACTGGCAACAGGGAAGTTTATATTTATCTCAGTCTTGTGTCTCATTTGAAGACATCTTCACTAACATGTTCTCCCTGGCTGATGAAGTTGATGACACGATTGCCCTGTTCATTAAAAAGCTGCCAGTAGAAGCTGGGAGTATCTCCCAGACACCAAGCAAGTCTCCCAGCAAAACCATGGAGGCTCACATTGGTATTCCCAATACTTCTACGCTGAGAGGGGAGATAAAATTAAAAGTATTTTTTCTTTATACATCAGAAAGCAACAAATTGAGACGAACTCATTAAAATCACGGGGGAAAGCAGTAATTTAAAGCCATAAAATCTAACCTAGCTTAAAATCTTCATATTTTGACAGCTACAGTTGGCAGCAGATTGATTATTTCCATTTGAAAGATAAAAAACATTCTACTGAGATAATTTGATTTTCTCAGACTTTGTGAATATTAATAAGGCCATTATTTTATTGCTGTTGTAATAGTTCTTATTGATGGAAAGACCAATTTAAAAAGCCATCCACCAAGCATGTCATTTGTCTGGAGTGCAGGATCTCAGTGCTGGCTGTACTATACTGCCCTAGAAACTGAGGCTGCAGAATAAGTAGAAGGTATTATGCAGTGTTTCCAAAGCATACACAGGAGTGATTTCTATTTTAGATCATAAACAAAGAAATTTTTTTAAACTGCATTAAAACATTACTTTTCTACTGAGGTCTCACAGTTCACTATTTTTACTTGGCAATAATAGCTCTTCTTTTTTTCTTTCATTTCTAAAGCAGCTTGATAGCTACACAATTTTCCTTCTACTTCATGTATAAGCATTTCTGAATATCTCAAGACAATTTATGTGTAAGCTCCAAGTTGCTTTCCATTTTCTAGCCAATAAAAGACCAAGAACTATTTCCTTGCCTCCAAACTAGAACCTAAAGGACATTTTCAGAATGAACAATGCTTGGCTAATTCTTCTGAGTTTCGTAGTTACTATAGAAACCTGCCAGCACAAATAAAAAAAAAAAAAAATAAGAAGCTTCTGTCAAAATATTAACAGAAAATAAAGAAATATAACTCCAGCACACCAAGTGGCCCAGTCGAAGGTTAACCACCCTTTGTTCCTTCCCAGCACACAAAGGCCAGGCGGATCAGAGGAGAGCCCTGAGCCATCAAGCAGCTGGGTGTGGCAGAATGGACATGGAAATAGGCAGACAAAGCCTCGAAATCCCCTCAAAGCTGTGTGGCCACCACCAGAGCCCCCCAGAATTCCAGCAGCGTGGGAACACCGGGCTCCAGGGTTAGGGAGACTGATGCCTAAATGCCTCCTGCTAAGTAGCCAGGCTCTCGGACTGAGTGCTCTCCAAAATCCTGGGCTGGAAGAAGAGGAAGGAAAATAAAACCCATTTGCTTTCCCAGCAACTTTGAGGAAACCTCTGACTGGGAAGCCTGAAAACTCCCGTCAACTTCCACGAGTGTGCTGCTTGTGGTTACCTATGAGGTAAGAAAGGCTCTGTGGCCACCGGTGCTGATGCAACAAGGTGGACGAGGCAGTGGCCACTCCACAGCCGTGCCCAAACTTCCTTAAGTACAGGCTGGGAGGATGGGGAATGAGGGCAAACAAACAGTGGCTCTTCACTGTCTCCTAACTTGTGGTTTGTAGGATTTCATCTCCAAGGGGAAAAAATCCCAGAGCAATTCAAATCTTCCCTGAGGGCTACATCATTGTAAGGTAGGTGGAAGCTGCGTGGTTTGATCCTGGAAAGCAAGTCCAGGGATACACACACAAAGCAAACAGAACATCAAACTTGGCACGACTATCCTTGCACACACTTGTGCTTACCAGAAGACATTCTGGCTTCTGAAACTCTTACAAAGCTCAGTTACAGAAGCAGGCCCCAGTGCTAGACACTGCACATGACAATGAACAAACCTGAATAAATAAAATGAACTCACCAAGACGGGAACATGAACTATGAAAGTGAAGGTTTACTATACCAGTAAAATTGCTGGTTATTCTCCTCTTCATAAGAAAATTTGTAAAAATCACATTCTAGGTTAGATAACCCAGGTTATGAACACCTCCCTTAGAGCTTTGCTGACTATACTTGGGAAGAGAAAGTGTCTTGCACCTCACAGAAACACTGAAGATCAGTTGGTACACATTTTAATAAATGAAGGGTGCAAATGAAAGTCATCAGTGATAGCATTCAAGGACAGCTCTGTTTTTTCCAAGTCATGCTGCATCCTGTCCTTAAAATGCACACAACTCCCTGGAGGAGTCCATTCAGACACGGCAGCACAACAGAAAACAACTGAGGAGCAAATATGCTGGATTAGAATTTGTATAAAATGCAAATGCAGGATGTGCAGGGTAAAAGGTTCACTTGCTGGGTGAGCAGAAGCAAGTATAGATCTGCATTTATCCAGCACCTCCTGCGGCTGGGCTCAGCCTGGCCAGGGACAGCTCCAGGCAGCTCTGCTGACCTCTGCCTGACACTGTCTGCCAAACCTTCCTGAAACCTCCCCTCAACACGGATGAATTAAACAATGATGATCACATGGAAAAGCAAGATGAATTAATAAACGGGCCCTTCACCACGTTTGCATATGTATTTAACCCAGGTCAGCTGAAGGCAACAGACACACAAGGAAACATCTTTATTCTCTCTGCATGCTGGCCTAGGGCCAGTCTGGTGGATTTTGTGTACAGGCTTCTGGTAAATGCAGTTTAGCCTCAAAACACAGCAGGCTCTTCCAGGAAAGTGATATATGACCCTCTGTTTGCTGCAGAATCGAGGGCTTGAAGAAGCAAAGTGGTATCTACTCATCATAGTACACTGATTATTCTTACTTTGGGCAGCTAAAAAGAATAAAGGGAAGGGGTATTACTTTGACCATGTATAACTACCTCAAACTCATGGGTTTTTTGCACCCGATGTAAATGCAGGTAATCAAAACATTTAAGTAGTAATCTCTCCAGAACTGTAGTTTCTGCTACTCACAAAACAGCAAGTACAAAATCCCCAGATATCGTTCAGGAGAACCCGAGTTTGACTGCAGAGCTCCTGCTTGTTTTCTCCTCCTGCAAATATTTATATCAGCTCTTCAGAAGGTAGGCTGCTCTTACCCTGCCAGAGACTCGCATTACATATAATTATGTCACAATGATACCGAATACTCTTAAGTGTGTAACTAAAAGCAATTACAAAGCTTTTCTTTTTTAAAAACACCTCCATATACACATAAAATCCATTTCAATGGGCCATCAAGCAAGCAATACATTTTTTTGCTATTGTTCCACTGCCAAAAGGCAGCGCCATGGCCAATTGTTGCAGATAAAAGAAGCCCTACCGTTCTCTGCATGCATGCTACAGGCCATATTCTCCTCCTCCTGGAAATAGAATTTCAAAGTTATTTGCCTAAAATCCTCATAAATCAAACATCAGATTTCAAATATGAAGAGGTTTTTTTCCAGAATTTCTAGATTGTGAATTGTAATTCTTCAGTTATACCTTAAATTCAAACAGCAGAGCTCAAAGTAAGTGAAACCTCAGCTCTGCAGAGAGCAAACCACAGGGCCACGTGGCTGTCCCTGCCATGGTCACCCTGCCCCCAGTTGCAGGCAGCAAATTCACTTTGCCAGTCTCCCAGCATGACTGAGAGGGAACTCATTTGAAGCCAAGCCAAATATCTTGACCCAGACAGTTTGAACGCCCACTGCTAAATGCAAAACTAACAAATATTTGGTGTTTAAATGGATATTTAACATGGTGGAAAGTTAAGTGCTCCTGCATCTGAGAAGGCCAAAGTACTCATGAGATAACCTGGCAATGCTTTTACCAACATCATTTGTTCTCATCTAGGAGTTTCAAGTACAGAGCTTCTAATATTTCAACTCATCATTAGATGAGCATTGTGTTACAACACCTTGTCTTTGGAAACCAGACCTCCCCCAGATGCCAGTCCTTACTTCAGAGTCCTAAATTAATCATCATTGACAAATTAAAATAACTCTTTGATGCCACTTCTCAGCTACACTACGCAATTCTCACAGTTAGGTCTCTAACACAGAACTATTTCAGGAATTACTGTGCTCTTTTTGGCTTATCCTTCAGGGGTCAGAGAGAAAAAAAAAAAATCAAACAAATCACTTCCAGAAAACACACTTTCATCCCTCCTTTTCAAAGCAACATGATTCGGTAGATCCTATTTCTCCCATTCAGTTCTTTTAAATCATCCAGAGCTCCACTCAGAGAACACGCCTAGAAAAAATTCTGTTCATCCATCATATAGAATCCCTCCTCTTCAGTCTGTTGCAAGCTTTTGTCATCATCTGTCCTCCAAATGGTGGAAACAAAAAAAAAATTAATCTCCTTGGCATATTGCTACACAGAGAGCTTCCAGAAGAACAAAACAAAGTAGGCTTCGTGAAAGACAACGGCCCAAGTAACTATCAAGTCCTGTCACACATGCAAATAAAATGCATTATGAAACTTCCCCTGAAAAAAAACTAAATTCATGTTTTAACAGGCCTTTTTAAAAATTTTTGTTCCAGATGCTTCTTTTTGATTAGATCTTGAGTATCTGCCCCTTCCTACTGTGGTGTTTAGTTATTATCAAAATCCTGCATCTTTGCAACATACCAACACCACAGCAGCAATGAAGATAAGCACACACCATGATGATCTCAAGGCACTTGAATTTGTTCCTTTTCACTGTTTTAATGGCCTCAAGTCAGCTCCTGTACTTTGAATTAAGGAGAAGTGGAGCCAAAGCACACTCGCAATCCGCATGCAAGGCATTAGTCATGCGGGTCAGCTCCCGGATTAGACCTGAGAAGGGCTCTGGCAGTCGGGCAGCACCAGCATTGTTGGGGGGTGACGCCCTCCGCTGCACAGCCCTGTGCTCCGGCGAACCCCCACATTACGAGGCGACGCCTCGCAGAAGCCCCAGGTGACAGCTGTGGCTAAGCCGCGGCCACGCAGGACGCGAGGCTGACATTCTTCTCCAGGACTGCCACACCTAGCGCAGCGAGCAGCCCGGTCTCCCTTTGTGCTCCCACACATTCCTGCCTGGGTCACCGGCTCCCTCTCGGGGCTCAGCCCCGCAGTCCGCGGCCGGGGCTCGGCGTCCCCACGCAGGCTGCGGGCGGCAGGGCCGTGCCGGCCAGGTGGAGGGGCCGGCGGCTCCGCAGTCCCTCGCCTCGCCCCTCCCTCCAGGCGCTCTGTTAAACATGAGTAAGACTACAAGTATCTTATGTTTCCCTCCTCCCCCGCGCTCCCACGCCCAAACCCGCAGTGCCGGGCCGCCCCGGGGGGAACCGTACCCGGGACAATGCGGCGAGGGGAAGGCTCTGCGCCGGGAGATAACCGGCCGGAGGGGCGAGGACGCCGGGCCGGTCCCTCGGGACTCGGCCGGTAGCCCGGGCAGGGCCGGTGTTCTCCGGACTCGGCCGGTAGCCCGGGCTCGCCCCCCGCTCCCCCCGCGACGCGGCCGTTGCCAGGCGGCGGCGGCGGCGGCGGCCTCGCCCCCGGGCGGCCCATGTGCGAGGCGGCGGCCGGGGCGGCGCTTCCCCCTCCCGCCATTAGCATAACACAGAGGGGAGGAGGAGGGAAAGAGAAGAAATTACAATTAAAAAAAAAAAACAGAAAAAAGGAAAGAAAGGGGAGGGGGAGCCCTTTCTCCAGCATGAGCTGCGGCGGGGCCGCGAGGAGCGGGGCCGCGCCCGAGCGCGGCTGAGGGGAGGGAGCGATGCCGCAGGAGGCGGCCGAGGGCCGGCAGACAAAGGGAACCGCTCGGCGGGGCAGCGGGGCACGAGAAGCGGAGCGGCTCGGGCGGGAGCTCCCCCGGCCGGCCCCCGCCCTGCCCGGGCCCGGGCCGGGAGCACTCACCAGCTGAGCCGGAGGAGGACCCTCTGCTCCGGGGGGCAACGGCAGGCTCGGGCTTGGGCGGCTGGGGCTGCGCGGGCCGGGCGGGGGCCGGGGGCTGCTCCTGCGCGGGGGACGGCGTGGTGGCGGAGGAAGAGGAAGAGGACACAGCTCCCCGGGGGCTCCAGTCGGGCTGCGGTGGCTCCGGAGCGGCGGGGCGGGGCGGCTCGGCGGGGCCACCGAGGTCCAGGAGCTGCGGCGGCCGCTCCTGCGGGGCTGCGGCGGGAGCCGCGGCGGGCTTCCTCTCCATCACCTCCAGCTGCTCGTCGAAGTCTTCGTCCTCGTCTTCCTCTTCCTCCTCTTCCTCCTCCTCCTTCTCGTCGTCGAGCACGAACTGGTAGTTAAACTGTGGCTGCTGCGGCCGGGCTGGCCCGGAGGAGGAGGAGGAGACCAGGGGCGACTGGTCCAGCTCGTCCATGGTGCCTGGAGCGGGCGGAACAATGAGTGGTGCGGGGGGAGGCGCGGGCTGCGCTGCCGCCGCCGCTGCGGGACCCGCACTCCACGCCCTGTGAGTCACCGCCCGGGAGGCGCGGGCGCGGCCGCCCCGCCCCGCGCCCGGAGCGGCGGCGGCGCCGACCAATGGGAGCGGGAGAGGGCAGGGAGCAGCCAATGGGGGCGGGCCAGGGCGTGGTCCCTCATGAATATGCATGAGAGGGGCGGGCCCGAGGGCCGGCGGAGCGGGGCTCAGAAGTCGGGTAAAGTTCAGCGCGGAGAAGGCGGGTGGGGCGGCGGAGGAGATGGGGCACGGCCCGGGGACCCTCCGTCCCCCCGGGACAGACAGCCTGGGAGCGCGAGGCGTGATTCACCGCCCGCCTCTGCTAGGAGTAGTGTCATTCTCTCTCTCTTTTTTTTTGTTTTAAACAGCGGCCAGAAAGCCTCCGCGATTTCCAGAAAGAGAAGGGGATGGCTGGGCTCCCCTCACGGATGGCGCAGGGCACCGATCCGCCCTAGCCCGGCTGCTCTCACCCTGGATGTGACAGAAGGATCCCGAGGCATCCCGGGCGCCGCCGCACTGCGGGATGGGGAAGGATGAGGCGCCGTCCCGATCCCGATCCTGTTCCTTGGGCATCGCGCCGATCACCGCAGGCACATCCCTCTGGGGCGGGAAGTGGAGTCAGCCAGCGCTTTCCCCCGATGGGAATGGAAGTTTTAACCAAAACATGATGCAAAAACCTTCCCTGTGTGTGAAAAAAAAAAAGAGAGGAGACATTGCCAGAAGAGACAAACTTGTTTAACCACCCGTGCTAGTGTAAGGCAGCCCCACGAACACATCACCTCTTCAGAGTATGAATTTGAATTGTGCAACTTGTACCGGAAAAAATAGAAAGGAAAAGGAAAATGAAAGGAGAAAAAGGAGAAAGGGAAGAGGAAAAGAGGGAAAAGGGGGAGAAGGGAAGAGGAAAAATGGAGGAAAGAGGAAAAGAAGGAAAGGGAGGAAATGAAAGAGGAAGCAGAAAAAAGGAAGGAAAGGAAAGGGGGAAAAGAAAGAAGGAAGGAAAGGGGGAAAAGAAAGATGGAAGGAAAGGGGGAAGGAAAAAATGAAAGAAAAAAGGAGTAAGAGTAAAGAGGAGATAGAAAAGAGGGAAGGGAAAGGGAAGAAGAAATTTAAGAAAAAGGAAAGAGGAAAAAAAGAGGAATGGAAAGAGGTAAGGAAAGAGGAGAAGGGGAGCAGAAGAAAACTTGGCACCTGCCTCGTGTTAGACTCCGGTGTGGTCTCCAGTTTTCTGCTCAGAGATGGAACATTGGCCAAAGCCCTTAGGGCAACACTTAATTTAACTAAAATAGCATCTATGTGGATGCCATTTCCACCCACAGAGCTGCCTCAATAAGACCAAAAGGCCTTAGAATTCTATATTTAACACTACTCCGACATTATTACGAGTTTTTAACACACAGATGATTTCTTCTCCCACATATGCCCGTATAAAGGGATTAGTTCATGGAAACACTTGGAGCAGCTGCCAGTTTGGTGTGACAGGAGAAGTTCAGGAAAAGCTCTCCTGGCACTTCCCGTGTGCTGTGTAGGGTGCAATGGAGATGAGATGCAATGAGATGGAGGCTCTGTGACTGCCAGCCTGCAGCAGGAGAAGCTCCCCAGTGGGATCACTTCAGTGAGCTGAGCACACGGGGGGGCAGCTGCAGAGGGGAGAGTTTCCCTGGAAACTGGGGTAAAATCACCAGCTTCAGTCACTGGCTGAAAAATGGGATGGCAACAATGGAGGGGCTCCGAGGGGTCCCAGCACCGAGTCCTCTCCTGCCTCAGGAAAAGAGTCTGAACAGTCTGAACACAAAGATTTGTTACTGCTATTACTATTGGGAAGGCCATTCTAAGATTCCCCCTTTTCTGAATAACAAGAGACCTTCCAGCTTCCAGTCCTAATTTGCTCAAGGCTAAGGTACATCCTCTTACTGCTTCTCCCTTTTAATTGTTCTTTTCTCTGAATTCTAATTGCTAGGAACACTCTTTGCCCAGCCCTTGCTTTCCAAAGCTAACACTGGAGAAGCTGTGCTGTCACCCTTCCCCCTGCTCCTCCAAGCAGCCTTCCCCTGCACCCAATCGTGTCTGACATCAGGCACAGGAAATTCCAGATGAGATTTTTTTTTTTTCCAAGTATGTACAAAGATATCAATAATCCCTATCAGTACCAGAAATGACCAGAACAAATGTGCAAAGTATTTTTATAAATACAGTGATGGCAGCACTGTTACTCTGATGGAGATAAATGTTTCCAGGAGGTGAATAAGCCCTTGACAAACTGTGAGGTGTTTAGATGTCATTCTTTGCCCCTAAGATTTTAGGTGTTCGTTGACAAATTATCCATTTATATTTTCAAGTCAGCCCCTTTTACAGTGATATAAGATAGCAGCAGCAGAATGGAGGCATAGCAAATCGAATATTTTGATTGAATAAGGTCTTTATGATTTCACCAGCAAATATACTTTTTGCATCTCTTGGTTAAACAAGAAAATGGATTTTTAAAATTCCATTATAATGTAACCTAAGGCAACAAGGTACCTTTAAAAATTTGTCAAATTCTGAGTATAGACACAGTGCCGAAACTAATTTTAACATATTTAACTACGGGGATTTTTGGTCATCTACAAGAAGGAAAAAATCTATATATAATTTGGCTGATTTTATCAGAATACTTGGAAGAATATCTATCATCAATTAAGGACAAATGAAAGGGGTTTTTATTTAGAGACAGGAAGTGACTAAAGGTCTTGGAGGGAAACAGGAAGGGAGTTCCAGATTCCCTGAGCAAGTCAAATTAACAAGTGAGAGGAAAACAGAGCTCTGTAGTACTGAAACTATATTTCAAAACACCCCAGGTTTTAGCTCTTTAGAAAAGTACTTTACAATTCTGCTAGGAAGATGGTCAACAAGCAGGAGTATTTTGCAGATATCCAGCAATTTAATTTACTCAAAATTTAGTGAAAACTTAGTTTTCATGAGCTGTTTTCCTATAGCAAAGTTAGGAAGGAAAGCATCCCATGAGAGAAACCCCAGTGGAGATGTTTCTGAATTTCCACAGCGGTGCTGCCAATGTACTGGTGGGATTTTGTCAGTCCACTCTGACCTTGTGCTTGATCTCACACAGAAGAAATATGATATCACAGCAGATCATAGACTAAGATAATAATGGTGATAGGACAAAGGCAGTGTTGTACTTCACAGCAAGATCCAACAGAAAAAATCCCACATTGGGGCTCAGGTACCGATTTTAAAAGATGGATTTAAATTTGCCAGGGTGGCTGGATTTGTGTCCCTCCTTTTAAGCTTTAAGGACAATCCCTCAGGTTTCAGACATAAAGTCTTTATCCCTGGAAGGATAAAACTCTGCAATTCTTTGTTTTCAGATTATGCCAGTGCTGAATCAAGCAGATTTGCCTCCCAGGTTTGTCTTTGCTTGAACACCTGCTGTACTTCTTTTCAAGATCAGCAGTGGGATATTGTGACAAAATCACTGCTTGGTTTATTAATACAAATGCAGCATATGGAGGGGGAAAGTGTGAAAACAATAGAACAAAGGGATTTCCATCTCTTGATGGTAACTGAGCCAGGCTGGGCTTTATCAGAACCTTCTGTGGGGCCTGCCTTGTCTTCTGCTATAAATAACATTTTCTTGATGATAACTTTTCTAACCTGTTATATCCTTTAATGTTCCAGGCACTTCTTACTCTGGAATTGTTTGATTGGAATCAAACACATCCATTTCTGCAGTAAATATAACCACATCAGTATCCAGTATTCTGATTCAGACCTGTCACAACACACCCTTTAGACCTCCCTTCAGGCAGCCAGGTGCTGAGCCCACCCCCTGCATGAACGCAGCAGTTTCAGGACAGCTCTAAAAGACACCAAGTGCCACCACTGAAAAGTTGCCATTGGCTGTAGCTTGAAATTCCTACATCCAGCTAATTTCTCTTTGGTCTCTGTAAGCTCTTAGTCAAAGGGACCAAATTTGCTACATGGCATTAAATGATAATACAGCAGAGAACAAGAACACACTTGTTCATCATTAAAATACGTGACATTTGAAGGGAACTAAAACAACAATGCTCTCCAGCAAATGAGACTATGACATGAAAAACTCACCTCACTAAAGCTGCACAGGGACTCAGTGTTAATGGGATTTTGGTCTGATTACTCTTTTTCTTGGAAAGAACCACTTAGGTCTTACTTAAAGGACAATACAGTTAATTTTTTCTCTTACTGACACCCCCAGAATTCTCTAATTCTCAGAATACAGGTAATTCCCCACATTAGGTTTAATGTTACTACTCATCAGCCCCTCACACTTTTAAGAAAACCAGTTAAATCATTCACTTACCAGTTTGGCCATAGTTCCTCTCCTTCTTGAGGAACATAAAGACCATCAGCTCCATTAAACCTAGACACAAAAAATCCATTCTCTGTTAATGCCTCTTACACATAGCTCCAGGTAGTATCAAACCATCTTTTCTAATTAATGTTCTCCTTCCCCTAATTTTTATTTTAAATCACCTCCACATTCTGACTCAGGTACTGAGCTAGAGATGCCACTCACTCAGTGACTGGAACTTACAACAGCAAGAATGAGCACTCTGAAATTATGGCATTTTACCTACATTATTTTAAGAGCTTTTTTAAAAATTAAGGATTTATTACAGTTATAATAAATTGGAATTTAAACTGGTTTGCTTAGTAATGGGAAAAGTGTACATAATTTATATTAGAGATCAATTTTTGCTCTTTCTCAGCATTGATATTGACCCACTTAGGAAAGAAGCAGCCTGGTAACCAACATCCAGGGTTACTCCCTTGGCTGCCAAATGTGCCCGAGGAGAAAACAAACAGATTGGTGGGGGCAACATTTTCAGCATTACTGTAGACAAGGCTGATGGCACCACTGCAGGAATTAGGAAACTTAACTGAGCAGGCAGAGTGTGCAGAGGGAGCAGCACAGACTGATCTGAGCTCACATGTGAAAAGAAGAGCTGCTACTTTCCAGAAGTTTGCTCACTGCTTAACAACTTGTCCCTTGGAAATGCCTTTAGCAGGCCACAGCAGCTGGAGCTCACCTGGGCCATGGTGGTGCTTGGGCACAGAGCATTCCTGACTGCTGGGGACAGAATGTAGGGCAGCTTTGGAAAACACCCCCAGCACTGAGACTTCTTTCTTAGAGTATTTAGGCACCTCTTCCTTTTATCTGGGTCAGATAAAGATAGGACAGCTAAGAAATGTCCAACACGACTTCCCTGCTTCCTCACTATCACATCCACTGAAGCCCTTTACCTCCCTCATCTTTCCCCAGGTAAAATATTGCAAATTTTGAACACTTTGGACAATTTCACTTAACTATGGTCATAGCAGAAGATTCAAGGACATAAAACTCCTGACAGTTTTGTAGAAAGCAGCTGCTGGCTAAATTAGAGAGAGCTGTTGAGCTCTCCTGTGCAGTGGGAGCAGGAGAACCTGGTGGCTCCCCATTCCACTGGTGGATATATAAGTAGATTTTACAAGCCTGTCTGTCATTTACCTGGATGGCAAAACCAAAAAGGAGGATGAGAGGTGTGAGAACGACTGAAGATCTTCCAGGATAGAGATGCAAACAATGTAAGACCTGGAGCTATAGGAAACCTGAATTTGCCTGTTTTACTGGTTTTGGAACTAGTTTGTGTCTGGTGTAGATAGGGATGTATTTTAGGTGAGTCATGCCACTGGTTAAGGACTACCTAAGTGCAACCACAGTGTTGGCAAATGGAAAAAAGGAATCTGGTAGGCTAAATTCTTTCTGATATATCCTGTGAAAAGGAGCAGAAATGAAAGGGAAAGATAGTGAGAAAACAGCACATGGAAAAGAAGCAGCTACTTTTTTTCAAGTCTACGTTATTCCTTAAAGAAACCCAAAGTTCTTCAGATTTCTAGAGCATGATGTTTGGCAGGTATCCCTTACTCTAAACTAATTTAAATGTTTGTTTTGGTTTTTTTTTAGTGCAAATATAGTTTTTACTCTTCTAGTTGTAACTTGTGAAAAACTAACATATTTCAGTAAAAATTAACCACTTGAATGACACGTAACATCTGCTCAAATTCTACTTCAGCACAGGCTGTTAGCTAAGATTTACTGGATTTATTCCATCAGGTAGAATCAGGTTGCTAAACAATGTAAGATTTAATATATGAGCCTGGAAATAACTTGAACATATCCTGAGTAGAAATGCCTGAGTAAATTGAAAAAAAACCCAATCGGTTTGGCTTTAGAGGCAGCTAGTTTTATGTTATTTCTTTCTCATTCAATTTTACCCACTGGAAGTTTTTGAAAATACAATCAGAATTTAGAATAGCACTCTTCTAAAGTTATCCAACTAAATTGATTCAACAGAATTCTTGTAAATGACTTGCTTAGAAGAATGACATCATAGAATGGTTTGGGCTGGAAGGGACGTTCAGGACAGTTTCCTTCTCCCCCCATTCCATGGGCATTCACTAGAACATGGCCTTGAGCACTTCCAGGGAAGTGTAAATCATATAATCATAGAATTCTTCAACTCTGCAGAGGGCTGTAAAGCCAATCTCCCTGAGCAGCAGCAGTTTTTTACCCAGATTGTAATCTGGAGGAGGCACAAGACACACAGATATGTGATCCCTTTTAGGCTGCCACTGAATTCATGTCAATTTTATTTGTTCTTTCAGCACACTGCATTTCTGACAGTGTGGAACTGGTTTGGAGGTATCCTAGTAAAAAAGCACAGACTCAAAACAAAGGCCTATTGATTGCTATGTCACATACATTCCTTGGATGGGGAGAAGACAATCTCCTTGTTCCTATTAGTTACATCTAAAAATTCCTCCATTTTACTCAATAACTGGTGATCCCAGACTGTATTTAGGCACTTTCTTGATACTTCAGGGTGCTCATGTAGCTGATGTGATGGTCAAATGTATCAAATCACTCATGTGGTGTCTTTGCAGTACTTATGAAAGTGTCATGCTTAACTTCTAGTCTTGTCTCACAGAATCCTCAAATTCAGGCCACTCGGAGCCAAACCCCCTCAGCAGATCACCTCTGTCCTCATGCTCTGCTCATGTGACCTGCTTTAGCCCTTCTTATAGCTTGGAAGTTCATATTCAGGTTCAATTGTTGCACTGAATTCTTCTTTGAAGCAAAGTATCCTTTCCTTTTCTTCAAGAGTTTAAGAAAAAGAACAATTGTAAGGCACCATAAAGTATATGCTTTTTATATTAACTATGTAATATTCCATCCTGGCTTTTCCATGAGATGGGTGATGGTTACTCCCTTGGGAGAATCAGCCTCTCTTCCCTCATCTGAGGATTTTTTCCCCCCCATTAAAATCCTTTTCTATGACTGCTCCAGAATGCTGAACTTGTAAAAGTAATTTATGTATCCCACTATGGGATAAGAGGGAAGACAGCTGGGAGCAGACAAACAGAGATTCCAAAATGGACCTCCAGCTGCTGACCCACAAAACAGAAAGATCAGCACTGGCACCATCTCAAACCATAACTTTAGTTCCCCCAGACTAAAACAGCCCAGGACTGGGTAATTCTCACTTCTCCATATAGCATCCATCTAAGTGCAACTAAATAAAGATAAACATATTATTCCTAAAAATAGCACAGGATGTCATCACTCATATTTTTCAGAAATAGCAAGAGCTATTTAAACTGCTTTGACAATGAAATCAGGTGCCACCATATAAATATACAATATATGATACATTGGTTCAGTTTTAGATCATTTTATGGCAATTGGATGATATTTAAATTTTTATTGCATTCCTACACTAATATGTAAGTTTTAACACATCGTGTTAGGGATTTTTTTACTCTCTGTTTAGCAATTTTAGTTCAGATTATAGATATTCCTTCAGTCTAAGTATTTTTGAATTTATAGTCATGTGTGGCATATGGATGGATGGATGGATGGATGGATGGATGGATGGATGGATGGATGAATATCCAAAATGTGAGCCACAAAAGCCAAATCTATCAGCGTGGCTGTTGGACACTGAGGAGGCTCAGTTTACCCTCTGGAGTGTTCAGTCAAGTACCAGGGCTCAGTGTGTTACACAACACTGGCACGTTACAAAGTCAATTCCTCCTACATGCAGTTCACAAAGCACAATACAACAGGTGGATGAAAGATGTGCTGCGTGGGGGTGTTTTGGAAAACTGAGGCAACAACAAACCAAATGGGTCAGTGGAAAAAGAGCAGTCAGCTTTGCCACTTCCCATCCTTGGGTAGCTGTTTTCTCTTGCAGAGGTTTGGGATTTGCAAGAGGGGTCTAGAACAAGTAAGGAAAGATATACATGCACTGAGAAAAGACAAGAAACATCCCCTAACAGTAGGTTTAGCTGCACATCCAGGCACTGGGTGTTCTCTGGCAGGTAGTGGCACACTGTCCAGTGAGCCCTCCTCAGCTGTAAGCTCCTCAGGCAAAGCCCCCATAATCTGTGATTTACAGAGCACAGCACGGCAGCCCGCGGTGCTGCAGGCAGCCCCTGGCTGTGGCAGGGCTATAAATACCTCCTGCCAGCATGGGCTTTCTCAAATCTTTCCCAATCAGATTTCCCCCCACTTGGCAGCCAGACCAGACCTGTCAGCTGGGAGCACTGCCCAGCCTGGTAACTCACACTGGCAAACTTCAGAGGGATCCTGCTGCCCATGAGGTTAATGGCACGGTACAAAGAACGACTGAATTTCTGTTTGTTCTGGTGTCGTGTCAGCACAGGATTGCTTTGGTCTAAAACCCTCCCTGGGCCTGTGAGCACACAGATGCGTGGGATATGTGTTTGTAGCTGTGTCACCCGGGGCAACATCACATGGGATTGGACAAGATAGGCAGGTTTGGGGTTTGGCAAGACCTGGAGAAGGAGCCCACACGATTCCTGCATGTATTTGTGTTCTCAGTGCTGCCAGACAGAAACTCTGGCCCTGCCATAAGCTGTGTGCTGCTCCCCCAAAAATCCTGGCCACCTAACAGAGCCAGCATGGAGAAGGGTTGGCAGCTCCTGCCCATGTGCCTGAACAAAGTCATTTTCTTGGGCAGAGCCACCAGAACTGGAGCTGAGAGTTTCGGGGCTCCCCAGCAATGGTTATGTGGGGGAGAGATTGAAATGGCAAAGGGGAAGGTGGGAAGTTGTGGAAGGAAGCTGTGGGTGGAAGCTGTGGGTGGGAGCTCTGGGTGGGAGCTCTGGGTGGGAGTTTGGGATGGAAGCTGTGGGTGGAAGCTATGGATGAAAGTTGTGGATGGAAATTGTAGATGGAAGTTGTGGATGGAAGGACAAGCCAAGCAGAGTCAGTCAGCAGCAGGTGGAGAAAGAAAAAAACAGAACAAAATGGAATCTGTACCCCTGGAGTTTTGGAAAAGTGGCCTGTGGCCAGACATGAGAGGGTTAGGAGAAAAAAGTGAAATGAATCACAAGCCTAATATAAAGAATTTGTAACAGATGGAGACAAAAGGGAAAGGGCAAGAAATCCCCTTTTCTAGCACAAAAATAGATGAGGCAAAGAAACAGTGAATAGTGTAATTTCAGGTTACCTTGCTGTACTGAATGTATTAATAGTTTGATTCAGTTTTATTTGAAAAGAAGACAGAAGAAAGAAAAGGGCATAAAGCCCTCATTACAACTGGAAAACCAGATGAGACAGAAAACAAAAGAAAGAATATTCTAATTTCAGGTTCCCTTACTGCACTGAATGTATCTACAGTTTCAGTCAGTTCTGTTATTTTAGATACACAATTAAGTCTATATTTTCTCTACTCACCTTTTTATTCAAAACTTATTTCTGACGACAATTTTTCTCTCAGGGATGTATATCTAAGTGTTATTACAGTAAAATGCAGTTGCTCATGGGTATCTGAAGGCAAGAGAACTAAAATCTGGTACAAAATAAAGCAAGAGGCAGTTGTTACACTGCTCTCTCTATGGCCAGGACTGACTTCATAGCCTGACCTTCCATTCTGCTTGTTCCAGTTAGATACCAAAATAGGAAGGTGCTACCCTGAGACAATACTCTGAAACAGCCATGCATTCATTTACTGAATAACAACTTTGAATCTCTGCATTTATGAATATCACTCAGATTAAATTTGTTGTAAACTAAGAATACACCCTCAATTGACTATTAAGCAAAAAAACCCACCTACAAATAAAAGCAGAACAGACAATGTGATTAATGCTTTTTGGAAGGATTACACCTAAAACCTTGAAAGCACAACGGAGCTGGGGAGAAAAACCAAAAGGTGTTCAGAGTTGGAAATGCAGAGCTGTAGAGATGCAGCTGCTCAGCTCAGCAGTTCTGCTTCTGAGTGAGGACAGGAGTGACAGCTCAGCCACAAACCCAGGGACTGCTGGGACCGAGGGAGAAACACAGGGGAGCCAAAATAACCAGTCTGGGAAAGCAGCACAAAGCCCAGCCAGCAGGGGACAAAGAACACACAGAAAGTTGGTGTTAGGATAACACAGTCACCAATACTGATACAATGCCAGCACAGTCACCAATACTGATACAATCATAACACAGTCACCAATACTGATACAATCCTAACACAGTCCCCAATACTGATACAATCCCAGCACAGTCACCAATACTGATACAATCATAACACAGTCCCCAATACTGATACAATCCCAGCACAGTCACCAATACTGATACAATCATAACACAGTCCCCAATACTGATACAATCCCAGCACAGTCACCAATACTGATACAATCCCAGCACAGTCACCAATACTGATACAATCCTAACACAGTCACCAATACTGATACAATCATAACACAGTCACCAATACTGATACAATCCCAGCACAGTCACCAATACTGATACAATCATAACACAGTCCCCAATACTGATACAATCCCAGCACAGTCACCAATACTGATACAATCCCAGCACAGTCACCAATACTGATACAATCCTAACACAGTCACCAATACTGATACAATCCCAGCACAGTCACCAATACTGACACAATCCTAACACAGTCACCAATACTGATACAATCCCAGCACAGTCACCAATACTGATACAATCCCAACACAGTCACCAATACTGATACAATCCTAACACAGTCACCAATACTGATACAATCCCAGCACAGTCACCAATACTGACACAATCCTAGCACAGTCACCAATACTGATACAATCCCAGCACAGTCACCAATACTGATATATCCCCAGGGCTCACAGGGGTTTGAAGTCCCACGAGCACAGACTGAAGCCCTGCTGCTGTGGTTGGAGCTGTGGAGCAGGGATCACTTTCTGGGCATGCAGCAGGGCAGAGAAATCATCTCCCTTTTGGCTCTCCAGAGGGAGCTTTTCTGCACAGCTCTGCAGTGGAAGGAGAACAACCTCCTTCTAAGAATACACATTAATGGCATTGCTAAACATGTTCAAAAGATACCCCCAGAAATGTGTGAAACCATGCAAAGGTGTATTTGCTTCTGGGAAAAGGGAAGCAACTCTTAATTTTTACCAGTCTGGGTAAAGACGAGCTCTAGAGAGTTCATACTATGTATTTAAAAGAATTGTCACTAAAATGAGGCCCAAGCTTGGACAGCAAGGGGCTATTGGATGAGCTCTCTGGGGCCTGCTGTGAGCTCAGGCCCTGGCTGTGCTCAGGCTGATATTCAAGATGACCCCCATGAAACGTGGGCTGTGTGAAGAGCACAGTATCAGCACAAGTCTCTGTGCACAGCAACACTCCGAGCTAAGGGCTGGTACAAACTCACCCTGTGCCACAGGCTCACAAAGTTCACCTTCCAGATGTTCAGTGCAGAGCCAAAATCACCTCCCAGTGCCCTTCTACATCTTTCAGCCCATAGCAAAGACCTAAAGACCAGAGAATTCTTTTTTGTTGTTTTTTAAATGAATGAATGAATGTAGGTCTCTTGACAGATAAATTTTAGAAATACACTACCTTCAAAATGAGTTACATTCTGCTTCCTGTTATTCTCTAATGGACCCAGCAGTCTTCCTCTGTGCATTTGAAAAAAGCAAACCCAAGCTGAGAATACTGCTATTATTCCAACTTGAGCCCATATTCTCACTGCTTTAGTTTCTATTTGGGATGGTATGCAACACTGACACCAAAGACATGGATTTAGTAGGACCATGCTGTGCTCTCAGGCTGACAGAGAAAGAGGCATAGAAAAGACTTTGCAAAGTTTAAAAAAAAAAGAAAAGAAAACAAGTGAAGGTTTTAAAGCAATTGTTATTTATAAATTTTTTCTAGAACTGAATACTAAGTTTTGTACAAGAAGCATTTTTAATGATATCTGGCCTCACTGCTAGCTGTGTGTTTGAACATAAGTGAACGTTGCCACTCCATGTATTTTTCAGATATTAATGGAATGGGATATACCCACAAAATGATCTTTAACTGCACCCATTTTGTTGTATTTGTAGGTTTCCTCTAATCTTTGTGCTTGATTTTAAGCTGAAAATTCTCCTGGATAAAGTCTACACATTTCTAAGAACAAGCAGTTCAGATCTTCCTATTCTAGTTACCACCATACCACAAGAACTGAAATAGCATCAATTAAAATTGTCATTGACCTCTTACAGAGCACTGATAGAAGGGCCATTCTCCTTGTGTCCCAGCTGCTTTTTATACAACAGGGTATTTGATTTCCTCTGAACATTTGATAGAAAGATTAAACTGTCCAACGTTTCCAATTAGAAACAGTTTGTGTTCTACAGTGGATTTAACTACTTCATTAAATCACTCGTTACGGATCTCCTCACAGCCTATTCTCAGCTCTCCCCTTCAGTCTGTAAATTCTTCACTTATGGATCTAATAAAACCATCAGGAAGCCTAAATTTCATTCATATGCCAAGCATCACAAAGATGTAATTAAAAATCATTACCAGGATTCCATCTGCCACTTCTGTGCACTGTCAGTGCACCTGACTCCTCTGGAAGCAGAGTGTTAAGAAGTCTGCAAATCGTTGCAGTATGAGCAGAGAAAAGGCCTGTGTTCCCCAGATAGCCCTAAACTGTGTTCCCTTCACATCTCACAGTGCTCCCTCCCGACCCTAGGGACCAGCACACAGCCAGTGCCCTCGTGGGAGTGCAACGCTTCTCCTTGCTTTTTGGGAATCTTGCCAATGCACTTCCTTGGCACTCTGGGATGTGCCTGCCCTTCCTCATGCGTGTGCTGTGTTCCATTGAGGCCAGCGTGATGTCAGAGCCCCTGTGCTGCTGGGTATGCATGCAGAATGAATGGACTTCATCTGCTGCACAAAGACGTTGGCAGGAGTTTTGCTGGCAGCAGGCAGGGGAAGCACAGAACTCCCTTAGAGCCTTCGTTTCCCTGGTTGCCAGCCACAGTCAATATTGGCCCCAAGGTGCTTCCTCTTGACCCCTGGAGCCTTGTGGAGTCAGCACCAAGTGCTTGCCCTGCAGCAGCCACTCCCTCACCCTCCAAGTGCCAAACCCAGGCTCTCCTGAGTCCTCCCTGTCCCACCAGCAGGTACCAGGTGTGCCCAGGCAATGGGCAGCTCAGCAGCACTGACTCTTTGTCCTGCAGGCATCTCCAACATGCTGGGATCACCAGTTACATATGAGCTTTTATCCTTTTTTCCTCTCAAAATGCAGCTTTGGTGTCCAAAGCTACATGTGAGTCCTTTATTTCCAAGTAAATGCTGTATCTGGTTGCTATAAATTAAAATGCAAACTGCAGTTGTCACTCTTCATCACTCATCCCCTACCAAAACAATAGTGAGCTTTAAGGAGCAGGTGACAACCAGACACTAACCCTGATGGCAGTTTCTATCACTGGTTGAAAAGATCAAAAACAGTGAGTTCTCTGGAGATTTTCAGCACCAAACTAAAAACTCTGTTTAAACATTAAGCAATAAGTATGTTAAAAAAAGAAATTTTTTTCTTTTTTATTTGCTTTGAAGGGGACGTGCACCTCAACTCTCCCACAAAAATTGTCTTCAGAGATGAAAATGTTAATCTTTTTTTAACAGACACTGTTTGCAGGGAAACATGTGGTTGTGCTTGAATGGAGGGCATAGCTTGTATTTCCAAAAGTAGGTATATTTAACAAAGTACTGACACAGGCCTGCAATGCAGAGGGCTTGTTTCTGAGCACTAAAAGCCAGCATAAAAGGAGAAAGCTGATCCTGGCCTCTTTTTTCTGGAAAGCTTGGCTCAACTCCAATCTTCCCTCAGCTCAGAGAGCAGTTAAACCACTTGGCAGCCCAAGAAAACAAAACGAAGCCACTTGTCCCGTCTGGGATGATGTCCCCTAGTCCCTTTGCCCGTTCCCGATCTCTGTGGCAGTCCCAGGCTCGCACAGAGAGTGACAAACCCGCACGGTGCCGTGGCTGCAGGTGCCCTGCAATGGCTCCGGACGAACCTTTCTATCATAGTAAAGGAGGTGTGGCTTGGCTTGAGCCTGTCAGAGGGGCTGGGGGAGTTTTCACAACACAGAATCAACACTGCTTTTATTTTAGCAACAAGAGCTGTTCAAGTGATGGTATTTAAGGAATGAGGTCACATATTCAAGCTGTTTAGATACAACAGTGTTTGGAGATGTCAGTCAGGCTCCAAAGTAGATAAAAAGTGCATCAGCCAATCAGCCAGGCATTTCTAGCAAAGTGAACTCCAGCCTGGCACACAAAGATGCTGCTGAAGCCCTTGACATCGTACAGCAGTTAGAAAATATAAATTACAAGACCTGATGCACATCTCTGAACGCCTACACTTCCATGGGTCAGGAAAAAAATGAGTGTTCTTACCTGAGTCAGTAGATTTTCTCTGTCAGGCAAGGTTTCAGTAAGAGAGGTGTTGCAGCAGGAAATCTTACACAATCTAACACATTTCCTTACTAAATTGGTGAAACTTACTCAGCAGTGTAAAGTACTAATCTGAGTTTATAACTTCATCCAGTATAATTAATGAACATGGAAAATTTGGCTCAAAATTTTGGCAAATGACAGAATATATTTGAGTGTTCCCAGGTATCCACACAAAGACCAAAATCTATGTTAAGTATCCCATTATGTAAAAAACCAGGCCAATGG
Source organism: Sturnus vulgaris (assembly GCF_052056855.1). Classification (NCBI taxonomy): domain Eukaryota; kingdom Metazoa; phylum Chordata; class Aves; order Passeriformes; family Sturnidae; genus Sturnus; species Sturnus vulgaris. Next base: position 5,945,095 of record NC_142245.1, on the reverse strand, counting down.
CTGACATGGCCTGAAATTAGTTGGAATAACTGGAACCTCAGTAGAAATTTGCTTGATCACAGCAAGACTTTAATTTGATCTTTTGTAAAAAGATCGACAAATGGTTGACAGTCAAGCCTAAATGTGATTTACCATAAGCATTCCAATTGAAATCCACAGAAGTGGATTTTATTTGGCCCACAAAACTGACAGAAAGTTTCTTTTCAAATGTAGTCAGCTAAAAAATTGATCTCTGTTTTCCTAAATACCTGTAGCATGACGAGTCAAGTGCAGGGACACAGACAAGTCTATCTGGCAAATTTAGATTTTGTCTCCCAGCCTACATAAATCCAATGTTTTTTCACTCCTGTAAATTTGTTCTTAATGGTTAGCAAGTGATGTGTCCTTTCTCAAAGCACATTTTAGAAAGTATTTGCTGCTTCAGTTATTACAAATTTATTTCTGATACGTGTTTAAATTACATTCTGTTACAGCAGAGACAAAAATTGTAATGATAATTGCTGGTCTGAAGAATTTATACTGACCAAGGCTCCACATTGAAAATATTTCCATGCAGAGTACAACAAAAGCATTCACAAAAATCAAATAATTCATGTGTATAAAAGTTGCAGACTCCAGCCAAAAATATGATGGCACTCAGTACAACCCCCCTGCAATTGTCTTTAACACGTGCAGGGTAAACCAGGCTGCCAGGCAGTGATCTGCATTCGATTTTTGTGAAACAATTCATGCCAAATATCCATCCTCTGACTTCAAAAATGCAGAAATGTTTCCAGGCCCCAGACATCAGCTGATACTTACATTAGGCTGCAGTAATTTACATCATCACAAAGATATCAAATTTGGGCCTTTGCACTGGTAAATATTTGAATAAATATAAAGTTTCTAGCTTTCCCTAAATAGTGTTTTACTGTTTGTGTACTGAAGCAACAAGATTGCAACAGCAATAAAAATATACACAGCAGGCTTTGATTTGCATTGCTTGATGTTTACACTGGAGCCAAAAGAAAGCTGCACATGTGAATTTTACTCAAGGAAAGAAACACTGAGGTGCATAAAGAACGAGCTCCAAAGAGAGGACCTGAATTTCAGGAACTATCCCTGAGAACTTGCTGGAGTGCCTGCTCCCATTATTTGTGCACAGCCCCAAGGCACTGCAGAACCAGCCCTGTATGATCCCAGGAATCCAGGAGTACCCAAGGATAACAAAGATAGCACAGCTTCAGCCTTTTCCAAAGGGGATCTTCCAGAAGATTTGTTCTGGCAAGCAGATGGATGTGGAAAACCTTTGGTAGACACCTAATTCACAGCAGTCATGCAAAAGCATGACATAATCCTGCTCAAACATAAGCAAGTTAAGCAGAGAATTATTCCACTAAATTGTGACCAGAAACATGAATTCAGTAAGTGTCCCTTTCCCCTTATAGCCCAGACAGCAACCACCTGGGCTGTAGGAAATTCACTATTTACCTCCTGGGAGAAGGCAGAAACGTGGAATGTCCAGCTGGAGAAATGATCAGTTCTGCCATGGAAAGTGAAAGCACCAAAGGGAGCAGCCAGTGGGTAAAGTGAGACAGATGAAACTGAGATCCTGTTTGAAAAAAAATATTTTTACTGACATGTCTACAATTATTCTTCTTTCATTTCCATGCTCTATTGATCATCCTTTTCTGTCTCTCTATCCACCAACAGCAGACAATAATTTCTGTCCTTTTCTTCTTCCAAAATGCAATTAAAGCCTGTCTGAAACAGACTGCTTTTTCTCTCAGAACTTTGATCTTGCTCTTTTGACTTAGGCTAAAAACTTTTGACCAAACTCTGTTATCTGTACAGTACAATAAACACCTAAACAACCTCTCAAACAAAGGAAACCTATCTCAAGTTGTCTATTAAGCAATTTTCGACCAAGGTAATTTACTTCCATTGTAACCAATTAGTAGGGTACTAAGAGCATTCTACCATTTCATTATCTATGTTATCAAAGTGTGGCTGATCTACCACATCCAGATGTCTCCTCTCATAGCTGAACAAAAGCTTTCATTTTACATCCCCCCCGCAAAAAAATAAAAAATCTGCTATTGCTTCTTGCAGGTGGAGTTCAAGCAGCCATGAATGACTGAGTCTGTTTTGGTTACTGGCCGGATGTACCAGCAATTACAAGTGTTTCTAATTTTTTGTTAATTGAGGGTGCATTACAGTTGTGCCACACACTGCACTGATTTTGGCCAGATCCTCAGCTACCATAAGCAAGGAGATGCCAGTGATGTTAACAGCCCCGTGTCACTGAGGCCAGCTGCATGGAGCTGCCTCCTGGAGGTGTCTGTGGTTTCCAGGCTTGCCCTTGCTCCTTGTGGAGAAGCAGAACCACTGGCTGTAAATGCCAACAGAGCAAAGGCCATGCAGTAAGCCTGGAGGAGCCTCTCCTCAAATCATACACACCCCACCTGAACACTCTGCCTCCATTCCCTTCCTCTTTGGAGAAATACAGTTATTTCCATCTTACTGTGCTTGTTTCCTTCAAACCCTCTGATCTTTTCTCGGTTTTTAAACAAAAATACATTTTGATTTTTTTTTTATTTGGGGGAAACTAATAAAATGCACTGGTGAATATGAAAGGGGACACAGAGCTGTGAGGTGACAGCAAACCTTGTTCCCCAGCCTTAAGTCTCCAGATTACCCCAACTCCTTAGGGAATCTTTCCCCTGAATTCCACAGATGTTCAATCTTCATGGCTTGACTTCCTCATCTTGCAGACACATAAAAGACACGACTCTAAACTGTGACAGGCTTTGCTGTTCTTTCTGGCTTACTCTCTCAGTATTAAACAGCAGAATTCATTTTCTGTCTGCCACTCACCTTCCTTTGTAAATGTAACATTTATCTCCATGTGTTACCCGGTTAAACCAAGCCAATTAATTGTTTGTTTTCAGACTGGATCTCTTGCTCAGTGCCAAGTGAGATGATAGGGAAAAGTCCTAAAGACAATGGGATATCACTGAGCTCTAAGGAACACACTGTGTGAAGTTCTCTCAAATATTTCAGGTGTCCTAAGCCAAAACCTGTAGCCTAAATTACCTGTACATTTCCCTGCCTGTGAATAGGTTTCTCTTTTCCAGCCCCTATTGTGCTCCAAGCATTTTCCCCTGGCAAAAGCCAGCACTAGGCAATTTCTCCCCACAAACACCCAAGCGGCAATCCCCACTAAAAACCTTTGTCATCTCACAGCACAGTGCAGTGGCAAAACCACACTGGGCTTTTGGAAGAAGCTGATGCCTTCATCTGTCTGGGACTCCATGGACTTTGAAAAAAAGCCCAAATATTCTCAGATTCTTCAGCTGTGAAAAAAGCTTGCCTGAATTAAAGGTTTTTCCTTCCCTGCCTTACAGCCTCACCTAAGAAATATCAATACAGAGAGCACTTCTTTCTAGTTGGATTATAGATTAATTATAAAGGTTTGGTTTTGCTTTTTCTCTATACAGACAGTGAATCTCCCTCATTCTTTTTTCAAGACTGCAACAGTGAAATACTGATCCAACAAACACACTTCCTACAAACACAGACATGGCATATGCCAAGCTCTCTGCAAGCAGAGCACAAACACAAGGCATCAGGGAATTCACTCCACAGAGTTTTCCTGGAAGTTGGAATTACATGCTAAGCCTGAAGGATAAATTCTTACATTTCTTAACCTTATCAACAAAAAGCTGTCTGTTGAACATTAACATGAATATCTGGAAATCTGAAGCCATCTAAAAGTCAGGGCTGGGCTGAGACAATGGAGACAATGGAGTCTTTTCTGTCCCCACGGTGCTGCCACACGTTTAGTGGCACAGATGCAGCTCCTAAAGAGGAGCCAGGTAGTCACACGCTTGCCCAGAGCCTGCTTTAGTCACAAGCCACAAGGTCAGACAGGTCTTGTCACTGCCTTGGGCATGAACAGAATTTAGGCGATTTTTTTCCCCATCAACACCCAAGCAGGAATTCTCACTTGGAAACTTAAAGGCCTCCTTGGTCCCACAGGGATGCAGTGCAAGGGCTGAGCACAAACCCTACAGATAATGAGTAATCATCTAAAAACACACCCCATCATTTTCCCAGTGAAATGCAGCAGCTACAGAAAATCCATTTACAGCCTGTCAAAGATGGGTGAAAGAAAGAAAGGAGAATCACAAAGGAGATAATTCTTCATCTTTCCCCCTTTTTAGTCATTAGTCAGAGCCCATTAAGCCCAGCTCCGAGTTCCCCATTAAGGAGAGAAGCCCCGTGCAGATATAATGGGGAAGTGGAATGTGAGGAGACCCCTGGCCCAGGCTGTGCAGTGCCATCTGCCACCACCAGCTTCCTGGGGACAAGGCTTCATTACCAGCACTGTCTTCCCAAAGGGATCTTGAATGCAGCCAGGCCACTGCTCTCAGGCTGTCTGCCAAGCAGCTTTTGCCTGAGAAAATGTTCAGTTGTTTCACCACTGGGAATACATTTTTATTTTAGAGTATCAGCATTTCCTAGTTACAGGTTCCAAGGGCAGGTTTGGCCCTCGGTGAGGAAATGCTGGTGAACAGCTCAGAAAGGAATCCACAACTGAGCCTCTTTTTGTTCATCCTGAGGGTTGATAAAGGGATGGCAGGACACACAAAAATGGACAGAGACCAAACTATTAAAGATACTACAAGATCAAATTCTATCATCAATAAAATACGAACTAGAGATACTCTGCAAGAATTTACCAAATCTAGTGCCAAAACTACCTGTCTTTTCAAGGGTATGGAGAAATAGCCACAAATCCTGACACGGGTGTTCCTGGTGAAAATTACATGCTGTAATTCCACATGCTGTAATTCCACATGCTGTAATTCCACATGCTGTCATTTCAATACAACATTGACCACAGCTTTGGATCATAATGCATAACTTAACACCAGCTCTACATTTACTACTTAAGAATATGGGAGACAAGTTTTCACAAAAACTTCCTGACATAAAACACATTAAGTGCAGAAAGGATGCCTGTCAGGGTGGTGAGGCTGGTGGCAAAAATATTTTGTGTGCATGGAAGCAACGTGGCAAGCTTTTGTAGGCTGCCTACAGACACGTCCCTCTTTACATTCTGGGCACACTCTATCCTGCAGGAGCTGGTTTTGTTTGCAGATGACAGGGTTCCTCAGCAACGTAAGAATGTGAAGCACAAACAGCATGTGCCAATAAGAACAATGCACAAAGTCAGTCTTGGTTCCCTTTCACAATCTGGTAGTTTTCCTTTCACGCCTTTCCCCTGCTATGCTCTTTGCCTACAGATTACACA